>NC_139151.1:17625046-18825046 GCF_964270905.1 Leucopleurus acutus | reverse complement strand
TTTTGGTGACATTTCCCCCTCACTCATGTGCTCTTTCCCTATTCACTCCTTCACTCATTCAAAGCATTAAAATCCTATGTGTATATAGGATAGACAAATATATAGAGATATATATATATAGCAAGAGAGAGATATAAAATAGTACATATCATTGCTGCTTTGGAGGAGGCCACGAATACGGGGAAGGGAGATCTGGGGTATAGGGGTGGGAAGGGAGGCTGGGGGACCCAGTGATTCCGTACAATCCAGGGATGCAACGCGGGCTTGTTTAATCTTTGTGCCTGAACAGTTTTTCCATGTTTAGAAAAGAAAAAAAAGAAAACCTGCTGCAATTTTTCACAAGTGTCTGGTACCCTTCCGGATGCTACTGGTACAACTGGCTGCTGGGGTGTTGAGGCCTTGGAGGGACGGGGCCCTTTGGCTCATCTCCTTACAGGGGAGTGATCAGTGGTGGGGGCAGCCTTCTGACTCTGGGGGGACTGGGGGAGATTTGTGGCCAATTCCCTGCAAGCCCAACGAGGGTGAAAGCTGGGGGCACGGGACATAGGACAGAAAAGGGGGGAAAGATTGGACTGTGTTCGTCCTTCCTAGGGCTATGTTAAATCTTTTCTTTCCCTCCCTTCTTGTTTCCTCCTTCCTGGAGGTTCATGGTGGCACTTACCTGGATATTTCAGTAGGAGGGAAGAAGGCCAGACTATCCCTACGCAGTGAGACTGATGGGTGGAGGAGAAAGGCACAGCCGACCAGGAGGAGTGCAAGACAGACCAGGGGAGCCGGGTCAGGGGAAAAGGGCTGGGGAGAGGGTGTTCAGGCCCCGCAGCCTGTTAGCCTGAAGCCCCGCCTCCCTGAGTCCTTGGCATCCCAGTTTGCAGACAGGGTACCAGCCTCCTGGCGTGTGTCATAGGAGTCGTTCACATAGTGTTATGCATGATCTTTGTAAGGTTAAGAGGCCGTGGTGGTGCACCATGACATCCGACCCATATATATAAAGATAAATATATATATATATATGTATGTAAATTATAGCACTGAGGGCTCTGCTGCCCTGCTGGACCAAGCAAAACTAAGCCTTTTGGTTTGGGTATTATGTTTTGTTTTGTTATCTGTTTGTTTTCATGGCTTGTCTTCTGTCGTGACAGCACAAGTGCCAGTCCAATTGCTCTGTATTACAGAATAGTGTTTTTAATTAATTGATGTTCTAGTTCATGTCTACCTCAGCACCTCCTCTTAGCCTAATTTTAGGAGGTTGCCCAATTTTTGTTTCTTCAATTTTACTGGTTACTTTTTGTACAAATCTCTCTCTCTTTCTCTCTCTCTCTCTTTCTCTCTCTCTCTCCCCCCCTCTCTCCCTCTTCTCTCTCTCTCTCTCTCTCTCTCCCTCTTCTCTTTCTCTCTCCCTCCCTCCATCCCTCCTCCCTTCCCTCCCCTCTCACTTCTGTTTGTTTCATTCTCTCTTTCACTCTCCCCTTCTTCTTGCCCGCTCTGGCCCCAGCCCAGCCCTGCAACCCCACATTGTGCTCGCCAGCCCTATCTGTCCTAGCCCTGAAGCAGTTCACCCGAACTTGTGAAGTCCTGGTTGCAGCTTTCCGCATCTGCCTTCGTTTCGTGTAGATTGATGCGTTTCTTTGTAATTTCAGTGTTTCTGACAAGGTTTAAAAAGAAAAAGAAAAAAAAAAAGAAAATATGAAATTACTGCTGCAGGTTTTTTTCTCTCTCCATGTGTCACGAAGTGAAGTTTGTGCCTTCTATAGCAAAGAGAATATTTTTTACATCCTACTAACAGTAGATTTTTTTGTAGTGAACATTTTTTGTATTTTTATTTATAAGTCTCATAAGAAAAATAGCAATGTTCAGTTGTATACCTTGAATCTGCAGTTAGAAGAGAATAAAGTTAATTCAGTTGTCTCTGGCTTGAAGTGTCCCCCCTTTTTAAAAAGGGCTTTGCCCCTTCTGCCTTTTCCTGGGTGGAGAGGATCCGAGATTTCTGTCTGGGGATGGGAAAGAGAATACCTTACACCCCAGCCTCACTTATGTGGCACTCTTATGCCACATTTGTGAGGTGCATACCCACCTTCATGACACATTTATGGAATGAGTTTTAGTTGAAAAAATAGCATTAAATACACAAATAGCATTTGATGCTTGGTCCAAGGAATGTATGAAGCAGGCCCTTGTCCATTTATCCCTTCAACGTGGGCGTTCATCCCTTAACTTGCACAGTTACTGTCGTGAGCCATGGGAACACAGCGGGAATGGAGCAGACAAGCCCCTGCCCTCAGGAGCTGACATTCTAAGCCACTGGGTTGGAACGTTTGCTTAGGTTATAACACATTCCGATCACACAGCTGGTGAGTGGCAGAGTCAGAACCTGCCTCTAGATCTCCGGATTCCAAATCAGTTTCATTCTTTCCTGACTCCAGAGGCAGGGGGCTCCTGTCTGGCCTTTATTGTACAGATATTTCCTTCTTCTTCCTCGCAGCCAAGGGAGTTTCATCAATTTCTAAACAAGAAGCTGCCTCCCAGTTAAAGGTCCTTAGGTCTGGCAGCTGGGCCGAGTGGAGAAAGGAGATGGAGCTGGGGGAGCGAGCCCGGCATCACCTCTCGCAGAATAATGCATTTGCACAAAATGAGACGGGCTCGACTCCTCCCGCCCCGCCATCTCAGGGCCCAGACTGCTCCTCTGGGTGTGTCTGCTTTCCTGTCCCCGGGGATGGGAGCGTTGCCCTACCGGTAAATGTAGCCGGAGAGCCAATTCCACCCAATCTCAGACACGCTGGCTCAACGCCTCTGCCCAAGGCCGTCCGACCTGCCCAGCGCTGACCAGAATCATCAAAATAATCCGTCTCGTCACCAAGACGTAGGAACACAGCAGGGAGTGTGGTGACGGCCCCTCCAGGGTGTGAAACCAGTGCCCGGCCTCAGGGGCCAGCCTGGCCTCCAGCAGCATCGGGGAGTCACTGGGAACCGTCCTCCATGTGATACCCTCCGGGCACCAGCCTGCAGGGAGGCCCAATTCCCTGCCTGACCTGCGCGCTCTGGGCGCTGACTGGTCCCTGACTGTGCTCTGGGACCCTGGGCTGGGGTCTGTGTGACCCTAGGGTTGTGAGCTGCAAAGCGTCTGGGGCTACACTTGCCGCCCTGGACGATGACAGTCCCTCTGCCGGGTGGCTGCTCTGTCCTGCTGTACTTTCTTCTCTCCTCTCCAGCTCTCTCTTCTCTGCTCTGTCATTCTTCCTTCACCTCATCTCTCTCTGTTCCTCTCACCCAATCGTTCTCCCTTCTCTCCACTCCTCTCCCCTTCTCTCTCTCTCTCTCATTTCTCTTGGGCTTTCCTTTTGGCCTCTGTGTCTCTCCAGTATCCTCTTCCTCTCCCCATATTTCTCATCTTGGAAAACGATCCTTGGCCCAGAATGTATTTGGTTTGATTTGGAGCCTCTGCCCCATTCCTCCGAGCCGTCCATCCAGCCCTTTCTTCTTGGGGTCCCTGCTCGTTCCCCAGGCCTCTTCACAGTCCCCTGCACCCCCTCCTCCCGCTCAGGCCTCAGCTTTCTCTTGACAGATGGGAGGGCAGTGAGCTCTCCCTCTTTAAAACAACATTTAATCGCCGTTTTCTGTTCTTGGACATCAAAGCTGGGGCTTAGGCGCTGCGCCGGGTCGCAGTGCGCGGTCTCTGAGGGAGAGGAGGTGAGTGAATAGGGGCCGGGCTGAATGGGCTTTGTGTGACCGCTGGGGTCTGCCTGCTTTACATGCTCTTTGACCCAGATATGATCTCATGGAGAGAAAGGGGCCCTGGCCAGGCCAGCCTGAGAACGCTCCCTGGCCTGACTCAATCCCCCAGCCCGCCCCCTGCCCACCCCCCGCCAGCCCAGGCGCAGCTGCCCTCTGCCCCAGTCCTCCGAGACGGGCAGCCTCCTCCAGGACCGGACTTGCCAAGAGGGCGCTCTGCTGGGGTCAGAGGAGGGGCCAGGCCGCCAAGGGAGGGGCTGCATCCCTCTTGGGTGCGTCTCCAGGGACTTAGGTGGGACCCCGCCCAGGCCCACACAGAGGCGCAACGTCCCTTCCTGGCCGAGGCTCCTGGGGTTCTGGCGGGCACTGGGGCCACACGTATCAGCCTAACAGCTCTCCTTCCAGCCGCTCTGAGGGGCCCCCCTCCCACCAGAGGTGGGAGAGCCAAGGGGCAGAGCCAGCAGAGACTTGCTGAAGACTCCTTCAAGTTGCGGCAAGTGAGCAGACAGAGATGTCCAGCTGAGTCCAAGGCCACAGCCTTCTCCGTCCAGCTCAACACTTCCAGGGCTCACCACCCGGCTGCCCCAGAGCCCCTCACCACACCCCCCCACCAGGAAGGGGAGAGAACAGAAAGGTACAGACCCCAGGTGCTCTCCCTCCCTCTGTCCACCCTCTGCTTTGCGGCAGCCAGAGGGATTTCCCAGAAATGCAAATAGCATCATGTCACTCCTTTGATTAAAGTCCCTCATTACTCTTCAGATGGAATTCAGACTCCTGAACAAGGCTTACAAGACCCTCCATGATAAAAACCCCTGCCCACCATCCCAGCCTCATCTCAGGATCACCCCCTGCCCCGCAAGTGTCCTCAGCCACCCCCAACCCTGTGCTCCTGGCCGCAGATGGTTTCCGGAAGACACCGAGCTCGTCCCCTGTGGGCCTTTGCGTGTGCTGTTTCCTCTTCTAGGAACTGCATCACCGCCACACACTCACCTCCCTTTGGTCTCAGCTTCTCATTATTCAGGTCTCAGCGCAAACCCTAGTCTCCCAGGAAAGCTTCCCCTGGTCTCCATGAAGCTGAATTCGGTGCCCCTCTGGTCCCATTGTCCTCGTGCACTGTGGTCACCCACTTTCTTAACTGTCACCATTAACCCAACATTAAGTTCCCTGAGAGCAGGAATTGTATGCTGTGTATCTTCATGTTCCCAGAGCCTAGCGCTGTCTGGCACACAGTCGGCACCTGATAAATCTCTGTTGAATAAACAGATGGGAGAAAGACGGGGAGGAGGGAAGGAGAGGCAGTTAGCATCAGGGGGTGAGGTCGGAGTTGCCAGGGACGGTGGAACTGGGTAAGTAGGTGCACATCACCTGCCACCCAGGCACCTCCACGCGTGCATGTCACTGGCTGCGTACAGACCTCAGCAGAGGCGGCCCTGCTTCCCCTCACACGTTCCCATGTCAGTTCATAGAGACGCCTGAACTGTGATTGTCACGTGCAAAGCGAGGAGCAGCCAGCTCAGGATAGCGGCGCATCTCAGGCAGGGAGCTGCCTGCGCATCGCTCTGTGTGTATGGGAGCGTGTGTGTGTGTGTGCACGTGTACATGCGTGTGTAGACACCTGGTCGCTGGCCATGATAGGGGCCAACCCCCAGCTCTCTCTGTGGCTCTGGACCCCGCCATCCCCACCCCCAGCCCTTGCCCCCTCGTGGGCTGACAGGAGGGTGGGCTCCTCTCTGGGCTGTTTTCTGCTCTCCCGGGGGCATCTCAGTGAAAGTGAACTCACTCATTTAAACCTGACTCCGCAGCCCTGCAGCCCCCTGCAGCGCTAATTACCCTGTAGCTCTAAACTGATTGCTGTACACGAAGCTTAAGCCCTCCTTTACTTATTTACTGACTACATGAATAGCAAAGCTGCTGCTTTCCGCTGCCCACGACCGTACCGGCTGGCTGCACCTGACGTTCTTCTGCCTCACCCCAGGGGGCGGGTGCAGAGATGCAGCCTGGCACCCAGCCCCCAAGTCTGTCCTCTCATGGAGCCCCCGGGGCTGGACAACAATGGGAAAGTCCTGGCCTTCGCCCTGCATCCTCCCTGACCCAAGGGAGAGGCTCCTTCTTTGGTTCTGATTCTTCAATAGGGCAGGAACACTTGACACCCCTCCACGCACCCCCAGAGGGATCTGCTATTTGGGGGACTCTTGGAAGCCTCCCTTCTGTCTTCACAGCTCCTGTGAGGTACTGAGCACTGGCCACATTTTACAGATGGGTAAACTGAGGCTGTGACTCTAAGCAGTCGGTGGTGAAGGTGGGGATTGAAGCCAAGACGTCTCATTCCATCAGCTCTGTTCTTTCCTCTCCGCCAGGCCGCCTGTCCAGAAGATGTCCTCCCCTGGGTGTCCCAACACACCCAGCTTTGACAATTTCTGTTTAGTTGTATGTTCTCACAGCTTCCACTCCTTGTAATGAGGCGGGAAGTCCTGTGTTGAATCAAAGCCTCTACCTCCTGGCTTCTTCTGCCTCGTTCACATTCCTGCCCAGAATTTGCTGGAAACTTGGGCACGAGAGCCTTTCCTCCACTCTCAGTAGCCTTTCCCAGGGCAGACCTAAGTTCAACCTCGGCCACAGGCCTACCCCCTCCACCACTCACATGTGGGCAGGTCTGGAGAGCGGGGCCAGCTGCAGGCTTCTGCAGGGTAGTGTCACCATGCTGCCTGGCACTGTCTGCTTCTCTGAGTGCCCTCGAGTCCCATGAGGCAGAGCTGGGGCCTGGTCTTGGGGCCTGGCAGCATTTTGAAGCCCAGATGGGCCCCATCAGGGTGCAGCATATGGACCTGGAATCAAGGATCCAGCTCTGCTCTGATTGACAGCGTCATGGCTGCTGTGCTGGGCACCCCCTAAGGAACAGGGGCCGCTGAGTTCTGGCTGAAAGAACCTGACGTCGAGAGTCAAGAGAACCTGAGTCTGAGGCCGGTCTGCCATTCACTGTGTGACCTTGACTGTAACTCAAAACTGCTCTGGGGCTTCCCTGGTGGCGCAGTGGTTGAGAGTCCGCCTGCCGATGCAGGGGATGCGGGTTCGTGCCCCGGTCCGGGAAGATCCCACATGCCGCGGAGCGGCTGGGCCCGTGAGCCATGGCCGCTGAGCCTGCACGTCCGGAGCTTGTGCTCCGCAGCGGGAGAGACCACAGCGGCGAGAGGACCGCGTACCGCAAAAAAAAAAAAAAAAAAAGAAAAAAAAAACTTCTCTGAGGTCCTTTTTCCTCAACTGTAAAATGGGGTACAGTAATGCCTGCCCTGTCTACCTTCAGGACATTGTCAGCTGAAGCAGGCATGCGAAACAGCTTTCTAAACGCCACAGTGCTATAAAAATGAAAGTAATAAATTGGCGGGTTAGGCGGACAGGCTCAGGACTGGCCTGAAATGGGGGGCCGGTGGCCTAGACATTCATTTCCAGGGCTGGAGGGAGCCCTCATAACCAGGACCCAGGAGCCTCTGCTGGCATCACTGGGACTCTGTCGCCACCTAGTGGACGCTAGCTGCGGGTGCCTCTACTGCTCTGGCAGGTCTGGAAAGGCGCACATCCCCTTGAAAGGGACTTTGGTTCCCTTGGGGTCCCTGCTATACCAGGTCAGGCTGCGTAAGGGGAAAATGTGGTCCAGATTTACGCCAGAAAAGAACCACCTTAAACTACTTGGGAGAAAGTTCACTTGCACTTTCCAGAAGTTCTCCTGAGTCGATGTTTCTATCCTGACCCTTTTTCTCCCAGCTGTGCCCCTACTGACCAACTGGCCTTGTCAAATCCTGCTCTTCCCATCCCAAAAGCCTGCATGGGAAGATGCTGCCAGCCAGCCCAAACCCCAGGGATCCACGGGGCCTCGTCTTACACTGAAGGAAGATCAGCCTCTGGGAAATCCAGCTCCTCAAAAGCTTTGCTACTGGGAGAGAGGCAGGCAGGCCAAGGGAGGGGTGCACAGGAGCTCAGGCGGCCCCAGCTCCATCACGGAGGGCCTGAGAGGTGACAGCAGGAGGTGGCGGCAATGGGACCAACTCTTACTTCCTGAGAACCTTCAGAGAGCCTAGGAAAGCCATAATGGAGGGCTGCTAAAGTCAGGTCCTGTCTCTAACTAGAACTTCCCTTTTAATACAGCAGGTGAGCCCATGCCTGTGCCCAAACCCTCCACAGAATTCTCCAGGAGGCAGTGGACTCCCCCATGCCTTGGTCATTTGGGTCTACAAATGATTTGATTGGAAGCGGTCTTAGGCTGGGTCATTTTGTCTGTCTCCATGCCTCTTGGCACCTCTGGCCATCTCAAATGGATTCAACTGAATGGTTTGGAAGACCCTTCCCAACGCTAAACTTCTAAGATCCTATGACCCTTGCCAACTGGAAAGATCCTCGGAGCAAAGGATACCTCTGGCTCCATGTCCCCTGTTAGCACTTGTTTAAGAAGCAGCATTTCACTTGAGTTTCTCACTCCACCTGGATCAGTGTGAGGGCCAACTTAGAGTGGGATTCTAGTGACACCAGGTGGTGAGAAGAGGGAAATGCATGCATGATGGTTGTTCTGATGGGCAGAGGAAGGGAAAGGCTTTTGCTAATAAATTCCCATCTGGGAAGGGAGGAAGCCACAAAGTGGTGGGAGTAGGGGTAGGGGTGGGGATTGGACCATGCAAGTTTAATTTGATTGATAGCCACCTTATTCTCAGAAATCTCTTGCCATTTAGGCTTCTTCCTTAACACTGGTTATCCCAAGCCCTGGCACTTGACCTTTCCCTTAATTCCCCGGAGCACAGCTGAGACCAGCCTGGAACATTTAAATTAGATTTCTCTGAAGTCTCAAGGACAACGAAAGAAAATAAGCACCAAGAACAGCACAACATTAGCCCAGATCTCTGCCTGCCTGCTTGCCTTCATGAGACCAGGCCGTCTTTAATCCCTATGACCAAGAAGCCCAATAAAGTGAGACCCAGAGTGACGCGTCTAGTGGATTCTCTGTCCATCCTCCTATCGAAGGTCAACTGCTCCTGGCCTCTGGGTCTCATCCTCCCTCTCTTTCCAAACTCTTTGCTTCCATACTTTTCTCTCTTCGGCATCCATTTCTCCCTTTCAACCAAATTATCCCCGTCAGTTCTACAAACACCTGCCATTTTAACAAACTTTCCCTGACCCAACGTCCCTCTTTAGTTAACACCCAAATCCTCCTACTCTGAACAGCTAAATTCTACAGACAGCTGTCTATACACATTGTCTTCTTTCATTTTTCTTACAACCTTGTCTGATCTGGGTTTTATCTCTTTTACTCCATTGAAATTGTCCTGTCAAGGTCATCAGCGGCTCCATCTTCCAAAATATTGATACCATGGCTACTTTGCTGTCTTCACTTTGCTTGATCTCTCAGAATTTCTAGATCCCTGGCTCCTTTTGGAAACGCTGACTCTGCTGGTTTTACCCCCTACCCTAAGGGCTGCTACTTCTCGGTCTCATTGGCTGGCTCCTTCATCTTCCTCTACTGAACTTTGGATATTATATTAGACTATCTCCGAATGCTTCCCTGATCCTCTGACCTTAACTAGATACTTCTCCCTGTGGTGTCTACTTCTGTCACTTTTATACGTGCTAATGACTCCCGAATTTTTCTCTCTCGTCTTGAGTTTTCCACTGGGTTCCAGACTCAGCTGCTTAGCTGACACATACATTTTAATGTCGAGCAGGCGTCTCAAACGTACCATGCCTTTTGCAGAAGCCCTGTCCACGCATATCCATGCCTGTCTCTTCTATTGGGTATGTAGGATAATGCTAGCTGCTATAACAAACAGATCCAAAGTACACAATGCCTCAAATAGAATAGAAGCCTATTTCTCACTCCTTCAGCTATCCAAGGTAGATGTTTTTGGTTGACAGGTGGCTCTTCTCTACATCCTGTGGTTCTGCCATCCCTGGAGGCCCTGTCATCATCTTCATCTCCCAGAAGAAGGGGAGACAGAGTTTGAAGGGGACGTGCCTGCTTTTTAAAAACCTTGGCCCAGTAATGATATGTATCTTTCCTGCTTTCGTTCCCTTGGATTGCACTCCATCACATGGCCACATCTGACTGCAAGGGGGACAGGAAAATGTCTTCCAGCTACGTTCAGAGGAGGGAGAGGTTGAGTGTTGGTGAAGAACTAGCGATTTCTGCCACAATCTGTCCTTCTGGTCACCAAATATCATTTCTGCTCTTCTTCCCACACTTGGAACATACTCACTCCCAAAGAGAAATAACCCCAAATTCCATCCTGTCATTGGATCTGTTTCAAAATTTGTGGGTCTCTGGGTGATGCGCAGTCCTCACCATCAGCTCTTTGAACGAAAAACAAGTTACCTGTATCCCACCCCCATCCACGGTATACAGCTAACATAAATGACAACAGTCCGTGCTGGGCAGCGTGGAAACATTTAGTAAAACCACTTTCTGCGGTAATCAGTTTTCTGCCCTTTCTTGGTATATTTTGGTTATATATTGGTTGTATTTCTCTTGCAGTTAGGTGTGGCCAGGTGACTCATTTCTAACAATCATGTGAGCAGGGGTCATTTGTATTATTGTTGGGAAGAGGTTTGTAAAAGGCAGGATCCCCTGCATCCCTTTCCTAAGGCTATCATGACAAGTTGCCACAACTTGAGGGCTTCAACCAACAGAAACTTGTTTTCTCACAGGTGTAGAAGCCAGAAATCCAAAACCAAAGCGTCAGTAGGGTCACATTCCCTCTGAAGACTCTAGGGGAGGATTTTTTTCTTGTCTCTTTTAGCTCCTGGGGCTCCTGGCATTCCCTGGCTTGTGGCAGCCTCCCTGCCTCTGTGTTTCCCTGGCCTTCTTCCCTGTGTGTCTGTGTGTGTTGTTTCTGTCTCTTTTAAGGACATTCTCATTGGATTTGGGGTCCTCCCTAATCCACTATGAGCTCATCTCAATCCTTACCTTAACCACATCTGCAAAGACCCCATTTCCAAGTAAGGTCATATGCTGAGGTTACAGTGGACATGAATTTGGGGAAGACACCATCCAATCCACTACAGTCTCCTTTACAATAAAAATCACCTTTTGCCATGGGAAGAATGGGACACATCCAAGTCCATAGTCCACAGGGATGGTGGAGCCCTTGTACACAGATACTCATGAAGACCCCCTGTCCTGGCAATGGGGAAAGTTCCGAATCTCCGGTCTGGGAGGAACCCCCTTGTCCGTTGTTCTCTGAAACCCCTGGCTCCAGCCTCTTGGAAATCATTTCTTGACTGTTATGTGTCCTGACCCATCTGAAGTGGGTTCTGGGAGGTGGGCCTCCCTCAGGACAGCACAGCTTTCACCACCAGCCTGATTCCTACTTGTACAAGTTCAGGGGCTGAGTGTGATTTTAAGCTCCAACCTTCCAAGGCCTTTACTGGAACAGGTTCATGGTTTTTTTTGGCAATTCAATTTCTTAAAAAAACAACCTTTAGATCTATTTGCTTCCAATCCATTCCTCATGCTGGTAACCACACCCAAAAATCTTTCCTACACATAGTTGTCAAAACTGCTTTTATCATTGGTATTATTATTAGTAATTTTTCTTCTTCCTCAAATCCAAGCCTCCTTGTCAACTTATTAGTGGCTACCTTGGGGCCAGCTGAAAGAGCTGGCTTGGGTGGAATCATAACACTCTTAATTGGATGTTTGCCACGGAAATGAATCCCTTTGTAAGAGAATTTTTAATAATGAGCCTTTATTTCTTGAAGCCTTTTCCAGTCTTATTTCCTGTAATTATTCAATACATAGAGCATAGAAACAGTCAACTTACCTACATCCAAAAAAAAACCAAAAACACACAAATGTCTGGATACACCCTATTTTCTTTTATTTCCCCTTGGAAACTTGTCATGTTTTTCCTGAACTCATCTCAATAATATCTTGCTACAAATGCTGGAGTATAACCAACATACACTACCATTCTGGTCCTTTTCCCAAAGTTTCTCTTAGAGCTATAGGCTCAGTATATATTTGGTCTGTCTTTCTTTTTTTCTTTTTTTTTTTTTTTACATCTTTATTGGAGTATAATTGCTTTACAATGGTGTGTTAGTTTCTACTGTACAACAAAGTGAATCAGTCATACATATACATATGTTCCCATATCTCCTCCCTCTTACATCTCCCTCCCACCATCCCTATCCCACCCCTCCAGGCGGTCACAAACCACCTAGTTGATCTCCCTGTGCTATGCGGCTGCTTCCCACTAGCTATCTTTCTTACGTTTGGTAGCGTATATATGTCCATGCCTCTCTCTCGCTTTGTCACAGCTTACCCTTCCCCCTCCCCATATCCTCAAGTCCATTCTCTAGTAGGTCTGTGTCTATTCCCGTCTTACCCCTAGGTTCTTTATGACTTTTTTTTTTCTTATATTCCATATATATGTGTTAGCATACGGTATTTGTCTTTCTCTTTCTGACTTACTTCACTCTGTATGACAGACTCAAGGTCCATCCACCTCACTACAAATAACTCAATTTCGTTTCTTTTTATGGCTGAGTAATATTCCATTGTATATATGTGCCACATCTTCTTTATCCGTTCATCCCATGATGGACACTTAGGTTGTTTCCATCTCCGGGCTATTGTAAATAGAGCTGCAATGAACATTGAGGTACATGACTCTTTTTGAATTATGGTTTTCTCAGGGTAAATGCCCAGTAGTGGTCTGTCTTTCAAGTTATCACAAGCAAGACTTTTCCTAATTGTATTATTCCTGCCTACCGTGGGACTACATCTTTCTAGCCAGCCATACCTCTCTCCTTGCTGGCCACTGTCTACTTCCCTGACCCATCTTCTCCCACTTTCCTTTACCAGTGTATCCAGACTCACTGCCTTCTATCTCTTCCCAGACAGAACAGGTTTTTGCATATGCTGTTCCCTCTGCCTAAATCTTGGCCTGGCTGCCTCCTTCACCTATAATTCAGGTCTTGGCTCAAATACTGCCTCTTAGTGGGGTCTTCCCAGACTGTCCCATTTCAGTTTGCTTCTTCATAGCATTTACCACCGTCTGATATTATCTTCTTTACTTGTTTACTTATCATGGTCCAGACCCCACTCCCCTTGCACGTGGACTATGTGAGAACCAGGCTCCTGTTGGCCGTGTTTGCCACTGCATTGTTAGTGTTAAGAACTGTGCTTGCCACACAACTGTTAGGACAACAAATGCCAATATTAATATACTACTCTGTGCCAGACACTGTTTCAGCTCTTTATTGAAAACTTTTTAATGACAAATTTCAAAGAGACACAGAAGTGGACTAATATGATGAACCTCATAAGGCCCATCACCCGGATTCAACATTATCAAGATGTGGCCACACTTGCTTCTTCTTTCTTTCCTTCTTTCTCCTTCTTTCACTTCTCTTTCCTTTTCTTTGTTTCTGTTGAAGTATTCTACAGAAAGTCTCAGGCATCATGTCATTTCCCTTCTCTGCCCCACTACATCCTTCAGTGTATACTTTTTTTAAAAAATGGATTTTCTTGATAACTAACAAGGTCCTACTCTATGGCACAGAGAACTATATTCAATATCCTGTAATAAACCATAGTGGACGGCAATATGGAAAAGAATATGTGTATATATGTATGACTGAGTCACTTTGCTGTATACCAGACAGCAAACACTGTGAATCAACTCTGCTTACATTTAAAAAAAAAAGAATTTTTCTTATGTAACTTCAATGCCATTTGTATACCTTAAAAAATTAGAAATGATTTCTTGGTATCAGCACTCAGTCCATATTCATATTTCCCTGACTGCCTCAAAAATAACTTTTGAATGTTGATCTGTTTGAATGAAGAGCCAAACTAGGTCCAAACATTGCATCAGTTTGTTATTTCTCTTAAGTCTCCTTCCCACCTGCCCTGCTGCTGACCTGTTGAAGAAAGGGGTGATTATTATTAACTTTTCGGTTATGAGATGATGAGGGCCCAAAATGGGGCTGGATGATAGGGATGAAAAGGAGGAAATGTTCTGAAGAGACTTTGTGGAGTAGGGTCATCTGGTCGACCCTACTTTAGGTCCATAGAGTGGTGATACCACTGCCCGCTTGGAAGCACTCAGGAGCTATGAGAATAACAATCGCCTTGCTCCCTCTTACAGGGTCCCTGGTGTGACGGCTGAAAGGAACCTCAGATCAGCTAATTGTATCTCGTGTTTTAGTCCAACAGAACATCTGTACAATTCTTCCACTTCTTCACAAAAGTCCCTCTTTATCTGGCAGCCTCTGAAGCTTGTCAGTCACTGTACTTGCTGTGGTTCCCACACCAGCTGTGCACCAAAACTCATGGAGTTTGTTCTGCTTATTTAAAAATACACTCAAATATCTGGTTACCTATCCCAGACCTTCCGAATGAGAAGCTGTAGGTGTGGTACCTGGGAATATGTATTTTCAAACCACTTTCTGGATGATCATGATGCTAATTTCAACAGCTAGATCATCTCAGAGTCTGTTTCCTTTGATTTTTATTTTTATGGGTAATATTTTCCTGCTTTTTGGCCTATGTAGTGATTTTTTGGTTGTAGGCTCGATATTGTGGGTGATCTATCTGAAGGAGTCTGGATTATGCTATTTTCCTTTAAAGAGTGTTGTGTTTTGTTTTGGCGGGTAATTAACTTATCAGAAGCTCTCCTTGCGCCGTCAAGACTTGGTTTTAGGCTTTGTTAGGGTGAGTCTAAAGTAGCCTTTATTTTAGGGCATAATCCTTCTCCCCAAAGCAGAACTTTCTAGTGTCTCAGCTGAACACTGAGACAGTACATCCTGTAACAAGAAGATCTCTCCACTCTGGCTTGAACACTGACTTGCAGCATCATGTGATCTCTAGTATTTCCATTCTGCCCTCAACTCCATAGCAGCCAGTTTCTTACAAAGTCTCACCCTGTGCATGTGCAGCCTGTTTGTTGACCAAAAACTGACAGGGAACCCTTGTTATGGGTTAAATTGTGTTCCCCCAAAAGATACGTTGACGTCTGAACCCCTAACACTTCATAATGTGACCTTTATTTGGAAATAGGGTCTTCATAAAGGTAATTAAGTTAAAATGAGGTCATCAGAGGGAAGTCATCTATCTAATCCAATGGAAGTGGTGTCGTTTATAAAAAAAGACATTGGACACAGAGACATATGCACAAAGAGAAAGCCATGTGAAGATGAAGGGAGAGATCAAGGTGATACATCTTCAAGCCAATGAATGTCAAAGATTGACAGCAAACCACCGGACACAAGTGGGGAGGCATGGAACACATTCTCCCTCACAGCTCTCAGAAGAAACCAACCCCACTGACACCTTGATTTCAGACTTCCAGCCTCCAGAATTATGAGAATAAACTTTTGTTGTTTAAGCCACCCAGTTAGTGGTACTTTGTTATGACAGCCCTAGAAAATGAATACGTGCCCACACAGACTTCTGGAGCCCCCTCTGTATGACTTCCTCCTCCCTGGCAGCCAGCCCCACAAGTTCCATTTGCTCTAATAGCAGCTCTAAACTCCGATCTTCGCTTTCTCAGTTCAGCAGGACTGTTGGACTCTTCCTGGTTTCCAGCTTCTTGTGCTCACTTTACATGTTTTCCTTCTCTGAGGGATTGCAGCTGTGTACTATCTATTGTCCAAAGCCTTAAAATGGTTGTGTCCTTTTGTCTAGTTTTGTAGCTGTTTATGGTGAAAGGCAACTCCAGTATTTGTTACTGGCCAGAAGTGAAATTTCTTTTCTTTTAATATTTATTTACTTATTTGGTTGCACCAGGTCTTAGTTGTGGCAGACGGGCTCCTTAGTTGCTGTTCCAGGGCTCCTTTAGTTGTGGCTCACTGGCTCCTTAGTTGCAGCATGTGGGCTTCTTAGTTGCGGCTCGCCAGCTCCTTGGTTGCGGCACAGGGGCTCCTTAGTTGTGGCATGAGAACTCTTTGTTGCGGCATGCATGTGGGATCTAGTTCCCTAACCAGGGATCGAAACTGGGCCCCCCTGCATTGGCAGCATGGAGTCTTATCCACTGCACCGCCAGGGAAGTCCCCAGAAGTGAAATTTCTGTTCTAAGTTCTTCGAATCAACTCATTTAATCTTCTCAACAGCTCCATGAGGTAAGTTACTGTCTTCATGAGTTCCAGATTAAAAAAACAGAGGCAAAAAAGAAAAAAAAGATTAAATAACTTGTCCAAGGATATATCTTATAAATGGTGGAGCTAGATTTTGAATCTAGACAGTTTAGCTGCACAGTCTATGCTCTTAAACATTAACCTATTATCTGACATAATAGGTGTTCAATGAATGCATTTTCAATAAATGAATATAAGGCTGTTTCCTCTAACTTTTACCATTTAGCCTTCTGTTCCACCTGCTTAGGAAAACTCCAACATTAAATCAACCCACTATCTTCACTTTTCCTGCACCCAGACTTTTAAGCACTCTGGAGAAAACCACCTTCTAGGAAGAATGAACTCCTATCCAGTTATCCAGGCCTTTGAAAATACCTGATAATTCTGTATGTCTCTAGTCTTTGCCCTCCATTTTCTGTTGTTTCTCACCTCAAATTTCAAATATCTGTACCTCCACACTTGTTATTTTCAGAAAAAATACAATTTCCAGCCGTGAACTCTTAGTTTCTTGCTCATTCCTATCAGTCTGACTTGTATTGGCACCCATCCTTGCCTTTCCTCTACTGTCAAAATATTTAGCATTTCTATTTCTATCTAAGGCTCATCCGCTTTTAGCTGCTGCCCACCGTCTTTCTTCCCTTTCACAGCCAAGCTTTGGAAGTGTTGTTTAAATCCTGTCTGCATTTCTTCATTTCCCTTTCACTGAGCTCAATCTGGCTTCTGTACTTATCACTTCATTCATTTATTAATGTTAGCTTTTATTTTTATCAATTTCATCCTTTTGCTTTCTTTAAATGTATTGATTCTTTTTTAAAATTAATTTATTTTATTTTTATTTATTTACTTTTGGCTGTGTTGGGTCTTTGTTGCAGCGTGCGGGCTTCTCATTGCACTGGCTTCTCTTGTTGCAGAGCACAGGCTCTAGGCGCGCGCAGGCTTCAGTAGTTGTGGCTGGTGGGCTCTAGAGCGCAGACTCAGTAGTTGTGGTGCACGGACTTAGTTGCTCCGCGGCATGTGGGATCTTCCCGGACCAGGGCTTGAACCCGTGTTCCCTGCATTAGCAGGCGGATTCTTAACCACTGTGCCACCAGGGAAGCCCCATATTGATTCTTTCTTAATTCCTTAGTTTAAATGCTTAATTCATTATGTGTTCTATCTATCAATATAAATATTTAAGATCATGAAGCTTCCCCTGCTTTATCTGTGTCTTATAGATTTTTATCTGCAGAATTCCTTTCTATATAGTTTTTTTTCTTTTTTTCTACAGAGTTTAAAATTTTTGTTTGGGTTTTCTCATTAATCCAAAAGTGTTTATCAGAAAATTTAAAAGTTTTCTGTATGGTAAAGTCTCTTGTTTTCTGGTTTTGTAATTAGTATCTATTTTATGGCATTTTGAACAGAGTATATTATTTTATATTATTTCTACTTGGGGGAAATTTCTCTGTGGTTTTATATACAGTCAATTTTTGAATATCCCATGGAAAACTTAAAAACAAAGATTTACCTTCTGTTTTCAGATTGCAGAGTTCAACATATTAAAAAAAACCAAATTTGTATTATTAATTATATTTTTATTTCTCCTCTGTCCTTATTTATTTAGGAAACCGTGAACATGGGAAACTGCCCATTCCGTGAGTACGGGCTAGAAAGTGTTGAGACTTGTCCCTGTTCTCAACATGGTGCAGGAGAAGGAGAGATGTGATGGTTTCACAGCCCAGAGCAACCCGAGGAGCAGAAGAGTGATTTCCCTTGCTCCTGAGTGGGGAATGGAAATGGGGCAGAGAGAGAGATACAGGCATGGAGGTTGAAAAAAGGGGATGTTGCAACCTTTGTTAATCAGTGATCTGAGACCAGATTATGCAGCGTAATCTCAGTGGGTGCCAGGAGCATGGACAAAAAGTAAGTGCCAGGCCCTGTGCCTGGCGCCAAGTAAGTTCCCCACCCCCACCCCTGGTGAAGGAAGGCTCTATGTGATTGAGGTATAATGTCTACCACCCATTTCCATGGGACTCGAAGAGGAAATTCAGTTCAGTCATAGAACAGTTTTGCACACTCATCCCACAACATCTGTAGCTCCAGCTGAGATCTCTCTATGAGTTCCAGACTTCTATCCAGGTTAGATTAGATTTTTCTGTTTCAAGTTGAGCATGCTCCAAATGCAACCCATCTCCTCACGTCTTCTCACCCTTCTCACTCCTCAACTAAAACCCATTCTTCTTCTTCTCTTCGCTGTTTTACTAAATATTATCAACATTCGTTCAGTTGTCTAGGACAGAAACCAGGGTGTTGTGTTGGGGGGTGTAGTTCAGAAAATGCTAAAAATTAAAAGCATCTCTATCCTATTATCACTCATCTATACTGGGGCTTCACTGGCGATTTAGTTTAAAAATTAGTCATGCTTTTTAAATGGTTTGAAAAATCACTGTAGAAGAGGATGCAGTAAATGGAGCAAAAGAGACTAGAAACCCTTCGTACAAGTCAAAGCCACTGAAAAGACTGGGGGCCGGGGTAGGGAATTGTAGAGGTGAGTGTGACAGAGGTGAGTGGCCAAAGGGAGGCAGGTTCAGGAAAAGACCTTCGTTGGCTGTTTTGGTCTTCATCCCAGTGTGTGTTCTGGGGGGATGGGGAAGGACGAAGCCTGAGCCTCATCAAGAAGGGCCCAAGGGGACTTCCCTGGTGGCGCAGTGGATAAGAATCCGCCTGCCAATGCAGGGGACACGGGTTCGAGCCCTGGTCCAGGAAGATCCCACATGCCGCGGAGCAACTAAGCCCGTGCGCCACAACTACTGAGCCTGCGCTCTAGAGCCCACGAGCCACAACTACTGAGCCCACATGCCACAACTACTAAAGCCCGCGTGCCTAGAGCCCGTGCTCCGCAACAAGAGAAGCCACCGCAATGAGAAGCCCGTGCACTGCAACAAAAAGCAGCCCCTGCTTGCTGCAACTAGAGAAAGCCCGTGCGCAGCAACAAAGACCCAATGCAGCCATAAATAAATAAATAATAAATAAATAAATAAATAAATAAATAAATAAATTTATGGAAAGAAACAAAAAAAAGAAGGGCCCAGGGAGTCAGATTTCCTGCTGCTCCTTCCTGGACAAAGCTTACTGCTCTCCATGGCTCTTCAGGAATCCAAGGAGCCTGATGTCTATCAGGAGAACTTTGAACCCACGTCCTACCTGGACTACTTCAAGATGAACCAGGATCCCCTGGGTGATGAAGTCCTCCATTTCCTGCTAAAGCACTACAATATGACTTTTAAACCAGGTGCAGGTCTCCTTCACCTCTGAGGGGAGAGATGGGGGAGTGTGGGAGGAGGGGTGGCCATGCAAATTTTAAATCAGATGCTGGTCTTCTTCAATCAGAGGATAGGCTTAGGGTGGGTCTGGGGAGGGGTGGCCAGAGCATGGGCAGCAACTTGGGACCTTCAGAGTGTGTGGAACTCCCCTACGGGAAGACTTTAGATACACCTGGTGTGTGTATGGTGCATGGTGGGATGCCCTCAAAGTTGGTGGGGTCAGATTTCCTCCTCCCATAAAGTCTAAGAGCTGTGGTCTCTGGTGGTCCTGAGTGGGCCTGTCTTCTCCCTATCACTGGCTAAAGAAACTACAAGGGCATCAGAAAGTGTAGAAAGCCTTGGTCCAAATTCAGCATCACCACTCTTCTGCCTGCTTACCATGGTAGCCCATGAAAACAGGTGCTAGGCCAGCTGGACCACTAAAATCAAATAATGGGTATCTTTTCATCATTCACATGAGAATAAAACATAACCTGATAGCCAGACTTTTCCCAATTAAAATTTTCTGCCATCAAATTTTCTTAAGCCTTCGATGCCTGCTTCAATTTATTTGCTACTGTACCCTACGAATACAACAACAAACAGACGAACAAAACGTAGCAGCAGAACCCAGGAGCAAGTGAGCAGGCTAAGGGTAGCAGTCGGCCAGGACCCCTGGGTCCAGCTCATTTTCTCTCCTCTCAGCCTTGTTGTTTATCCTGGAAGCCCCTTGCCAGGGTCCAAATGCTACTGATATTTTGTGTCAACACAATCTCTCGTGGCTGAAGGGAAGCAAGACAGGAAGGGGAGACCAAGGGCTCTGTAAGCAGGCCCTGAATTCTCCTGTTTGTCCCCATACTGCCAAGCGAGTTTCTGGAATAGAGTTGGTACTTAATAAATGTTTGCTGATTGATCTTTGGAATGTTACCCCTGCTTCTAACACTAACCCTACCAAGACTCTCCATGCTGAGTGAGCTGAGGCAGTCAGTGCAGGCAAAGTTCCCAGTCCTGGAGTTTACATTCCCAGATGGTTGACTCCCGGTAGCCTCTCCCAATGGGACAAGGAAAGTGGAGCCTTTTGGGAAATGTGGACCTCAGAGCCCTGCCTTGGTACTGATGATTCAGAACATTCTTGTTCTAAAACAGGTGGGCTGGAAGGAAAACTCCTGGTTGATCTCAGCTCTGAGCCCACCATCTACCAGCTCCTCTCTGCCTGCGAGTCTTTCAAAGAGATCCTTGCCATCAGCTACCCAGACAGAACTGCCAACAGCTGGAGAAGTGGCTAAAGAAGACGCCAGGGGCGTCTGACTGGTCTCGGTGGTGAAATATGTGCGTGAGCTTGAGGGGAACCGGTAAGGGGGTTATTGTTTGTTTTTGAGTCTCCATGATACCAGGAGCTTCACTTAGCTCCCGAATCAAGAATTTTCCATGGGGCTCATGTAGAAATGACAAGGCAGATGGAGACAAAGAAGGAAGGAAGTCAGTGGGGTCCCAAGAAGAAAGGAGGAAGAGTGAGATATGAATCCTATAAAGACCAAAAGAGGGGACTTCCCTGGTGGCACAGTGGTTGAGAGTCAGCCTGCCGATGCAGGGGACACGGGTTCGTGCCCCGGTCAGGGAAGATCCCACATGCTGTGGAGCGGCTGGGCCCGTGAGCCATGGCCGCTGAGCCTGTGCGTCTGGAGCCTGTGCTCCGCAACGGGAGAGGCCACAACAGTGAGAGGCCTGCGTACCGCAAAAAAAAAAAAAAAAAAAAAAAGACCAAAAGAGGGAACAGAAAGAGCTGGCTAGAGACAAACTTGGTGTGGAAGAAACATCACCAAGGTCCACATGGAATGCCAAGGTCTGAGCCCAAGCAAATGGAGAACCCGCTGGGCTGCCTCCATTCTGATTGGCTGGTGCCCCTGTTGTTTCAGTTACAAGCTCCAGGGGGCTCTAAACTTGTGGAATCTTTTCGTGTATCTCAGGAGATAGGGGTGAGAATTAAGACAATCTTGCACTGCAAGTGGAACAGAATTTACCTACCTTGTGTATTTTCATTGAATTTCAGGGCATCAGGAAGGTCCACCATAGCCCTTCCACTCTCCAAATATCACCCTCCCTAGTTAGGTAAGATAGTTGAGGTTGTACATTAGATTCTTATTCCTTTTGCTTAAGACTATAGCTTTTTTTTTTTTGATTTTTTAAAATTGAGGTATAGTTAATTTACAATGTTGTGTTAGTTTCAAGTGTAGAGCAAAGTGATTCAGTTATACATATATATATATATTCTTTTTCAGATCTTTTCCATTACAGGTTATTACAAGATATTGAGTAGAGTTCCCTGTGCTATAAGTAGGTCCTTGTTGTTTACCTATTTTATATATAGTAGTGTGTATCTGTTAAGACTATGACTTTTTAAAAAATACAGAGCTGGAAAGAGTAAGCCTTTAAGTACTAGTCCTTATTCATACAATAATACGAATGCAGCCCGCATCCTGAGAACAGGTATAGGAAATGTATGAGGTGATGAGGAGGTTGAGTGGAGTGGCCAGGGGCCAAAGGGAGGGAAAGGTAATGGAGAGACTGGGGGCCCCAGCAAAGCGCCCCAAGCTCACTTAGTAGTTTTGCTCAGCTGATTCCAGGCCGACTTTCCGTTTCTGGAGGCACTTGTCTGGGTCGCGTTAAACACAGACTAGTAGAAAGAGAATGGGCTACCTGTCAGGGGTGCATTGCCGGCAGAGGGCCTGCAGGTAGACAGAGCGCTGACCGCAGGGCCGGCAGGTCCTGGGCTTGACTTTGTCCACAGCTGGTTCAGGACCAGGTCTCTCTCTGGGACTCAGTTTCTTCATCTGTAAAACCGGCAACCTGCTGTTCTGGGAGCCTGTGCGCCAAGCAGAGAATGGCTGGGAGTGATGTGCGCGGTCTACGCGATAAGCATGACCCAGCTGGCCCCTCTTTCCCTTTCCCTCCACTCCAGAGACAGGGGGCCGAGAAGGAGGAGGGCTTAAGGAGAGCCATCCGCCAGGTACTCAAGTGTGACATCCTGAAACAACAGCCCTTGGAACCTGCGGTCCCGCCCCTGGCCGACTGCCTCATTTCCTCCCTGTGCCTCAAGGCTGCCTGCCCCACCCTGAAGGCCTGCCTGGACGCACACCCTGCGTCACCTCAGGACCCTGCCCCGGCCCAGGGGCCATCTGATGCTGAGCGGGGACTTTGAGGCCAGCTTCTTCATGGTGGGGGTCAAGAGGTTCTCCTGCCCCTGGACGAGAAATTCCTGCGGGAAGCCCTGCAGGAGACCGGCTTCATCACTGAGAAGCTGGAGGAGTTTCCGCAGGCCACTGAGACCTGCTTGGATAACTGCTCCGACGACACAAGGTTCTTCTTCCTGGTGGCCCGGAGAAGGGACCGAGGCAGCGACTTGGAGGAAAGGGCAGCAAGCATGGCAGGGCTCCAACCATCACGCTGCGACCTCATTCGCGTTCCTCTCCATTTAGTCAGCTTTCCTTAGAACCCTTACCAGCAAATGATTGCCAGGTAAATAGGGATGCTTATCTCAAACAGAGAGGCTTATAATATGCTTCACTAATGGCCCAGGCTTGGGAAAAAGAATTGGACCAGAGAAATGAAGCTGTGCCTCCTTCGTGCTTCAGGATTGCATGGAATGAAGGGGAAGAATCCCTTCCCGCTCCCCTATTTTAGGCAATTCAGACTACACAACTTCTGCGCTCACTCCCCACCTGCATCCTCATCCCTGCTAATACTGCAGCCCCACCCCATGAAATGGAAAGCACACGCATGGATTTTGACACTTGGTTCTCTGGCTTACTTGCTCCTGTGACTTTAGGTGGGCACCTGGTATCTCAGAGCCTCAGTTTTCCTATCTCTTAAATGGAAATCATCACACCCTTCCCCAGGGTTATTGTGACACCCCAAAGATATAACATGAATGCACTTGGTACATAACCACGTTAGCAACTTCATGTGCTTTTTAAGTTTAGCTGACCTTATAGATGCATATCAAAAGCAGCTCTAAAAAGAGCAAGAGAAGTTGTTTTCCTTCTTTTTCCAGTGAAACCCTCCTAACCCAGTTTGGGGCAGGGATGGGACACTTGGAAAAGACTTTTTTCTAAGAAGTAGCAAAGAAATCAGTGAGATCTAAAGGGTGACCAAGAGTAAGCCAGGTGAAGGAATCGGGGGTGAAGGACAGGAACTTCTAGTACAGGTACTGAGACCCAGAGGGGAGATAACATACTGTGTTTGGTGAACTTCAAGAAAAACTGAAGACATTTGGGTACCAAGATTGTGGCCCTATCCCTCTAGGGCACTGCTGATACACCAGGCTCCTGGCATGGTAGAACAGGCCAGCGCTTCAAGGGGGCAGAGGAGTGTCAAATCAGTGACCGTGGGTGGCGTTGGAGGTGGGCACGCAAGCAATTTAGTCATTCAACAAATATTTGTTGAGTGTCTGCGTCAAGCTGGACTCTGTGAGGAGTGTCAGAACCTTTGCCCAGGGTTGGTCTTCGCACTAAACATGGTTGCAACATCTAAGCCGTTGATCACATTCTACACCGTGTGTGCATCTGGGTACATTCTTGTGTGTGTATGTGGGCATGTGCACACGTGTGTGTATGTATGTGTGTGTGTGTTTATGCTGAGGATGGTAGTAGGGATGGGTCAGTTCTATCCCTGGTGCCACCACATGAGTTATAGGTGAGGCTGCCTCCCAAAGGCTGAGGTCAGATCAAGATTAGCTACCAGGACTTGCTTGCAGTAGATGGACCCTGAGGCTGAGTGCTAACACTCCATCCCAAGAGAGCTCCAAGTATACACTGGCATGTGCAGCCAGAAAGCTGGGCTGGGCTGGGAGAGCATAAGGCAGGGAAGGAGGGCATATATGGAGGGTGCCCAGAGCGGGAGCTCTTGGCGGGATTGAGGTGCCCAGTCTCTGCCTTCCTGCAGGAAGTGTGGACGTGCACCTGGGAAAGTTTCTTCTGGGGTCCTAGTGTTAGTTACATGAGTTTTCACGTTGGGAGCTATTGGCTTCTTGACATGACATTCAAGTGTATGCTTTATGGGTTGCCTGTGAGCGGGCATTTGAGTGTTTACCTTCACGGGAGATGAGAGGTACCAATGTGTGTGAGCCGTGGCTGGTGACCGGAGAAGGTTTACAATTTGCTGAGGTAACGGGCAGCACACTTCTGTTAAGTTCTACAGTGAGGCAGAGTTAGCTTGGGAGAGGGACGATGATGGGAAGCACAGAAGAGGGAGGGATTAGTTCCTGCTCGGGAACTGAGGAAGGTTTCATGGAGGAAGTGGCAGCCAAGATGCGTTTTAAAGGAGGATGAAGGTTGGAAAAGCATTCCCCCTGGAGGAAACAATACTGTTACAAACGATGGCCTTGGGAAGATGCTGAGTGAATGATGTGACGTTTCCGTTGCCTAGAGTGTGGACTCCTTATGCGAGAGCAGAGGGAGGCGAGGGCAGGAGGACAACTTGGGACATTGGGCTCCGTGAGCCTCTCCAGTGGTCATCAGAGTTCATCAATAAATATTTATTTAGCATCTGCCAGGCACTGAGAACGCAAGAACAAATATGATACAATTCTTGCCCTTGCCGGGCTCACAGACAGTTATGACAGCCGTTATAGGAAGTGAGGGAACACAGAAGGAAGTGCCTAATTTGGGAGAGGTCAGGGAGGCATCACAAAGAGGTAATGTTTAAAGTGAGCCTTGAACTAACTGTAAATACCAGGTTGCCAGGCAGACAGTGAGGTGGCGGTGGGATGGGGTGATGACGGCATCTCAGGAGGAGGAAGCAGCTTGGCCCAGATGGGAGCCGTGGGTGGACATCGGGCACGTGTGCGGAACTTCGGTCGGGAAACACGTGCCAAGTGGCTGCTCCCTGCGGGGCCTGTTCTGTATTCTGGGGATTCAGTGAATGAGTCCAACAAGGCCCTACCCTCATTCTACTTGGGAGGGGCAGGGAAGGCAGGCAATAATAAAGGAGACCAAAACAAGAGTGTGAGAAGCCCCAAGAAGGAAACAACCAGGGCGATGCCGTGGAGAGTAATAGGCAGAGGGGGTGGGAGGAGATGCCTGGGATGAGCAGACCTAACTGGGGCCCCGCACAGCCAACGGTGTGAGAGCAGGAGCTCCTGGGGGAAGGGTGCCAAGCCCGGCAGCCCCCCTTCTTTATGACAGAGCTCCCCAAAACTAGTGCGGAGAAGGCCTCTGGAGGCAAAACCAACAGGCAGATGGAAACTGCCAGGCTGCCTGTTGGGTGTCTTGTCTGCAGCCCTCCCACAGGGAAGCCCCCTTTATTTATGTATTAAAAGATAAATCAAACATCTTTATTTAGTGTTTTAGGCATTCAGTTGGTTTTATTTTATTTTATTTTTATTTATTTATTTTTTAAAGGTCTTTTTTTAAAAATTTATTTATTTATTTTGGCTGTGTTGGGTCTTCGTTTCTGTGCAAGGGCTCTCTCTAGTTGTGGCGAGCCAAGACCACTCCTCATCGCGGTGCGCGGGCCTTTCACTGTCGCAGCCTCTCTTGTTGCGGAGCACAGGCTCCAGATGCGCAGGCTCAGTAGTTGTGGCTCACGGGCCTAGTTGTGGCTCACAGGCCATGGCATGCGGAATCTTCCCAGACCAGGGCTCGAACCCGTGTCCCCTGCATTGGCAGGCAGATTCTCAACCACTGCGCCACCAGGGAAGCCCGGTTTTATTTTCTTTTCCCTAGTACAAACAATGTTTCAAGGAATTATTCTCCATTCTATTCCCCCACATACAGATGCTTTAATATTACTAGGTAGATTTCTAAAAAATGGCTTTTGAGTCAAGAGACAATTTAAAAATTAATCTATGTTTCCATACTACCCATAATTTTTAAATTTTTTGGCCGCGTGTTATGCGGGATCTTAGCTCCCCCGACCAAGGATTGAACCCGTGCCCCCTGCAGTGGAAGCACAGAGTCCTAACCACTGGACCACCAGGGAATTCCCACTACCCATAAAATTTAAAGCAATTTGTTGCTCCACTGCTAATTTCATTGTATAGATATAAAACTTTGTACAATCTGTTTCTTGCAGAGTATTGCCCAAGGCAGTGATTCACTACATTTAAGGACATCGATTTCTGTGTCATTTAAGGACATCGATTTCTGTGTCATTGGTATCAAGTAGAGGGATGCCATTACAAAGGATGTTGTAGGACAGTCTTTGTTTAATTTCTAGGGATTGAAGACCTATAGGAGATCTTTGGCACATTTTCAGAGAGTTTCTAAACATCATGAAATGATGTTTATGATTGTGAAATAAAGTTCATATTTCATGGCAAGACAAGAAAAGTTTAAGTGCAAAAAATTCTCCTCTGCACTTTGGCCTCCCCTCTCCCCCCACTGTGCATTGTGTATCTTCATTACCCATCGACCAACCCTCCCGCATCAGCAGGAATAGCTGCTCAGCCATAAAGAGCAACATTCTCCCAGCACCAACAAGACAACTCCAATGATAACATTCCTTCTTGATCTCGTAAGGGGTCACATGACCTACCATTATGACCCTTAGATCTGGATTATGTAAACTCAATAATACTTCACTTGTTGGACAGACCTCTGTCTCAAAAACTTATATAACTGTGCCTTGAGTTCTAACGGCCCGAACAGTTCTCAGAGCTTTCTGAGATGCTCTTCCCGGGTTATAATCCTCAAATTTGGCTCAAATAAAATTTTCCATTTCTTTTTAAAAAATATTTATTTATTTAATTTATTTATTTTTGGCTGCGTTGGGACTTCGTTGCTGTATGCGGGCTTTCTCTAGTTGTGGCGAGCGGGGGCTACTCTTCGTTGCAGTGCGTGGGCTTATTGCGGTGGAGAAGCCCGCTTTATTAATTAATTAATTAATTAATATATGGCTGCGTTAGGTCCTAGCTGTGGCACGCGGGCTCTTCATTGCGGTGTGCAGGCTCCTCTCTAGTTGTGGTGTGCAGGTTACAGAGCATCTGGGCTTGGTAGTTGCGCTGCACAGGCTTAGTTGCCCCACGGCATGTGGGATCTTAGTTCCCCGTCCAGGGATCGAACCCGCGTCCCCTGCATTGGAAGGTGGATTCTAAACCCCTGGCCCACCAGGGAAATCCCAAAAAGCCCCCTTTAAAATGTTCAAGGCCTTCCTTCCCTTCCAGAGGAAGATCCCAGGCCCTCAGACCTCCAGGGCAAAAACCAGCAGTGAGTGGGGTGGGCAGTGCACTGCTGGGGGACAGCGCAGGTGGCCCTGCTGAAGGTGAGTCCTCGTGTGTGGGTGCCCTTGGGGAGAAGGAGGCAAGACAGCTGGGTGGCTCCCAGGGGACCAGTCCTAGCCCAGTTTAGGGTTAAGTTTCCCTTGTCCTTCACTCTGTGGACACAAGGGGGCAGCCGAGCCTTGAGCTTGGCAGGCTGCAGTGCCAATGGGGCGGGAGGACTCTCTTCCCTCAGTTTTTTTTCTTTTTTAATCTTTATTTTTGGCCACGCTGCATGGCTTCTGGGATCTTAGTTCCCCGACCAAGGATCAAACCCACGCCCTCGGCAGTGAAAGTGCGGAGTCCTAACCACTGGACCACCAGGGAATTCCCTCTTCCCTCCATCTTGCTCGTCCACGGACCGCTCATTGTCTGAGACCTGCTCTCCCGTCCAACCTGACCTCTGAATGCGGGAATCAGGAAGAGGACGGCCACTGCCAGGACAGAGAGTCCTAATCTTCACTGACCTTCACTTAAGCACATATAATTTGCACAGGCCCTGTCCCATCCACAATAGAGGCTAAGGCCCAGGAGAGCTAACTCAGATCTGCCCTCTCCAGGGCCCGGCTAGATACTGGCCCATAAGCAGCCTGGACACGCAGACCAAGGGAGAGACACCCCAGCTGACCTCTGGAAGGGCATCCTTCTGGGGCCTCTCTGCTGTAATGAAAACCTCCCCAAAGCCCATGAAGCTGGGGCAGGAAGGCCAAGTACCGTGGACAGGGCATAGTAAGCCCATCATATCCATCCAACAGCTGTTAGGCATGTGTTAAGGTCCCGAGCCAGTGCTAGGAGTACAAAGGGGAACTGGATTCAGATTCTTCCCAAAAGTTCACGATCAGGTAGGCAAATGGCCATTGCAATGTAGTGTGGTAAGTTCAGTGAGAGTTGTGCAAGTCTCAGAAGTGCATTCACCTAGAGTGTGCATGGGGTGGAGTGAGGTCAGAGAAGGCTTCCTGGAAGTAATGCCCAGGTTAAGGCTTAAGGATAAGAGGGTTTAACCAAGCAAAGGTAGAGAGGGCTTTTCAGGCAAGAGAAAAGTGTAAGCAAGAGATTGAAGAAACAACATGGGAGAGAGGTTCAAAGAAACTAATGTGTCTGAGAGAGTTCCAACCTAATACCCTTTAATGCTGCAACCATCTTATCAGGCTCAGGCTCTGTGATCTGGCTCTTGCCCACCTCTCCTGCCAGTTGAAACGGTTTCCTGAGCAGTTCTGTACGTTTGCGTGGGAGCTTTGGAGAACTGAGTTTTTCTAGGCCAGAGCCTACAGGATTAAGGGAAAATGGATGCTACAAGGAAGACTTGGAGGCTGGGTAATTAGCCTCTGGGTGAGCCTTTCCCTCTGGGGACCTTCCACATCCCTGTCCTTAACAAGTGACCTCCTTGCAAATTGGGGACTGATGGGGAAACTGACAAAGGAAGTAGTGACAGGGTGCTTTCAAGAGGAATCCAGAGACTGTAAAGAAACAACCAACACAATCTCAAAAATAAAAACCGTGAGACTAAAAACTGATTGACTAGGTCACATAAAAATTAGATTCCTGATTGGTAAAAGACCCCATAGCCAAAGTGATCAGGCAGACAGATTGGTAGGATTATTGGCAATGATAAAACCAATGGGGGGGCTTCCCTGGTGACACAGTGGTTAAGAATCCACCTGCCAATGCAGGAGACATGGGTTCGAGCCCTGGTCCGGGAATATCCCACATGTCACAGAGCAACTAAGCCTGTGAGCCACAACTACTGAGCCTGTGAGCCACAACTACTGAAACCCACGCACCTAGAGCCCATGCTCCGCAACAAGAGAAGCCACTGCAGTGAGAAGCCCGAGCACTGCAACGAAGAATAGCCCCCGCTCGCCGCAACTAGAGAAAGCCCGCGCACAGCAACGAAGACCCAATGCAGCCAAAAAAAAAAAAAAAAAAGAAAGAAAGAAAATAAATAAATATTAAAAAAAGTCCTGACAAGGAATTGATACCTTCTAGAATACACAATGAATACACAAATGAATAACAATGACAGGAGGAAGTCTGAAAAAAAAAAAAGGGAACAAGGATATGATGAGGAAATTTATAGAAAGGGAAACCCCAAAAGTCACAAACATCTTGGGGCAGAGATTGTCTAATTCTTCACCAATTTCCATATCCTCTTTTCTTTGGCACACAGGGTCACCAGGATTTTCTCTGGCCCAAGGAATGTGCCTGCATCTGTGCGTGGTACTACAAACATCCTGTGCCATTCTCTGAGGGCTCTCTCTTCCCTCCCCTGCTGGCTGCATGCAGAGAATCCAGCGGAGGACCCTGAGGCCCTAGGAAATGACAGAGCTACACAGTAGAAGCCTGACCATCTGGAGTAGTACTCTGCCCTTGACCCCCACTACACTGGACCGTGATGTGAACCAAAAATAAACATTTGCTTTGTTAAGCCACTGAGATTTGGGGTTTGTTATATCACTTAGCTTACTCACTATTTAGACGTGCTCAAGCTCACCAGAGAAAGGCAAAATTTAAAAAGGTGTATGTACCACTTCACTTGTTCTCATGAGACTAGCAAAAATTGGTAAAGTAGACCATTCTAAGAAGTGTGCTAGGGCTTGAAGGTGTGCATGTGCATACGGTAACCCAGGAACTCCCATGCACTGCTGGTAGGGAGGTAGACTGGTGGAGCCTTGCTGGGGGCAATCGGGTAGTTCTTAGTAAAATTAAATATGTGGATATCTTGTGGCTCAGCATTTCTACTCCTGGGGATATATCCTGTGAAAAGGCTCACACGGGTCTATAGAGAGGAGACATAGATATCTACAGAATGTTGTGCTGGGGAGTTAGGGGCAATTTGGGTGGCCATCATTGGGGGAATGGATAATAAACGAAGGGGATGCAAGTCATGGAGAGTGCAGTGGTCAGAAGTAATGGACCCCATGGGCACATAGCAATGAGAATGGGCCTTCAAAGCATAGTGGAAATGGTGTAAGTAAAAGCAGATGCATATGGCACTGTTTACAATAGCCAAGACGTGGAAGCAACCTAAATGTCCATCGACAGATGAATGGATAAAGAAGATGTGGTACATATAAACAACGGAATATTACTCAGCCATTAAAAAGAATGAAATAATGTCATTTGCATCCATTACATGGATGGACCTAGAGATTATCATGCTAAGTGAAGTAAGTCAGGCAGAGAAAGACAAATATCATATGATAAAACTTGCACATGGAATCTAAAAATAAAAGATACGAATGAACTTATTTACAAAACAGACACACAGACTTAGAGAACGAACTTATGGTTACCAGTGGGGAAGGGTGAGGGATAGATTGGGATTTGGGATTGACATGTACACAATGCTATATTTATTTATTTATTTATTTTTTGTGGTACGTGGGCCTCTCACTATCGTGGCTTCTCCCATTGCAGAGCACAGGCTCCGTATGTGCAGGCTCAGCGGCCATGGTTCACGGGCCCAGCTGCTCCACGGCATGTGGGATCTTCCCGGACCGGGGCACGAACCCATGTCCCCTGTATCGGCAGGCGGACTCTCAACCGCTGAGCCACCAGGGAAGTCCCCACAATGCTATATTTAAAATAGATAACCAACAAAGACCTACTGAATAGCACAGTGAACACTGCTTTATATTCTGTGTTAACCTAAATGGGAAAAGAATCGGAAAAAAAATAGATACATGTGTATGTATAACTGAATCACTCTGCCGTACACCTGAAACTAACACAACATTGTTAATCAGCTATGCTCCAATATAAAATAAAAATTAAAAAATGCATATGGAAAATCAGTACATATTTTACAAAAATACACATAAAGAATACACATTAAACACCTGGGAATGGTTGCCTAAGGGGATAATGAGAGTGGAAAATGGGAGGGAAAAAAGAAAATAGAATTGAATGTGTGAATTCATTTGCACTACACAGATTCTTCCTTTCAAAAGCTTTCTGACAAGAGATTGAAGACTGACAATCATGGCTTTCGACTTCTGAGGCTTGGTTTCCTTTACGAAATCTGATTTCCATGAGGTTATTACACCTCTCTTCAATTTTTAAAAAAGCCCACGTTCAGCCTTCACTGTGCTTTTTCCAATTTCACAAGCATTCTCTTTTAATCTCCTGACCTCCTGCTTTTTAAAAAACTAAACAATAAAGAGGAACAGAATTATAAGATCCAATCTTAGTCCAAAGAGCTCTTACTCAGAACATGAAACAATTTGCTTTTTACATATTAGTAAACAGAGGGAGAAAAGGATGAAATACATTGTGCTCTTATTTGTATAGCATTATTAGTGACAGGATGGGTGTCCTAAATATATATATATTATAACATTACAGTAATTAGTAGGAAACAAGAAAAAAATCAGTGGAACAGAGAAGACAGCCCTAGTCAGGTCTTAGTAAGTATTGTAAGGAAGCATGTGCCAAAGGAGCATCACACCAAGGAGGAAAGGAAGCAAAGCAAAAGAATCCAAAGAGCACAGAAGCCACTAAAGTTGCCAGCTTTTGCCAGGTGGGTGTCGTGGGAGTTCCGCCCTGATTTCCAGCCTCACTGTACTTCGATCGGCATGACATCTGCTGGGCACACGCGGATCTCCAGCAAGCTGGCCCCCTGATACAGCAAAGCCACTGGTCCAGGGCTCTGCCGGAAGCCCCGAATGCCATCTCCCCGCAGTTCACAAGCCGTGTAATGGAGATGGGTAGGGGCCGGATGCCTCTTGGCTGGTGATGAAGTTGGCTGAGGCCGAGGCTCAGGAATCCTGTTCTTTTCTGAGCAGCCCTCCCTGCTCCATCTCAATATCTTTTGTCTCCCCTCACTCTCCTTCCTGTAGCCAAGCAGCTCGCCACTCACATATTCCTCTCCTTCCCCTCCTTGCCATCCTTCGCAAAGCTTTCTGCAAGCTGGGCAATGGATTAAGTGGCTAGTTTAAAATTTGGACACTCATGAGTATAGATAACCAGAGAGATAACTGGGGAACCAGAGTTTCTAACTGAATCAGTGTCTGCGGCTGTGGGTTTTCAACTCAAAGCTCTGTGGGATGATGCATTGTTAGAGCCACAGGAAACGAAATGCAGCTCTCTGCACTCACACTGTCCCTCTCGTGGTCTGAGGGAACAGCCTCCTTTCTTCCCCACAGATAGGAGGACTCTCAACAAAAAAGAGAAGTCGAGAGGTGGTGGACTTTAAGAAAAACCTCCCAGGGGCTTCCCTGGTGGTGCAGTGGTTGAGAATCTGCCTGTCATTGCTGGGGACCCGGGTTTGAGCCCTGGTCCGGGAAGATCCCACATGCCGTGGAGCAACTAAGCCCGTGCGCCACAGCTACTGAGCCTGCACTCTAGAGCCCACAAGCCACAACAACTGAGCCCACGTGCCACAACTACTGAAGCCTCCATGCTCCTCAACAAGAGAGGCCACCGCAGTGAGAAGCTCGCACACCGCAACGAAGAGGAGCCCCCGCTCACTGCAACTAGAGAAAGCCTGCACGCAGCAGTAAAGACCCAACGCAGCCAAAAATAAATAAATTAATAAATAAATTATAAAAAAAATAAAAACGTCCCGGGACTTCCCTGGTGGTCCAGAGGGTAAGACTCCACGCTCCCAATGCAGGGGGCCCAGGTTCGATCCCTGGTCCGGGAACTAAGATCCCGCGTGCATGCCACAACTAAAGAGTTTGCCTGCCACAACTGAAGATCCCACATGCCCCAACTAAAGATCCTGCACACGGCAACGAAGATCCCGTGTGCCGCAACTAAGACCCAGTGCAGCCAAAATAAATAAATAAATAAATAAATAGAAAAATAATAACCTCCCCACGTCCCTGCAGTTGAGTCTCCCATAATCATCCCTGGCTTCACCGTATGTATTCATTAGAATCTCAAGCAGGCCCTGTGGGACCAAATCAAATTTGATGAGTTATCATTCTGCTTGTAATTTTGTTTATTTCTTAGTAATTACCAAGCACATGAAAGGCTCCCAGGTTGCCGGTTCCTCTGACAGCAAGATTTGCTTCATCCGGCTTTCCCTGGGATTCTGACCTGGGAGCTCACACCCGGCCTCAGGTCTGGTTTAGCAAAGAACCAGGAAGAGGCTCAGTGGACATGCCTCTCTGCCACATAACCGAGACCTGTCCCTCACTGCAGCAGGCAGAGGTAATGGGAGCAGGCTCTTAATTGCTGCGGCATACCTGGGCTTCCACTGCTTTCTTGGGTATGAGCAGAAGCCATGGAGTGTAAAAGGAGAGATCACTGCTGACTGGGGTCTGAATCATCTCTGGAGCATCCTGGGCCTCTGATCTAAAGTAAGCCTTCATGTCTGAAGCACAGAAGGACCTCTTCCAGAATTGGAAAGAGAAGCTTGGGGGGAAACTTGAGTGGCAGTTTCTGTAATGCTCCCCGCCATTCTTGCCCTATTTTGTTGAGGTAGTCGTTTATCCTTTACTGCCCTTGAGTGATTTAACCCCATTGGATTAAATTGAGTAAGAAGAGACTCGCTGAGGCCTGCCTCACAGAGGAAACTTGGGAAAACCTACATGATCAAGTACACTTGATCTCTAAATCTGTGCTTGTTTTGAAAGTGACTCTGCATCTAGATGTGCAGGATGTGTTTTAAAATCGTGAGATACAGCATACATAGAAAAATGTTCTAGAAAAATGTTCATAAAATATTTACATACGGTGTAACGATTAACATAAAATGAACACCAGGTGACCACCCCCGAGTCAAGAAACAGAACACTACAGAATTTTCTTCCACCTGAGCACAGCCCCTTTCTTTCCCTCCAGAGACAACCATTATCTTGGCACCTAAAGTAATCATTTCACTGTTTTTCTTTACAGTTCACCACACGTTTAGGCATCACTAAATGATATTGTTTACTGTTGCATGTTTTGAACTTTATGTAATGGAGTAAAAACATAGGTCTTCTTTATGACTTGCTTCTTTCACTCTGTATCATTTGGAAACACATCCTTATTGATGCTTATAGCTGTAATTGGTCCATTTTCATTGCTATACACTTCAATTTATTTATTTCTTCTATGCTGCTGGACATTTAGGTTGTTTCTAGTTGGGGACTATTTCAGACAATGCTGCTAAGAACATTCTGTGTACGTGCAGATTTTTCTCTACGTATGTCCCTGGGCATGCAATTGCTGAGCATGGAGTATGCACAAACTCAACTTTACTAGTTAATACTATTCTACTGTTTTCCAGAATGGTATGCCAATTTATATGCTCACTAGAGAATATCTGTTGGTCAGGGTCTTTGGTGCTGGTCAGATGTTATTTTTGCGATTTGATGGCTGTGTAATTGTATCTCATTGTGGTTTAATTTGCATTTTACTGATGAGATTAAACATCTTTTCATAGGTTTATTGGCCATTTGGATTTCCTTTCTTATAAAAGATCTGTTCAAATCTTCTGTGTTGTTCTTTATTTTATACTTTGATTCACAGAAGTTCTTTATAAATTCTGGATCCTAGTCTTTTGTCATTTTTGTGTATTGTAGTTAGTATCATTTCCCTCTCTGACTTGTCCCTTTACTCTCTTAATGTGCCTTGGTTGGACAGACATTCTTTTTTTTTTTTTTTTTAATATTTATTTATTTGGTTGCACCGGATCTTAGTTGCAGCAGCCGAGCTCCTTAGTTGCGGCACCAGGGCTCCTTAGTTGTGGTGTGTGGGCTCCTTAGTTGTGGCATGTGAACTCTTAGTTGCGGCATGCATGTGGGATCTAGTTCCCTGACCAGGGATCGAACCCAGGCCCCCTGCATTGGGAGCACGGAGTCTTATCCACTGCGCCACCAGGGAAGTCCCAGGACAGACATTCTTAATTGTAACATACTCAAATTTACAAATCTTTCACTTACTGTGAATGGTTTTTTACCCAGTTTAAGAAATCCTTCTCTACTCCCAAGGTCATGAAGATATTCTTCTATATTATCTTCTAATATAGAATATATACATATTCTTCATATATAGCTTTTGAATCCACCTGAATTAATTTCTCTGTACTATGTTGCCAAGAGAGATTCTAATTCCATTTTCTCCCCTACGGATGCTCAATTATGCCAGCACTATTTATTGAAAAGTCTATCTTTTTTGCCATTGACCTGGGATGTCACCTCTGTTGTATAGCAAATGTTCATAGAGGTGTAGGTATCTTTATGGGTTCTCTACTCTGTTTCATTGGTCTATTTGTCAATGCTTGTCCCAGTGCCACACGGTCTTAATTACTATAGCTTTATAATAAGTATTATATCTGGTAGAGCAAGTCCTCCCACTTTATTTTTCTTCTTCAAGAGTAGCTACTCTTGGCCCTTGGCTCTGTCATATAAATTTTAGAGCTGGCTTGTCAAGTTTGAACAAAAACCTATTGAGATTTTAATTGGGATTTACTGAGTCTGTAAATCAATTTGGAGAGAAATGACACCTTTACAATGCTGAGTCCTCCGATCCATGAACTGGTATATTTCTCCATTTATTTAGGCCTTCTTTAATGTCTCTTAATAAAATTTTATAATTTTTCCCATTAATGTCTTGTACATATTTTGTTGGATTTATTCCCAGGTAGTTCGCATTTTTTAATGCAATTGTGAATGAAGACTGTTTTAAATTTCATTTTATAACAGCTTCTGGTGAGAAACAAACCTAATTTTTTTATATTGATTTTGTATCCAGAAATTTTGGTAAACTCTTGTATTAATTCTAGTAATTCATTTATAGAGTATTTTCATTTTCTATATATATCATCATTATATGTTCATAATAATAGTTTTGTCTTTTTCGTTTCCAATCCTTGTACATTGTATTTATTTTTCTTATCTACTGTGCTGTCCAAGATCCCCTAGTAGAATGCTGAATAAAATTGGTAATTGGTAGCATTGTTTTCTCGGTTCTCAAGTCAAAGGGAAAGCTTTTAAATGTGTCATTATTAAGTATGTTGTTTGTTGAAGTTTTTGTAGATAATCCTTATCACATTAAGGAAGTTGCGTTTGATTCCCAGTTTGCCAAGAGCTGTTTTTATTGTGAATAGATGTTGAATTTGAGCTTTTTTTCCTCTCTATGTCTATTGACCATATCTATATTTCCTTTAATGTGTAAATGTAATGATTTACACTAATTAATATTTGAATGTTAAATCGCCTTGGTTTTGGGTGATAAGCCCACCTCAGTTACAGTGTAACTACTAAAAGAATGAAGGTATGAGTTAGACGACTTAGGTCTGAAACCCAGCCATACCACAATGTGGGAGTGACCTGGGCAAGTTACTTAATCTCTCTGTGTCTCCATTTTCTCATATGCTGAAATGAGAATAATAGTAGCACTTAGGGACTTCCCTGGTGGTCCAGTGGTTAAGAATCTGCCTTCCAATGCAGAGAACGCAGGTTTGATTCCTGGTTGGGGAACTAAGATCCCACATGCCACGGGGCAACTAAGCCCATGTGCCACAACTAGAGAGTCCACACAGCCAAAAATAAAAACAAATAAATATTTTTAAAAGAAAGCACCTAAATCACAGAACTATTGTAAAGTTTAGTAATATGTCCAGAATACTTAAAACAATGCCTAGAACATAGTAAGCACCCTAAAAGTATTTGCTATTTTATTGACTAGACAATAATTTGTTTAGGATTTTTGTACTTGTGCTATGAGTGAGTTTAGCTTGTAATCTTTCTTTCTCATAAATAACCTTGGTATTATGGTTTGGCTAAACTTATCAAACGAGTTGAGGAGTGTTTTTCTCTTTTTCTTTCCTCTGAGTTTGTGTAATATTATGATGATTGATTCCTTGAATATATGGTAGAACTCACTTGTGAAGCCACCTACTCTGAAGGTTTTGTGTGGGAAAATTTTTCAATTTAAGTATATGTTGGTTTTAGGTCCGTTCAGGTTTTGTATGTGCTTTACATTTACTTAGGAATTTGTAAATCTAAATTTTTAAAATATTGGCATAAAGTTATTCATAGTATCTTGTTATCTTTTAAAGCTCTGTAGCATCTGCCATGAGGTTCTCTTTTTCATTGCTTATTTATGACCACATATGACATTATTTTTTATATGTTTGTTAGAATTACCCACCAATTACCCACCAGTTCATTCTTTCTTGCATCTCAGACCTTCCATCTGGGTTCACATTCCTTCTGTCTGAAAGATATTATTAGGATTTCCATTAGAGAGGACCTACTAGTGGCAAACTTTCTTTTTTTTTTTTGAGATTTTTTTTAACATCTTTACTGGAGTATAATAGCTTTACAATGGTGTGTTAGTTTCTGCTTTATAACAAAGTGAATCAGCTATACAGATACATATGTTCCCACATCTCTTCCCTCTTGCATCTCCCTCCCTCCCACCCTCCCTATCCCACCGCTCTAGGTGGTCACAAAGCACCGAGCTGATCTCCCTGTGCTATGTGGCTGCTTCCCACTAGCTAGCTATTTTATGTTTGGTAGTGTATATATGTTCATGCCACTCTCTCACTTTGTCTCAGCTTACCCTTTCCCCTTCCCGTATCCTCAAGTCCATTCTCTAGTAGGTCTGCATCTTTATTCCCGTCTCGCCCCTAGGTTCTTCTGACCATTTTTTTTTCTTTTTTTTTTTAGATTTATATATATTTATTTATATATATTTATTTATATATATATATTTAGATATATATGTGTATATGGAATCAAACTTTCTTTTTTGTCTCAAAATGTCTTTATTTTTTTCAAATTCTTGAAAGATTTTTTTCTTGTTATAGAACTCTAATCTGACAGGGACTCTTTTCAGCCTATCAACAATATTGTTTTCCTGTCTTCTGGCTTCCCTTTTTTGCCCTGTAGCATCAGTCCTTAGTGTAACTGCCACTCTTTGAAGATAATCTGTGTTTTTTTCTCTGGATGTTTTCAACATCTTCTTATGGTCTTTGGTGTTCTGCAGTTACAGCAATAAAATGTCTAGCAGCAGGTTGCTTTTACATATCTTGCTTGGGAGTTACTGGACTTCTAAATGCAGTTTTTCATAGAACTGTTACAAGGATTAAATGAGTTAATATTTGTAAAGTACGTAGAACAGTAGTTGCACAAAATAAGTGCTCCACAAATGTTACCTATGATTGTTTCTGTGTATTGATAGCTGTGCCTGTTATAAATTCATTGCTTCACAGGTCCATCCCACCCTTCTGTATTTTGTGATGTGAGAGCTAGATTCTGCAAACACAGTTGTCCTTTGCCAACTGCCTCTTTGTTATGTTCTGCCAGCGGGGGGTGCTGGTGAGACACACAAAGCTTGAGAAGGAGGAAGAGACTTGCTATTTCCTGGGGTTTATTTCCTGAGGTCTGGTTGTGGGCTTGTGATCCTGAGAGCAGTCTCTAGCAATGACTGTCTTCACTAAGCTAGAGGCCCAGTGCATATCTGATCCGTATAGTGGCATTTCTTGGATTCCTGAGCTGGACACCATCCATGCAGCAGCTGTGCTTTCTCATCAGAGCTGTGACTCTCAGTTCTACATCCTGTACTCTAAATTTCCAACTTTGTCCTTGGTTCCCTTCATTCCCAGTGGCTTTTTACATTTGCCACCTCTGTAACTCTAAGGTATACATTAGAGTTCTTTTTTACCCTCTTAGTAGTTAACCATTTTTAAACTTAGTTAATAATTCTTTATATTAAACTTATAAATTTTTCCAGTTCAAATTTCCGTCTCTTGACTAGACTCTGATATAGTACTTTCATCAGTTCTGGAAAATTCTCTGTCTTTACCTCTTCAAATGTTACTCTGATTCATTGTATATCTCTTTTCCATCAGGGACTCTAATTTAACACGTTAGACCTTTTCACTTCATACTCTTTCTTTTTCATATTTTCCATTTCCTTTTCTCTCTCGTATACATTTTGGATAATATCTTTTAGCCTATCTTTCAATTTACAAATTCTCTCTTCAGTTATATCTGGGGGGTTTCCCTGGTGGCACAGTGATTAAGAATCCGCCTGCCAATGCAGAGGACACGGGTTTGAGCCCTGGTCCGGGAAGATCCCACATGCCACAGAGCAACTAAGCCCGTGCACCACAACTACTGAAGCCCGTGTGCCTAGAGCCCATGCTCTGCAACAAGAGAAGCCACCACAATGAGAAGACTGCACACTGCAACGAAGAGTAGCTGCCCACTCGCCGAAACTAAAGAAAGCCTGCACATAGCAACAAAGACCCAATGCAGCCGAAAATAAATAAATTTAAAAAATTATATCTTGTTGGTTAAACTTCTCTACTGTTATATATATACACACACACATATATATAATAAAATGTATAAAAATATGATATATCTGTATCTACAATAATACTTTTAGTGCTTTTCAGAAAGAGGGTATGTCTTGAGAGCTAGTCAGACCTATTACTGGAAACTGATATGTCAATATGTAGAATCTTTTTTCTAAAAAAAATGTAAGCAATGTTTATGTTTTGGGTTTGTATAGTATATTCTAGGAAGAGAGTTGATCTAGCCTCTGGAGTCTAGGGTATGGTATTTTGGGAAAGAGTGTCCCACTACTTTGATTTTTTTGTGCACTAAATATTTTAGAACTATTTTCTCTTGAGGTCATGACCTGAGATAATGAACCAAATACTTTATCAGCTGACCACATGCAAAGAGAAGCTACCAGTGGACCAAGCTCCCTGATTAGATGGGAATGGCATATTTTCTTTCTTTCTTTCATTTTGCCTTCCTTCCCACCCTTTCACTCTCCCTTCTTTCTTCCCTTTCTCTTTCCTTCTTGATCTTTGTTTCTTCCTATATACGTGCACTCAAACATTCATAATTATAACAAACATTCATGTAAGAGTGGGTAGAGGGCCTTTATGAGGAAGCAGATTTCTATATATAGTGAAATCTGATTCTGACTATCAACCTTGGTGGCTTCTGAAAAGGGTGGGAAAAATGAATTATAAGGTGAAGGGGAAAGGGGTACAACAGTATCAAGGCCACATATAAGCTATAGAACCATTAGTTTTAAAGCTCCCTGGTAAATTGCCCATCAGTGGGCATAGGGTACATTTCCCAATGTAAGGATTCAATGTAAGGGAAGCTATGATTTAAATTTCTCAATACCTTGAACAGAGAACTTTGAATAGGAAAGATATTATTGAAGGAAACCAAAATATATCACCCTAAAATATACCACTTTGGCGTATTCATTATTTTGAATCAAAGGCACTTAAGAAACAGCAGGTACAGGACTTCCCTCGTGGCACAGTGGTTAAGAATCTGCCTGCCAATGCAGGGGACACATGTTTAAGCCTGTGGATCTGGGAAGATCCCACATTCCGCGGAGCAACTAAGCCATGCTCTACAAATACTGAGCCTGCGCTCGAGAGCCACGAGCCACAACTACTGAGCCCTCGTGCCACAACTACTGAAGCCCACACACCTAGAGCCCATGCTCCGTAACAAGAGAAGTCATCACAATGAGAAGCCCACGCACCGCAACGAAGAGTAGCCCCAGCTCGCCGCAACTAGAGAAAGCCTGAACACAGCAACAAAAACCCAACACAGCCATAAATAAAATAAATAAATTTATTTTTTAAAAAAAGAAACAGCAGGTACAAGGATACTCTGACCCTTCTTTTTCTTCCTGAAAGCAGGAGATAAAACTCCCATATGAAAGATACCCTCCCTATACCAGGAGGAAAGAAGACATTTCAATCACCAGAGACAGGGAATTTGGGGCTGAGAAATCTATGCAAACAAACTTTGTTGAACCAAACTTTACCATCTTAGTTACTTCTCTACCATTTAATATCCTACCCCAAACGGCTTTGTCTTGTCAATTCTTCACAAATTTATTATTTCTTTGTCTAAAAGTTCTAAAAGCTCCCTGCTCTGGTTACATCTTCAGGTCTTCATTCTCTTGTGAAGACACCCTTGTACATGTAAAAAAATTTATTAAATGTATATTCTTTTCTCCTGTTAACCTGTCTTATGTCCATTTAATTCTTAGGTCCAGAAAGAGACCCTAAGGGGATAGAGGAGAATTTTTTCCTCCCTTATTATCCCCATTTTACACACCAAACTGAGGCTTAAGAATCTCAAAAGTTAGTTTTTCTAACTGCCATTTTCATACAAACTGTTGGTAGCAAATCAGGATGGTAATTTCTGTCTTTTGGCTGAGTTCTGGATGCTTCCTGCTGTATTCCATCCCCAGGGCAGTCAGGAGAAGCAGGAAGTACCAGTGGTGCAGCAGCCCCTCAGAACCACTCCCAAAGACACCTTGTTTTTTTTTTTTTTTGCGGTATGCGGGCCTCTCACTGTTGTGGCCTCTCCCGTTGCGGAGCACAGGCTCCGGACGCGCAGGCTCAGCGGCCATGGCTCATGGGCCCAGCCACTCCGCGGCATGTGGGATCTTCCCGGACAGGGGCACGAACCCGTGTCCCCTGCATCGGCAGGCGGACTCTCAACCACTGCGCCACCAGGGAGGCCCAAGACACCTTGTTTTGACTCTACATCCTTCAAGTCTGTGATTTGACTTTTGAAGATCCAGCAGTTGCAATAACCTGAGCCAATTTGTCTGTCCCGTATCAGTTGCTGCAATGGGAGGTGAAAAGATCCTTTACTCCCCCCCCCACCACCATGCAGACATAGTCAGCCAGCTGTGAGAAGATGAGTCAGAAGGTTCTCTAAGCTCAGGGGCCAGGGCCACCATATGGAATGGCCAGAATGGAGCCATGTGTATAGTGGATGCTCAAAAGAAGAAGCCAGTTTGCACAGAAGGGAGTGGGGGAGAGAGAGAGGAGAAGGAGGAGGAGGAGGAGGAGGAGGAGGAGGAGGAGGAGGAGGAGGAGGAGGAGGAGGGGGAGGAGGAGGGGGAGGAGGAGGGGGAGGGGGAGGGGGAGGGGGAGGGGGAGGAGGAGGGGGAGGGGGAGGGGGAGGAGGAGGGGGAGGGGGAGGGGGAGGAGGAGGAGGAGGAGGAGGAGGAGGAGGAGGAGGAGGAGGAGGAAAGAAGAGGAGGAGGAAGAAGAAGATGATGAAGAAAATGAAGGGGAAGAAAGAGAGAGAGATTAGCTGCCTAATGAATTTTTTGGTCCATGAGACCCAGTTAGATACCCTGCAATTTATTTCCATTATAGTCTCCTATTAATAATTCCCTGAGCTTCTTTGTGTGAGTCTTTTTGCCTTGTAACCAAGTGGGCCCTTACTAAGTCATCACTCATGGAATACCATGCATTTGCTGCAATTGCATTTGGTACAATATGACAACAGTCAACTAATCGCTCAGTGTTTTGAACACCTATTAGGTAGACCCCCCAGTGATGTGCAGTAGGGGTTATAAAGAGAACCGAGCCATGGTCCTTGATCTAAAGGAGGTGGTTTTTTAGTGCATCATACATGTAAAATTTAGTTTGGGAAGTAAAATTGACACAGACAAAACCAGAAACAAATACATGACACCACAAATTAAGTGCTTGGCTAGTTGAACTAATTCTAAGGGCAGTATGAGTTCAGAATTGGGAATTTAAGGAATTCTTTAAGGAAGTACGGGGCTTAAAGTTCACTTTGAAAGAACTGTCAGGATATGGATTGACAAGAAAGAGTGGGGGGCTGGGGAGGAGGTGCTTTCCAGTTGCTGAGAAATGGCACTGGGGAGGATGGTGAAGCTGCAGACTACAGAGAGGGGATGAAGGTGTGTGTAGAGTACAAGGAGAGAGTTAATTGATCTAATTTTTAAAAATTGCTATTTTACTCTCTTTCCAGACTTCATCTGAGATTCCTTCTTTAGCCAACATACCTTAGCCCTGAGCACATTTCCTCTCCTCATCTTTCCCTTTTTCCTTTTTCTTTTCTTTTCTTTCTTAAGTTGTTTAAATTTAAACCATTATTTGTGACTCTCTTTCCTGGGAGAATCACCGCAAGAAGAATGATGGTGCCATGGGAAGGTGACCCATCTGTCTGAACCTAGAGGTTCTTCTATGAGTTAAATAGCTTCCCTGGTGAGCCCAGGTGAGTCTTCTTGTCTCTAGTCCGTTGCAGCTGAACTTCACCCCTTGGCTGAGCATTGCATACAGCTCATAGCCCTCCCCCTTCCCCTTCCCCCTTCTTTTAGGCTCCCTTCCCCAGGAATTTCATCACTTCCTAGAACTGCCAAAACATTTCTGGTATATTTCTCTCAGTTAGTGTTTAACTAAACATCTACCTTTAAGGAATGGGCTGAACTGATGGAAGAAATATTGATAGCCAGAAACTCAAGAAGACCATTTCTGCAGGGTGCCTCCCTGGCTTCTGGAGGGACGAGAAGGAGGGCAGTGGACTGTTGGCACAGGAGCGAGACACAATGGAATCTGGCTTCACCTCCAAGGACACTTATCTGAGCCATTTTAACCCTCAGGCTTATCTAGAAAAATATTATAGCTTTGGGTCCAGACACTCTGCAGAAAAACAGATTCTTAGGCATCTTCTGAAAAATCTTTTCAAGATATTTTGCCTAGGTAAGTTTGTCTGTTTTCTGTGTGTCTCCCCTCCAAATGTGAGTCATATAGAGAGAGTCTCAGGGCATAACTCTTGTGTCTAATCATTGTTATTTGACAGCCCTTTGGGCATCACCCATTCATTTAACTCGGATAAAAACTGACATTGGGGTGAGTACTTTACAGTTTACAAAGTGCTTTTATATCCATTATCTCCTTTGGCCCTGCAAGAGGATAATCTAACAACTGGAGTTCTGTCCTTGATTCTACATTGATTTGCTAGGTCACTAGCCAGACATTTCACTTAAGAAATGGAGATTCCAGGGACTTCCCTAATGGTCCAGTGGTTTAAGACTTTGCCTTCCAATGCAGGGGGTGTGGGTCTGATCCCTGATTGGGGAGCTAAGATCGCACATGTCTCATGGCCAAAAAACCAAAACACAAAACAAAAGCAATATTGTAACTAATTCAATAAAAACTTTAGAAATGGTCCACATCAAAAAAAAAAATTTAAAAAAAAAAGAAATGGAGATTCTAGTAATTATTCTATTCCTAACTCAAAGGAATGTTGTGAAGGTGCATGAGATAAAGACCTCCCATGAAGGGAGGATTCTTTTTGAAGAACTGGATGTTTTTTGGAGAAAGACATTGTAAAAACTCAATTTTTAAAAAATTTTAACTTTCTCTCAAAGCATTCCTTAATAGTTTTTACATTATCTGTGTGGCAGTCTTTCTGGATCAGGGGTCTGTACACCAGATGCAGATCTTTTTTTTCCTCCTCCTAGAGCTAAAAATATACCAGCAACATGCTCTACCCTTGAATGGGGAATGGAAAGTAAAAAATGTTTTAAAAAGAGACATTGAGGGAAGAGGGGTGACTAGAGAGATGGTCTGTCTTTGGGGCTCTCCTTGGGGCTCCCCAGCATAGTCCTGGCAAACAGAGTGCAAATCAGCTCTATCTGCCACCATATTATGCCTGACCCCCTTCCTCATTCCCTCCTCTAAACCAGATGGTGTGAAGGGAGACCTCCTGATCGACATTGGCTCTGGCCCCACCATCTATCAGCTCCTCTCTGCCTGTGAATCCTTCAAGGAGATCATCGCCACTGACTATACTGATCAGAACCTGCGGGAGCTGGAGAAGTGGCTGAAGAAGGAGCCAGGGGCCTTTGACTGGTCCCCAGTGGTGACCTATGTGTGTGAGCTTGAAGGGAACAGGTAGAGAAACTTGGGTCTTCTTCCTGGCTTTCTTAGGGTACCTGTGCGCCAGTTCATTTTTCAGAACCAAAAATTATCCTTAGAGTCCAAGTTGAAAAGCAAAGGAAACAGAGAGAGAGGGACCAAAGAGAAATCCAAATGGAGAAAGAGAGAGCTAGAGAGAGAGAACGAGAGTGAAGCACATGCGTGTTGTGCGCACGCGCAGGCACGTGCATATGTGTGTGTGTGTGTGTATGTGCACCAGAACTGCAGAAGACATAGCTGAAAAAACTGAAGAGTTGGTTACTGAGCCAAGATGAGTGGTCACAAAACCTTTCCAGGCCTGTGTATGGATGCAGTGTGCAGGCCAGATACTGTAGGACCTTGTTTTAGGAAAACTTCAAGTAAGAGGCCAAACCAGCTCCTCGCTAGAAGGTTTCAGGTCAGGGCTTACCGCCCTAGTGACACTCTGTTGCTAGCCATCCAAATGCATAGATCTCTGCTGTGAAAGTGGCTAATGCTGACACCACCAGATATAACAGAAATCTGACTAGGTTTTTAAACTGAGATTAGCAGCATAAAGGAATTATTTGAAAAGAATTTGTTACTCACCATCCATAAAATTAGGGCTTTATATATTGACAACTAATGATCAAAATCTTATAGTACCCTATCTATAAATAAATTTAAGCAAAAGTTTGTTTAAATTACTAATTTCTCCCCATGCAAGAAATTGGCAATAGACTACCAGCCAGAGGTGAAGAGTCGAGCACTTCACTTTGTTATTCCCTTGTCCCATTCTACAGCCCAGCCGACCATCAGTGCCTGGAGCATCATGGCTTTGCTGCTATGAATATTGACAAGACCCCAGAGACTCCTTTGTAAATGGCACAAAAAGACCACTTTTGTGTTCTAGTGTTTAGCAGAGGAGGTCCCTTGTCTCCTAGAGCTCACATCAGGGAAGGCAGGCACATGCCAAATCATTTAGGGCCTTCAAGGCCAAGTTAATGCTTGTGGACTTCACGTGTAACAAGAAGACATCAGAGGTATAACTAGGAGAGTGATGTGACCCAACTCACATTTACAAAGATCTCTCTGGCTATTGTGTAGAGAATCGATTGGAGGTTTAGAGAACAAGAGATGCAGAAGGGAGAGATGATGGTGGCTTGGACTAGGTGACGGAGAGAGACAGAAGGTTTTAAGATGAATTTTTGAGAGAGAATGAATAAGAGTTGGTAGTGACTGGTTAGTGGGAATGAGGAAAGGGAAGTATCAAGGATGACTCCCATGTTCCTGAACTCGAACAACAGGGGGATTGAGGTACCATTCCTGAATCCCAAGTATGAATATAAAATCATGTGTTCTCAACATGTCACTCAGGAGTATGCCTACCTCCATGTTCTTCTGGAGTGATTGATGGTCAATTCATTTTTCTATACTTGCACTTATATTTGATTCCCATCTATTTACCAACTTTTGTTTATTCCTGAGTCAAGTTCTCTTCTGAAAATTTCTCTAAAGTCTGCTTCTATTTCTTTAACCCTCCCATTTTCTTTTAAAGGTCTGCTGGCTTCGGCTTATTAGGAGTATTCTAAACTGTATATTCATTTTCTTACATACTGTTGCTACATTGTCTTATTGGTAGTAAATGTGGATTGTCAAATCTAAGTTATCAAGATGACTCATTGGTGGTACAATTCCTTATAGTACAGAAGTATGAATAAACTAGAAGTTTTACCTTGTGTTCCCAATTAAACTTTTTGGTATCATGCTGAGTCACTAAACTTCCACTGGGTTTTTTTGGTCTTTTATTCCCTTTACCAGGGATAGTAAGTATTGAAATCAGAGAGTTTGAGTCTTCCAACTTTGTTCTTTGCAAGATATTTTGGCAAATTTAGTGCCATTACTTTTAGAATAAACTTGAAAATTTCTTCAAAAAAAGTTTACTGAGGGCTTCCCTGGTGGCGCAGTGGTTGAGAGTCCGCCTGCCGATGCAGGGGACACAGGTTTGTGCCCCGGTCTGGGAAGATCCCATATGCCGCAGAGCGACTGGGCCCGTGAGCCATGGCCGCTGAGTCTGCGCGTCTGGAGGCTGTGCTCCGCAACGGGAAAGGCCACAACAGTGAGAGGCCCGCGTACTGCAAAAAAAAAAAAAAAAGTTTACTGAGATTTTTATTATAATTTATTTGAATTTACAAATCAATTTAGGAGAATTCATATATTGCATCTCCAGTCCATGAACATGGTTTATCTCTACACTTAGTTAGGACTTCAGTTTCTCTCAGTTCTCATATTTTGCATATATTTTGTTAAAATGTCCCTGTGTTTCATGTTTTTTAATGCTACTGTTGATTGTATCTTTTAAATTTCATTTTATTAGTTTCATCTGCTAGTATATAGATGCACAATTGATTTTTTGTATATTAGATCTTGCTGACTTCATTAGTTTCATATTTTATTTTATTTTTTATATTGAAATATAGTTGATTTACAATACTTGTGTTGGTTTCAGGTTACAGCAAAGTGATTCATTTAACATATATATGTATATATCTATATTCTTTTTTTCTATTCTTTTCCATTATAGTTTATTACAAAATATTGTGCTAATTAATTTTAATCATTTTTGGTAGATTCCATAGTATTTTCTATGTACATTCTTATATGATATACAAATAAAAATACTTTTACTTCTTCTATTTCAACTTTATGCCTTTATTTTTTATGCCCTATTACATTGACTAGGACCACCAAAACAATGTTGAACAAAAATGATAAGAACAGACATTTGTGTTTTTTTCCATATCTAAGGAAAAAATGTTCAATGATTCATCATTAAGAATGACATTATTTATAGGTTTTTCATAGAAATTCTTTATCCGACTAAGTTCCCTTGTATTTCTAGTTTCTTGGGGGCTTTTAATCAAATGTTAAAATTTGTCAAAAATTTTTTTTGCATTTACTGAGATGGTCATGTGATGTTTCTCCATATTCTGAGAACATGAATTATGTTGGATGATTTTTGGTATTTAAACCAAACTGGCATAAAACCCTTGATCATGAAGTAGTAATCTTTTTATGTATTACTGGATGTGATTTGCCAATGTTTTTTTAAGGATTTTTGCATCTATATTTATGAGGGATATTGAGCTATAAATCTATTTTCTTGTTATATGCTTGGCAGATTTTGATATCCGCATGATGCTAACTCATATAATAATTTGGAAGTGTTTCTTCCTCCCCTAATTTTTGAAGGAGTTTGTATTATTTCTTCCTTAAATCATTGATAGAATTCACCAATGAAGCTATCTGAACATGAAGGTTTCTTCCTGTGTGAGGAAGTTTTTTATTAAGAAGAGTATTCCTTTAATGACTATTTGGATTGTCTATTTCTTCTTTTGTCTGTTTTGATAAGTACTATTTTTCAAGGAATTTGTCCTTTACATCTCAGTTGTCAACTTTATTGTCATAAAGTTTTTTTTACAATATCCCTTTATTACTCTTTTAATGTCTGTAGGATCTTTGGTGATTGTCCCTCTTTCATTCTAAAATTGGCAATTTGTCTTTTTTTTTAATCTCGATTGATCTTGTTAGAGATGATACATTTCATTAATCTTTTCAAAGAACCAGCTCTTGGCTTTGTTGATTTTCTCAGTTGTCCATTGTGTATTCCATTGATTTCTACTCCTATTTTTCTTATTTTCTGTCTTTCACTTACTTTAGTTTTAATATTCTCTTCTTTTTCTAGCTTCTTGAGATAGAAGCTTAGGTCATTTATTCTCACACTTTTCTTCAGCACTCTTTTAGCTGCATCCCATGATTTTTGATGTGTCATATTTTTGTTATTATCCAATTCAGCATATATTCTAATTTTCTTTGTGATTTCTTCTTTGACCATAAATTATTTGTAATTGTGTTGCTTAATTTCCAAAATTGTTGGGATTTTTTTCCTAGATATTGTTACTGGTTTGCAATTAAATTTCATTGTAGTCAGAGTTTTATTTTGTGACCCAGCATATGATCTATTTGGTGAACCTTCTATGTGCCCTACATTGAAAAGAATGTATATTGTCCAGTTGTTGGTGTCATTTCTATAAATATTAATTCAGTCAGGTAGATTGATAATATTGTTCAAATTCTCTACATGATTTTTTGTTTACTTATTCTATCAATTACTGGGAGAGAGAGATGTTAAAAATCTCAAATTATGATTGTGGATTCATCTCTTGCTCCTCATAATTCTGTCAACATTTGCTTCATGCATTTTGAAGCTTTGCTATCAGCAGCATACACTTTTAGGGTTGTTATGTCTTCTTGATGAATTGACTATTTTATCATTATATCTCCCTTTACCTCCAGTAATACACTTTGTTTTGAAGTCAACTTTGATATTAATATGGCCACACCAGCCTTCTTATTCTTGTTGATGGCATAAGGTGGTAGGGGCCTCTAAGATGGTCTCCACTAATCTTCACTTCATGTATTCATGCTCTTGCTTAATTCTCTCCCCATGAATATCCACTGGATTTAATGACTGGATTCTAACAAATATGGTGCTGTAGAGTGATGGGACATCAATTCTGAGATTAGGATACAAAGAGACTACAGCTTCCCTATTGGGTGCTCTCCCTTACACTCACTCACTTGTCCTAAGGAGTGAGTTTGGAAGCAAATTTACCCCCAGGTGGGCCTTCAGATGACACTGGACAACTCTGAGAGTGGCCAACACTGTAGTCTCATGAGGGACCTTGCACCAGAGACACTCAGCTAATCTGTACCCAAGTATCTGACCTGCAGAAACTGTAAGATGAATGTTTGTCATTTTAAATTGTTAAGTTTGGGCGTAATTTATTATGTAACAATAGATAAATAATATACATGGTATAGCTTTTTCTACCCTTTTGTTTTCAACCTGTCCGTGTTTTTATATTTAAAATGACTTGTTTTCAAATAACATGTAGTAGGTCTTGCTTTTCAATCCAACCTGACAATTTCTACATTTTAACTGGATTGTTTACTCAATTTACATTTAATGTAATTAGTGATATTGTATGGCTGAGTCTAAATCTACCATCTTGGTATATATTTTCTATTTATCCCATCTGTTTGGTGTTCATTTGTACCTTTGTCCTGCTTCTTGTTGGTGAATGAAATATTTTTTGTTTTTCCATTTATATAGTATAATTATACACATTTTTATTATGCCTTATCTCCTCTATTGACTTTTATCTCCTCTGTTGACCTCTTTTGTGTTTTGTGTGTGTGTATGTGCATGCATGCGCATGATTTTTCTAGAAATTACATAATATATTTGCAACATCTCATGAACAATGTAAGATATTACAACAGTGTAATTCCTATAACCCACTCTCCTGCCCCTTATACACTTGTTGTCATATATTTATTCTGTATAAACTATAACACTATAATACACTGTTATAATTTTTGCTTTAAGCAATCAGTAGTGCTTTTATTTGCTTTATTGTTTTATTTTTAATTTTGGTTAAGAAAACACACGTCATAAAATTTATCACCTTAATTCTTTAAGTGTACAGTTTTGTAGTTTTAAGTATATTCACATTAGTCAGTAGTATTTTCAATAAATATATATAAAGTCTTCTGTGTTTATCCACAAATCTGTCCTGTCTAGTATTCTTCACTCCTTTCTACAGATCTAGGCTTCTATCTGACATCATTTCCCTTCACCTGCAGAACTTCTTTTAGTGTTTTTGTATAACGTATTTCTGCTGGAGACAAATTCTCTCAGCTTATCAATATCAGGTAAGAATCAATAATTCTTTTCTTCCTCGTAATATGAGGAATTTAACAATTTTTGACACCCAAAGTCCTTCTGGCATCTTCCTTCTGAAAGTTTATGGTTAAACTTTGAGATTTTAAATCCAAATATTGTAATTTAAAGTATTTTTATATTTTCTTTGAACATCATATGCTCCCAGTTTGTAATCATATTTGCAATTATGTGGATGTATTTTATGCTCATTTTATAGGATTTTTTTAGTTGTTGAGTTTTTAATTCCGATTCATGTCATAGTCAACCAAGTAAGTCTTTGGACCTTTTTCAAGAAGAACACAAAAGTGACATATTTCCTACACCCATGAATATTGCGAAGGTATTTTTGGTGCCCTTACTCATGAGCAACATTGTAAAATTGTTTAATATTGCTTAAACATTGCTCCACGTTTTTCCACCGCATTAAGTAAGAAATCAAGAGGGGCTATTTTCACATGCCATTTTAACCTGTAAACCCCTTACTTAGAATTTTATGCTGGCTAGAGCCTTCAAACATCAGATATGTTCTTCAAGGTAACAGTAATTTCAAACATTTTAAATGGACTATGTGATTTCACAGAATGAAATTGACATTAACTAGAAGAAAACTGTAGTGATGAGGATTTAGACAATATTCAAAATTATTAAATAAGGAATTTCCCAGGACTTATAGAATATCAGGGAAAGTTTATCAAAAAGCTCTTAGTCGTTGTCAGACAGCACATCTTTCCAAGGACCAAATCACGCGTCAAGAGGCTTTTAGAACTTTGCTCTCAATTTCCCTAGCTATCACAAGCCTTTCCATCTTATTCAGAAATGAACCTTAACATCTAGCAGGATACTGAAAGCATTACTTATCTCAAGCGAGAATCGTCGGCTCGTAACAATTGTTCCTGAGACACTGTCCCTTCCCAATCACTCTGTCAGACTAAGGAACTGTATTTTTGGCGGTAAAATTCTGCATTCTCACCCTTATCCTTCTGCTAGATCCTGTGGCTTCAACTGTTTTGAGAATGATAGTGATCCCATTCAACTAATGTCTTTCTTGCATCTTCAAGTTCCTCTATCAACCCATAACCTATTTCCCCTGAGATTATTTCTTCTTTATCTGAAGCTATTTCTTATGCTGACTGCTTCCAGAGACAATTTGAGCTGTCTACTCTTCCTCCTGTTCCTCTGGAGTGTGACTCAGACATTTAGATACCACTCATTTTTACAATTATCCGAAAAGTTGTAAGACACTGGTACCAAATTCTTGTCTCACACTATACATATTCATCAAGTCAGCAAGTCAAATACTAAGATATAACTAACTACTCAAGAACGAAGCAAGGAAAATGAGCATCACCTTAAGAAGTCCTAGAAACAGCATTAATTTACCTCTGGCACCTGGAACCTGGAACACGTTGCCTTGTGGTCCACAGACGAGCAGCTTCCATATCATCTGGGAACTTATTAGGAATGCAGACTCTAAGGCCTACCTACAGAATCAGAATCTGCATTTTAACAAGATCTGCAGGGGACTGTATGCATTTTACAGTTTGAGAAGCACTGGTGTTTGGAAGGGAGCTCCCCAACAGGTATGTCAGGACACGCTGGTGGGGATGTGGTAGAGGTGTGCTCTGCAGGTTCTCCTCAGCCCTCAGCCCTTGGGGCAGCCAGCAGGGGTCTGGGGAAGTTGGAGCCCCTCCTGGTTGCCTCTACAGACAGCAGCTCCTCCACTTACCTCCGTGTACCTGACAGGAGAAAGCTTGAGCACCTGTAGAGGTGGCAGTTCTCTGAAATAAATACTTTACATACAAAAATTTTCATATCTATTGAAAAAGATGTTGTCTAGGGCCCCCAATAGACATACCTGTGCCAAATTTGTTCTGTGAACTAGTGAAATGCCTCTATCCCAAAGCATCCTTGTATTTCCAAGTCTTGTAAAAGATTGATATTCTTTCTCAAACTCGCCATCTTGGTGGTCATGATGATTGTCTCAGGGATGACTGGGAAAAGCTTTTGCCTTTTACAAGGATGCCTTTCTCTTGAGCACAGGCTCTCACTGCATTATCTCTTGGAGGAAATTAACAGGACGAAAAACCTTCAACTGTCCATTTCTTCAAATGGTAAACATTTCTATTCCTGTGTGTCAAAGCATCTCAAACTTAATGTGCCCAAAATAGAGCTATGATCTTCCCCAAATCTGCTTTATTTCTGGTATTCTTATCTCCTTGAATGGCATCATCATATAATTAATTGGAGAAGCCAGAAACCTGGAAGTCAGTCCTGTCATCTCCCTGTCAGTCATGTTTCATGACCAGCAGCAAGTTCTGTCCACTTCACTTCCTGAGTTCCTCTTAAACCAGTATATTTCTTCCAGTATTTTCCATGCAAGCTGTTTTCTTGGTCCAAGCTACCAACCTCTCCTTCCTAACTGGCCTCCCACCTCCATTCTTGTCCCAAATTGATTGCCTCAAAGTATAAACCTGATCATATCACTCCTTTCCTTAGCACCCCCTTAATATCTCCCCATGGCTTTTAGGATAAAAAGCAAAATTCTTAACATGGTCCACGAAGCCCTGTCTAGTCTGGCACCTGTCTTGTGGTCCCCAGACTAGCAGCTTCCATGTCAACGGGGGGGAGCTTACCTTTTTGCCTCCCGTTCTGCCATGCCCTGTTTTGTTTTCTGAGGTTCAGCCACACTGGCATTCTCCTCTCCATGTTTCTTCCCACCAAAGGGCCTTTGCTCTTGCTATTTCCTCTTACTGGAGTATCCTCCTCCCTCCCTACTCTCTTTGGTCCAGTTCACTCCTACTTATTTATCCTGTTTCTCTGCTCACCTGACTCCTTTCTGGAGGAGCTATCCCTGATGCTTCTACACTGGGTCAAGCTCCTAGTATTCTTCTCTTAGTGCCATGTGCCCCTCCTGCCTGGCATTCATCACAGCTTTAATGTTTCAGTTTTGTGGGTGATCATTGGATTATGTCTTCCTCCCACACCAGACTGTAATCTCCATGAGGATAGGATTTGTTTCTCATTGACCCATCTTAGGTCTCCACTGCCCAGTGCTCTTCCTGGCGCACAATAGAAGGTCAAAAAATATTTATAAAAGAAGGGACTGCATGCATTTTGCTTTCCAGACGTTGCCTCCTAGCGTCACTCAGCTGTGGCCTGTATCGAAGGTTCACCAGTGATGAGTCCTTTTGCTCTTACAATTCTCATATTGACATCCAAGCTTATTCAGCTTTTCATTTCCTTTACACGTCTTGATGGTTTTCCCTCAGGAGGGCCTGCTGGAACCTCTGGGGATGGGGCTTGGGGAGGTAAGTGGAATGGAAAAAACATGTCCAGGGGATTCTGATTCACCACCCGCCTTGCAGCGTCAGGGCGGGAAGATCCTGCTTTAAATCTCAGGATAACTACCTAGGGTCCAGACAGACAATCTTACGAAGTGTTCTTCCCAGGAGTCCCATGCTATCCTTTCCTTCCCCTCTCCCTCCCCAGTTCCTTCAGGCTTTTATAGACAGCATATTTACAGAGGATGCGGCTCCTTTTTTTTGGCATATTGATTCATTTGAAAGGCTAGATCTTTAGAGCTAGAGAAATGGCCACACGGTGGTTAGCTTTCTGTAAAACTGCGTAACATTTTTCTGGTGTGTATTTATTCCCTACCCCTTGAGCTAAACATGAAGCTGAGTGGTAATTGCCTGTGTCTCCAGGTGAGTCCATTTCGTTGCAGGTGTATCACAGGCCCTGAGGAGCCCTGAGGTGTAATCTTTACATGGCTGCCTCAGCAACTGAGTTCACCAGTGTTTGTAGTGTGTCCGAAGACAAGCAGGTATCCACGACAGTAGGTGTTTCTAACAAATTTCACTCTCAAATTGGCACCTTCTCTGCCAGCTTTCCAGATTTCACAGTATGTCTCACAGTTTGGGAACAATTTCCATCATCATCTAACTGGCAAGTACTAGTTCTGTGGCAACTTGTGTTTTTAAAATAGCTTCATACACAGTAGGGCCCAGAGGTCCAACCAGCCTCTGACGTAATCACTTAAATAGAGATTACCATAATGTTCCCAAGAGACAGCATCATCTCTGGACACGTTCAAAAGAACACTACATTGTCACTTGTTTAGCTTTTTGTATACACTTAAGTTATCCATAGGTGAGGATAGGTTATTTGAATTTTTTCTATTCTAGATTAATTTACCTCTTCAAAGCCATGTTTCACACAGACTTTCATAATGTTGAATTATTATTTTTTATTCTTAAAATGATCTGTCAATTTATGCATGCTCTGTCAGGTGGGGTGGAAGCTTTGTAAGTGATTTCCCTATTTTTAGAACGACTAACCCTCCTGGTTTGTCCAGGACTGAGACCGGTTCCCAGGACATGGGATTTTCAGTGCAAAAACCAGAAAAGTGCAGACCACTAGGACAAATTTGTCACCCTACTACCATTTCTACCCGAAGAAGGGGAACAGGTAGACCCAGTCAAAGGAAATTATCATTTCCTGTATCTCCCAGTTTATTGGTCAGTAGGAATTCCCTGAAAGTAATATCTTGCAAAGCTTTTCTCTCTCTCTCTCTCTCTCTTTTTCTTTTTTGCGGTACGCGGGCCTCTCACTGCTGTGGCCTCTGCTGTTGCGAAGCACAGGCTCCGGACACGCAGGCCCAGCAGCCATGGCTCGTGGGCCCAGTCGCTCTGCGGCATGCGGGATCTTCCCGGACTGGGGCACGAACCCGTGTCCCCTGCATCGGCAGGCGGACTCTCAACCACTGCGCCACCAGGGAAGCCCTCTTTTTTTTTTTTAATATTGGTTGGCATTTTTTTAAAAAAATTATTTATTTATTTATTGGCTGCACTGGGTCTTCGTTGCTGCGAGCAGGTTTTCTCTAATTGTGGCGAGCAGGGGTTACTCTTTGTTGCAGTGCGCGGGCTTCTCATTGCAGTGGCTTCACTTGTTGCGGAACACCGGCTCTAGGCGCGCAGGCTCAGTAGTTGTGGCTCACGGACTCTAGAGCACAGGCTCAGTAGTTGTGGCGCACAGGCTCAGTAGTTGTGGCACGTGAACTCTAGAGCACAGGCTCAGTAGTTGTGGTGCACGGGCTTAGTTTCTTCGCGGCATGTGGGATCTTCTCAGACCAGGGATCAAACCCGTGTCCCCTGCATTGGCAGGCGGATTCTTAACCACTGCACCAGCAGGCAAGTCCTCTCTCTCTCTTTTAATAGAACAGCTTTATTGAGATAAAATTCACATAACATACGATTCACCCATGTAAAGGGTGCCATTCAGTAGTTCTTAGTATGTTCACAGAATTGTGTGATCCTCAGCACGATTTTAGAACATCTCATAACTCCCCAAAGAAACCCTATACCCATAAGCAATCATTCTCCTTCCCCCAATCCTCTCAGCCCCTAGCAACTACTGGTCTGCTTTCAGTCTCTACAGATTTGCCTTTTCTAGATATTTCATATAAATGGAATCGTACAATATGTGGTCTTTTTTGTCTGGCTTCTGTCACTGAGCATCATGTTTTCAAGGTTCTTCCATGCTGTAGCCTGTGTCAGTTGTTCGTTCCTCTTTATTACTGAATAATATTCCATTGTATGGATAGACCACATTTTATTTATCTATTCATAATTTGTTGGACATTTGGGTTGTTTCCATCTTTTGGCTATTATGAATAATGCTGCTATAAATACTCATGGACAAGATTGTGTGTGGACACATGTTTTCATTTCTCTTGGGTATAATCCTATGATTAGAATTCCTGGGTCATAGAGTCTGCCATACAGAGTGAAATAAGTCAGAAAGAGAAAAACAAATACCGTATGCTAACACATATATATGGAATCTAAGTAAAAAAATGGTTATGAAGAACCTAGGAGTAAGACAGGAATAAAGACACAGACATAGAGAATGGACTTGAGGACACGGGGAGGGGGAAGGGTAAGCTGGGATGAAGTGAGAGAGTGACATTGACATATATACACTGCCAAATGTAAAATAGATAGCTAGTGGGAAGCAGCCGCATAGCACAGGGAGATCAGCTCGGTGTTTTGTGACCACCTAGAGGGATGGGATAGGGAGGGTGGGAGGGAGACGCAAGAGGGAGGAGATTTGGGGATATATGTGTATGTAGAGCTGATTCACTTTGTTATAAAGCAGAAAGTAACACACCATTGTAAAGCAATTATACTCCAATAAAGATGTTAAAAAAAAAACAACAGAATTCCTGGGTCATGTTAAACCTTTTTTTTTTTTTTTCCCGAACTCCAGACTGTTTTCCAAAGTAGCTGGACCATTTTACCGTCTCACCAACAGTGTATGTAGGTTCCAGTTTCTCCATGTCCTTGCCAACACTTAGTTATTATCTGTCTTTTTTATTATAATCATCCTAGTTGGTGCAAAGTGGTATCTCATGGTTTGATTTTCATTTCTCTGATGTCAGCAATATTGAGCATCTTTTCTTATGCTTATTAAGCTTCTTAAATGGAAAATTATAACACAATTAAAGGATGTTTGTAAATAACTGATTATACACACTAGGCTTTAGATTTTAACTAAGTATTTAAATAGGATGCCCACAGCTAATTGCTGTTATCTCAGATCATTCTACTTGGAGGTAAATCTCCAAGTTTTCTTTAAACCATCAACTTTTCCTCATGACCAGAAATGGTCCCAGTATAAATCTCTCTCATTTGCTCTGATGTTGGGCCATCCTCCGTTCTCTCTATCAAGCATCGTTGCCTGAGTGGCTGTCTTCTCTGGAGCCAGCGACTGTGTGTTTCTTGCACATAAGCCTGGATTTGCAACCCTGGTGCTTTGTTGATTAACTTCCTCAAAGTGTTGGATACTCAATCATCACTCATACTATTTGGACTCAGTGGCCTTCTGGGCACTTTATACACTCAGCGATTCCCCTCTTTGTCTTACCTCTCTGATTTTCTGCTACTTCTTTTCCTTTGTCTGTTCCCTTTCTCCAGTTTCTCTTGCTTACTCTATGTGTTTATTTAATTTTGTTCATTGGTTAGTTTGTTCCTTTATTCCTCCACTAATAAATTCCAAAAGGATCTGAGGTGCTGGATTCCATCTCCTGCCCTTGCCTTTTCTCCTGTCATTAACGAATTTTCTCTCAAGAAACCCCATTGATTTGGCAGAAAAGGATAGGATTCCTAGCAAGGCTACCAAGAAAACTATCTCCATCAGGAAACATACTCCCCATCTGCACTATCTTTTGGAGCCTTAGAATGGAAACAAGGAGTTTTCATCTTTCTAGAAAGGCCCTGGCCACAGCTGTGTGACATGATCAACAGTTTCTACGAATGTCCATGGATGACCTCCTATTGGTCAGCAGCTACTACAAAGATACCATTTCTGCATTTAAACCATTATTGCTTGATATATGTGGCCAAACAGTCACTACCTTACAGTTTGGTAGAGGGAACAAGGGTAATAATAATAATAACAACAATAATAAATGATCTAGGCACTATTCTAAGCAGTAGAAGAAGAACTTCATGGGGGCAGTCCACTGTAGAAGCAGGCAACTAGGTATTTTTATTATCATTTCCATATTATTATTTACTTTGTAAAAAGATTTAACCCAGCACAAGGTAATATGGTCACCTTCAGATACCAAAATGGTTCCTCATTTCTTCTTTATCTGTTTTTACAACAGGGATGGCCCTAAGGTTATGCCCTTTGGGACAACACTGCCATTTTCATTCCTGACCTAAGAGATCTGGGGTTCCCATGAGTGGGGTAGCCAGTGATCTTTGTCGGTTTGTGTGTTTCAGAGTCAAGGGGCCAGAGAAGGAGGAGAAGTTGAGGCGGGCGATCAAGCAGGTGCTGAAGTGTGACGTGACTCAGAGCTGGCCTCTGGGGGCTGTCCCACTGCCCCCGGCCGACTGCCTGCTCAGCACGCTGTGCCTGGAGGCCGCCTGCCCGGACCTCCCTGCCTACCGCGCGGCCCTCAGGAACCTCGGCAGCCTGCTGAAGCCGGGGGGCTTCCTGGTGCTCGTGGACGCTCTGAAGAGCAGCTACTACATGATCGGCGAGCAGAGGTTCTCCAGCCTCTGCCTGGGCCGGGAGGCAGTGGAGGCTGCCGTGAGGGAGGCCGGCTACACCATTGAACAGTTTGAAGTGATTTCCCAAAGTTATTCTTCCAACATGGCCAGCAATGAAGGGCTTTTCTCCCTGGTGGGGCGGAAGCTGAGCACATCTGTATGATACCTTGGGATCGCCAATAAAGCAATTCCTCTGGTTTCCCCAGTTGACTTCAATCCTTGGTTCTAACTGCCATGGTCATTGCTCTGAGTAGAGGCTAATGGCTGGGACCCAATGGTTCATCTAGGGCAGGGTTGGAGTGGTCAGTCTGCCTAGGAACCATTGGTTGACCACCTACTCTGTGCTCCCCATGTGTGCTGGTGTTATGAGGACTCCAACATGACAAATGGGCATGTCTAGTCTTCACTGCCTATGATTACAAAATATGTAATCATATGATGGCTTAAGCCCGCACATGCCTACAGAGAAGTGTCTGCAGTTATTCACTCCTCATTTCCTGGAGGCCCTGATGCCTTCTTCTCTCCCAGGAACAGGCTTCCCCTGTTCTTCACTTCTTGCCTTCTCTGGGAACCGTGTCCTCCTCTGGGGTCTACTGGTGCTACTACCACCCAGGGTCAGAGAACAGCTGTCACATTTGCCTCTTGGTCTCAAGAATGGGGTAGGCCTTTCTTTTACCTCCCTCAACACACCTGAGCCGAGGCTGTGACTTTTATACCTGAAGAGAAGTTTACAAGTTAGCAAGAGAGAAAAGAGGCCCGTCTTACAGGTGCTATTAGAGTATCTTTGGGAATTCCCTGGTGGTCCAGTGGTGAGGACGCCATGCTTTCACTGCTGAGGACCTGGATTCAATCCCTGGTCAGGGAACTAAGATCCCGCAAGGCACGCTGTGTGGCCAAAAAAGAAAAAAAGAAAGAAAGAAACAAGTGTCTCAGAGCCCGCACCTGTAGAGGGTCCTGGAAGGTAGCCTGTTGGCATAACTCTTGGCCAAGCATCTACTCATCTACTTGGAGTTGCGTACCTCCATATGGCACGACCACCCTTTCTGGGTCCTATGCCCGTCACCCCGAGGCTCTAAAACAGAAGTTGACAAACTACGACCCAGGAGCCAAATCCAGCCTGCTGCCCCTTTTGTAAAGTTTTATTGGAACACAGCCATGGCCATTCATTTGTGTACTGTCTGTGGTTGTTTTCCTGCTGTGATGGTAGAACTGAGTAATTATGAGAGCAACTGTATGTATAGCCTGAAGAGCCTAAAATATCTATTATTTGGATGTTTATAAAAAAACAGTTTGTCTTCCCCTACCCGAGAGAGAGAGAAGGAGTTTCCTCTTCACCCTGGTCTGAGGCCCCTTTCTCTAGTCTTCATTTCTCATCCCAAGATTTCTCTCTTCCTAGGATTACTGACAGTGGACATTTCTGCTTCTCACAAGGGAGCGTCCTTCCTCCCCACTCCCCCCGACATGCAATGACAATCACATCAGGGCAGGAGAGTCCAACACCAGTACATTTTTGTTTACTTGGTTGTAAATGACACAGTATTGGTCCATTTCCGAGACATTTCCAACTGTTCAATTATCATAGGACATTCACATCACAACATTCTAACCTGTTTACGAGGTCTAGAGATTCTGTCCTGAAGGTCACTAACAGGCCAGTCCAGGCTGCATCAAGAAGGCCAAGTCCAGCTCTGTTCCTGTAAGCAGGTGGGGAGGGTCAGACCTGCGTATCCTTTCTCCAAGTAACTGTTCCCAGAAGGCAGCACACTTAGCTCCCCAGCAGCCAACCCCAGTCACCCAGGCTCCAAGGAAGCAGCAAAGTCTGTGGAGACTGGGCTCTCCCCAAACTGTGCCACCTACCTCCACCCAGAATGAAGGCCACAGCGTCTGAAAACGTCTGCATTTGGTTACCCCCCAGCTCACCCAAGGCAATGGCCCTTGCTTACATTTGCATAACAGCAAAGGAAAACATAAGCCTACTTTTAAAACAGGATTTCCTGGTTTCAACCTCTTTTAAAAACAGCAATTCCTTTTTAAAACAAGCTTTCAGACGATAGGTTTTCTACTTTGACCTATGCAATTTTGGCTGGTGGGGGGGGGGAGAGGGGGGTTGGATGCCAGGGGAAGAAGCTGAGACCAGATGGCCCACAACAACTTTGTAAGGCACAGTCCCTGAGCAGGTTAGTCTTCTGTGATTTTTACCTCTAAGATGACATTTATGGTAACACTTTTTGTTTCCCCACTCAACTGTGAGCCTCTTGGGATTATATTTGGATTCCCCAACCCTTTGGCCAGACATGGTCTAGGCTCTGGGCACAGAGCAGTGAATAGCGGAGGTTAGAACCCTGTTCTGGGAGTTTATGTTCTAGAAGAGGAAGTGGGGGGACAGGAAGATAAGGAAACTAATCAATGAATGAGATACTTTCTGATAGCGATCAGAGCTATGAAGGCACTATAACAGGATAATGGGCTGGAGACTGTCTGATTGACGGAACATCTGACTAAAAATGGTTTAAAAAATAGGGGTTTATTAATCTCACAAAGAAGAAACGCAGACGTAGGCACTTGCAGGAGAAAGTGGTGGCTTTACAGCATGATCAGGCATCCCGGTCATATCCATCTTTCTACTCTGCCTGTGCCTGTGAGTGGAGTTTTCATGGGGGAAAATCTGTTTCAGAAGCCCCAGCTGGCTTCCTACCTCTTACTGACCAGACTAACATGCCCACCTCTAGACCAACTGCAGGCAAAACAGAAAAGACACAGGGCACACTACTAAAGATTTGTTAAATGAGTCAATAAATTCTTAGGTGACAGCAAAAAGAAAAAAGAAAACTCACTGGATTCAGCAAACAAGCCAGCAGCTCTGATAATCTCAGCATCCAATTTTTTTTTCTACAAAGATCATCCCATTTTCAAAACCTGGCTCTGCTACTTACTAGCTGTTTCTCCTTGGGCAAGTTACATAACTTCTCTGTGTCTGCCTCCTTATTTGTAAAATGAGATTAAAATAGAATTTCCTATCGAAAGAATACAAATGAATTGCTACATATAAAGGACCTAGAATAAATGCTTGGCACTTGATAAGCACACAATATTTATTTATTGTTAGCTCTAATATTATTATCTTTGATATTAGTTGCCAAAGCAGCTGAGAAGAGATATCTTGAGCTCTAAGTAAGAGAGAGGATTGCAGTTCTGGGCTGCAGGCATCCAGGCTTTTTACTACTGGCATTGTCTTCCAGAGGGGTTGTGATAAAACTCAGTTTCTACACTGCATGCCACCAATTCCTTTCTCATTTAAGAAATATTCAGCAAACATTTGTTTAGCACCCTCCAAGTACCTTTCCTACTCCAGGCACTGAGAATGCAGATGAAGCCCTGTGTCAGCTGGCTTTCAGGTCCTCATCTCTGCAGTCACAGTGATACATCTAGTGCTTCCCAGTACTTCCAAAGGCAGTACTGCAGCCTGCAGCAGTGGTCCCCACTCGGAATCCACCCTGTTCAGCTTTTCCTGCTCAGGCTGTGCTGCTTGTGGTCCATGTCCACAGCCGGCAAATGCTGGGGGAAGAATGATGTGGCCTGTCTTGGGAAGGATACTCCCCATGCCCAGGGCTCTGCCTTGGATGCCTCAGAGCCATGCCAGTTTCCTCCAGGAGAAGGAGAAAACACTTTCCATCTACACCAGGGGTCAGCAAACATTTCCTGCAAAAGGACCAGATGGTAAATATTTTTGATTTTGTAGTTCATAGGATCTTTTTTAAAAATATATTTATTTATTTTTAAAATTTATTGTCTTTATTTTTTTGGCTGCGTTGGGTCTTAGATGTGGCATGCAGGATCTTTTGTGGAGGCACACGGGCTTCTCTCTAGTTGTGGCGTGTGGGTTGTCTCTTTTCTAGTTGTGGCGTGTGGGCTCCAGAGCGTGTGGGTTCTGTAGTTTGCGACACGTGGGCTCTCTCATTGAAGCATGGAGCTCAATAGCTGTGGTGCATGGGCTTAGTTGCCACGTGGCATGTGGGATCTTAGTTCCCTGACCAGGGATCGAACCCAAGTCCCCTGCATTAGAGGGAAGATTCTTTACCACTGGACCACCAGGGAAGTCCCGATCATAGAATCTTGATCTATTCAAGCCTGCAGTTACAGGGAAAGCAGCCCTAGACAATATGCAAATTAATGTGTGTGTTTCTATTCCAATAAAACTTATTTACAAAAACAGGTGAACAGGTTGATTTGGCCCAAAGGTTGTAGTGTACAGATTCCTGATCTAGACCCTGAAGCAGCCTTACTTGTGCCTGAAGTTTTATAAGGTTTCTCTAGTTAATTTCAAATACTCCATTCTACTTATAGGAGCTCAAACCCAAATCCGAGGGGCTGAAAGGGGAATACAGAGAACACTGTTTCCTCCATGATCCATCTGTACTCCATCTCTCTCTACCCTGATGCATCTCCCAAATAGAACTCCTTACTCCTCCCCCCAGGGTGAAGCATTCAATAAATAATGACAGAAGATGGAGGTGGGGGCGGGGATGGGGGGGGGAAGATGATATCAACTACACTAATAGTTCTCAAACTGCAAGTTGACATTCATTCATTAAAATCAAATTAGTGTATCACAATAAACATTTGGAAAAATAACAGAGAATGAACTAGAAAAAAATCCCAGATATTACCACTCCGTATAGTCTTATTTTGTGAAGTTTTGTTTTAGTTTTATTAAAAACTACATGTAGGGACTTCCCCGGTGGCACAGTGGTTACGAATCCACCTGCCATTGCTGGGGACATGGGTTCGAGTCCAGGTCTGGGAAGATCCCACATGTCACGGAGCAACTAAGCCTGTGCACCACTACTACTGAGTCTGTGCTCTAGAGCCCACGAGCCACAATTACTGAGCCTGCATGCCACAACTACTGAAGCCCGCACACCTAGAGCCCGTGCTATGCAACAAGAGAAGCCATGGCAATGAGAAGCCTGTGCACCGCAACGAAGAGTAGCCCCTGCTCGCCGCAAAAAATACTACATGTATATGCATAGGTATATAAATACACGTTTATGTATATAAACACATCTATTTCCTCCTGGATCATGATATAAAATGTATTTATTACTGTAGGTTGTGTCAAAAACTTTAAAAGCCACTGGACTGTACTCTGGGCTTCTGGGACTCAATGAATAGCCAACGTTTTTCTTTCATACAGAGATGAAGGACATGGTCCCTGTTCTTAAAGAACTGAGTCACTGGGGGGAACTGACATGTAAACAGTTAAAATTCAGGGTGATAAGGGCTCTGAGGTGAGTAAGCCCGGGGTGCTTTGGAAGGGGGATGTCAGGAAAGCTGCCATTGACTCTGGGTCTTGCTGGCTGCATAGAGGTGTTGTTTGGCAGATGAGGAATAAAAGGGCAACATGAGGAACGTCCTGTACGAAGACACGAAGCAACGCCTCCCATCGTCACGCTCCTCACGGGTTTGTTCTCCCAGTGAAGCCAGGACCTAAGCAAACATCTGGCTGCTGGGCTTTTGTTTGCTTTCCCAGAAATCAAACAGACCAACCAAGTCACTAGCAAACCCTGACTAGGGGTCACTCCGGTCCTAACGTATAAATCTCGTTGAACGCTGACCCAGTGCAGGTGCTTTTCAGTCTGCTTTCTGGGGAAGTGTTCCACAGTCTCGCCCTGAGCAAACTTGCATGACGACGCAAGTCGGTGTGTAATGTCCTGGACAACGACCAGGGAAGAGAAAGCCATTTACGGGGTTGTTCACCCAGTTGGTGCAAGCAGCCTGGCCAGCCCAGCCTTTGTAATTCCCGTCACCTGGCTGTCACCAGTACTAAGAGAAGATGTCCGTGATATGACTTACTAGGCTGATCTTTAAAAGCTGTGACCGCCCCCTCTAATTTTAGCCTCAACCAACTCGGAGAGTGGGAGGGGACCATTCAGTCTTACGGAGATTAGGAGGAGGTGGGGAAAGCTCTGGACTGGGGGACAGGAACCACGTGCATTTCTGTCTTATGACTTGATTGCCCTGAAAGCAGCAGTCCCCCTTTGCCAGGCTCGGGGCTACCTCTGTAAAAGAGGAGGAATGATCATTTCGAAGGACTACTGAGATCAACTGAGATACCCGTGAAGGCATAGTGTCACCTGGGAAGCTATTCATAGCTCTTACATGACTTGGGTATTATTAACCCCTTCTAGGGCAGCCACTGAGCCACATGGTGCTACATTCATGAAGGTTCCCTTCACAAACTGAGTAAGGATGGCCTTCATAAGCTCTTTAAAGAGCTCTTCAAAAGCTCTCAGCCTTGTCATGGAGAGAGTCCAGCCATGACTCGGGAAACCTGTCTTGCCTGTGCTCAGTATCTAAGTCAGCAGCACAGGCACCTTGAATCCAGAGTCCTCTTCACAGCTAGTCATTCATTTGGTAGATATTTATTATACCCCTGTTACAGGCCAGGCATTGGGTTCAGGGGCTGAGGAGGCTATGCTGAAGGTGATACAGCCTCTGGCCTCATGGGACTTATTTCCCTGAGAAGGAGACCAGAAAGTAATGCATTTGTACAGAACCTTAGAATAAATACTAGATTTTTTGATTCTCAGGTCAAGCCTGTCAGGAACCTTTGCCCTTTCTGACAGAGCTCACCAAAATGAGACAAGCCAAGCCTTTCTTAAAGCCGTACCTGTCCATTTATAGATCAGCTTTGCTCAAAAAAATTTTTTTGAGCTACAGATAAGGTGTTTAAGGAAGATCATCACAAAGAAAAACCCCACTGTGCTGTGTTCCTATTTTCCAACGGAAGCAGTGATTTAACCTTTTGGAGTCTCCCTTTCTCTCGTCCTTGCTGGCAGCGCTTCTGCCCAGAATCACCGAACTGGAAATGCTTTCCTTAGCCCTCTGATCGCCAGCAGAGGGCGCACACAGCTCTTGTTGGAGACCTTCATTCCTGAAATTACCCATTTACACAGCAAGGAATTTAAACTGAGTTAAATCTTCCGAAACAAGAAGCTTCTCCCCAGCATTGCCTTTTGTACAATCCACTTCTGAGGTTGCTAGAGAAAAAGGAAGGGGAATTCAGCCTATTTTTCTTCAACAAAAAGTACGTATAATTATTTTTATAGATACATACATTAAAATTTTTCCCTTTTAGGTCTATACACAAAATGCAAATTTTAATAAACCACACAGAGGTTCTTTGCCAGATTAGCATAAGAAATGTTAAATATTAGATTATGCGGTTAACTCACCATTACCTTCTATTTCCTGTTTATTCAAAGTAGGAAAAAGAAGTTTTTGTGCTTTTTCAAAACCCAGTTTTTTAATATTTAAAAAATGGAGAAGTCTTCTTATGGTTGCTGGCCGAATCATGATACTTAAAACTTTAATGTTTATATAATAGTGTCTGATGAATTCAGAGGAAGAGTTGGGGTTGAGTTTCAAACTCTCCACAAATAGTTATGAGTTAATATTGCCTTTGTTCCAACTTCAATGTTGAGAACCAGGAAGTATTTTCTTCCCTGGTAGGTTATTGTCTCTCTCATCTCAGAGAAGAGCTCTTGAACATTTAAACAGAAGAGGAGTTAAAGAATCGTAAACACTAGTTAGGTTGCTCTTCAGAAACATCAGTAATAGCAGGAACAACTCACTTATCCTCAGCTTACCACCCTATTGACTGGTAGTCTCCTTAAGAGTGGAGAGTTAAGCACTCCATGTGCAACAAGAGGAGGAAGATGTTTCTAGAAGGAGGAGGGTAAGCTGTTAGTTTATCTCTCCCTTTCTTCTCAAGGGTCAATTTCTGTCACCTTTCCACCACCTTCCACTATTCATTAAATGTTACGGAAGTCCCAGTTATTTGATGTGACCCTTGCCCTAGTGGAATTTATGATCTTACTTGTGAGTTAAGATTTACAAAATTTGAAGTCCAAACCTCCTATTTGATAGGTGAAGAAACTGAGATGGTGATCCGGGGTAAGGAACTTCACCTTTCCATGCCTCGGTCTCTGCTGTGACGTGAGGGGTTGAATCAGGTGGCTACGAGGGCCAACAGTTTACGATTTCTGAATTAGAGAACAATAGTTGTTAAAATAGAATTTTAATATAGGTGCCATCTGAGGTAATGAAGTGATTACCTCTAATGTGGTAATCATTTTAAGATTCAAGTGAACCCGCGCTTCCTCTAATGTGTCGGGGAATTTGGAGGGGCAGTGACTTATATTCCCCCTGGATCTGAGCTCCTGCTGGCACTGAGTTTCAGTTTGTGAGTCATCTCACTTCAAGCATATGCCGATTCTCTTCTGTATCACGTGACCCCTGACCAGACACTTCCTGATCCCTTCATTCTCTGAAATTCCACTGGCCCTAAAATATATGAGTAGCTGAAGGTTCAAGACGATGGAAGTGGTTCATGCCCTAGGACTACAGCAACCTAAGATATTCGAAACCCTTGCTTTTAACCTTATGGGGGATTTCTCAGCAACTCACTTTCTCTAATTGTCCCTTACCACGCTCTTCTGCTGTCTCCCCTCCCTTCTCTGGTCTCTGGCCCCCTCCTCATTGGCTTCTTGCCTCCCTTCCCAAACACCTGTACCCATCTCTTCACTTCACTTGCTTCAAGTCCAGATCCCACCCTGGGATTTTCACTTCCCTCAAGCCTTCAAAGTTCCTTAAAAGGAACTTTGCTGCTTGTATTTAGAATTAGAAAATTCACTCTTTTTCCTTAACTGGGGGCTTGGGCTCTGAGCTTCCTAGAACCCAAAGCAAAGAGGGGGAATATCCATTACAAGGTTCACTGTGCTTATGAATTCAAAATAGACCAGCAGTTGTTCAACATAAGCACAACTTTTTCTGGCTCTGAAAACTCTCCTGCAGTTCATGATAATTGGGGGAGGGGGGATAGTGTAGCTATCACTACCCCCTACCTGCCTCTACTGTGGTATACCTAGCTCAATTAGTGACTTTTTTCAAGGTTAAATCCTGTAGAAGAACATTATTAATTCCCTACACTAAAAGCCTTTATTGAGTGCCAGGAATAATGGTTCAAAATGCTGGATAGAGAAGAACACAAGGCAGAGATGGTCCCTGGCCTCCTAAGCTTACAGTAGAGGTGGGCACGGGCACGCAGGAGGTCAGCTTTGATGCATAACGTGGTGTAAATGGGAAAACACAGGAGAGCCTTGACTAGTCTTGAAGGGTTGGCAAAGGCTTCCTGGAGGAAGTGATACTAAGATGAGGCTTAAAGGGGAAGTAAGATTTATCTGAGCAAAAAGAGGGGAAATGAGTTCCAGGCAGAGAGAAGAGCCTGACAAGATGCCTGGAGGTGAGAGGGACGGCACATAGGATTAGGGACTGTAGCAGATGCCGTCGTGAGGCACGCAGATCCCCTCCTCCAGCACAGCACATCCAGCCCCCGCTGCTGCTGCTGTGGTGTTGGCTGCTAAGGGCCCAGCTGCCCCCTTCCCAGGGGAGTTGCTCTTAGCTGACAGGAGGCACCTCATCTGGGAAGTTACAGGCCACTGCCCCCTCCTGCACCCCCGGTCAGCCCATAGCCAATGAATGACTAATACAGGGATTCCAAAGGCTGGTCCTCCTGCCTGGGGGTCGGGGGTGGGGAGAGGTGGGGATTGTGGCTGTGTGCTTGAGCTAAGACAGAGGCAAAGGGAAATGGTTGAGCCTGAAATCTCCAGACATATTTGGTCCAAATTTGAGCCCCATCCCGTTAGCAAGTTAGGGCTCTCCTGACTTAAGTTACTGCTGTTTTCAATAAAAATTCTCATGAGTTATATCCATTTAGATTTCTGATGACTAGGATCACAGTTCATAAAATTCGACCCTGGTTTCATCCAACTTTCTGAACTTGTAATTAAGGACTCTGAAGACTCAGCAAATCATGACATTTGGGTAAAACCCCTCTGAGCCGCAGTCTCTTTAAAAAGTGGGAATAATAATCCCTGCTCTCTCTGCTTGATCGGGGTATAGCTAGAATAAAACATACCTCAAGAATATCTCATGTCCTTTGACCTCTGGGACATGAGGACAGGAATGCCTGGATCACAACCACCAATATCCCAAATCCTGACAGTGCACCTTCCTCCCACCAAGTGAGAAGAGTCTGCTTTCTGGTTATGACTCAGTCTCTTATGAGTCTGATCAGTGTGAATCAGTGAAGAGACCAGCCATGGATGCAGCGACAAATGAAGTTTCTGAACCTACAAAACCAGACGCTAAATCAAGACACTGACACTCTCAGAGACTAACCTGGAATAGTCTCCTGTTTTCCTCTCTCCCTTCATCCCCTAGAGATCAGGGCAAATGACCTACCGTAGTAGAACAGGACGGGAGCTGGATCTTGAAGGGTGAGTGGAAAGAACTCCAACGAGACCCACTTCAAAGCAAAGAAGCAGAACATCTCCCCACCAATACAATACACTTTTTAGTTTCTTGCTCCCAGGCAATAAGTATAAACCGTGAATTAAAGTTAATTAGTGTCCTTCTAGAAAATGCAACTGTAATTATAGACACTTAAGTGCATTTAATGCATTGGAGGAGAATCAATTATTCCACAGTTCACAGAGGGTCCTGCTGGCTGGAGGGTAAACTCAGCACCTCCAGTAACTTAATCATCATTAGAAGTGCATGGGGCTTCAGGAAATCTGGATCTCAGGAGACCATGCATTCCCCATAGTGGAGAATGGAACATTCAACCTTCAACATATTGGAAAACCCCAGTAATTCATAGTGAGCTGGATGCCAAAGTCCCCTGGGGTAAACCTGTTCTTTCCTTGCCTTTGGTCTCACAGGCACCTTCTAAGTGCCAAGCACTAGGTAGGAGGGCTACAGACAGTAAATCAGACATACACGGTTCCTGCCTTCTCAGAGCTTATGGTCTATTTGTCAAGGATGGACAATAAATCAAGCAAAACAAGTCACTGTGGAAAGTGTCATATAGGGAATGCGCACGGGCATGATTTCCTGAAGAAAGTGACTTTAGTCTGAGACCGAGAGGATGAAGAGAGTACACAAAGCATGTTACAGGCAGAGGGCTGGGGGGAGGGGAAACCATAACCCAGGCAAAACACAGCAAAACCTGGAGACAAGAGAGAGCACGGCTCAGGGAAGGATAAGAGGAGTTCTGTGTGGCTGGTGTGGACGGTGTGAGAAGGAAGTGGCCAGAGGTGGACTCAGGAGGGAAACAGAGGCTGAGTCAGAGAGGCTGATGGCGTTTGTACTTAAATCTCAGCACAATGACAGACCCTGGATGGTGTTACCCAAGCAAATAACAAAACCTGGCTTTGAGAAATGCAGAGACTTCTACTGTCCTCTAGTATTTCCAGGGAAGGAAATGTAGCTTCCTGGGGTTGTTTAGTCTACTGTGTAACTAAAAGGAAGTGTTTAGCTGTACCCACGACTTTTGCTCTTGGCCACCTTGGGTCCCTACACACTCCTGCCTTAAAGGCCTGGGGTTAATTCCAGCCCTTAGTGTGGCGTCCAGGGCTTTTCTCTACCTCTGCCCCCCACACCTCTACCCACTCCCACCCCGCAAGTCTCAGCCCTCAGCCCTGCATGACTGACACTCAATAAATATTTTCAAATGAAAGGAGGACAGATTGCCTCTGGGCTTCTATCTCAGCCGCTCACAAACGTGCCTCCAGGCCTCTGAGCTTTGCATGTGTTGAGCCCCCTCTCTCTTCACACCAGCCCTCGGACCCACAGAAGCTCTCACTCTTCTTCTGCCAAGTGGGCTCAGAAATCTCTCCTCTAAGAAGCTTTTTCCTCTGGCAGAGCTGATAGAGCCTCCTCTGGGTCCTCTGGGCTCTTTCTACACACAGTTGATTCTTGTTGTTCACAGTAGGTAGATTGTATAAAGTCTTCGCGAACACTGGGTTAGTGATCGCCCAACCATGGCTCCCAGGGGAAATACGGGGTTAGTTTTCTGTGAGCTTCTGGTCACAGCAACTTCATCAACCGATCAATGCATAACTTTGTTTTACGTGTTGCTATTTAAAGATAACTTATTTAATCCATATTGTCAATTCATTAACACTGAACTCACAGCCAACAGCGCTACAACTTATACTTGAATGAAGCTTGTGTAACATATGTATTTTCCACTTAAGGCATATCATAGCCTTCTTGCGCTTAAAGAACAGTAGCACTTCAACGCCACGTTTGGGGACCAATTTAAACAGCGAAATTGATCTCAGAGAGGCAGCAGTGAGTGGTGGTGTGAAGCGAGATCTTAATTCCCCGCCCAGGAACTGAACCTGGGTAGCCTGTATGAAAACCAGGAATCCTAGTCACTACACCCCCCTGGCTCTTTCCCTCAGTGAAAAATGCCTTTCTCACGCAGGCAAAACTGTAAAAACAGGTACAAAGTTTATTATTAGAGCCATAGCACACAACATGAGAGAGCACACAGAGAAACAGTTTGTTTACTGAAGATAGAAGCAAGGCAGAGATGCACACACAGAGAGGAAGGGAGTGGGCGTCCCCCCAATAAGGAGGAGCGCAGTAAAGAGGCGGTTATTCATAACACAAGCTTCATTCAAGCATGAGTTGTAGCGCTGTTGGCTGTGAGTTCAGTGTTAATGAATTGACAATATGGATTAAATAAGTTATCTTTAAATAGCAACACGTAAAACAAAGTTAGGCGTTGATCGGTTGATGAAGATGTTGTGACCAGAGGCTCACAGAAAACTAACCCCGTATTTCCCCTGGGAGCCATGGTTGGGTGGTCATTTATACAGGGCAGTTCTTCCGGGTCTTTGTTTACCTTTGGCCAATTATCTGGTTTCTTTTTCCACACCTGACCTGCCCTAAGGCCCTCCCCAACATGCGTGTGCAACTCTTCTCCAAGATGGATTACAGCCCAGAGGCCTTAGCATCACCTATTATGGGGTGGTGCCCCCTCCTTTTTGATCCCCAAGGTGCAACGTTTCCCTTGCCCCAAGGGTGGGAAATGTATGACCTCTTGATCTCTTAACAGGGTTTATTCCCACTCTGGCCCTGCCATAAAAATGTCCAATGTCTGGTTATTCACCCTATTTCTGTCGCTGGTATTTATATCGAGGTGCAGATCTTGAAATACAGACAGGAGTCCGGTCATAAATGTGTAGTCCTGAAGCCCATTTGTCTCTTGCTTCAGGAAATGTAAACAGGAGGCTGGTAATGAATGTCCGGCCTGGAGCCCACCTTCTTCTCACCCCAGGAAGTGTGAACAGGAGGTCAGTTGTAAATATCTAGCCTGGAGCCCATCTATCTCCTGCCCCTCAAAATCACCAACAAAAAGCAAAAAAATGTGAAAAATGTAACACTTAATAGATCATGAAAAGCACACTGCATACAGTAGGATTGCTGGAGCAAGAAGGTAGAGAGAGTTTGCCTTGTTCAACCCCAGCTAAGAATGTGCATGTTGACAATTGACATTTTTCACTACTCTGTGCATATCTAGGAGTGATCACAAAAGCACTGCAAGTCCTGATTTTAGGGTCACAAATAAATTTTAGGTAAGAGACGAATCCACAAATGTGGAATCTGTGAATATTGAGAATTGACTGTATCTTTATTATTCTGAATTGAAGTTAGTAACTGATATTCTCTTCTTTTCTTCCAACAGTGTGTAGTGACTACACTGCGAGCTTTTTGAGGAGTTAGCATACAATAGGAAATAATGACAACAACTAACATGGAGAATGTAATATGAGGTGTGCATTTTCTCATTCAGTTCTCAAAGAATTCTCTGAATTATGTACTATTATTATTCTCACTTTACACATGGGGAAACTAAGGCTTAGTGGTGATAGTAACATTTGCCTATGGTAACATAGTAAGTAGTAAAGGCTGGATTTGAGCACAGGCTATCTGACTTGGGAGCCCACATGCTTAATTGCTGGGCTATCCTGCCTGTGAATCTAAGTCTTTGTGGAGAACTGCCTGAAAAGGAAACACGAGACCTTCAGCATAATCTTCTGGCAGCCCCTGAGAGTGGCAGTCAACCCATCTGGAGAGGAAGGAGTGGCTTTTAGGAGGAAGCAGAGACGATGGCAGGAGCGCTCATGGGTGGTCCCCCAGATGACTGAATTCACTCATTGGTTTTGATGTGGAATCTGGCCTCTGTACCCCAACATCGAATTAAATCTCAGAGACAGAGTTTTGGGTGAAGTAGAAAAGAATAGCTTTATTGTTTTGCCAGGCAAAGGAGGCCACAGGGGCTAATGCCCTCAAAACTGTGTGTCCCAACCTGGAGGGGGTAGTGAGGAGTTTTACGGTAATGGTTCAAAGAGGAGGGCGTGGTCAGCTCATGGACATTCTTCTGATTGGTTGGTGGTGACGTAAGTGGGAGTCGGCATCGTCAGCCTTCTGGTTCCAACTGGTCTGGAGTCTACCTGCTTGTGGGCAGCATACTGTTAATTTCTCCCACCTGGTGGGGGAATATCTGCAAAATAGCTCAAAGATATTGTTATGTATATTCCTTGAGGGGGAACCAGGACCCTGCCCCAAGCCTGCACTATTGTTTCTTGACTGTTCTTCCCATGTCTCCGTGTCCCCTCCCTTCCCTAATTAACAACTGTTTGAACCTGCCTGTTGGAACTCAGGGAAGGTCATGGAGGCTGAATGAAGTCTATTTCCTGTAATCAAGAAATGGGGGACACAGAAAGGCTTCTGTGCCCAGGAGCCCTACAGGGTCCTGCTCGGTTTCAGTTTGAGGAGACAAGTGGCCAAGGCTGTTGTCTGGAAAGAATGGTTTCTGCTTATGGGTGAAATGTCTGTACTTACCTGTGACAGTGAATTGTCCAGATTGGACCTGTTTGCCTGAAGGCAGTGGCATAGGCAGTGCATGGGCCTTGCTGGGGACAAGGCAGCACTAGCATGATAAAGCTGGTACCCAGACAGCAAAGTTTGGGGCCCAGAGGGAGCATGATTTTGGAGTATGAGGGCCTTTTAGGTAGCAGCCTGGTACCTGGTTATGTCAGAAGTGGTAAGATGGTGCTTCCACTACCCGAGGTCTAGAAGGCCATGTTTAGCCTGAGAGGAGCCTCTGTAGGGCAGACACCTCAGCGATCATCTCCCATGCTCTCTAGGATCAGAGTGGGGTACTCAGACCAGGCCAGAGCCCTAGCTTTTGGGTCATTGGCCATTATCTGTCTGACAGTGTGACCAGGCTGCTGGGTCTTGAGGAAATGGCTCAGGGAATAGATGAGTATAAAAAGAAATATCATGTTGGGTACAGGGCCATCCATAACTCCTTCCCTCTTGGAGGGAACTAACACCCAAAGCCCTGTTTGTGGCCTGGATGTTCTGATCCTGGTACAACTGCGCTCTGCTCTCAACATATATTTGTACCACTCACACGCTGGGCTGCTCACCGGCCTCCTGTGAGTCCTTCCAATGGTCACGGGAGCCAGGGAGCCAGCTTAGACTGTCTGTGGCTGGAAGAAGACTCTGGAATGTCTCCAGTGAGAGCAATTTACATACCTCAGAGCAAGTTGTCAGATGTTTCCAGGAACAGAAAGGCCAAGATCTCTAGAGAAGGGACGAAGGGACGGCCACTGCCTGTGCAGATTCTCCTTCTGCCCAAGGGAGTCCTGGCCTTTGTCTCAATCCCCCCACAAGGTGCATAATGCGCTAGCTCTGCCCAGCCTTTCCCTCACGGCCCGCTGCCACCTGCTGTCGTTCTGATGACTTTATCTTGGCGAAAAACCGACCTCCTCCCCACCCCCAGCATTTCTCAAGGAACTGACCCTCTCAGGGACCATCACTCCTCTCTGTCCCTCCTTCAAGGGGGGCATGTGAGGATAGGGTCAGGGTGGGTACTGACCCCAGCAGGGGACGTTTCCACCTTTAATGAATTTTCCCTTGATCGTAATTTATATTATCCAGGTCTAATCTAATTTCTCCAGGGTCTTAGGCTATGGACTTGTGACCATTTGTACAACAAGAGTGGATCTGGTCAAAATGAAGAAGGTGAAATCTATCTCCATTAACCTACACCATACAGTTCTCTTCCTTCTCCAGACACTTCCTGCTCCAGATCTGCTGCTCTCTGTGCCTTCATTTTTCTCCCATCCAGGTTCCTTTTACTGTTTTGGGTGCTGGACCCTTGGGGCTTTCACGATTAGGAAACAGTGTATGAATACATAACCCAAATACATAAACCAAATAAAATGAGTGACCAACCTCCACCAATATTACCTTAACATGAAAAAAAAAACAACCTGACTCCAAAAACATTGAAAAGTAACACAGGCGTATTCAGAGGTGTCCTGAAGCAGCTGTGTGTTATATTGCACCACATAAAGAAAGACTGCCAAAAAATTCTCCTTTTGAATCTCTTTCTTTAGTTCCATTCCTCACAATAGCAGATTTTCTCTCCTCTCCCCAAAACTTTTCTGCCCCAAGCACCTGGCTGTCGCTTATGCCTCATGGTCCAGCCACCCCACTGTGGGGATACCTTTTCCCGCCTCCTGGATATTCTTCCCTCTGTAGCCCCGTAATCTGCTGCATCTTCTGGGCTTCTTCAGTTTTGCATTTTCATCCTTTTTCCCACTTGTCACAATAAAAGCCTGGGAATAGAGCAACAGAAAGAGATGTTTTGAGGGTAGTGAGGAAGGCAATAAGAGGAATGGGTCACAGCCATGGTGTTTTCTGGCTAAGATGCTTCTTCTCTAATGCATGTGTTGGGGGGAGGTATGCAAAGTGTTTTGTCCCACTCAAAATCCTTGGCTCCTTTGAGCTGTGCTAGTATTTCAGATCGGTGAACAGAGCAGGGACTTCATTTTGGGAAAATCTTCTACCATTCTTAAAATCATCCAGCGAGCATGCAACTTCTAAGTTTTCAAGCTATCTTGCAAACGGATCAGTTCAGAATCTGGCTCCTAACTGCTGTTCTAGTATTACCTCTATCTACTTGCCCACATGTTTCCTTCACTCTAACCTTGCTTGATGACTAGCAACTGTCTTAAGGCATCATGCCATTTTATGTCAGAACGCCCTCAATCCCTCCCTTCTCTATCCTATGCTCTCTACAGTAAATGTCAGTCACTTCTCTGATTTCCCACTAGATTGTTTACTCCCAGTTCCTAAGGAAACTGACAGATAATGGGTTCTTAAAGATATTTCTTGTATGGATGAATGAAAGAATGAATGAAAGAATGAAGAGTTATAAAAAGATTACAGTGTATTTCTTTTTTAATATTTTAATTTTATTGGAGTACATTTGCTTTATAGTGTGTTAGTTTCAGGTGTACAGCAAAGTGATTCAGTTATACATACATTCATTCTTTTTTCGATTCTTTTCTCATATAAGTTATCGAAGAATACTGAGTAGAGTTCCCTGTGCTATACATAACAGTGTATTTCTAAGCTTTGGTCAAAATTAAAAAAAAAAAAAATCATTATAGTAAAAATTGTGACTGCAAGTAAACCAGTATAATGAATGACTTTTTCAAGTCTAAGGATTAATGTCATTCTTTAATTTTGGAAAATTGTCAGTTTATAATCTTATAGTATTTTATTTCCCCCATTTTAACTATTCTTACCAGTTGGGGCACCAGTTATACATATGTTGGACCTTCTCAGTCTATCTTCTATAACTTCATTTTCATTTTTCTATGTATTTATCTTGTTTTATTGCATTCAGGGTGATTTATTGTCTTTTCAGGATAGGCTATGCTATGCTGCACACCAAACACACTCAGAAGGCAGAACAAAAGTTTATTTCTTGCATATGTCACAATCTGAAGCAGGTTGGTGATCTCTTTTGACAGGTATCCTCCAAGATATGACTTTCTTCTTGTGATGCTGTCATCAACATGTGGTCTTCATGATCTCCAAGGGAGCAGATGGTCATCCAGGTTGTTTTGTGGCCAGGCCAAAAAGTGACAAACTTTATTTTCATTCACATTCCAACCACATGACCCTGATATCACTGCAAGGGCATCCAGGAAATATGGTTTTCCTATATTCTCAGGAAGAGGAAATGGAATGGGTGAGCATGTAGCCAGTCTCTGCCACATTCATTTAGTTCTCTTTCCAATATACTGATTCTCTTTTACCTTATCTAGTCTATTATTATCACATTACTACTTTTTTGACTCAATTTTTAAATTTTCAATAGTTTTTGGTTCATTTTTATATATAACTTTTCCAATTTAATAACCTGTTGTCATTTTAAGTATGCTATTTCTTCACTTATTTCTTTGAGGATTCTAAAAAATCTTGTTTTAAATACCTGGGCTAGTCACTCCATTTTTTTTTTTTTTTTAATTTCCTTAGGTGTGATTTGTCCTATTGGTTGGATCTGCCAACCAGCTCTTATTATGATTGATGTCATTATATGCTTTGTAATTTTTGTATGAAAGCTGATCATGCATGGGAATTTTTTCCCATGCTTGCTCTTCCCTATTGAATGATTTCATTGTAGCCTCAGCCTGATCCTCTGAGATGCACAGCTCTGACCTGAGTTTCTGTATAAAGATGTAAGCATTTTGACCCATTATGTATAGTACATCAGCTTGATCCAACATTTGATCCATTATATATAGCACCATTTTTGGATGCCATACATAGGCCCCATTCCTGTCACTCCAAACAGAAATGTTCTAAAAATTTAGTTGTACTATCTTAGTCCCATTTCACTGGTGGATACCTTTGGCTTGGCCCCAGGATTCAGGCAGGAGCTGGATTCTGACTCCCACTCCCAGGATGCTCTTGGTACCTTTCTCACTGAACGACTGAAGCCCTGGCCTCCACACCTTCTAGCTGGCCCAGTTTTGCTTGTACTGCATGGCTTCAGCTCCTACCTACTTTTTTTTTTTTTTTTTTTGTGGTATGCAGGCCTCTCACTGTCGTGACCTCTCCCTTTGTGGAGCACAGGATCCGGACGTGCAGGCTCAGCGGCCATGGCTCACGGGCCCAGCCACTCCATGGCATGTGGGATCTTCCCAGACCGGGGCACGAACCCGTGTCCCCCGCATCGGCAGGCGGACTCTCAACCACTGTGCCACCAGGGAAGCCCTCCTGCCTACTTTTTTAATAAAGGCTTTCTCTATCTTCTCAAACAGAATTAAATGTGCCCTCTTCTGTGTTACCCAGCACACAGTATATTATGATTATCTATGTATAGCCCTGTCATCTTAACTAGACTGTAGGCACATTGAAGGTAGAGATTATGCCCTATTTGTCTTGCTGCCCCAGTGCCTAGCACAACAGCTGTAGATTAGTGAAACTGAATTTGAGGGGTTTTAGGGCCTCTTAAGGAACCAAATTTTTTACTGTAACACAGAAATGAGTCTCCATTGATATAACACGATGTTTGTGGAAGACAATTTATAGACATAACCAAAAGGCATGCGTTTGGACTCTGAAAATGATGTTCTGATCTGCCTGTTGGTGTGCTAACTTGGGCAAGGCTTTTTATTTGCTCTCATTTTGCTCCTTTGAAGATATAATTGCTTCTTGGTTCCATATTTCTATAGCTCATTACACTGTTCCATACCATTTCATTCTGAAAATAAAACAAAATAGGATATTTAAAATTAATGATGTGGAGCACAGCTTTTTTTTCTCTCTTTCTCTACCTCTAGGCAGAATTAGTAAATGGCTTCAACACCAGCCATTCTCTTTATTGGAAGCATCTGGGTTTCATTACAGTAAGAAAAATCACTGATTACAAGGGGAGAGGCCCCAGACCTATGTTTCAAAGGATCACTGGGATGTTTATCTATTCCTACCACCTCCTTCCCTTGTCCAGCAGGCTTGGGATGGCTACTTCTGTGTCGTAGTAACAGAATTTGGTTTTGGAATTTGGAGATTCCTAGTATAAGGCTTTCCACATTGGCTTCATTTTCAAAGATTCAGAAAATGCACAGTTTCTTGGATGACACAAGACCCTATGTGGCAAAGCTCTGTATCTTTTGTGATTGTCCCTGTCCATGAAGAAACTAAAGTATCAGTGGGGGTCTATTGATCATGTTTTCTAACTTATGAAGGTAGTTGAAAGTTTGTCCTTTCCCCCCAAGCACCATAACTAGTTTAAAATGGAATTTGCAAAGACACACAATGTAGCCACCATATTAGGGGATGGAACATTCAGTGAGAGGTGTTACAAGTGTACTACTACTAACAATAATAATAGTATTTAGCTTTGATCATGAGTTTATATACCAGGCCCTTTACTTATCCTATTTCATTTGGACATGTGTGTGCTGGAGAAATGTTATTAAAGATCTTTCTGTTTTCTTAAGCTTGGTTCTCTCTTCCATCCCATCTGACCGATGTAGGAAAATCTGACTTTCTACTCTTGCCCTTGGAAAACTTTAGCAGGATTAGGGGAAACAGTGGAATAGGATCCCTTTATATACTTGTGTGTTGCGGTTCATATTAATTATAAATCTGCAATTGCTGAAAATGCAACTCATATTGGCTTAAACATGAAAGGGAATGTACTTGTTCACATGCTGAAAGGACTGGAAACACCAGGCTTCAGTCAAGGCTTTACGCAGCAACTCAGGTTAACACTGAGGACCCAGTCGCTTTTTTTCCTCCTCTTTGCCTTCCTCAACTTGTATTTCCCTAAATGGCCACAAGATGGCTGTAAGTAGCTGTGAGCACTAAGGACTTGTTCAAATCCAAAAGAAAAAGGATCTTCGGGACGTTTCAAAGGAAGAGCGAAGCCATTTTCCCCAGAATCCTTCAGAAAATGTGTCTTTGTTTTCACTGACCCTAATTAGGTGAGATGTTCATCCCTGTCACGGTGGCGGCGGAGGGGTGCAACCTACGGATTACTTTAAGTCAGTCACGGTCCATCTCTTGAATCAGTGTGTGGTCAGCTTCCCCTCAAGCACATGAGCTGCGTGAGGGAGGGATGTACATCCAAATGGAAATCAAGGCACTGAGTCAGAGGGACCGGATGGCAGGTGCTCCCAAACAGCATATTTCTTCAGGAGAGAAGTGTCTTCACTTTCCCTTCTCTGGGCTTGGAGGGTAAAGTACTGGGGACTCAGTCAGGACAGGAATGAGGCCCCAGGAAAGGAAGCCCGGAGTAGGCCAGCCTCTAATCTAGCCCCGGGTTGGAGAGACAAAAAGGCTCACTTGTGTCCTCCCAGCTCACCTGGTTAAGACCTTCCCTAGTAACAGTGTGCATCGGCCAGGATTCCTAGTCCACGGGGCGTCACATGGACTAGCCTAGTAGGCAGCTGGTAGGCAGGGGGTGTGGAGATTCAGGATGTCGGCCACCTTCTCGCATTTATCACCACTAACCGTGAAAGAAGCATCAGCAGATCAGTACGAATATTCACCAGTTTTATGATAATTCAATCAGTGAACTTTCCTGTTCCTTCATTTCTTCATCTGTAAAATGAGGATAATGGGATCCTGGTAACCGCCTTGTTTATTTTATGTTGAGGATTTCAAGAGGGAACGTTTCTGCTCTTTGTCCGATGTTTTAGTCTTGGCCCATAACGGTGGGAACTTCCACCCCACACCCGCGCCCGCTGGCTTCTCTTTCTTCCTCCGCGCTAGCCCTTCGCAAAGGAAGGCGGAGTCACACATTTGATTGGTCAGCCCTCTATCACTCATAAGTTACGCTGGAGGGCGGGGTTATGTATGAAGGTGGTGTAGGTCCGCTCCCGTACTTGGTGCAGCCCCTTGCTGTGGGTGAGTGGACCAGTCAGGACCTGTTCTGGCACACCTAGACATCCTTCGCCATCACTTCTCGTAGTGAAATTGGTAAGCAGAGCCCTTGGGGGAATCCAGTCAGCTCTCTAGCCTCAGGTGCCCTGAGGGTGCAGCTCTTGTGTTTGGATATGAGTTTGGAGAGAGGAGACCCCACTTTGAAGTGAGCTCATGGTCCCGCATTCAGCGTTTACCAGACCTTTGCATTAGAATATTAGCTTCTTGTCCTGCCAACTGTAAAAACTAGTGCTCTTTCCCAGTTGGCTGTTGACCTTTGTGCATGGCTTCCTTTGGCAGGAACCCAGGTGAAGACTTGAGGATAATGGGCAAGGGAGGAGAGAAGATAGAAGGAGGTATCAAGGCCTAGCCTAGTCCTCTAATGCCCTATTAGGGGAGTCGTGCCAATGACATGTAATTCTATATTTGAAAGTATCTGAGAAGTTAAACCAAGCACAAATGTAAGGCCCCAGTTGATAATGTAAGGACTGATGCTCTCTCCTGGGAATTGGCCTTATACAGATGTCAGTTCTGTAAGAAACGTTTCTACTCCAAGCGCCAGAACCTTGACTGTTAGCTGGGAGATTTTTCTCTTCCAGATGTGCTTGAATAAAAATGTACTATAGTACTCCCCTCTTATCTGCAGGGGATATGTTCCAAGACCCCCAGTGGCCGCCTGAAACTGTAGATAGTACCAAATCCTAGATATACTATGCTTTTCCTCTACATACATACTTATGATAAAGTTTATGTATAAATTAGGCACAGAGAGAATATTGGAATTACCAGCATCACTACTATTATACTTTGGGGCCATTATTCAGTGAAATAAGGGTACCTAAACACAAGCACTGCAATACCATGACAGTGGATCTGACAACTAGACAGCTACTCAGTGACTAATGGGTGGAATACGCTGGACAAAGGGAGGATTCACCTCCTGGATAGGACAGAGCTGGATAGTGAGAGATATTATCATGCAACTCAAAACAGCACTCAATTTAAAACTTAGGAATTGTTTATTTTTGGAACTGTCCATGTAATATTTTCGGGCCACGGTTGACCACGGGTAATTGAAACCACGGAAATAGAAAGGGGGCATATACCATTGTGGCATAAGATATAGGCACTGCTCGGAAGTTGACTGATGTCCCCAACTTGGATGAACAATGCGTAGTAGATCTTTCCTTCTTCCTCCTCTATGAGAAAACGCATCTTCTTGCTAAGTCTGTTTCCTTACAGTGTGCTTTGAATTTTAGAGTCTCCTGGGACTTTGGTTTCTCTACAAAGAACTCTTCCATCTTGAAAGATTATCTTGTCTTCACTCTGCCTTTCTCTTGAGTTACTGCTCACCCTTTTTCTTTTCACTTCCCTTTACTGCCCACCCACATATTCCTTCATCCCAGGATGATTTTCATGCCTATGGCTATGCTGAGTTGCTCTGTCTAAAGTCACCAATGATGTCACAATCACCACATTGAAATTCAAAAGTCTATGCTGTATAGCACAGGGAACACTGCTCAAGATTCTTTAATAACGTAAATGGGAAAAGAATTTGAAAAAGAATAGATACATGTATATGTATAACTGAATCACTTTGCTGTACACCTGAAACTAACATGACATTGTTAATCAACTATGCTCCAATAGAAAATAAAATTTTTTTAAAATTCATAAGTTTTTTCTTCGTTCTCACTCTCCTTGACATCCCTTCATTGTTGTTCACCATTTCTTTCAAAATTATTTAATATTCCAATAGCTTATTTTTAAAAGCATCTCCCCAATTTTACCATAATGCAACTACTTACATATTTTTAATCTCTTCTAGTATTTAACCATATTTATAGTTTGCTAAACAAAGTTGGAAACAATATACAAAGAACTATTTGTTCTTTCATTTAATATTATTTATAGACATATCATACACGAGTAAAGCTGGAAAAAGCCTACAGATAGGGCATATTCCCTATGTTTTACAGATGAGAAAACTAAGGTTAGTTGGGCATGCCTGATGGAAAGCTGTGGCCAGAAGCACCCATACCCAGATCCCAGTCAGCCCCCCACCTTGGCAATAGGGCCCACAGAAGGGCTTCTCCAAATATGGAGAAAGCACCTGGGGGTGTTTGTTAAAAATGTAATTTCCAGGGCTTCCCTGGTGGCGCAGTGGCTAAGAATCCGCCTGCCAATGCAGGGAACACGGGTTCGAGCCCTGGTCCGGGAAGATCCCACGTGCCGCAGAGCAACCAAGCCCGTGCGCCACAACTACTGAGCCTGCACTCTAGAGCCCGCGAGCCACAACTACTGAGCCCACATGCCACAACTACTGAAGCCTGCGTGCCTAGAGCCTGTGCTCCGCAACAAGAGAAGCCACCACAATGAGAAGCCCACGCACCACAGGGTAGCCCCTGCTCGCCACAACTAGAGAAAGCTCGTGCACAGCAAGGAAGACCCAACACAGCCAAAAATAAATAAAATAAATTAATTTATTTAAAAAAATGTAATTTCCAAGACCCTACCACATTTATTTTTTTTTTTTGGCTGAGCGGCCTGCAGGATTTTAGTTCCCCGGGCAGCGATCGAACTTGTGCCCCCTGCAGTGGAAGCGCGGAGTCTTAACCACTGGACCACCGGGGAAGTCCCCCTACCACATCTCTGAATCAGACTCTCCATCAATGGGACACAGCATTTGCAACTGTAGCAAATACCTAGGTGATTCTTAAGTGTATTAAAATTTGAGAACCTCTGATTTGGAAAGCTTAAGTCATAGAAGACCCATAGAAAAATTTCAGCACTATCAACTGCAGCTTCTGAGCTGGGCTAGACAAGCACAGATTTTGCCCCCACTAGAGGCTGAATGAGCAGCCAGTGCCTTGTCTGATCAGTATCCGTCAGGCCTGTCCAACTGCCACCAACCCAGTAGAAATAGATACATTTGTTCCATGTGACTTTTTATAAGTATGTCATATGGTTCCTGGGTTTTGAGCTATAGAAGGGAGAAGAGGGAAGGAAGAAATGGCCTAAGAGTGATTCAAGATAGCTGTTAACACCGTCTGAGAAGCATGTTACCCAGTAAAGTTGCATTAAAAATCACCCTACTTCCTGACATGTATGTCCAATACCTAATGGGGTATAAGAAGTGCATGCCTACTACGATTACTGCCATGCATGGTTGCATTCCGGCCATGACCTTTACTGGAGCTTCCTTTGGGTATATTGTGTGTGTGTGTGTGTGTGTGCTTGGGGGAGAGTGGGGCTGTTGGAGTGAAGGGTGGGAGAAAGGGAGGTGGTAACCTTTGAGCACACCTATAAATCAGCCTGGTGTTTTATGAACTGCTGGTTGTGATAGATTAGTAGGTTTCCAAACAATTCGGTGACCAGCATTTTAAAATGGGGTGGAAAGGAATGAAATGTAGAATAGCATGGAATAGAATAGATCACCATGTTTTAATCACAGTGGGTGGGGGGTGGTGTCGGGAGGGGAGTATACTAGATCAGAATGTAAAATTTCTTAATTTTGATAGTGGTCAAAATGTTTGAAAACTGCTGGGTTGGAGAAAAACTGCACTGATAAAAGACTAACAAAGTTTAGAAAGTCTGAATCCTTAGCAGAAGGTCACTTAGTTTCAGGCCTCCTGACTCCAAATCCAGTACTTTTTCCCCCTTACATGTCAATGCAGCATACAGCTCCCTTGGTCTACAGAATCTTCATGCATTTTCATTTCTAATGACTGAATATTAGGTTAATATAACTTTGTTTTATTATTTCCCTACTATTGAGTATTTTGGTAATTTCACTTGTTAGCTAACATAAATAATTCTGCTATAAATATTTTTATAATTATAGGTTTGTTCTTCTTATGAATTACTTATATGGGATACATTTTCTGGTATGATCATTTTTATGGCTCTTACTGAAAAAAAAAAAAAAAACAACCAATTTATACTTCTGCCAACAACCATCTCCCACTAGTCTCCCAGGTACTAAATGTTATCATTCTTCCTTATACTGTTATCTAATATGTGTTAAACTGTCCCTTATAATTGTTTTCATTTGGATTTCCTTAATTACTTTTGAGGTTTAGTGTTTCAATGCTGGTTTATGTTGGTGTTCCTGATGTACGTACTGCCTGTGTGTGTTCCAGACTTTGTCTCCACTGGGAACCTCGTTTGAATGACTCGATACATTTTAAACTTTACATATGCTGCCATATTTATGGGAAACATTTACAGCAAACATTTTTCTTATTCTGTTTCACCTCTTTTTGCTTTAATTTTGAAAAATTCCCTTGCTTTGGAGTTCTACATTTTTATATACATAATTCTATCCATCATTATTTTTTACTTTGAATTTCTTCCATGTTTTATATCATAAAAAGAAATCATCTAATAGTTAGAAAAAGTATTCTATTTTCATTTTCTTGTAATATGATTTTTAATTCGGATGTACATGTGCAAAACGAAAAATCCCTCACTTTTGTGGAATGTGGGGTGTAAGTCAAGAACAGAGTTGTTATAGTAAGTCTTTTTGCTGTTCTTCTAAATCAGTCATTCTCAACGAGTGGTCCCAGACCAGCAGCATCACATCACCTAGGAACTTGTTAGAAATGTAAATTCTTAGGCCCCAACCTGACCTACTGAATAGAAACTCTGGGGGTAATCTGTGGTTTTTTTCTTGCGGTACATGGGCCTCTCACTGTTGTGGCCTCTCCCGTTGCCGAGCACAGGCTCCGGACTCGCAGGCTCAGCGGCCATGGCTCACGGGCCCAGCCGCTCCGCGCCTGTGGGATCTTCCCAGACCGGGGCACGAACCCGTGTCCCCTGCATTGGCAGGCGGACTCTCAACCATTGCGCCACCAGGGAAGCCCATAACTTTTCATTTTACATTTAGGTCTATGATCCATTTGGAGTTAATTTTTGTGTAGGGTGTGAGGTCTGTGTTAGGATTCTTTTTTTTTTTTTTTTTTTTTTTTGCATGCGGACACCCATTTTGTCCCAGGGCTGTTTGTTGAAAAGATATCCATTCTCCATGGCATTTACTTTGTTCCTTTGTCAAAGATCAGTTGCCTTTATTTGTGCGGGTCTATTTCTGGGCTGTCTATTCTGTTTCATTGACCTACTTGTCTATTCTTTCTCCAGTACATGCTGTGTTAATTACTAACGTTTACAGTGAGTTGTGAAATTACATAGTGTCAGTCCTCTGGCTGTGCTCTTCTTCAGTGCTGTGTTGGCTATTCTGGGTTTTTTGCTTTTCCATATAAAATTTAGAATCTGTTTGTCAATATCACACATAGACTTCTTAAAATTCACAACAATTCTGCCACTGAGGTATGGAAAAGATCACTTAATTTACTCACTCATAGATGAGCTGAGTGAGGCCCTGGGCAGTTAGGAATTTGCCCATTGTCATGCAGATGCTCAAATCCAGGTCTTCCACTGCCAAGCCCCCAGTGTTTTTCTCACCCCTGTATAGATACTGTTTATAGATACTGTCTAGATAGCAGGATCAAACATGTATACCCATGTTTGTGTACACCTGGCCTGTGTGCAAAACAGTATCCAGTATTAGTGTTCAGAGGCCTGGGAGTGGGGAAGTTGGCAGCCCTACATGCCAGCAATGAGAGTGGTCAAGCTGTTAGGATGTGGCTACTTGAACCTTCCTTCAAAAACCAAACTTAGGGCTTCCCTGGTGGCGCAGTGGTTGAGAGTCCGCCTGCGGATGCAGGGGACACGGGTTCGTGCCCTGGTCCGGGAAGATCCCACATGCTGCGGAGCGGCTGGGCCCGTGAGCCATGGCTGCTGAGCCTGCACGTCCGGAGCCTGTGCTCCGCAACGGGAGAGGCCACAACAGTGAGAGGCCCGCGTACCGCAAAAAAAAAAAAACAAAAAACAAACCAAACTTAGTTCATGGGAACTATCACCGAAATACTAAGAGACCAAGTAAGTTGCCTGTACTGAAACACAGCTATCCCTTGATCTTACATCCCTGGCTGTTTCACAAGTATATCTCGAAAGCCGAGTGGAAAATTATTCTCTTGTAGTATATATGACATGCGACACATGTCTCAAACCAAGTCTAAAAAAATCTATTTTAAAATATTTTCTCTTATTAGAAAAATAATATAGGTTTTAAAAAGGAATTTAAAAGTATAGAAAATTCTAAGAAGAAAAACAAATCACATATATTCTTGTTACTACACGGAGATAACCTCCATTACCAGTTTAGTAATTCCCTTCCAGCATTTATTCTATGCATATATCTGGTATCTGAGGGTTGTTCATTCGACTACTTTGAATTAATTATTTTTCATTAAGCTACCATATTTGAATGTATGTGTATCTGGATTATTTGGTTACATTTTCTTATGGGTGCTTCCTACAACATTGCACATACTTCATGAATATGACTTTAAGTGGTTGCATTATATCCTATCATATGGCTCTACAATTATTTATTTAACAATTCTGCTACTGTTAGAAAATTTGCTATCATAACTGTATTTTCAGAGTGAAGCCTTGTTCATATGTCTCTGTCCATATTTCTGATTTCAAAATTATTCCTCTTAAATAAGGACGAGGTTGCTTTTTGTCTTAGGAGGCAGACCTCTTCAAAGATCTTGTGTCAGTTTTGTCAAAATATATGTGTTTTTAACACATTAGTGCCATATTCTGCCCACTGTCTTCACATCTGAAAACAATGTGAGACACTTATCTTGTCTCTTTTCCATCAATTTGTTTTTATCCTTCTGATAGTTCTTAGCCAGATGTAAGTATCTTTTATCCTCCCATTAAGAGAGTGATGTGGGATAGTGGCCTTTAAAAAGAGGTCCTCAAATGAAAACTAAACCAAGAACTGTCAAAAAAACCCATTGAGAATTGTCACTAATAAGGACCTGCCAGCCAGAATTTGCCAATGGTTTAGAAACTTCTCTGCATAAGGATTACTGAGATGACCCAAAAACTTTCTCTTCCCATCCCAATAAGTTGAATTTCCTCATTTTGACATTTAGAAATCTAAATGCAAGAAAATGATAATAAAATGGGGGGGTCATTTATCTATCTATCCATCTATCTATTTATCTATCTATCCATCCATCTATCCATCTGGCTGAATCTTTTGTTCTGCCAATTTAGTGACATTTTTATGCCTGATTTATCAAACTGCTGTGCAGTCAGTTGGGTTGAGTCATTGAAATCACCTAAGACACTTTACCAGCTATACTTTTATAGCAATGTTTAAGCAAATAAAGTGTGTCTCAGAGTAGAGGGGCTGATTAATTGTCTACCAGTATAATTTGAGAATCACCAAAAAGTACACCAACCTCAGTATACCTCCCCACAGGCCCAAGCACTTCTGTATTACTTATTCACAAAAATGTAGCCCTTATTACAAGAAAAGAAAACTAAAGACTACAATTCCTCATACAAAAATCCTCAAAAATATTAACAAATCAGATCTGGCAATAAACATAAAAGCTAATACATAATGACAAAGTGGGGTTCAGTCTAGGAACACTGATGTTAGTTTAACATTTGAAATCAATCAGTGTAATCCAATGTAATCTGTTAATATGATAACAGAGTAAAGGAGACACACACTACAACATCTCAGTAGATGGAGAAAAAGCAATTAGCAAAATTCAACATTCATTTATGACAAAAAAATTCCTAGAAAACTGAGAATGAAACAAAATTCATCAATCTGATGAAAGGCATCTATGAAAAACTTACAGCTAACATCAAATTAGCTGAATTCTGAATTTTCCCACTAAGACTGGGAACAAGGCAAGGATGGCTGCTCTCACCACTTGCATTCGACGTTATACCAGAGGTTCTAACCAGTGCAAAAAATCAAGAAGAAGAAAGAAATGACACAAATATTGGAAAAGAAGAAGTGAAACATTCTCTATCTGCAGACAACGTGATTGTTTATGTAGGAAGTCCTAAGGATTCAAAATTTAAAAATTGCTAGACCTAAAACATTAAGTTGAACAAGGTCTCAAGATAACAAGGTCAACACATAAAATCAATTATATGTCTATGTACTAGCAGCAAATAATTGAGAAAAATTTTAAGTCATTTACAATAGTGTCAAAAAGAAATAAAATATTCAGGGATAAATGTAGTAAAAGGCATGCAAAATATCTCTGTTGAAAACTGTAAAACATGACTGAGAAATTAAAGAAGACCCAAACAGATGGAGAGATATAGCATGTTCATGGAGCAGAAACTCAATAAAGTCTTCATCCAGGTGCTCTAAGGCCTAACCATCTGTCTCAAAGTCCTCTTGATAATTTCTCCCAGTATAATGTAGATTTATAAGCTCCTACATTAGGTCCTTATGCAAACAGGCTTCTAAATTGTCCATCCTAGAATGTCAGAATTTCTTAACTGAGTATGTAGATGAGGTTTCACAGATGACAGGATTATAGACCTATAAGAAACCAAGTGGACTTCTCCTCAGCCAATAGACTTTGGCAGAGAGGTTGGGTGACTTGTAATGATCTACAACTGGAAGGAGAACTAGAATTAGAGTGTCTTAACTCGCAGCCCAGAATTAAGAGGCTTATCTATAAAGATGTGTTGTTATTCAGGATTTTTTATTTGAAAGAAAGAAAAGAAACCCAATGAAAAGTCGCTGAAGCCCCAAATGGAATATATTGGAAGGATAATGAGGTAGTTCACAGAATCAAGGAACAATCTCTGGATTCAAGGATGCGCTAGACACCACGGGAACTAGAAATGTGGACTGAAATACTGTTGATAGGCTATGTCTTTCCAATCATTTTTGTCCTTTTCTTTCAGTGAGAGTTACCCAGAAATTTGACACTAATGATAAAGTCTTTGAGATTGCAGATGTGTTTTAAAACTAAATTAGAGAGGATTACAGCCAGGGTGCTCTGAGGGGAGGGGAGGGCAAGACTTGGCTCCCAAAGAGGGTGGCGATCAGGGGGCTCCCAGACAAGGTGGTCCCTCCCCACTCAGCCCCGCTTCCTGCACATAGTTTCTCCTCTGGATCAAACACGTAATAAAGAGAATGTCTCGGGGCTTCCCTGGTGGCGCAGTGGTTGGGAGTCCGCCTGCCGATGCAGGGGACACGGCTTCTTCCCCTGGTCCGTGAAGGTCCCACACGCCGTGGAGCAGCTGGGCCCGTGAGCCATGGCCGCTGAGCCTGCGCGTCCGGAGCCTGTGCTCCTCAGCGGGAGGGGCCCCAGCAGTAAGAGGCCCGTGTATCGCAAAAAAAAAAAAAAAAAAAAAAAAGAGAGAGAGAAAGTCTGGAATCTGAAAAAATAAATAAATACAAAAAATAAGAGAGGATTCATGGTTACTCTTTTAAACTCATCAGAATTACGTATATTTATATTATAGTGCACAGGTTTTTCTCTCTTTTCTTTTCCCTGATGGGTATTATTGTTGGAAAATTTACTATTAAAAATCATTGTAAAAGGCATTCTTGATACTTGATTGTACATTTTTCCTGAGACAAAATTTTCCTGCCCTGATTTCAGTCTGTCTTCCATTGGTTTATTTATTAGATTCCTCCACTAGGTAGTATCTCTTCCAGCTTTGGATAAAACACTCCCCGTGAGTATCACTGCCTCTGTCCTCACCAGCTAGGAAGCCTACATTGAACTTCACTTTCTGTTGTTTATATTACGAAAAAAATTAGTATCTTTTTTACATATATCCTGCCCACCAACTTACCACTCATTGGTGTGGGGGAATGATGGGAAAGGCAGTCAGGTGTAATTTGCTACACTCTCGCATGGCTGCATAAGAGTGTGCCTTGGGCCTGGAACATTTCCTTATGTGGAGCTAAGAAGCCCTCATGGCCTCACTTGGGAGAATCTTTCCCTGTTCTGGGCTTGATGTGTACTCCTTTGTTCTGCCTACACATGTGTGTTATATGGCACCGGGCTAATCCCGCTGCTATATCTTTTGCTAGTGGAGGCAACGGGGTCCTTTGCCTGCAGACAAGAGGGGTGCATGTAGACCATCTCCCTGCTCTGGGATGAGACCTGCCAGCCATGGGAGACTGGCCCACACTGTTGAACCTGATTTCGCTGTGTCTGTTCTCTAGGTGAATAAAGCATCATTCCATCCAGTGGCTGTGTGAGTCGTGTCTTTCTTGGCAACACTGACACCTGCAACCCATGCAGTGGGTTGACATCCGGGACTTAATGCTCCTAGTGGCAGCGATCATTATGTTCTTTACTATCCTCCACTCAGTGGGACACCTCCCCTGGAGGCAGTAACAGGTGTCACTTGCTTAACAGGGGAGCATATTGAGTGACACTTGAGAAACACTATCTTAAAAACATGTTTATCGTTCTAATCTCTCCCCATCCCTAGCCTATAACAGACGCTCAGTACGTGTGTTGAACTGAGTTGGCAGGTAACAAACATCACCCCAAAGATCCCGCTGTGCAACCCTGGAGAGCAGCAGCTGCACCCCTAGATCAGTTCCTGTGGCACCTTCTCTAGGGACCCTCACCAGGGCCCTGTGTCCCCAGGGACAAAGGGACCTCGCCCGAGGCAGCCAGCCCATACTGACCACCGCTGCTGTTCCTGGAAATGGAGCCATTGACCTAAAGAGGACAAGAGTGAGGTGTTTAAACCCCTCACCACCACTGCATTTTCTGTGACAAACAGGACTGGATTTTTGTTTGATTCTAGCCAAGTTCTGATCTAGTAGCACATGCAGAAACTTGGTCCAGGCGAGGCATCTGTACTGAGGATGATATTGAAATCAACCAGTGATCCGCTTTTCAGCACAATCCTTACTTTCTTGTCCAGTAGATTAGAATGAAGAGGGCTGAAACACCAACACTTCACAATTCTCGATCATCTTGTATGTGGAGTGCAAACAGAGAGAGGAGGTGCATGCCTCCCCTTTCTTACCTCTTTAGATTTTGTTACGTGGATACGGCTCTGTTTATGCCTGTATAGCCCTCATTTTCTAACTCAAAACTATCTTTCTTCTTCCTACCACAGATGCATGACTTACTTGCTGGAAATCATGGAGCCCATATACAAATGCCTTGCTAGAAGTTTGCACAGGAAGACAAAAAAAGCTCTTTCCCTGCTCAACGCAGATGTCAGCCAGCACAACACCCGAGCATTCAGAGAATGTGATGGAAATTGCATATACAGAGAAGTACACTTAGTGTATTAGCTAGGGTGACCTGTTCTTTTAGGCTATTCAGAGAAATAACGGTCATTTGCAGTGGTTTTTGTCAACTGCTCTATCATTTTGTGTAATTAGGGAGAGCGTTTTTTTTTTTGAGTGGCAAAACACACAGAGATTCAGGTTTTCCTTTTTTTCTCCCGAACCCCCAGCCCCGGCCCCATAGAACAGCTCCGTTTCTGGAGCCCTCAAAACTGTAATGGTCTTTGGGCAGAATAAGTCACTGAGGCGGCAGCATCAACACGGAACATGCGGTTAGCTAAGCAGAGAGACAGGCACAAATAACGTATGCAGTCAGCTCCACGGAAGGAGGAAAGATGAACGACAGAGCTGTTTCCTGAATGTCCTACCTGTCCATCACTTGGTACCAAAATGCCCGCTTGGCTATCCAGCTTCTTATTTTTTTCCACCGGAGAACAGAGGCCCTAAGGACGCAAAAGCTTATGTATTTTGACATGTCAGAGGAGAAAGCGACAAAATAAAATTTTCCTGCCACACGGGGTGAAGGGAATTTAAATATGTAATTGTTTTCAGCTGCTTTGCTCTAGCCCTGCCCTTTTATCTACTGCTCTTAGAAATGACTTCATTTAGCCAAACTCTCCCTCTCCCCCCTCCACCACAGGCATTTTCAAAGCACGAGTCACGTGGCTCTGTTTCATTAGCGCCTTTTTGTCCCAGCATCCCTGATGATATCAGTTATAGCTCTGGGAGTTTGGTTTGTTCATACATTAACCATCATTAGGAACAAACAGCAAACAGTTTCTCTCAGGAGCAAAGCCCATTCCCTGTGCTGACAGAGCCTAAGAAACAGTGCCCTTCTAGAATACCGTTTATGCCTGATAGGTAAGTTTTCTCTTACACTAGCTCTGGTGTATTCTCCTGAGTTTACACAGCATGCCCCCTAGACCAGTGCAAAAAGAGTTGTTGATTTTTTGTAAGATTCACAAACAGTATCCTTGTCATGCCCGGTACCCAGGAAGTCCCAGAGTTTTTACTTTTCATGCTTTTTAGCTGAATTGGGTTGTCATTATGTCACAGACAATCTTTCTGTGGCATCCTGAGACTAAGTGAAGTCTTGATTCTCAATATTTCCATTTGTACAGCTAAATTTAAAATAAAGAACATATACATTAAAAAAACTGGTCTCTTGTAGATCTGTGATCTAATAAATGATCGATTTTGACAATAAAAATGAAACCACTCTATTACTAACATTTGAGAGATGTGATTAAGAACAATTCCAATGGTGGTTACTTTTCAAGTGAATTTCCTGTGGTTTTATTTACCTGAGTGCTGGAGGACCAACTTCTCAGGAGTCCCAGACTGTGGATATGGTACCACTGAATTAAGTCCTTCAGCTGGTTCACTTCCCCAATCACCCAAAGGTCACGCCGCCTGGCAGTCCATCAGTTACTGAATCATCAATTCTTTTGTTGGCAATGAACTCATATTTGCTTTCTGTTTGATTGATTTCTTAGGCCAAGGCCATTGAGAAAACAAAACACTCTAAAACAGTAGATTCCCTGAAACACGCACTGGTGTGGCCAAAAGCCTCACTTCCTCTCTTTCCAGTTTATCTTTGATCGTCTGTAAACAGTGGTGGAACACTTTATCTGTGATCTGAACTGTCCTATTAATAAATGACCCAAAGAAAGGCTGAGGCATGTTTTTTCTAGTCTGACACCTTAGGTACCATAATAATGACAGGAGCAAACCTTCCTTCTGCCAACAGTCCATTTCTGTTCCAACTCTTCCTTACATGTGGTCCAAGCAGAAGATCACTGTCCTGTGACTGATAGTCTGCAGGCTGAATATGAAAGAGGTCCTTAGGGAGAACCTTCCCAGACTCAGGGGAAAACCTGGGTTGGTGCAGAGCTCTCTCTGCAATTTACCAGTTGCTGGAGTAGCTCTCCTCCCAAGGAGAAGCCAGTGGCTGGGGACAACCGATGTTTGTGTTCCCTGCCACAGTGTCACAGCCTTAACCTTTGGTGGTGTGCTGTCTGCCTCAAGTTCGCAGGTTTGTCCTCGCAAGGCTTGATTTTCTGAGGTTACCTGATTCATCCTAGATTTGAAGTCTGCAATTCAGCCAAGTTATTGGCAGGCAAGGAGTGGTCTAGACCAGGAGTTAGCAAACTTTTTCTGTAAAGGACCTAATAGTAAATATTTTCAGCTTTGTGGAAATACAGCTTCTGTCACAACTATTCAGTTCTGCAGTTGTAGTGTGTAAGTAGATACACACATCGAATGAGTGTAGCTTTTTTGCAATTAATTTTATTTGCAAAAATAGGCAGTGGGCTGGATTGGGCCCATGGGAGATGGTTTGCTAAGCCCTGCTCTATAGAAGTTGTCTCTAATGCTCTTGATCATGTATGCTATCAGTTCAAACAAAGCAAAACACACATTAAAACCCAAAACACTTTAAAATATATACCCACAGTAAATGTTTATTTATGTATAAATTATATACAAGGACAAATGTGCTAATATATTTTGTATATTATAAAACATATACAGGGGGTTTCCCTGGTGGCGCAGTGGTTAAGAATCCACCTGCCAATGCAGGGGACACAGGTTTGAGTCCTGGTCTGGGAAGATCCCACATGCTGCGGAACAGCTAAGCCCGTGCGCCACAACTACTGAGCCTGTACTCTAGAGCTCACGAGCCACAACTACTGAAACCCGCGTGCCTAGAGCCTGGGCTCCACAACAAGAGAAGCCACCACAATGAGAAGCCCTCGCACCGCAAGAAAGAGTAGACCCCTCTCGCCACAACTAGAGAAAGCCTGCACGCAGCAACGAAGACCCAACACAGCCAAAAACAAATAAATAAAATAAATAAATTTATAAAACAAAACAAACAAACAAAAACATACACAGGGACTTCCCTGGTGGTCTAGTGGGTAAGACTCTGTGCTCCCAATGTAGGGGGCCCGGGTTCAATCCCTGGTTGGGGAACTAGATCCCGCATGCATGCCGCAACTGAGAGTCCACGTGCTGCAGCTAAAGAGACTGCATGCTGGAACAATGATCCCATGTACCGCAACTAAGACCTAGCATGGCCAGAATAAATAAATAATAAGTAAATAAATAAATATTTTTTAAAAATAAAACATATACAAAAATAGAACTTTAAAAAATTAGATATAGATACAATAGTGCTTTCAAGTATAATTTTAATTGTGATGACTTCATACTATCATTAGCTAAGATCTAAAAGTACACTATATACTGAGGGCTAGGTTCACAGTTAAAGACAGTGGATTTAAATCCATAATTTAATTGGTCTTCCTGGTAATTTCAAGATTGTTTGGCTAACTTTTTATTAGACCCAAATAGATCTTTATGTCTTGTAATGTTACTGGCAAAGAATTCAAACTATTTTTCATTTTAACAAGCTCATATTGTTTGCACTCTGCTAAGCACTCTCCTAAGTGTTCCAAAAATGTTATTTAATTCTCATAAAAGCCCTATAGGGTGAGTAGTATCATTACCCATTTTTACACAGAGAGTTTAGGTAAATTGCCTAAAGCCACACTTTTGCTAGGTGGCTGGCTCCAGAATCCTTGTTCTTATCCACTGAACTAGGCTGCCTCTCCCACTTTTTTGCTATTCCCTTAAACTTTCACTATTATAATTAAACTTCAGTCCACACTTTCTTTTTAGGAATATTTGAAAGATACTTGTCTATTTAGGGTATGGTGACCTTAGGTAAAACTAAGTAATATGGTCCCAAACTCCACTTAACTAGACACGTGCAATATACTAGAGTATACTGCCATCTAATGAATGGGACAGAGTGAATGAGGGCTATCCTGTTAAACCCCTCACCTTATGGAATTCCCACTTTCCTTCTAGGAAACCAGAGAAATGTGTCCATTGACAGATGGACTAACCAAAGATGCCAGAGTCCATTTGCATATTAAGGATTAATTCTTTTTTTTTTTTAAGATATGTAAGTCCTAACATATTCTTTCAGCCCCCGAATGGAAGATGTTGCACACCTCCAGGAATATGCCACCTCTGCTTTCTAAAAGAATGGCTCTATGTCCTAATTACATTATACTATGTCCCTAATAAAATATTGACCTTGTTTATACTAATAAACGTGATAAAGGCTAATCTATAATAACTATGATTGCCATTATATTACAATAATTTGATATACAAAAATACGGTTAGATGCCATTGCACTAATTTTCAGCTGTTATTAACCGTTCTGTTAACTTAAAACTCTTCTTCTTTGTTCTGACTTAAAGAGAAAATAATCTTCAAAGCTCTGAACTTCACTTCTGGTCAAAAGCTTGTTGTGAAATGCCCCACTCAGCAATATTCCTCTTACCTTTAATTTCTCAGTTTGTGAACTGTTGCTTAGCGCTCTCTACATCAGTGGTTCCCAAACTTTCATGCACATGAGGATCACCTGGAGGGCTTATTATAGAACAGATTGCTGGGCTTTGGCCTCAAATTTCTCATTCAGTTGGTCTGGGGTGGGGCCTGGGAATTTGCATTTCTAATACCTGGGACCAGCTGCTGCTGGTCCAGGAAATGACTGCTCTGGATAACTATTGGTCTTGCTCTTTCCAGGAAGCAGAAATTGGCTTTCTGTTGTGCATGTGGTTACCTATGCCATGTGACTTTGCTATTACCCAGAAATCTTTTGTTTGTTTGTTTGTTTGTTTTTGCGTTACGCGGGCCTCTCACTCTTGTGGCCTCTCCCGTTGTGGAGCACAGGCTCCGGACGCGCAGGCTCAGCGGCCATGGCTCACGGGCCCAGCTGCTCCGTGGCATGTGGGATCTTCCCGGACCGGGGCACGAACCCGTGTCCCCTGCATCGGCAGGCGGACTCTCAACCACTGCGCCACCAGGGAAGCCCTACCCAGAAATCTTGATGTTGCAATCCAACCCCATATACCTAGCTAGACCACTTAGGGCTTATCCTTGGTGTCAGCTTTTATCCCACGCCAGTTCTGTTTCAGTCCTTACTCAACAACTATGTACCACCAAACCCACCCTCAATAATTCTTGGCCTGTCCTGGAACAGAGGCTGGCATTAATTATGAGAAGAATTATACAAGGTTGTATCCTTTTCCTTCTTTTTACTCTATGTTCTTTCTCTGACCAATTTCATATGGTCACTCCCATGTTTCAACTGTCACCTTAAGATGATGATTTTTCAACCACACGTCTATAGCGCTGACCTCTCTCCTGAGCTGCAGACCATCACCCCTCGGCTGCCCATTGGACATATCTACCTTGATGGGACATAGGTATCTGAAACTCACTGTTGTAAGTTGAACTGAGTTCCCTAAAAAGATACGTTGAAGTCCTAACCTCCAGTATGTGTAAATGTGACCTTATTGGGAAATAAGGTCATTATAGATATCATTAGTTCAGATGAGACCATACTGGAGTAGGTTGGGCCCTCGATCCAATTGTCTGGTGTCCTTATAAGAGGAGAAGAGACATAGACACATAGGAAGAAGACAACTTTGTGATAATGGAAGTGAATATTGGAATGATGAGGTTACAAGACCAGGTATGCCAAGGATTGCCAGCAAATGCCAAAAGCTAGAAGAATCAAGGAAGGGTTATCCCCAACAGGTGTCAGAGGGAGCACAGATCTGCTGACATTTGATTTCAGACTTCTAGTCTCCAGAACTATGAGATAATAAATTTCTGTTGTTTTTAAGCCACCTAATTTGTGGTACTTTGTTTCAGCAGCCCTAGGAAACGGATACATTCATCATGTCCAAAACTGAACAGAATGCCCCCTTTCCTCCCCAGTAACCCAAACTTGCTTCTTCTCCTAACTTCCTTTTTCAAATAATAGCATTACAGTCTACAGTCTTGCTCATCCAAACTAGAAAGTTGGATTCATTTTATACTCTTCTTCACGCTTAACGTCCTATAAGCCACCGTGTTTTGTTAACTCTATCCCTTATCTGACCTTTCCTTTAACATCTTGGCCATTGCAGCAACTTCCAAAAGAATTCTTTTTGTTTCCTTTACCTTTCCTGTATTTCCAATTAATATCTGCTATAATGATCTATCATATTAAAGTACTTATAATAATAAAAGCTACCCTTTATTGAGAGCTTATATTACATCTAGAAATGTACTAAGTTCTTTCACATGCATTGATCTTCACAACTTTAGCTGGTAACTACTGTTATTATCTTCATTTTATGGATCAAAAAACTGTTGCTCAAATGCACAAAGCTATCAAGTATCAGAGCTGGGATTTGAAGTCTTACCCACTCTGCTAGTCTCCTTGTAGCCCATCACGGCACCTCCTTAAAATAGAAAGTATGGAATGGCACTCAGGCCCCAAAGCCATGTCTCCAGCCTTGTTTCCCTACGTATTTCTCTACAACCCTCTGCTCCAGGCTACTCATCATTCCCTGGCTTTACTTTCCTGCCCTTAAGTCTTTGGTCATGCAGTTCCCTCAATCTAAAAATCCAACAAATTTTCACCACCAAAAACCTTTCACATCGGACTTCCCTGGTGTTGCAGTGGTTAAGAATCTGCCTTCCAATGAAGGGAACATGGGTTCGAGCCCCAGTCTGGGAAGATCCCACATGCCACAGAGCAACTAAGCCCATGAGCCACAACTACTGAGCCTGCACTCTAGAGCTTGGGAGCCACAACTACTGAGCCTGTGCGCCACAATTACTGAAGCCCGTGCACCTAGAGCCTGTGCTCTGCAGCAAGAGAAGCCACCACAATGAGAAGCCCACGCACTGCAGCGAAGAGTAGCCCCTGCTTACCCCAACTAGAGAAAGCCTGCGTGTAGCAACGAAGACCCAACACAGCCAAAAATAAAAATAAATAAAATATAAATTTAAAAAAAAACCTTTCACATACCTCAGTACCAAGCTTAAGTATGGCCTCTTTTACCAGTACCCCAAGTCGGAATGACCTGTTCCTTCCTCTATGTGGCCTACTTAGAACTTAGGTCATTCCACCCTGCTTTCTTTCTAGCCATTTATATGTTTATTTCCACATGGTCATGCTGGCCTCCTAATTCAAGGGCCGGCCATGCCATTTAATTTTTCCTTTATTTTCCTCCCATCTTTTCTAACAGTGCTTCAATGATTTGAATTGTTAATAGTAGCAATAGTAATCATGGTAGGAATCTTAGCAAACCTTTGCTATCATTAACACTCAACAGTTTCAGTACTATTTGAAAACTAAAGTCATATTTAAAAACATCGTATCAATTTTTTTTCCACAACTGAAATTTCTTAATCTATTGACCTATTTTCATATAATATGAGAACTTCCTTTGAAGTTTCTATTCAAATTTCTATTCAATTTGATGTTTCATGTGATAGACTCGTTTATTGTGTGGTAACATCAAAATCTGTCCATTATCCTTTAGAAATAAAACGCTTCCAAAGGAGGCCAGGCGTGGGGTCGGAGGGCGACCACTTTGTTTTCTACTCTCCAGAAGATATTCTCTTTGTTCCTTGATCTTGAAGCAGGTCTGCTTGGTTAGTGATTTTAGGTTATGTCCCGGCCAGTTCAGAGCTAACCTAGAACTCAATTAGATTTCATGATAGGGAATCAGCTAACCTAGGACTCAATTAGATTTCATGATAGGGAATCAGTATGTGCGTCTCACTGCCCTCACCATTTATGAAGCTTAAACCCAGCCCTCATTTATTTTGGAGTCTCAGAGAACTGGCATAAGATCAAATTCCACACTTCTGGGCAAGCAGAAGGAACCCCAAAGAAGAAAACAGAGAAGAAACTCACTGAGCTCCGTGGGAAATCAAGCCAGGGTGGACATTCAGTCCAAGTGGCAGAATAACTTTCTGCTTAAATGAAAAACTATTTAGAAGTCAGTCACGTGCGAATGATGAACCAAAGTGGTTATAAATGGAGGTGCTTTGATAAGGAACTGAAGAATATTTAATAAGGACTTAAGAACACTTAATGAGGATGGAAGAAAATGATTAGGAAATAATTAAAAGGAAAACAATATATTCTACAAAGCAGAGAAATGTGATGAAAAATAAAGTGATCACTCTTCCCCCTTGGGCTTTTTAATTTTTTTCCAAGCTGGAAAAATATTCCTGTTTCTGCCCTTTTTTTTTTTTTTTTTTTTTTTTTTGCAATACGCGGGCCTCTCACTCTTGTGGCTCTCCCGTTGCGGAGCCCAGGCTCCGGATGCGCAGGCTCAGCGGCCGTGGCTCATGGGCCCAGCCGCTCCGCGGCACGTGGGATCTTCCCGGACCGGGGCACGAACCCGTGTCCCCTGCATCGGCAGGCGGACTCTCAACCACTGCACCACCAGGGAAGCCCTTCTGCCCATATTTTGAAATATCTAGAACATTGAATTTATTGATGGAAAGTGTACTTACCATCTAATCAGAGAAACCCTAAAGGGAAAAGAGTGCTGTACACATCAGAGGTACCCTAGAGACTAGACTGTTCATAACTCTGCATGAACAGGGGGGAAAGTGCTATATTCCCATTAAAGAGCAACACAGTTGGTTAAAGAATGAACAAAAAGCAACATTTCTTCATTAGTGTCATTGCAGGAAGCTGATGCTCTGAAAGCTGGAGGCCATCAAATGGGATATTGCAACAATAAAACAGAATGAAAAAATGAAATGCTCCATTCTCTTGTCAATCTCTTATGTTTGTCTCTTTCTTTTTAATATTCTTGGCACTACCCTGGTAAGCTAATGCATGTTTGCAGTTTCGTTTTGTGCTTGGTAATTGTGCTATGGCCACCTATTCATTTGACAGACTTTGCTTTAAATGAAGGAAACTGGCAGGTTGGAGGAAAAAAACCAATGTTGCCAAATCACCAATTAAGGAAACTGCTGGAGGGAAAACTGGTCCTGAGACTGGTATCCATAAAAATGATATAGTGATGCTGCACTTCAAAAGACATTTTGAAGAGACACTTAATGAAGGACATAACAGAGGGTATTATAGGCTGGCTAACGTATATGACTGCCAAATTTAGACCATGAAGATAGATACAATGGGGTACGATCATTTTTACAAACATCTGGACATCGAAACAACAAATATATCAAATTGTGATGCAGTTGACAGGTAGGCTGATTCTCCCTCCATAACTGGAGGAAGTCAGCCTCATGATCAATTCTGTTCAAAACCCCCTGTGAAGAGATGTCACCTTGGGAGGCAGTAGACATGAAAATGAAGAGGCCATAGTCCTGGCCCTCCTTCTTGGATCTCATAATCTAGCAAAGGAATAGGCAGACACACGGGTTAGCTGAATGTAGCTCCAAAGGCTGAAGCAGAACATTCCTCTGCTTTTCCCACTGAGTCACCTGCCAGGATCAGGCTGACCGTTCTTCCTCCCGTCTCCCTCACTGTTCTTCCCTACAGCATCCTCCATTTTGTTCGATTTCTCCAATTTCCCCCAATACCCAGCTCCACCTGGAGAGGCAGAATCAAATCCCTCATGTCTTGAAATTGCTGAAGAGTCTTTTGTTCATTCCTTCCTTCACATTCTTAAATAAATACACCTTTCCTCTCTTGCTAATACGATTGCTTCTTATGGATTAATTTCAATGAATTATTATGACCCATATCCTTGTCTCTTCATTCTATTTTACCAAAGACCCTCTCCCAAGAAAGTGTGAAGGAGAAAAAGATGTGGGAAGAAAGCCCTATCTTGCCCCAGATAACAAGCACCAAAATCATGGTATGAACACAGTCCTGTGAAATGACTGAGAACCTGGAGGTGGCATCATGGGAGATTTCATGGAAGAGGTGATGCTTGTTGAGTGGGATACTTGTGCTCAACACTGTGTTATATACAGTCAAGTTACCTAATGTAAGCTATGGCTGCTGTCCTGAAAATGTTCTGAATCTAGCCAAGGAGATAAGATAGACACGCATGAAATAAAAAAGACAAGACAACCTATAGTTACATGTGTGATACAAAGGCACTGACATTTTTGGAACTGAAATTTATTTTCCTGTTTCTGTGCTACGTAGGCCTGGGGCTAGAAAAAAGAAACTTAGCTACTTGTTCCAGGAGAGACTGGTTTCTGGAAGTTAGTACTGAACAACTAAAATAGCTCACTTGGTGGATGGACTTAGAGACTGTCATACAGAGTGAAGTAAATCAGAAAGAGAAAGACAAATACTGTATGCTAATACATATATATGGAATCTAAAAAAAAAAAATGGCTCTAAAGCACCTAGGGGCAGGACAGGAATAAAGACACAGACATAGAGAATGGACTTGAGGACACGGGAAGGGGGAAGGGTAAGCTGGGACGAAGTGAGAGAGTGGCATGGGCATATATATACACTAGCAAATGTAAAATAGTTGGCTAGTGGGAAGCAGCCACATAGCACAGGGAGATCAGCTCGGTGCTTTGTGTCCACGCAGAGGGATGGAATAGGGAAGGTGGGAGGGAGACGCAAGAGGGAGGGGATATGGTGATATATGTATAGGTATAGCTGCTTCACTTTGTTATACAGCAGAACTAACACACCACTGTATACTCCAATAAAGATGTTTAAAAATAAATTAACTAACTAACTAACTAAATAAAATAGCTCACTTGTCAAGATTAACAGCTTGCCTGTTGATACTCTAAGACCCTTGACTTGTGGGGTCATCAGTCCAAAGCTCTCATGTCATTAACTCTGCTCAATCCAAACTAGTTCTCTGCCTTGCAAGACCTGCCTTAAATCATCCAGCCCTGACCCTGAAACACTAAAAATATCCTTCCCCAATTTCCCCCCTCTGAGTTACGACTAAGACACTCAAGGTGGTCCTCTCCTTTATTGCAGTGAGTTCAATAAACTTAGCTTTGCTTGATCGGAAGTTTTTTCCAGTCATTTTTTTGGGGGATTGACAGAACAATTTAATAATTTTCCATAAAGACAGGTGTCTGGGCTACCTGGTCATTTCTGTAGCCACACAAATTTGTGTATAAGTACTTCCTTTATCTCAGCGTGTCTGAGGATGAGGCCTAGAAATAAAGCAATAGCTGTGACTAAAATGTCATACATCTAAAACACTAATAAAGCATTGGATCGCAGGAAAGCATTCATCTCAGCAGTGGCCAGAGACGGGCGGGGGTGGTACTTTTGCTTCCTGGTGGCACTGAAGATGTGATGACCTGGAGCTGAGATTTGGATTACAGTTTTGGGTGAGGTTTAATTTGCTTATTTATTTATATTTTTTAATTTATGGTTGAGGTTTTCTTGCCTTATTCCCTAGGCTCTAATAGTCAAGGTTCCTCCTGGAAAAAAAAAGGCTTAAATCATGTCAATGCCTGGGAATCAGATACACACTGAATTGTCTGACAAACTAGGGATGGAAGGACTCTCTAAGGGATCCAACTTCCAGATAAAGGTAGGGCACAGAATTCATTGTGAAGGCATGCACACATACATAGCCCTTGGTTCTTGGACTTAGCCAGGGCCTGTCATCCTAGGAGTGCTCGTACACTCTTGGAAGTGCTTGTAACTACAAGCCATCTTACTGGACTCAGCAACACCTTGGGGCCCAAGCAACTCTGCTGTGGTGAAACAGATGGAGGGGATGTTTCTGCATCCCAACTCTTGGCAGATCAGGGGGCTTGAGGCTCAGAGGGCTGGGAGCAATGGGGGCTGAGCATCTTTACTTCAGCAGGGCAGAGGCCCACAGAGAGGGCACATGTCAGAGCAAGAGAGGCTAGAGAGGCTGGCCCTAAAACATGAACACATGTAATACACCCCCCTGCCAACTCCAAGTCTTTCAGAAGGGCTTTGGGGCTGCGATCTGACAAAGAACCAGAATAACAGGGCTTCCCTGGTGGCATAGTGGTTAAGAATCTGCCTGCCAATGCAGGAGACACGGGATCGAGCCCTGGTCCGGGAAGATCCCACATGCTGCAGAGCAACTAAGCCCGTGTGCCACAACTACTGAGTCTGTGCTCTAGAGCCCGTGAACCACAACTACTGAAGCCCGTGCGCCACAACTACTGAGCCTGTGCTCTAGAGCCCACGAGCTACAACTACTGAGCCCGTATGCCACTACTGAAACCTGCGCGCCTAGAGCCCATGCTCCACAACAAGAGAAGCCACCGCAATGAGAAGCCCGCGCGCCACAAGGAAGAGTAGCCCCCGCTCACCGCAACTAGAGAAAGCCTGCACACAGCAACAAAGACCCAATGCAGCCAAAAATAAATAAATAAATAAATTTATTTAAAAAACCCACCAGAATTACTTTTATGAGTCATCAAAGCCAAGAATTACAAGATTTATGTATGAAACCTAAGGAAAGCCAAGCTTGAGCCCACAGGCTGGTGATGCTTGGAGAGATCTGAGTCACACTACACAACATCGCTGATTTCCTGTAGGCATCCCGGCAGGAGGCAGGTGGGTGATGGCTGTGTGCACCAATGCAGGAGATGGCCGAGCGGAATTGCTTCAATCTGGGTCTCTATTGCCCATTGAATTCACACTCTCCACAGACTGAGCGTATTGGGGAAGCCAGCAATCAAGAGCATGAGGTGCTCTGGACTAACAGAAGCCAGTGGAACAGGAATGGCCACAGAAAAACCTTTGTGGCAAAGGTAGCTAACCTGAGAAGGTGGGTAAAGACACTGTCTGATTCTCTATGTCCTCTCACATCCACTCTCGGGGGGGCTGAGACTCCAGCAGACAGAGCACTTATGACCTCAGAGTCTTTGTGCTTGAGAGTCAGGAAGGAAGGCAGAGGAGTTGGATACAGTTCTGTCACTAGCTAGCATTTACCCCGATGGCTGCATATATTGATGTTAATTACACACCCTAGCTTTTTGGGGTAGCGTTAATTTCAAATGATCTGTCCCACTGTCCTGGGAGAGCAGTAGGGATAAAGAAAAGAACTGAAGAGCCCAAAACTACCAATACTATTGCTCCCGTGCTGCCTTTAACCAGTTGCATGCCTTTGAGGAAGTTTCTCTCTCTCAGTGTTTCCTTGTCTGTAGAAAAAGGAACTAATACCAATCTTATGGAAGGATGACACAACCTTCTTTCATTTCTCCCTTTTTCCAGAGTAATGGAAGTGTAGCAAGGTACAAGGTTGAGCTGCTAGTTGGCCTTTCACCACCTTCTGTGCAGATGTGACTACGTTCTCTCCAGTAATGTGCGACAGGAGTGATGTGTCCCATTCCCAGCCACCATGGTGCCTTGAGACCAGACCAGGCGAGGTCGTATGCTTTCCCCTTTCCATTGGCTGCACCCCAGATAAGGTGCCCACTCAAAACTAGACAAAGAAACAAGATGGAGAGGACCCAGGGCTCAGAATAATTGCAGGGAGGCAAGCAGCCTGCTGAGCTAGTCTGTTTATGTGAGGAAGAAATAGGTGTCTTGCTTGAGCTATTGCATTTTGGGGATCCCTAAAGTTTAACCTTATCCAAGTTGTGTAGATCTCACAGAACTGTCAAAAGCCAAAGAAAATAGAAGATGTGACATCCCCTTGTGAACTCAAGTGATTTACAAACAGATTACGGTGGCCATATAATTGAATGAGCCGTCAACAGAAGAATTCTGAAAAACTGAAAGTACCCCAAAGTCAGAAAAACTGACAAACTGGATTATCCAGTCTAATCTTCCTACACAGAGCAAAGTAAACAAGGGTAACAGACACAATGTTGCTGTCTGGGTGTCGCATATCGGATCCTGTCTTCCTGTTAACACCAAATCTCTCTTGGAGTCTTGGAGGTAGTGGCCACAAAGCCTGAGGGGCCACATCCCCTCTTTCTGCTTCTGCGCACACTCAGCCTCATATGAGGACGGCCGGAGTTCACGTCCATCACTCAGCAAAGTGGCCTCAGCAAACCAGACCTCACCTGGGCCTGCCCTTTACTGCCAAGAACCTGGGCTGATGCCCTGGGCAGTTGTCAGCTCTCCACACCTGAGCTTACTCACAGACACAAGTTAAGCAATTAAACAATATCTATCTTGAGAATCTACCAGTTCCCTTCGTTACAGCCCTTCACGAACCCTCCCAACATCCCTGAGAAAGCAGGTGCAGATTTCCTAACATGACAGCAAGCAGATGTTTGAGGACGGAATGAGCCAGCCCACAGGGGGACCTACGGGAACAAAACAGAACTTGCACAGCTGCCCTGGGCAACTGCACCTGACTGAGGCTGCTGGGTCCACTGTCTACCTAAAAAGAGTGTCTTTTCTGCCCAGTCTTGGGCCAAGGTACTTGGCATTTCAACTGTCAGAGATTAAAGACTCATTTCTTTGTACTTCCTAGGAATTCTCTTTTTGGAACATGCAACAAGCCCTGGGGGAGGGGCCCCACGTGCTTCATTATCACCTGAGCTGATGAATCACAATGGAGGCTTTGAGCCCTTGGGGGAGGGGCACACAGAACTCCCAGCTACAAATGACGGAAATGGGAGTGGAACCCACTTCTCTCCCACCCTAAAGCCCAGGCAGGCTCTTGCCATCTTATCACACTTGGTCCCCAGAGCTGAGGAGGACACAAGTCAAGAACATTAATTGGGTCCAATTTCTGAAACCCCCTTTGTGAACTGCAACTTAACCTCCCGAGAAACAGAGTTTTGCTTCAGAGGATTCTCTGTCTTATTTTCCCTGTTTCATTGTCTCTTCGTCAGGTCTTCCTGTTTGTCACCGAGCTGTACAAATGACAGACTCTTTTCCAGTAGCCCCAGCAGTGTGAAAGAGCTAAAGAGAAAAAAGAATGCAGACCTCTGAATGCAGTAAAAGACCAGCATGTTTCTGATCCGGGCACGTCACCATTGTTGCTCCCTCTAAAAAACTTCACCTTTGATTCACATGCCATCTACCTACTGACGAATTTATACCAAACAAGGCACAGTCTGAATGCTTTAGACTGGTTTTGATAGCAGAGATCTTTTTCTTTCCCTCCAACTTTCAATTTGACACACTCATGTTGGCTTCTGATCTTTCTTTAAATTCTCCCCCTGCTGTAGGCCTTGATTCTCCTAAAGACCAGTTTCTCCTCCTAGCCTATGATCACTTGACCTTTCTTTGAGGCAGATGTTATTTACCTCTTTAGAGGGGAAAGGAAGATCTAAAAGCCTATTTCTAACTCATACTTTCACCTTATTCTATATCAAGATAGAAACTTCCTTATCAAAAGACCACACTAATCAGACAGGCTCCTGCTTTGACTTTAGGTAGGTGCCTTGAAGGAGAAATTCTGGGAAAGCAGAACCTGAAACAAGATCCACAGTGGATAGACCTGGGTCCGGAGCCAGGGCTTGGCCACTCACTAGCTGTGACAGCATGGGCTAATTACTTCATGATTCAGTTTCCTGCTAGGTAAAATGGAGCTAAAAAGCCCTTTCTTGGGGGCTTGGTGTCATAATTAAAAGATATAACACATGTTAAGTGTCCAGCACTCAATAATTATTAATTTCCCTCATTTTCCAACATCCTGTAGGTAAAGAATTTGGAGGGAGTAGTACCATTTAGACAAACAACACTGTGGTTTCTTGAATTATGGTCCAGGACTGCTTCCATTATAAAATATAAAGCGGCATTACAGGCAATTCCCTGGCGGTCCAGTGGTTAGGACTCCACGCTTTCACCGCTGAGGGCCTGCGTTCGATCCCTGTTGGGGAACTAAGATACCACAAGCCATGTGGCGTAGGAAAAAAAAAAAAAAGGTGGCATTACAGAAGAGATCAAACTCTCTCCCACTTTCCCCTTCAGCACTTGGCTTCATACAGTGAGATGTTGTAGTCTCAGTGGGATCTGATCACATGAAAACAACATAGTGATAACAGGAGAAGAGATTCAAAGCATAGATGAGGTAGACTTGGTATTGACTGAAGGTGGTAGAGAGAGAAGGTGTCAAAGATGACTCTCAGGTTTCTGATATGAGCAGTGGATTAGACAGTGGTGGTAACCTGCCTCGAAGATGGCCCTGTTGATCCTTGTCTCCTGGTATTCACACCCTTGTGTAGTACCCTTCCACACTGAATCGTGGCTAGCGTGGGTGACCAATAGAATACTGAGAACCTGATGGTGTTTGCCTTATGAGGCTAAGTCATGATGGATATAACAGCTTTCTCCTTGTTCTCTTTTGGATCACCTTGCTCTGGAGGAAGCCAGCCTCTCTATGGCGCCCAGAGGAAGGCCTGTGTGGGGAGGAACTGATGTCTCCCACCAAAAGACAGCATCAACTTGCCAGTCATATGAGTGAGCCATTTGGAAGGGGATCTTCCATCCCCATTCAACCCTCAGATGACTGCTTCCCTGGCCAACATCTTGACTGCAAATTCATGAGAGACTTTGAGCCAGGATCACCCAGCTAAGCTAACCCCAAATCCTTGACCCATTGCAACTGTGAGATCATCAGTGTTTATTGTTGTTTTAAGCCATTAGATTTTGCGGTAATCTTTTTCACAGCAGTAGATAACTAATTCAACATTAGTGCCCAGTTGGGGTTTTTTGAAGGAAGGGTGATAAGTTTGGTTTGGGCATATTTTGTTTAAGATGCCATCTAAGTGGAGATATTGAATAAACAACTATACATAAATGTCTGAAACTCAGAAGAGAGCTGGGCTGGAGATTTAAATCTGGGGGTCCTTAGCATAAGGATGGTATTTGAAACCAAGAAAGAATGTGAAGAAGACAAGAGAACAAGAAAGGCTTCTGGGAGGAAGGGATAGCTGAACTAAATGTTGGTATGGGACTGGGAGTTAGTCTGGAAAAGGAGCTGGGGATGTGAACTGAACCGGGCTGGGGGAGGAGGGAGGAATTCCAGGGACTTCAGGAATTTAGGGTGTAAATAAACTACTTGTGGAAACTGGTATCTGTTTGAATTGAGGCCATGTGTATTTCTAAGTATCTCCTGAGTGAATGATAAAGTTCTCAGTCCATACAGGCACCCCCTCCAAAGGCCATTCCTGGTATTAAAGGATAAATGAAATTGAAACATAAATATAAATAAAATGTGTGCGGTCAATAAAAGACACACATGCAACAAAGGAGTCTGTTTTGCAGAGGGAAAAATTAGAATTATCAATAACAAAGGAATTGGTAATGTATTCTGTACCTCCTCAAGCCCTTTTTCACAAGCCAAGTGGTTTGAAAAATAGGTAGTCTACCCAGCTAACTCGTTCATTTCTACGTGTCCTGGTTGCTACGCTGAGTCTATACTAAAATAAAGTTTTGACATTTATATATGGAATGATATATAAAAAGTGGCATAGAAAATATCTAGAAAGATTTTAGATATGGGTTAGATAATAAGACTCAAATGTGAAGTACAGAAGTAATAATCAGAAAAAAATGTATAGATATTTACAGGTACTCTATACTATTAGATTAGCCCAGATGACAAGGGTCTATGTACACCATCCCTGTGTTCAGTAGAAAAGAGGAACATGTTTTCTTCTCTGGCCATAAACATGTGAGAAAGGATTAACTCAGCTACCTGACTTTTGAAATTTAATGGATGTATTTATGGAAGAATATTAGAGGTGACTGGTCTTGGTTCAAAAACGCTAAATTTCCTGAACCTGGACTATGTTTTCTAAAATTCGAGATGCATTTAGCAAAGCAAAGGAAAAATAAATTCAGGCTGCTAGCTCGGCAGCTGGTCTGGATGCAGTATTTTGCTCTGTTTACTCTGTCAGGAAGCCAGTTACATTTGATTAAATTCTGAAATTAGAATGCATGCATTCTGGAAGATACCAAGCAGTTTCATGCTTTTACCCGTATGGAAAATGTGATTAAGGAAATGAACTCAACGGCTGTAGCATCCGAAGAGATCAATGCAACAGCTGTATTCAACTAGGCTCAGTGGGCTAGACCTTTATTTATTAAAATGGATGGCGTTAGCATAGAAACTGTGTCCACATCACATAACTGCTGTATTGCTCTGAACTCAGGCCGAGAAAGGAGCCAAGTGGAACTGCCATCCAATATTATGGCAGCAGTACAAAATGCAGAGCCACTCTCACACCACGGAGCTAAAATGAAGCCAAAAGGAGAGATAATTAAAGAATTTATATGCACAGTCTTCCCACATCAACATATTGGATTATTTTCAAAATTGCTGGTATGCCCTAATTTGGCAAGATTTACAGAATTCCCCCACAACAATCTGAAAATTCTTTGTGCTATGGCAACATCTTTTGCTTTACCCGAAAGGAAGTAGGCTATGAATAATAATTTATATGTGAAATACTGTCAGAGGTCAGGTATAACCAGATAACCCAGGCAAAAAACACCTCGTTGTGTTCATTTACTCAGTTAATAAGAGGTAAATGGTAGGATTTTATTGGAATATACTTAAGTTGGCACCTGTGATCGCCAAGTCTTCGCTTTGGACATATAGGCTTGTTAATAGTTTGAAAAATGGAGATAGAATTGAGTATTATCATCAGATTGAAGCTGTGAAGCACAGAAGGGAGTGTGAAGGGACTGTGATCTAAGAGATGCTGACCCAGAGGACTGTCTAGATAAGACTTCCTAGAAACAGCAGTACATTGATATGGACCTCACGTTCTAGGATCTAATCTTCAGCTTCATAATCAAGGAAATCTGTGTCAGGGTCTCCAAATGTAATTAGATTCTCTGGGCTGTTTCATGCTAACCAAACCCACAAAAAGTAAACGCGTAAAGCAGAGTGCCGATAATCACAGGACCTTGTAAAGCTCAGGTGAGCTGATGAATACATTCTCTTCCTAAAGACATGCTACATAGATGTTTGCTTGGTCAGCTTGGAGCCAGAGCAAGGAGAGCTAATGGATCTCACTTGTCAGTTTTATCTGGCTTCGTATTCTTCTCTATGGATCAGATATTCATGTTCTTACATTGGCGGACACTCTTCCTTTCATAGGAGAAAGCGAAGCAAATTCTTACCTATTGAACTGTTTTTTTAGAAATACCACGTAGGCTATCCTTTCTATTAACGCAATCTTTGTTTGATATGGTTTAAGACAAATGATTCAGCAGAGCTAATACAGTTGTTCATTACCCTAGAGTATCCCTTGTACCTGGTTATCATCCATGATTATGTTGAAATGATCCACCAGGAGAACAATGCAGGAATTGATTGACTGATGTCTTGTAGTTAAAAATATGAACATAACCTAATTGAAGTCAACATGATTAAACAATAAAGAGACTAATAATGTCTTTATTAAAATACTTTACAGATTATTTAAATTTAAACAATTTTTTGATAAAAATTAACAATTATTTTGTAAATTCAGAAAAACAGAATCAGCATATATTATACAAAATGTCATCACCCAAAAATCACATTTTGGCACAATTATTCCTAGTCTTTTCTCTATATATTTTGTTTATATAGGTTAGAGCATATCATATATACAATTTTACATCCAGCTTTTGTCATATATAACATAAATGTCATTACACAAATAAATTCCTATGTTATCTAAAACTTCCTATTTGAACGGATAAATGGAATGCCATCTTAAATCAGAGGTTGCAAGCTCAAATGGTATAAGGGGCCAGGTAGGTAACTAAAATATGTGAAATGTAAGGGTATAAGACATAGGGGGTAACTGAAAACATATATCCCACCAAAGGTATTCAAATTTAGTTTTATTTTTAAATATATGACAGCAAAATCAAGTGGAGAAAATAAGCAAGCCACAGAAGAATGTGTACAGTATAATACCATTTATATTGTTTTAAAACAGGTGAAACAATTCTGTGTTACACTTAGAGATACACTAGACATGCACATGTAATGAAAGTAGTTCTAAAAAGTAAAGCAGGGAATGCAAAACGCCAAATTCAGGACAGTGATTATGTCAGGTGGGAGGAAATGGTGTGAGCACAAGGTTATGAAAGCGAGATAAACAGAAGAGATTTTTAAGAGCGGGGTAATATTTAAAGTTGGGTAGTAAGCACCCAGGTGTTGACTGAAAAAAATGCACATCCTAAAAGTTGAGAATTGTTTCATTTGGCAGACTTTCTGAGGACTTCAAGCCCCAGAGGCAGCCTCTCAGATAGATAGCTCCGAGGGACTGCTCTGAAGAGGTAAGGGAGGAGCAAGGATACATAGGAGTTTTGCAATAAAGACCGGGTAGTCAGAACATCAAAAGATTATTGTTAATTAAAGAAAACCAGATATCTCAAGTTAGTGAATTTAGCACTTTTCTATGTATGGGAAGATGTAAGGGTCTGGGCTCACTGAAAACATTCCTTTGATATGCACCTTGGCTATCTAGGGCCAGTATCCCGTGCTTTCCCATCCTGAGGCTCGTCTGGGTGCACCGTTAGGGGGCTGCAATGGCTAAAGACTTGGCAGTAGGCAGCTGGGTTGTCTCCACCCTGAGTTCCCTTAGGGCTCACTGTTCAGTGTGGCTGCAGTGACCTGATGGCCGTACCATCCTTTGTTTACTGATATGATAGGCAACGTTTTTCATTCACATGGGTATTGGTTGCATTTTACTTACACTGTCTTGTACATATTATTGCATATTTTAAAGGGGAAAAAACACCCAAACTGCTAGCTAAAGAAAACTTCCCTCTGGATTTGGCCACCAGCTGCTAGCTGGCTACCTTAGCACAAGTAGTATAGCATAGTCATCAAGAGTATGGGCTCTGAGGCCAGGCTGCCTGGTCAAACTTGAATCTCCACTCTACCACTAAACAGTTTTGTGCCCTTGGGCAGTTACTAAAATTCTCTGCAAACTAAGGCTCAAAGATCAAACCCAGCCCTTTGCCAATTTTTATAGAACCTTCCAGCTAAGAATGGATTGTACATTTTTAAGTGGTTAGAAGAACTGCCCTAGACCACTGTTATCGAACTGTAAATGGCTTTGGAAATTAGCTTTTGCTACAGGCTTGATAATGTTTCTCAATGAATTAAACGTAAAGCTGTAAAGCCAAACAGCATTTCTACACCATACCTATACTGTGGTTGACTCATTTCAACAACTAACCTTGTTTGAATCACATGCAATCTCAAGCTGGTTTATATACTTTACTATACTGTTAATAAGTTAAGAAGTAAGATCTCCATATCCAAACAAATTTGCAGTAGATATATTTTCTGAGTTCAGACTACTGTCCAACAGTCTTTTGGGACCTAGATCTAAGTGCAAAGAAAATGCCCATATTTCAAAGTCCATTTAACTGTGCAGTTGAGGAGCTTCCACCTAAACTTCAATTGAAAGCAATTAATCTACAATGTAATGACATGCTTAAAGGCAAATATCAGAATTTAATAGAATTGTATAAATGCCTTCCAAGCAATGAATATGCTCAATTAAAACCATATGTTCATGGACCGATATCAGTATTTGGCAGTACCCATGAAAAGAAAATTTCAAAGGTATTTTCAAAGATAAAATACATAAAATTCATTAAAAATCAGCATTTTCAGATGAGCATTTGCTATTGATTTTGATGATAGGGAATACCAACTTTGAATTCCAGTTAAGCAAAAAGAATTCCATCTTCTCTTTAACAGTATTAGTGTTACTGAACCAAACTTGGGTCCACTCGCCTGTGCGCAGTAAAGCCAATCTACTGATGCTGGATTGTGGTGAAGGAAAGTGCAGCGTTTATCGTAAATGCGCTAATACAAGCAGGATGGTGGCTTGTGCTCTAAAACCCCAAACTCCCCAGAGGGTTTCAGCAAAGCATTTTTAAAGGCCAGGTGAGGGGGGCGGTGGTCACAGGGTATGTGGTCAGCTCATGCACAATGCTCTGATTGGTTTATGATATGGTAACAGGGCTGTGTCACAGGGGTTAACGTTATCAATCCTTAGGTTCCAGTAGGTCTGGGGCTCAGGATCATCAAGTAGTTAATTTCTTCCATTTGTTGGTGGTTTTAGCATCTGTAAAACAACTCAGGAAGTGTGCATCAGTTACTATTATCTAGGTACTTCAGAGAGGATCTAAAGCAGAGGATATACGGGAGGAGTCTGTCCTGGGAAGGCCCCATAGGGTCCTCCCCAGTTACATTAGCATTACAAAAAATTGTATCAATTATTATATTTTGAAATTCATCAATACAAATTTTGCAGAAATTTTTCTTGTTACATAAATACCTACATAATAGCCTCAATTTTGCCTCTTGGATTACAAAGTCTAAAATATTTACTACCTGGCTTTTTATAGAAAGTTTGCCAATCCCTGTCATAGAATGACTGTGAGGATTAAATAAAATAATCCTTGTGGAAATAATCAGTAGCGACCTGGCATGTAGTAAGCACTCTGTTTTTTTTTCTTTTTTTTCCTTTACCTGTCATCTATTCTGGACACATAGTTTCCCTATTTTAAAAATTATAGGTAGGGGGGCTTCCCTGGTGATGCAGTGGTTAAGAATCTGCCTGCCAGTGCAGGGGGACATGGGTTCGAGCCCTGGTCCAGGAAGATCCCACATGCCACGGAGCAACTAAGCCCGTGTGCCACAACTACTGAGCCTGTGCTCGAGAGCCCACGAGCCACAACTACTGAGCCCATGCGCCTAGAACCTGTGCTCCACAACAATAGAAGCCACTGCAATGAGAAGACTGCATGGCAACGAAGAGTAGTCCCCTGCTCGTAGCAACTAGAGAAAGCCCACACGCAGCAACGAAGACCCAAGGCAGCCAAAAATAAATAAATTTTAAAATTAATTAATTAAAAAAATTATAGGTAGGGAAAAAAATTAATACATTAAATATTTATGTGCATAAATATTTGTCCACATCTTGTATTAGGTTATGTTCCTAGAGGCAGGTTGATTTCAAATCAAAGCACACTTTTAAACAAAACTTATTACTTTTTTACTTATAAACTGAGGTGTTTATTTAATATAGTGAAAAATTAGAACAATACTAAATACTCAGCACTTGGAGAATGGTTAAATAAATGGTATTGTTATAGGTCAGAATAATATTCACATTTGGCCTCCAATTAAAATACAGAAAGTGAAAAGAGTGTAGTTCTCAGTCTAACAAGATAAAACCAGGTAAGCTACAAAGGCATGGCTTTTTTTTTTAATTGAAGAAAGCTTAATTTATCTTATCACAATTACTCTTATTCCTGCACTTGCCTTCCTGGAATGTTCCATTTTGCGATTTTGATTCCAAGGAGAAATAGCCTATCTGTGAAGTTCATTCATTCATTTAACAGGCATTTATGAAATATCTACTCTTTGGGCACTTAATAGGTACGAATAAATACAAAGATAAATTTAGGCAAGTTGTCTGCCCTCAGACAATGTAGTAGGGGAGGTAAGAAATAGATTATACCTCTATCCCTGGAGTTAGGTGTGAAGCCTCACCCCAAATACATGAACAGAGGATGAGGCAGAAGGTTCCAAGGAAAGGAAAAACCAAGGTGCTCCTATAGATGAAGGATAACTAGTTGTTAGGTAGACAGAATACCAGAAGTCACCACACTTTACCAGTTCTGTGAGTCAATACAGTCCATTTTTTGCAACAGTAAAAACTTTAACCAATCTGGATGGATAAAAATTTAACTGGCAGAAAATGAGAAGGACAAGCAACTTAGTTAAAAGGTCTAGGATAGGCATAGACACAAAGGCAGAAAAGAACAGCAGCCACCCGGGGGAATTAAGAACATGAAAGAAGGCTGGCAATATAGCTTGGTCAGATTACGGAAAGTCTTAAAAGTCTGTTTATAGAGTGTGCAGTTTTTAAAGCTGCACTGCTTCAGTTACTTTCAGGTCTCTGGGAAGATGAAGACAATTATTTTTCCCCTCTGATTCAGAAGAAGTGTATTTTGAAGTAGGGCTGCCTTCAGATATTCCAGTGAAATAAAAGCCAAGTAAACAATTATTTTTTTAACATTACACTATTAGCATACTTAATAACTGCACCTACCCGTATTCATCAGGGGAAGTTCCTAACGCCTTTCCTTAGTAACAAAGCCAGTCTTGATCCTCAGTGGCTGGGAATCTGCAGCTGCACGCTTGCCTCCATCCTCCCACCCAATCACCAAGGACATAGACAGGTACCAGAAACCATGTGGAATAAAGATGGGGTTGAACTTTGTCAAATCATGAGTGAGGAAACCAACCCACTTGCATAACTCATAACAATCTGGAAACTTATTAAATTCTGCCACACCATATAAAAATCCATTTCTAATACCTGACGTGGGGAGCCAATGGAGCTTCTTAGGTACGCAGCATTTCTAATTGTTTCTGTAGAACTGAGGCTCCTCAGGAAGATAGGTAGTATGCAAAACTTTTTAATTTATGGACAAATACATTTGTGAATCATTGGTTAAAATGAAGTTACACAGGTTTCCTTTTCTAAAGGAATTATCAGACCCTTTAACATGTTATTACACATTATGGCACCCTAAGAAGGTGATAAAACATGCATTTGTCAATTTTATCGACCTCGTCTTTTTTCCAAAGAGTATCTTGTATTTCTAGTAGAGGTTCTATGGAATATACTATGGGAAACACTGGAAGAGTTTATGGTACTGTAAAGTTATAGTTTAACTATGCGATCAGAGAGAGATGCTTTGGGCTTATTGATCTGGAGCTATATATATTTAGGATGCAGAGAGACAGAAGCAAACAAAACGGGATAGATGTCCAGGTAAATACAGTCCAGGTGATGAAAGTATATATGGAAACATAACATAAATACATTGTGAAGATAAAATGAGCAGGACTTCGCAATCGAATTGACACAGGCGATAAAGATAGGAAATAGGTGGTATGAAGTTGTAGATACTCAAACTTACACATTTGGTTGGCTAGGAAAATGAGAGTACTTTTCATGGAAATTAGGAAGATAAAAGCTGCACCTAAGTGGGATATAGACAGGTTCATCAAAGGAATAAACGACACAATTTTGTTCGAAATACAGTTGAGCCTCACCATTAAGTCTACCTACTCTTCCCTCCCATAGGACTTTCCTCCTTTTCTTTCTTTTCTTCCTGCTGAGTTACCCCTCTTACAATTAGGCTTAGCACCAAATCTGGCTATTAAGGGAAAATCTCCTTGGCCTCCTTTTTTTCTATACCCCAAATGGGCATTCTTTTTTTAAGAGTTTTAGAGCTGATGAATAGAGGAAGTAAATATACTAATAGGACTTCCCTTTGACACATACTAGTCAGTTGCTTAGTATGATATAAAAAAAATGGCCAATTAGAACAAAAAGGAAGTTACCATGGCTTTTTAAAAACTTATGGAAGTATTAATTTGGGGGACTATTTTTTGTCTTAGAAAATTCATCTATTTTAGAATGACAACATGCTATACTTAAGCAGTGATATTAAATTAAAAGTAATTTTGTACACTAACATGGATTTTTAATAACATGGACTACTCTTGGGAAAACTTAGTTGTTTCATTTAAAGAGGTTTATGTTGGTCCTTGCTTCCACAATAGTCTTTGTGACTCTAGGCAGATGCTGTAACTTGGACACCAGTGCAGATGTTAAGAACAAGGAGAATTTAGACATCCATCGGCTCAGATGTAAAATTATGGAGCATCGGGACTTCCCTGGCGGCCCAGTGGTTAAGATCCCGTACTCTCACTGTAGGGGCCGAGGGCTCGATCCCAGTCCGGGGCACTAAGATCCCACATGCCGCGTGCTGCAGCCAAAAAAAATAAAATGATGGAGCATTAATGTGAACAAGGTTCTCCTCTTAACAAACAAATTTTTTTCATATCATTTTCTTTCTGGCACATATACACTTTATTATTCAATCAAAGCCCTACTCCTGATGACCCTATGTGAGAACAAACAAATCAAGTCACTCCCACTGGATCCTCTTCCTCTTGTGTGCTTTTGTGCACGTTTATGCCAAACTTTTGCTCCTTTGTTTACAAATCTCAGCCTTCTTTCCCTGAAGCTAAGGAATATGGCTTCAAAGGTGTATTTAATGTTGTACCATCTCCTAGGGTGATATGATCCAACGTGGCTGCCTAGGGCAGCCCCTATTTATGCCTATTGCCTAAGCATAATTAATTGATAGCCCGCCTTCCCCTCTCAAGTGCCCTGGTTTACACAGTAAATATGGTCATCCTATGTACTGGATGTATACATCCTATACAAAAATGTATACCTCATTTTTCACTTCTCACCCCCCCAATTCTCCATTTTCAATTTTAATCAAGTTCATGATTTAAGGTATAGAATTAAAGGTTAAATGGGAAAGAACTGAAGAAGTCATTTATAACTTTTCATCTTATAAAATAAGAAGTCTTATTTCATACTTGACAGAATTTAGCCTCTACGTGAACTTTGGAGAGTTATTACCCTGTGAGGTGGTATTTTCCAGCATCAGGCATCTCTAAGTTTTATGAAAATCCTTCTTACCGTCAGCCTTAATTTTATTATTCTTTCCCAATCTAAAATTCTTAGCATGTAGGTTTGGGATTCTTTCTCAACCACACCCAGCCTAAGGAATCCATATATTATGAATTAACTTCTTTTCAGATATCTATTGATAGAATAGCATTAGTTAGCTACTATCTTTGCGAGAATTGAGAAAAGTCACTCAAGTCATTTTTGGTGTTTCGTGATTCAAATGAGCAACCTGGGTTGAATGGCTACAAGGCTCTATCTAGCTGTATGACCTTGGAAAGTTTACTTCATCTCTTTGTGCCTTGGTTTCTTGGCAAAAAAATGAAAGCATCATACTTTTGTTATGGGCTGTTGTGAGAACTAGATGACATACATAAAGCTCCGTAAGAGCAGAGACCGTATCTATCTTGTTCACCACTTTATTCTAAGTGCCTAACATAGTTACTAGCAGGCACAGTTACCAGCAGGCACAGAGTAAGTGCTCAATAAATATCTGAATAAACAATGAATAATCGCCTCTAGCACATTGCCTTGCACATATTACGCATAGCTACTATCGTTTCAAACGATTTTCTTATGACCTGGTTTCCAGACCTCTCACTCTATTGATCACTCTTACAGAAGCTCTCTGGTTTGTCAATATTCTTAAAATGCAGTTCTCACAATTCAATTGTTTGGTGTGTGGTAATTTTGCTTATCTGAACGTAATTACAGACCCCAGTCCGCTGGGAAAAAGCTACACTGCCTGCTTACATAAAGAGTTGCCACTTACAAAACCCACTAGATTTCTCCCAATACCACCCTTTAAACCTTGGAGAATGTATGGTTAAGACAAAATTATGAGCAGATAAGGAGCGATCAGCCAGATGAGGGAAGAACCAGGATAGTGCAGTATTACGGAGAGCCATGGCAACCAAGGTTTATTTTCATCACTGCACCTAATGAACAGTCCAGTGTGGTGATTATTAGCCTCTCCATCTTGAGTACACTCCTTGATCTCCTTGATAGCAGGGCTACGTAAAGTTCATCCACAGTGCTTAGCACTGAGCAGATCTTCAAATACTATTTAATAGTGGAATGGCAAAAGACAAACGAGAAAGTTTAAGGAAGATGCTAGAGTGAACAGATGAGCAGCTTCCTAAGAGGAAACTGTAAGATGAAGGTTTCCAATTTTTGTATAGTTTGGGACAAGATTCAGATTAAGGAAGCTGGGATTGAATGTGAGCAATAGAGTGACAAATATAAGTGTAAAAATTCATTTGGAACTTTTGGCAAATAAAGAAATGTAAATTGGTTTAATAATTTGAGAGAGGAGCAAGGTTTAGGTTTTGCTTTTGTTGTTTTAGTAGAGACTGAAGTTTGTAGATATTCCTTAAGAAAAAGTGGAGGAGGGGAATGGAAGAAGTTTTAAGGACAAGATGATAGAAGTGTTGGGCCATAGGTGGGAGGATATGCCACAGTAATAAACCAACAGAAGTAAAGGCAGAGGGAATAATCTGAGGTAGAAGGGTAGGCATGTAAGGAAACTCGGAATTATAAGTCTCAAAGTAGGAGAATCTGCCAGGGAGGAGGTGTAAGACCTGTGGAAAGCAAGACAAATTTGGATCCATTGTTGGGAGGATAAAAGGATTACTGACCTCTGGGAAGGATGATCCCATCCTTTGTGACTACCTCAAAAAAAATCTCTGCTGCTCCTCCCTTCCGATCTGATCATCATGGCTGTTTAAAACCATCTGAATCAAGTAACTGTAAACATTTTACTTTGCGCTAGGCTAGAGTAACAGGACTACCACGCATTTTTATATTAAACTGAAAAGACGTCTTCTAAAAATAAGACTTCGGTTGCACCAAAAAAGTATTTTAGAGAAGCCTTGTTCACAAGCTGAGGGGCGGAGAAGAGGTATTCATTTTAAGCTGAAAGACGGGCTGCGCTAACACCTCCAAGTGCCACCAGACGCTGTTGCAGGACACTTCTTAGGAGGTCGAGTTTAACCGCACGGCCCGGGTAAGGTGAGAATCTGGCTTGGCGGCTTCGGCTCCGCGCCTCCTGCTCCCTTCCCTCTGTAAAGCGGGACGGGCTCCCGCCTCCACCAGGCGCCCGACGGCTCTCGGTCCGGAAGTTCAGCCGCACAGTGGACCGAAGAATAGGTTCTGGAAGAATCTCCTCGGGACTGGTAACGAGGAAGCTGTCTCCAGAGACCATCGCCAACGCTAAGGCCGACGAGCTGAGGTCGCCGTGGGAAGAGCGGTAGGCCACCAGGCCTCTTCGATCGCCGGCAGACAGGGACACATAGTTCAGGGCCATCTTCAAACACTGCCCGCAGTATCTGTGTTACGTCCCACGGTCAAGGCAGACTCTTCGCGGCTCCACTGATCAGTCCAGCCGGTCTCCAACACTGAGACCGACTTCATCGGAAGCCATCACCTGAGCGTCTGCAGATCAAAGACCCACTTTAACCCAGCGCTCTCCTCCTGAGCATGCGCAGTCCGTCAACGCACGTTGACGCCGCTGAGAGCCGACGTGATTGACGTTTACGTCTGTGACGCCTGGGAGCGCGAGGACGTGGGGTTTCTGAGAGTGCGCAGTGGGTGCGTCGGCGGCGACCCTTCGGCCTTTTTCGGGAGGGGGCGATGCTGAGATGGGGGCGGCGGCAGCGGAAGCGGATCGTACTCTCTTTGTGGGCAACCTTGAAACGAAAGTGACAGAGGAGCTCCTTTTCGAGCTTTTCCACCAGGTAAGCGGCTGGGATCAGCCTTTCCCTTTCGTTTTCCGGCCCGGGTAGGGCCCGGCCCAATGGCCATCCCCGCTTTCCTGGCTTAAGCGGCACGGTTCGTCCCGGCACCGGACAGGTGGGCGGGCTGGAGGTGGGGGTCGCGCTTAGGGAGGCGCTCGCTATGTGTCGCTTTATTAGAAGGATCCTGGTTAGTTCAGGCCGAAGTAACGACTAAAGGTGGTGGAGGGTCCTCTGTCGGGCATTCACGTGGTAAAGAGTCAGTGCTCTTAAGCGACCTCGTACGCGTGGGTCCTTCGTTGAGCTGTGCTTTTCCTCTTCCTGCTTTTCTCATCTTCCGCTTGTAAATTTTATTTCAATTTCTTTCTTAGTATCCGTTTTCCACTTAAGTTTCTTACGAAGTTGCAGCAAAGACAGACTCATAAATACTCTGTAGGAGAGCGGCACTGTAGTGTTTATGTATTAAAATCTGTATCAAGATGCGTTAAACCTGTTCCCTCCAGTTCTGCCTTTCAACAACTGGTAATGTTTGATTAGTCGATACAAAAGTGAATTTTTAGTCCAAGAAAACTACTTTCTCTTGATAAAGGTTAATTTCCACGCAGTGGGATAATGATGGTTGTTGGTGGCCTTGTTAAAGTCATAAAGTGCTGTGAAATGTAAATTCAGTCGGTGATTGGGTTTCCGGTTCCTTATGGGCTCCCTCCCTCCAAGTAAGTTAATCTAATTTTCGGTCATATCTATAGGATCTTTAACCGAGATGGAAATCCGAGTGTATCCATTTTTAAAATTAGAGTCCCTGGTTACATTTTTGAATTTTTTAAACTTTGTAAAATTTGATTATTTTCCTGAAACTGCCTTACTGAAATTCTGAAAACTTTTTTTGTCTGTAGGCTGGGCCAGTAATAAAAGTGAAAATTCCAAAAGATAAGGATGGTAAACCAAAGCAGTTTGCGTTTGTGAATTTCAAACATGAAGTATCTGTTCCTTATGCCATGAATCTACTTAACGGAATCAAACTTTTTGGAAGGCCCATCAAAATTCAGTTTAGATCAGGTAACTATTCACTGATGATGTTTAGGAGAGAGGTTGTTTGCCGCTTTGTTTTTAATTTTGTTATTTAAAGAACCTATTTTTGGATGAAAATGCTTTAAGCTTTATGAATAGTAAACTTTATATATCCCTGAAAATGGATAACATTGACAGTATGGATTTTGAAAGCTGTAATTTTAAAATGAGAGTTAACATTTCAGTTTGGGTTTGTGAAAAGAACATAAACCTTATTATTAAAATGACTGAGTTTGGGTTCACACTCTAAAAGCACAAGGATTATTTCCTGAAAATACTTTTCCTGACTGCTTTGTAATTTACTTTTACAAATTTTGATGTGTGATCATGTAAGGATGAAACTTTCCTTGTAGTCATTCTTACAATTTAGTGTGGGGATCAGAATACTATGGCCAGATTGGGTATTTATACATTGGAAAGTACGTTATTTGGAACCCTTTGCTTTGGGTATATTTGGTATTAAACACTTAACAATTTTCACTCTGATGAACTATAAAGCAATTTACTGAAATTTGAGGTTTTCACTTTTAGCCTATGTCTACCTTTTTTGGAGTGATTGGGCTGAGGGATACAAAATTTCAAATTAAGTTTTTTATCAATAAGAATTTCTCAAATTGTTTCATTTCAGGAAGTAGCCATGCCTCACAGGAGGTCAGTTCGTCATATCCCCAGCATCATGTTGGAAGTTCAAGCCCTACTTCCACATCTCCTAGCAGGTAATATTTCTCACCTATTTTTAAAATCATTTATCAGGAACTTTTTTAGGCAGTGACTTCAAAATGCATAATGAGTGATTGGTTTCTTTCTTTATGCTCCTACCTCTTTATTCTTCTGCTATATTTGCTATGTTGGATTATAGTTATATATGTATCTATTTTAAGGGGACTATAGGCCCCTTATATATAGTTCCCTTAAAATAGATATGTACATAACTGTATTTATGTTCATTTGTAAAGACATACCCACACCCACATACATGTATATAACTGAGACGAAATTTCTCAAAACATTACTTAGCGTTACTACTTGTAGTATCCTCTATTTTCTATTTTATTTTATTTTTCAAAAAATCACATTAGTTTTATGACCACTAAATGGTTGTTGCTTGCAGTTTAAAAATACCTGTTAGTAAACAGACTACTGGACTAAGAGTTCATAGAATCGGATTCTGGATCTGTCTCTACCAATTGTGTAATCTTGAGCTAGTCTATGTCCCTGTCTTTCCATTTGTAAGGAAAAGAAGTTGATTTGAATGATCTCTGAAATAGCTCTTAGCTACTGAGGATTGGAAGAGGTACCATATTTATATTTACTAATAATTTTCTTTGGGGAGGCTGATATTTTGCCAGGGATGGTTTCTTCCCGGTATGTCCATAGAGCTATTTATCAATTTATGGCTTCATTCAAGAAAGAGTTAACAAATACCTGTCACCTGTCGGGTTCTTCACCAAGTCCTTTGCACCTATGATCTCATTTATTCCTCACGGTAGATTTATGAGGCAAGGATTATTATTATCTCTACCTTATGTATGAAGAAAATGAAGGTTGGGGGTTAACTTGCTCAAGCGTGAACTGCTCATAAGCAGTGGGCTTGTTTTCAAACCCAGGCAATGTGATTGAGCACACCCACCATGATACGAGTAGAAAGTTTCTAGAAAGTTTTAACAAGGAGAGGTAAGTGAATGAGGACTTGAAAGAGGGCAGTGTACCTAGATCATAATGAATAGAAAATGGAGAGTAGTAGATGATACTGTTGAAGTAGATAGAGGCAGAAGATACAGGGTCTTTCTTATAGGTCATAATTAGGATTTTGGAATTTCACCCTAAGAACAGTAGGAAGACATTGAAACGTTTTCAGTAGGGTAGTAAGAGGAACAGGTTTGTATTTTAGTGAGTTAGTTGGTTGTACTGGGAGAGAATGGATTGAAGGGGACAAGGGTGACTAGGAAGCTGTTGGTAGCAAGGTATTGGTGTTAGTAGCAAGGAAGCTATGGGAGTGAGGTTGCTGCTTTGGATTAGGGTGGTGCCAAGAGCTGGAGAGAAGTGGGCGGATATGAAAAGAGTTTGGAAGGTGAAAATTGTAAGACAGCAGTAATGTGAAAAGGGTACCCTCTTAGAGTCTTTGCTTGCCAGCTGAAGTTAATTGTGTTTAAATGCTTTTCAGTGTAGTTGGAATTCGAAGCATCTCTAACCACTTTTATGGACTCTTGAAAGGTATCTTAGGTGGAGGGAAAAAAAAGAGTTTTTAACCCTTCTTAGAAATTCTTGGGGAAAGAAATATGCAAGTAAATACTGTAGTTTTAATCAAACACTAGAGTGTACCTGATTTTTATACTCTCTGTAAGTAAAATTATACTTTTTACCCCCTTAGCATACAGGTACATAATCCAATTTGAGAAACCCAAATACGGCACTTCCCTGGTGGCCCAGTGGTTAAGACTCCGCACTTCTACTGCAGGGGGCACGGGTTTATTTTATATATATTTTTTTATATACATATATATAAAGAATAAAAGTTCTTTTTAAAAAAAGTAGCTTTCTTTACAGCATACAAATAAAATCAGTTCTGCTTAAAAAAGAGAAGAAAACCCAAAATAAAAAGATCTAAACTGTAAAATAAATCTTGATGATTTGATTCTTGGTGATTTAATTCCAAATCTTGGTGATTTGATTCCAAAGGCATATTTTAAAATAAAATTAAAACCTTTCTGAGTTTTTCTGTAGAGCAAGTTACCTCTATAGGAAGTGATGAATAAGGTTTAAGTCCTTAAGATTAATATTCTTTTATATGTTACAGAACTCCTTACTCCCCCAAACCTATTATTCTTTCTTCTTATCTCAGTAGAGGTCTACCTAATTGCTCAAGCCAAAAATCTAGATTTTTATCTTTTTGTTCTTCTGGTTCCCTCACCTGTTATGTCTAATTGATCAAATCCTTTTCATTTTAGTTCTCAGTCTAGGCCTTTGCATTACTGGCCCAGGTATTGACGATTTTTTTTCTATAAATTGACACAATTTTTTTTTTCTATAAAGGACTAGTTTCTTCTGCCATTGTAGCACCACACAGATAATACCAAAACAAAAGAGCCTGGCTAAGTTCTAGTAAAACTTTGTTTACACAAACTGAGTTTGGCACACAGGCTATAGTTTGCTTCCCCCTGCACTAGTCCTTCCCTCAGCTGGAGTGTGTTGCCTCCAGGTAATCTTGTTCAGCTGTAACTTCAAATGTCTCCTTTTTAGAAAGGCCAGTCCTGACCAGTCAAGCTAAAATAGAACCGCCTATCTCTCTCACCTCAACTTGCTCTTTAGTCATTTCTTACTATGTCTTTATAACCATGTGAAATTGTCTTGTCTGAATCCTTACCCCAGCTCCATGAGAACAGATACCTTGTTGGTCTTGTTCATTCCTGTCTTTGAAGACTGTGTCTTGCTCAGGATTGGTATGTAGTAAACATTTACTGAATGAATGATTATATGTTGGTTTTCTTACTTTTCACAGGTACGAAAGGACAGTGGATAACATGACTCCATCAACACCAATAATTCAAAGATCTTTTTCTTCTTCAGAAAATTTTCAGAGACAAGCAGTGGTAAGCTGATTGTTCAACTCGAGTTGCTAAAAAACTCGTGCTTAGTTAAAACATTCATTCTTAATTCTTAAGTTCATTTCTTAAATTTTAGTTAGACTAGCATGATCTTTGTAGATCACTCATTTTAGTTTTCACTGGGCTGAAATATATATTTAAAAGATTGAAGATAAAAAGAAGAACTGCTTGTCACATTTGTATTTTTCTTTAACCATTGTTGGTGTGATGTGTGTGTGTGTTGCAAATATTGGATACTCATTCTCTGATGTTCTTGCAACCTGTGCCGAGTAACTTCTCATCACGTACTGTCTTTAATACTTAATACGTTAATATACTACAGTCTTCTAGTCCACCTTCCTTGTGAACATGCCATTTTTTTCTGTAATAATATCACCAATGATAAAATCTTAAGTATCTTTTGCTGTTGCATCTTTGTCTTTGATCAGTCTCAGATCCTTCATTCTTTTCTTTTTCTTACGTTTGTTTCTTCCTTTTTATTTTCTTTGCCCAAATCACAATCTTGAATTGTGGTCCCTAGGCTTTTGTATTGCACAGGTCTGCAGAATAAAAATATAAGTGAAATAAAATAAAATTGAGAGACCAATATAAAGAGATATCAACTTTTATAAACATATTATATATTTTTCTTATTTTGCTGTAGACCATTAAAAAAAAATCATCATTAGCTAATGTCTGTCCACAGGCAGAATTTGGGAAACACTCGTCTAGTCACTTAGTACTTGTATCTATTTTCTTCCCACTAGTCCATCTCACACACCATTTCAAAATTACTACTATAACTCTGTTTTGCTTATCTTCCTGGTGATTTTTTTAATATAAATTTCGTATTTTATTTATTTATTTTTGGCTGCATTGGGTCTTCGTTGCTGCGTGCAGCCTTTCTCTAGTTGTGGCTAGCGGGCTTCTCATTGCAGTGGCTTCTCTTGTTGCGGAGGACAGGCTCTAGAGTGAAGACTCAGTAGTTATGGCGGCGCATGGGCTCAGTTGGTCTGCAGCATGTGGGATCTTCCCGGACCAGGGCTTGAACCCGTGTCCCCTGCATTGGAAGGCAGATTCTTAACCACTGCGCCACCAGGGAAGCCCTAGCCTTGTGTTTTTGCTCCCATTATCTGATTCCAATAAACCTTTCTAGCTTTACCGTCCATTAGTCATGGCTCATGAGATCTATAACCTGTCTTAGCCAGAATTACTTGCTATTCTATGAACTATTCTGTGTTTCCCCGTTATTTTTGTTTGTGCAGTCTTCTTTCCTTGACATACCTCCCCCTTAAAATATTTTCCTTAAAAAAACTCCATCCAGGGAATTCCCTGGTGGTCCAGTAGTTAGGACTACACGCTTTCACTGCTGAGGGTGTGAGTTCGATCCCTGGTTGGGGAACTAAGATCCTGCAAGCTGTGTGGCATGGCCAAAAAAAAAAAATTACATCCATACTTTTAATACTCAGATCATATGTCGCCTTCATTAAATCCTTCCTAAAGATACTGAGCTTTTGCTTTTAATGTGTTCATCATACAGTGATTTACATTATAGTCGTTTTGTATTACTTCTTCCCTTCTAAATTATATTCTGGAGGACAAAGAGTAGTAGTACAGATATCTTGTAGGTATACATTGGAATGAATGAAGCTATTGTACTACTTTAGTTGTGTTTACCTTAAGATTCAGCTAGGCAAGAATGATTTTGCTTTTCCATTATTGTGTTCGTTTGACCATGGCTTGATATCTGTTGCCTTTGCTATCTAGAAATATTTGTGGTTAACAAATTTCCTTCTTTTTCTCTTCGCTCAGATGAACAGTGTCTTGAGACAGATGTCATATGGAGGGAAATTTGGTTCTCCACATCTGGATCAATCAGGATTTTCCCCATCAGTTCAGTCACATAATCACACTTTTAACCGGTCTTCAACCTCCCAGTGGCGCCAAGATACACCATTATCACAGCGAAAAGTCAGACAGAATTCTCATACCTACGCAGTGGATAGACATTATAGCCGTGAACAGCGTTACACTGATCATGGGTCCGACCATCATTACAGAGGAAGCAGAGATGATTTCTTCTATGAAGAGAGAAATCCCGATGGCTGGAGCCATGACTATGATAACAGAAGAGACAGTGGTAGAGATGGAAAATGGCGCTCATCTCGACACTAACAAGTGTTAAAAGGATGTTTTCATAGTGTCATTCTAGGCCCTTTTTGTTAAGTTGTTTCTGGGAATGTTTTCTTTAAAAAAGTCTATAGAGCAGCTTTACAAGTTGGCACATTTCTTTATAAAATTTTTAAAACCTAATTGCAGTCCAATACAGAAATGAGAATTGTGGTTCTAGTTTTATTACATTAATAACCTTTCACCTCAGGGTTTTAAGAAGAGGAAAGGGTTTTATGCTAAAGAAAGTGCACAATTCCTAATCATTTTAGACAATTGAGGAAGGGATGTATTATTTGGATTAGTTGTATTATGAAGCAAATATTTTAATTATCTGTTACCTTTTTGTATTGCAAGAAATTTCTTGTTAGGGAATCAGATTTTTGGTGTATATAATGGAAAACATTCAAGTTGATAGTCTGAAATGACTCAGTATTTTGTTACTAAACGAGAAAATGTAAATTCAGTGATTCATTTTACTAATATTTGAGAAAACCTTTTGGTCAAGTTTGGGGATAAATCATATTATTTAACTTAGAGAACTTAAGTGTAAGTTCTGTGACATGATCTTGAGTTTTACTGTAAGTGAGCATACAAGTATACATCTACACATGCTATTTCATTGTAAAATTTTAGAATTTGCTCATTAAAACATGTTCGATGGGCTTCCCTGGTGGCGCAGTGGTTGAGAGTCTGCCTGCCGATGCCGGGGACAGGGGTTCGTGCCCCGGTCTGGGAAGATCCCACATGCCGCAGAGCGGCTGGGCCCGTGAGCTATGGCCGCTGAGCCTGCGCGTCCAGAGCCTGTGCTCTGCAACAGGAGAGGCAGCAACAGTGAGAGGCCCGCATACCACAAAAAAAAAAAAAAAAAAGAAACATGTTCGATGTATGACTGAAGTCACTCAGGAAGTTAAATATCTCTAAATGTATTTTTTTTACAGTAAAAATACAGTGTTAATGTAAATCTTTTTCTGGAAGAACAAAAATGTAAATGCATAGTCAGATAAAATAGTAAAATGTTTTACTGAAAGTATTCTTTTTTGGGAAAAAAGGTTCATGAAACCTTTAAGTGATGCCTCTTATCACTCAAATTTCTAAACTTTTAACATTTTCAAGGTGCAAGGACACATTTTATTATGGAGATTGTACAGGGTTCTTTTTTGTTTGAACATTTGAAAGAATTTAGTCTAAAACACTTTGATTTAAAATTTTTAAAATCTTGTTTAACAAAACTTTTATGTATCAATATGCCGTTTCCCTTTCATTGTAGAACTTGTTTATAAAAATTAATTCCTTGAAAAATTTGGATTCTTTTTAATATTAACTACAACATTTGTACTATGTTGCTTTTTAATATATTGAAAACAAAAAGGAGGGGTGTGTCTTTTTTTTTGACATCACTAATATTGTACACAAAAAGCTAGCAGCATACTTTTATTCAGTGATTGCGTGGTGTTAGAGTATCCTGAAATATACCTTTTGAACATATCAAACTTATATTTTAGAATCAGATTTTCAGTAACACATGGTTTATGTTTCTGAGCACTGTAAACTAATTTAGTTACTCTCCCTAGTCTCTAGGAGTTTGTACATTTGGTTTTCTCTGTTTCTATGGAGCTAGCTATCCAATTACTCAGCACAGAGCGTTCAAATCAAGTTTCTGTTTGCTTAAGCAGTTTCATAGTAGAAGGATTTGTTTCCAACGAGCCTGTTATTTTCAGGTGTCTGACCTATATGAAAATTTACTCAGTAGCGTTTGTAGATATTAACAAAGATTAATACTGCTTTATTGCAACTTATCTGTGGCTCAGATCTGTTCCTGTTCATTCACAGGTGACCCTGGTCCAGAATAATTTTTTCTTTTTTAATGGTTTTTGGGACACCCCTTCTGAGGTTCCAGTGAATCTTTCACTTCACCCTCATCCAGTTGAAAGTAACCAGACTAAGTATATGTACTGTGTAAAGAGATAGAACAAGACAGCCACAAAGAATTGAATATAGCTGGTGAGACAATTCACCGAGGTATTGAGAGCTGCAGGAGTAGAAAGGAAGAGATTGTTTTTATGGAAAGCAGTTTCTCCCAGAGTGTGTTCCATGAAACAGTACTCTCACAAGGTGTTCTGCAAAAATAACAGGGTTCTGTAGTCAAATGTATGGTAAACATTATGTACTATCTAACACCGTGACTCTCTCTTAATGAGAAGATGCCATAAAGCTGACAAGTGCTGCAGTAATGTTTATACCTAACAGTATTTTTTGAACTTACTTGACCCTTTCTTTACCCTTTTATACATAATACATTAAGATCCCCCCAAAGAATCTCTGACTCCACCCTTCTCCATCTAGTCAATCATCAGAAAATTTTATACCACTTTATGATTACGTTGTGTAGGCCCATCTTATCTGTATCCACGGCCACCATCCTAGAATGGGCAATCACCATTGCAACAGGGTTATTCCAACAGCACCCTAATGTTTGCGTGCTAATTTATGTATTCCTATAGTATTCCCTGTATTTCTCTTACAGCCTTTTTATTGTATTAAAATTTTATTTTTATTTGTATCTCTCTAGATGTCTCCATGAAGTCCAGGACCTCATTTTTTCACCACTGAATTCCTAGTATTCAGTGCCTGGCATATATATAATACATGGTAAATTTTTGCTGAATAAATGAAGGAACGTTTGTCAAATAATTGAAAAAAGGAGGCTTCAACACTGAAAACTTCTTTGGTATAGATTTCCGAACCCTGAACCATCATTGCATCCTGTTATAAAAATTGTATCACAACATACTGTGCCTTTAATACACTCTAGAATTCTATTTGTTTTTCAAGTTGTTAAGAATTTATTGGATCTGTATTCATTAAGGTTTTCTTAAAATAATTGTTTACCTTAGTTGGGTTTTGGAATTGTGGTTCTGTTAGTTTTGTAGAATGAATTTATATCTTTTTTTGTTTTTTTTGTTACAAAGGCATTTATTTTATTCTCATCAGTATCACTGATATTCTCATGGTTCACATTTCCCAGGGCGGCTCCTCTTCTTACAGTAGTTAATGTTTAATCTCACTTATGGGCCGGAGGAGGGGCTGCGCCCAGGGCAGGGAGGGTGTTGGCACTCCACGCGGACGAGGCGGGTGATCTGTGCTTCGTGAAAGAGACATGGGTGAATGGGCGGCCGGGGGACGTGGAGGGGGGCCCCAAGAGTCTTTTTTGCGTTGGTCAGTGATTCTCCATTCATGTTCCATGCTGGCTGCCCGGGGGTGGGGGTTCATGCAGCTCAGGGCAGGGCAGGGCCAGGGGAAGGGAAAGCAGGAAAAGCAGCAGGCCGCCCAAGAGCGGGGAGGGCAGGGCGGGAGGGCCCAGGGGTGGCTCCTGGGGTAAGGCACAACCCTGTCTTTGGCTCTCCTGGTGAGGAGTTTCCTCCCCTGCGCCCCTGCCCCGCCCCTCTCCCCCGCCCCCTCCCCAGACCTATACACACAGTCCAGGGAGCCAGGGGCACCTCCTGGAGTCCCTGAAACAAGAGCGCTCTGCCACCCAACCCCGTGCTGCAGGGGCTCGGAGGAGGGACGGGGCAAGCCCCACCCGAGGACAAGGCCGGAGGGGCTGGACAGGGGCCTGCCCAGGACAAGGGGGTGGGCAGGGAGAAGACCCCAGTCCCACACAGCTGGCCCCCGCTGAGGCCTGGAAGGAGGGGAGCGCCTGGGGACTCCTGCTTCCTTTGGGCGTCTGGCTGGAGCCCCAGCCCACCCCTCGGCCTTGGTCGGCCAGGCAGCTTGCCAAGTGACCAGGATATTGTGCTTTGGGATCTACTCTGGGGTGGGGTGTCAAGGCCAGGATGAGGGGGCAGGGGAGGGGCGACTAAGGTGCTCGTGCTTTAGTTGGGGCTGTCGACCCCCACCCCCCGCCCCACGCACTCGGGCCGGCTGAGGGCTAAGGTACTGGGACTGGGACAGGAAAGCAGAGCGCCAGGGTCCTGCTGGACTGACCCTGCCCCTCGCAGCAAGCAGATGTCAGGAAGGACCCGCTCCCCGCAGGCTGGCAGGGGCTCCTGGCGGGGGGGCACAGGGCTCCAGGTCAGATCCCAGTGGTCCAGCTGGCCCCCACCCCACCTCCTGTAATCCCCTTGCCTTTGGAGAGAGAGAGGCTGCTGGGAGCAATGGGCTAGTCAGACTGCTCGGAGACAGAGGCCTTGAGAACCAGGGCTGGAGACAAAAATGTGAACTGCAAAGAAATGACATCCAGCGTGTGTGGGGAGGGGTGCGGGGGGGGTTAAAAAACAAAAAGAACCCTCAAAGTTTACACATAGAATTCAAAAAATCCACAAAACCACTCGCGGAGCTAGGCAAGGATAGAAAGAGAGGAATGGTAAAAGAAGATTCGGCAAACGATCTGTAACCATGAAGCGGACCCAGCCCTGCCAGGAGCTGGACTCAGCCAACCGGACCTTGCAATGTAGCCCTGGGGGGAGGCCCTGGGGTTGAGTGGAAGCCGGCCAGACCCACGGGAGCCCAGGCAGAGCGGGGCCTGGGGGGCCCCCCTCGTCAACGCGCGCCCCCACTGCACACACACGCGCACATTCAGCCTGCCCCCGGCTCCCCACTCCGTCCTGCCTTCCACAGCAGCCCCGAGGACCGAAGGGGACATCAGACACGGTCCCGTTGGTTTGAAAAATAATAGGAATCTTATACTTCAATATTTCATTAGCTAAAAACATGTTTTAAAAAGTATGTACAGGGGTTGGGGGCTGGGAGCCCTGCCTTGGGGGGTCGGGGGTGGGGTGGGGAAGGGAGGGAAAGGCAGCAGCTCCCCTGGGTTCCACCCCTGGTCCTACTGCCTCTCACGTCTTCATCTGTTTAAATGCAAAACTTCTACACACGCACGCCCGCACACACACACACGCACACCCACACGCTTCTGCGAGCCCCGGAAACCTCTCCTTCTATCCTCAGAGACCCTCGGTCTGACCCCAAGGGCCCCCCTCTCAGGACCTGCCCCTCTCAGGCCCCAGGGGGCTGGTGGCGGCAAGAGAGGCTGAGCACAGGTGGGGGAAGAGAAGGGCGCTGGGCCTGCCACCGCCCGCCACCTTAGGTCGGTCGTGGAGTTTCTCTGAGCCCCAGTTTCCTCAGCTGTAAAACGGGCAGTCCTCATGGCCGCGCCTACCCCAGCCCCCAGGCGCAGGGCCAGACGAGGGAGACAGGAAGGTGCTTTTGGAACGTGGAAGCACTGGGAGGTGGTGGCGGGAGGGGTCCTGAGAACCCGGGGCCCCTGTGAGTCCCAAGGGGCTGCAGGGGGCAGAGGCTGAGGAATGCTCCGGCTAGGTGGCCCAGCGCCTGGGAAGGGGGTCTTCCCAAGCCCCCCAGTCCAACCCCTCCCTGTGCCTGGCCTGGTGAGTGGGGAGACAGTTGCTCGGGGTTAGAAGAGGGGGAGCAAGAGCCCCCCGACTGTGCACGAGTGTGTGTGCTAGAGAAGGCAACGCAGACCTCGCACCACCTGCCGTCCTCTCCCAGCCCGGATCCCTGATCGGACTGGGGTCAGGGGGTGCGACGGGGGGTGGGGGGTGGGCAGAGGGGCCGGAGCATGCAGTGCCCCCCGCGGGTCCTGGGGAAGGACAGACAGTAGCTCGTGCCCAAGATGGCGGGCGGGTGTGACAGGAGGGGGAGTGTGACGGCCCCGCGGGAGAGTCCGGTGGGGGGGTACTGGACGGCTTCCTCAGCCGAGGGGCCGGCCTCGCCGTCATGGCTGGCCGTCTCGAAGCCGTGCTCCACACCCCTCATGTCCGGCTCTATCTTGCCCGTGTAGCTGACGAAGGTGGTGTAGGCGTCACCCTCGGCCATAAACAGCTTGACCTTGGGGGTCCAGCTCTTCCTCACACTCGGCGGGCGTTGGTGCACATGTCGGCTGCGATGGCGTTCATCTCGCTCTCGTTGAAGCTGGGAGCAAAGTTCTGGCAGTAGTACTTGACAGCGTGGAGGACGCGACCATCCAGTGGTTTGCTGCTGGAGCTGTTCCTGGAAGAGCGGACGCCGGTGCCACAGCTGTTGGCCAGCGTGTTCCGGTCAAAGAAGGAGGCCAGGAGGCGCCACAGCAGCACCTTGTGCCGCGTGCCCGCGCTGACGTGTCAGTTCATGAGCTGCGCCCGGGTGACGTAGACGCTGGTGCCTGTTACCAGCTCCAGCTTCTCAGAGGGGTCACCCTCATCATAGAGCCTGGGGTGTGGCAGCGGCTGCCGATCTGGTTGATGAGCTCAGCAGGGAGAGACGCCAGGTCTTGCCGCACTCGGATGTGATTCCGGGACTCGGGGGCTACCTGCTCAGGGAGGGCCTCCTCCACCTTCTCGGCGGTCTGGCCTACATTCATCATGCGGTACATGGCGGACATATAGCACATCTGCCGATACTGCTCGTCTGTGCCCTCCTCGCCTGCGTCCTCCTCCTCCTTCTCGTGGTAAGAGCCGCGGCTGTCGCTGGTGTAAGCGCTTGAGATGCCCGGGCTGGTCCGCTCCGACGTGCTGGGACCACTCACCACTCCGCCTGCTGCTGCCGCCACGACCCCGCCGGCTTCTCCCCCGCCCCCAGCCACTCTGGCGCACTGTGCCGCCGCCACCGCCTTGGGCCTGCTGGGGCTGCCGGTTGGCGACCAGGTCCGGCGCGGAGAACTTGGCCATCTTGCGGCTGCCGTTGCCACTGCAGCCACCGCCGGCCTCCTTCTGGCTGCTGTCCCACAGCCGCTTGGCCACGGGCGTGCACTGCACAGAGTCCGACTCCTGCTGTTCCGTCTTGACGCGAGACACGAGGGGCAGTGGGGTGCCGCAGGCCGGCCAGCTCAACGTCTGCGCCACAGGGCTCTGGGGCTCGGACGAGGGGCCCTCCTCGGCGTGCAGGCCCTGGGAGTCACAGCGGGGTGAGCTCACCTTGAGGAAGAACTCTGTGCCCTGCTCCATGATCTCCTGGATCTGCAGGAAGCCCGATGTGTACATGAGCAGGAACTGGTCGCCCATGTTCATGCTCAGCCGGCCCGTGTAGCGGAAGCTGAGGCTCTGCTGGAAGGACTGGGGCTGTGCAGCCGCCGGCAGCTCCACCACCGCACTCCGGCTGCTGTAGGACAGGCCCCGGAAGTAGGAGCTGCTGGCGGCCAGCACGGCCCGGTGGGCCTTGTGGGCAGGGCCCTTGACCACCACCGAGACATCACAGTATGGGCCCTGCAGCCGCTGCTCCTTGAGGCACTCCAGAATGCTGTGGCCGAAGTTCGAGATCTGCATCTGCAGCGTCTGGGCCATGGCGGCGGCGGCTAAGCCGTGGCCGCGCTCCGGGGGCACGCGGCCAGCTCCTCAGCGGCGGCTGGGGCCGGGCCTGGGCCCGGGGCGCGCCCTCCTGCGCCGGAGCTACGGCCCCCGCGGCCTCCGCTTCAGCAGCAGCGGCAGCCGCGGCGGCCATTCATTGTGGGCCAGCTGAATTTATATCTTTATTAAAAATCAACATTTCCTCTGTCTTTCCAAATTAATGGATATAGAGTTGTACCTAGTATTTCTCATAATTTTTGTAAACCTCTCTCTCGAGTTATAGTCCAGTTTTAGCACCTGATATATTTTACCTTCCCTCTCACACCCTGTTCAAGCTTGCTACACTGTACTGTTATACACTTTATATTTATGTGTGTGTGTGTGTGTGTGTGTGTGTGTATGCACGTACCCCACACAGAATTGTTTTTGTTTGTTCTTTGGGGTTTTTTTTTGTTGTTACTGTTGGTATTAAAACATAGATTTTCTTTTAAGAAGATTTAAATAAGAAAAAAATCTTAACACATTTTCCCAAAGTTACCGTTTCTGGAGCTCTTCATTCTTTTGTGTAGCTCCATTTATCCATTTGGTGTTCGCCTGCTTGAAGAACCTGTTTTGATAGTTCTTATAGTGCAGTCTTGCTGGTGATGAACTCTTTTAGCTTGTCTATGTCTGAAAACGCCTCTTTCACATTTGTTTTTGAAATATAATTTGTCTGGGTATAGAATTCTAAGTTGACAGTTTTTTCTTTTCCCCTTTTAATACAGGCATACCTTGGAGATATTGTGGGTTCGGTTCCAGGCCACCACTAGAAACTGAATATCACAGTAAGTGAGTGACAAATTTTTTGGTTTCCCAATGCATACAAAAGTTATGTTTATATTATACTGTATTCTATTGTGTACAATAGCATTATGTCTAAAAAACCCCAGTGTACATACCTTAATTTAAAAATCCTTTATTGCTAAAAAATGCTAATCATCTGAGCCTTCAGCGATTTATAATCTTTTTGCAGGTGGAGGGTCTTGCTTCGATGCTGATGGCTGCTGACTGATCAGGGTGGTGGTTGCTGAAGGTTGGAATGGCTGTGACAGTTTCTAAAAATAAGACAACAATGAGGTTTTGCTGCACTGATTGACTCTTCCTTTCACGAATGATTTTTCTGCAGTGTGCAATGCTGTTTGATAGCATTTTTACCCACAGTGAAATTTCTTTCAGAATTGGAGCCAATCCTTTGAAACCCTACTCCTGCTTTATCAAATAATTTTATGTAATATTCTAAATCCTTTGTTGTCATTTCATTAATCTCCACAGCATCTTCACCTGGAGTAGATTCCATCTCAAGAAACCACTTTCTTTGCTCATCCATAAGAAGCAACTCCTGATCTGTGGAAGTTTTATCATGAGATCACAGCAATGTTGTCACATCTTCGGGCTCCACTTCTAATTCTAGTTCTCTTCCTATTTCCACCACATCTGCAGTTACTTCCTGCACTGAAGTCTTGAACCCCTCATTCATTCAGGTTGGAATCAGCTTCTTCCAAACTCCTGTTAATGTTGATATTTTGACCTCTTCCTCTGAATCATGAATGTTCTTAATGGCATCTAGAATGATGAAGCTTTTCCAGGTTTTCAATTTACTTTGCCCAGATCCATCTGAGGAATCACGGTGTCTATGGCAGCTATAACCTTATGAAATGTATTTCTTTTTTGTTTGTTTGTTTTTGTTGTTTTTTTGGCCGTGCCCCATGGCATGCGGGATCTTAGTTCCCCCACTAGGGATCGAAGTGGTGCCCCCTGCAGTGGAAGCGTGGAGTCTTAACCACTGGACCGCCAGGGAAGCCCCGAAATGTAGTTCTTAAATAATAAGACTTGGAAGTCATAATTACTCCTTGATCCATGGGCTGCAGAATGGATATTGTGTTAAATGGATGTTGTGTTAGCAGGCATGAAAACAACATTAATCTTGTCCATCTCCATCAGAGCTCTTGGGTGACCGGTTGCGTTGTCAATGAGCAGTAACATTTTGAAAGAAATCTTTTTTGCCTGAACAGTAGGTCTCAACAGTGGACTTAAAATATTCAGTAAGGCGTGTTGTAAATAGGAGAGCTGTCATCCAGGCTTTGTTGTTCCACTTATAGAGCACAGGCAGAGTAGATTTAGCATAATTCTTAAGGCCCTTAGGATTTTCGGAATGGTGAATGAGTATTGGCTTCAATTTCAGGTCACCAACTGCATTATTCCCTAACAAGAGAGTCAGCCTGTGTTTTGAAGTTTCAAAGCCAGGCATTGACATCTCTCTAGTTATGAAAGTCCTAGATGGCATCTTCTTCCAATATAAGGCTGTTTCATCTACATTGAAAATCTGTTATTTCATGTAGACACCTTTATTAATTAACTTAGCTACATGCTCTGGATAACTTGCTGTAGCTTCCACATCAGCACTTGCTGCTTCACCTTGTAATTTTATATTATGGAGACGGCTTCTTTCCTTAAACCTCATGAACCAACCTCTACTGGCTTCAAACTTTTCTTCTGTAGCTTCCTCACCTCTCTCAGCCTTCATAGAATTGAAGAGAGTTAGGGCCTTGCTCTGGATTAGGCTTTGACTTAAGGGAATGTTGTGGCTGGTTTGAATCTTCGATCCAGACCACTAAAACTTTCTCCATATCAGCAATAAGGCTGTTTTGCTTTCTTGTCATTCATGTTTTCAGTGGAGTTCCTTTAAGAACTTTTCCTTTGTATTCACAACTTGTTTAACTGTTTGGCGCAAGAGGCCTTGCTTTCAGCCTATCTCAGCTTTAGACATGCCTTCCTCACTAAGCTTAATCATTTGTAGCTTTTGATTTAAAGTGAGAGATGTTTGACTCTTCCTTTCACTTGAACACTTAGAGGCCATCGTAGGGTTATAAATTGACCTAATTTCAATATTGTTATGTCTTGGGGAATAGGGAAGCCTGAGGGGGGGGAGAGAGAGAGGTTAGGGGACATTTGGAACCCACACACTTATCGGTTAAGTTTGCCATTTTATATAGGCACAATTTGTGGCACCCCAAAACAATGACAATAGTAACATCAAAGATCACTAATTACAGATCATGATAACAAATATAATAATCATTTAAGTTTGAAGTCTTGCGGGAATTACCAAAATTTGACACAGAGTCATATGAAGTGAGCAACTGTTGGGAAAATGGTGCCAATAGACTTGCTTGACACAGGGTTGCCAGAAACCTTCTGTTTGTAAAAAAAAAAAGCAATATCTGTAAAGGGCAGTAAAGGGAAGTGCAATAACATGAAGTATGCCTATATTTTTAAAATGTCCTCTTGCATTTTTTCCTATAAGAAATCTGCTGTCATATATGAAAGAAGGACTCTTTCATAAGGGACTACTATGAACAACTGCATGCCAACAAATTAGGTAACTTAGATGATGGGACAAGCTTTTAGAAAGATGCAAACTACTGAAACTGACTCAAGAGGAAATAGAAAATCCGAGTAGACATAACAAAGAAATTGAATTAGTACTCATAAACTACCCCAAAAAGAAAACCCAGACCCAGCTGGCTTCACTGATAAATTCTACCAAATATTTAATAAAGAATACTAATTTTTCTCAAACTCTTCCAAAGAATAGAAGAGTAGGAAACACTTCACAACTCATTCTATGAGGCCAATATTACTCTCATCACAAGAACCAGAAAAACATATAATAAAATCAAACCACAGAGCAATATATCTTATAAATATAGACACAAAAATCCTTAATAAAATAGCAAACAAAACAACCAGAGGTATATAAATGGATTATATAACATGGCCTAGAAGGATTTATCTTAGCAATGTAAGATTGGATTAGCATCCTAAAATCAATTAATATACCACACCCTATCAACAGAATAAAAGATAAATAAAAAACTCAGAATCATCTCAATAGACACAAAAAAAGCATTTAAAGAAATTCAGCACACTTCATGATAAAACAGTTAAGGTAATAATGAAAAGGAACTTTCTCAAACTGATAAATGTCATCTATAAAACACTCAAAAAAGGATTTGCCTATTCTGGACATCTAAGCAGATTCATATTTGTCCTTTTGTGTCTGGCTTCTCACAGTTATCATGTTTTCAGGATTCATCCATGTTGTAGCATTTCAATCCGTTTTATGGCCAAATGATATTCCATTGTATTGCTATACACTAGATCTTCATTACTTGCGGCTTTATTTGTGAGTTCCCCTACTCACTGAATTATATTTGTAACCCCAAAATCAAAAGACTGGTGGTGCTTTTGGAGTCATTTGTGAACATGCACACATTATATATACATAATGTGTCAATTTTCTCTAGCTGGTTTTGAGCCGTTTGATTATAATGTGCCTTAACGTAGTTTTTTTCATGTTTCTTTTGCTTTGGGGTTCATTGAGCTGCATAGATCTGTGGGTTTACAGTTTTCATTAAATTTGGAAAAATTTTGGCCATTATTTAAAAAATTCTTTTGTGTCCCCATTTTTTTCTTCTTTGGAAACTCTAATTAGGCTGCTTGATATAGTCCCATAGCTCACTGATATGCTGCTTCTTTTTTAGATTATTTTTTTCTCTGTGTGTTTCATGTTGGATAGTTTCTGTTGCTATGTCTTCAAGTCCACTAATCTTTTTTTCTTCAGCGTCTAATCAGCAATTAGTTCAAATATACTCTTCATCTTAGGCATTGTAGTTTTTCTCTCTAGAAGTTTGATTTGGATCTCTATTTTTCTCATTTTTTTTTGTAAGCTTTATTGAGGTACAATTGATAAAACTATAAGATATTTAAAATGTACAACATGATTATACACACACACACACACACACACACACACACACACTCACACACACACACACACACACACATTGTGAAAGGATTCCCCCCATGGAGTTAGTTAACACATGATTTGGATCTTTTAATATCTTCACTGCTTTTACTTAAAATTTTCAACATATGGAATAAAGTTATAGCAATTTTTAATATTCTTGTCTGCTAATTCTAATACCTTTTGATTTACTGTCTCCTTATTGGATGTATTTTCCTGCTTCTTTGCTTGCCTTGTAATTTTGATTGAATGCTAGGCATTGGTGAAATTTACCATGTTGCATGCTTGGTATTTTGTATTTCTATAAATATTCTTGAGTTTTATTCTGGGACATAGTTAGTTGTTAACAGTTGCATCACTTCAGGACTTGCTTTTAAGATTTGTTAGGCAGGATTTGAGAAATATTATGTCTAGGGTTAATTCACCCCATTACTGAGGCAAGATGCTTTTTAATGCTCTACTAGGTACCTCATGAATTAGGAAGTTTTTCAGTCTGGCCAGTGATAGCAGATACCGTTCCTGGTCTTACGTGAGTGTTGGGTAGTATTACTTATACTTCTGTGGGACAATTCTTTCCCCAGGCTTGGGTACTTTCTTCAAACCTGTATGCTGGTCCGTACTCCCATGAATACTGGAGGAAACTTTCTGCAGATCACTAGTTTTCTCTCAGTACAACTTAATCCTCTTCAGTACTGTGTAATGGACCTTAGTGACCTTAGTTTCCCTGAACACTCAGCTTTACCTCCTCAACTTGGAGTTTGCCAAGCTCTGCCTGTCTGCCCCCCTACTACACTGCAGCCTGAAAATTTTCTCAAGGCAGGAAGCTGCAGCCATCATAGAGCTCACCCCACTCATCTCCTGTTTCTCAGGGATCTCTGTCCTTTGTACCTGACGTCCATTGTCTTTGCTTGTGTATTGATTGTTTCAGGCAGAAAGGCAATTCTAATCTTTGTAACTCCCTCTTGACTGGAAGTGTGAGTTAATCCATGGGATTTGATATATAGTGCAGTGACCATTCTTCATTTTAAATGGTCTGTATTTTTATGTTTGATTTTTTTCCCCTCTAACTTGAATTACTTAGATTCTATTTAGTTATTTCTAAATGACTTTTTTCTCCATGCTTCTATTGTGACCTCTAATTTTATAGCCTTGTGAACAGAAAATGTGGCCTGTGTGATAAAAACTTGTAGAGAGACAAACCAGTTCACTAGATGGATGATCACAGGATTTTTCTAGGTTGCCTGGCAGTGAGCTAGCAGGACTGAACCCACAGCCCAGGCCCAGCTCTCCAGGGGCTGCTGAGAGAATCTGAAACCACATCCATCGTTCCTGGCTGACCCTCCTGCCTGTCAGTTTCATCCTGCTCAAAGTGATGCCTGCTTGATGTTTCTTTTCCCAGCTCTCATGATGGTTCCATAGATGTCTGAAAAACACTTGTGAAGTATTCAAGTTTTCTAGAATTCACATCCTTTTTTTTGTTTTTTTTACAGTTGTCTTGCACACACTTAATCTGACAGGAAGTTTTTATAATGATATATCCTTACTGGATCTTTTCAAAGTATTCAACTTAGTTTTCTAGAAACAACTACTATTTTTCACATTCATATTTTATTGGTTTATATAATATTTAAATTAAGAACATAGTCCTAGCATAGGACTTCCCTGGTGGTGCAGTGGTTAAGAATCCACCTGCCAATGCAGGGGACATGGGTTTGGGCCCTGGTCCAGGAAGATCCCACATGTCGAGGAGCAACTAAGCCCGTGAGCAACAACTACTGAGCCTGAGCTCTAGAGCCCATGAGCCAGAACTACTGAGCCCGCGAGCCACAACTACTGAAGCCCGTGCGCCTAGAGCCCATGCTCCACAACAAGAGAAGCTACTGCAATGAGGAGCCTGCCCCTGCAATGAAGAATAGCCTGCGCTCACCGCAACCAGAAGAAGCCCATGCACAGCAACGAAGACCCAACGCAGACCAAAAAAAAAAAAAAAAAAGCTAGCATAAGCAGGATTGGAACAACTCAACAGATTGGAACAGCTCAATGCTGGAGAGGGTGTGGAGAAAAGGGAACCCTCTTGCACTGTTGGTGGGAATGTAAATTGATACAGCCACTATGGAGAGCAGTATGGAGGTTCCTTAAAAAACTAAAAATAGAACTACTACATGAGCCAGCAATCCCACTACTGGGCATATACCCAGAGAAAACCATAATTCAAAAAGACACATGCACCCTAATGTTCATTGCAGCACTATTTACAATAGCCAGGTTATGGAAGCAACCTAAATGCCCATCGACAGACGAATGGATGAAGAAGATGTGGTACATATATACAATGGAATATTACTCAGCCATAAAAAAGAACGAAATTGGTTCATTTGTTGAGACGTGGATGTATCTAGAGACTGTCATACAGGGTGAAGTAAGTCAGAAAGAAAAAAATACCATATATTAACACATATATGTGGAATCTAGAAAAATGCTACAGATGAACCTGTTTGCAGGGCAGAAATTGAGACACAGATGTAGAGAACAAACATATGGACACCAAGGGGGGAAAGCTGCAGGGGTGTGGGGATGGTGATGTGATGAATTGGGCGATTGGGATTGACATGTATACACTGATGTGTATAAAATTGATGACTAATAAGAACCTGCTGTATAAAAATAAAATAAAATTCAAAAATTCAAAAAAAAAAAAAAAAGAATACCAGACAGTGATGAAGTACCAGAGAGCAGGGAGGTAACACGATCTGATAAAAAAAAGAACAAGCATGGGTGGACATACAGGAGTAGCTTACTAGCCTCCAGCCTTCAGCATGTCAGGGACTTTGATGTTTATTACAGGAAGAATAGAGAACATCAGTTGTGTAGGGTTAAAGTTAAACATGCTTCTAATATGGTAGGTAAGTCCTGTTAATTATGTTTTTCAAACCTTGTATGTTTTTTTTCTTCTTGATCTTTAAATTCTAAAAGAGATGATTTTAATTTGTTATTTTCTCTGAGTAGGTCTCCCAGTTTTTGTTTTATGTATCCTGAAGCTATGCCAGATAGAAAGAGAAACACGACATTTCTTTACACGTACTATAACTTTTATCAATGTAAATATCCTTGATCCATTTTCATGCTATTAACTATGAATTCTATCTATTATATTACTATATCACATCTTTATTTTTATTAATATTTGCCTGCTATGTCAGTCTATTAGTTAATTTTTAATACTTCATGATTTTAGGAGTGGCTCTCGTATTAAGATATGTTTTGATTTATTTCTGTTATACTTCCTTGTGTGTGTGTAAGATTGATTACCTTTCCTTTGCTTTTTTTCTTCCTTCTAGTGCAGCATTTCATAACCCTGGATGCATACTAGGATCACCTAGGAACCTTTCAGAAAACAATTTAACATCTAAACTTTACCCCAGAATCTCCGGGGAGGAGAGTGGTTATCAGCATTTTTTTTTAAAGCTTGTAGCATGAAGTCAGGATTGACAACACTAGTGTTTCTATTCCTGTAGTGCTTCTTCTTAAGTTCTCAACAATCACATTTAAAATTATAATTTTCTATCAGTGGATAGACTGAAACAGCTGTGGCAGTCAAGGTAAAATCAGAGAGGCAGAAGTAAGAGCATTAATGAATAAGGAACTTATTATAGGGATTCAAGTTGACGCAATTGTGATTGCTGGTGGAACAATTTGTTGCCTGCCTCTGGTATTGGCCTGAAGTCATTATAAGTTAGCCAGCCCAGCAGTTGGGAAGGAAAGCTGAACAAGAACAGGAGCAGGGACAAACTGGAAACTGCTGGGGGGAAAAATAATGGAGCCTGTATCTGTCTGTCTTTCTCTACCTTAGATGACTTGTATGACCTGAAGCCTGCAGGCTGGGTGCTGCCCCACACCAACAAGGTGAGCCAGGAGATCAGCAACAACATGCATGAGGTACCACAGTGCCCGGCACCCTCCACCGAGCTTCCACTGTGTGGAATATATGGCTGCTGCTTCCCTTATGACTTCTGGATCTCCAGCACATTTCTCTTGTTGTGAACTGCATTGTAATTCTGAGACTAACTTCTTGGAGTTAGGCTAGCCTTCACAGGTTGAGGGCTTAGTCCTCTGTGAGACTGCCCTCACTTCAGACACAAGCTGCGACTCCTGGATTCCCAGGCCACCTGCACTTCTGAACAACTGGCTACAAATTTGGGGGTTCCCACTACCCCCTCAGGTTTGATAAGTCACTAGAATGACTCACAGAACTCAAGAAAGAGCTATACTTATGGCCACAGTCTTGTTATAGCAAAAGGCTGCAAATCAAAACCAGACAAAAAAGGAGAGACACATAGGGTAGGCCTTGGGAGGGTCTCAAATGGGAAGTTTCTGTGTCCTCTCCCCAGGCAGTCAGGAAGCGTCACACTCCTGGCATATCAATGTGTATTACCAGCCAGGAGGCTTAGCCAAGCTTCGAGTCCAGAGTTTTATTGGGATTCTATTACCCGAGCATGATGGCTTGAATTCTTGGCCATGTGACTGAAGTCAATCTCCAACCCCCAACCTTGGCCCCCCACCCCATGGAGGTTGAATTGGTAGAATTGGTATGACTTGGCTCAGAGCCCTAACCCTCTAACCACATGGTTGATCTTTCCAGTATGGCCAGCCCCGTCCGGGAACTATCTAGGGGCTCGACAGCCATGAATAACAAAGACACACCTATCCCTTGGGAAATTCTGAGAATCTAGAGATTCCCTCCCAGAAACCAGGACCAAAGGCCAGTCAAATTCTTGACTATACAATGCGAAAGCTAAATGGAAACTAGACATGTACTGGAATTCTGGGGACCATAGTTCCAGCTTAGATGACCCTGTGCAACGCCACCACAACAGTATTATCTCTGACTCCCCTGCACCCCACCAAGAAAACACCCTTAGTATACTGCCACTCTCCTTGGTGCTTCTCTCTCACTACCAGCATACAGACCAACTCCAATGCTTTATCACAATCAGGTGGATTTTAGTTTCGGATTGCCATTAATATTTTAAAATATTATCCCTTCTCTTTTTAAGGAGTTACTTCTTTTTCTTTTTTAATAAATTTATATATTTTATTTATTTTTGGCTGTGTTGGGTCTTCATTGCTGCACATGGGCTTTCTCTAATTGCAGTAAGAGGGGGCTATTCTTCATTGTGGTGCGCGGGCTTCTTATTGTGGTGACTTCTCTTGTTGTGGAGCGTGAGCTCTAGGCGCCTGGGCTTCAGTAGTTGCAGCACATGGGCTCAGTAGTTGCGACTCGCAGGCTCTAGAGCACAGGCTCAGTAGTTGTGGCACATGGGCTTAGTTGCTCCGCGGCATGTGGGATCTTCCCAGACCAGGGCTCGAACCTGTGTCCCCTGCATTGGCAGGCGGATTCTCAACGAAAAGCAAAGATTAAAGTCAAAGAAACAGATCGAACATGGAGTCCGATTTACCTCTTCCCTGTTACAGAAACAACAGTTTAGATGTGGCCAATACAAGTGAAAATAATATATTGATTTTTTAGTCTATTTCTTTTCCCTTTAGAATGGAATGCAAAGGCTAGTTTAGGTCAGTGCAAAATTAGTTGCTAGGAAATGGAAGATGTCTTTCTGTTTAGGATATTTGGGATTAGTAATCAAAGTGTTCTCTAATGTGAAGTACATACAGTACATATGTCTTATTGTTTTTATAGGAAGCAAAATAGATACAATAAATGCCAAGAACAAGATAGTACTGAGGAATTTGTAGAGATTGCAGTTAAAGTGTTTCAGAAAGAGGGATCCCTTCCACAGCCCAAGAGTGGGCTTTTGTCCAACACTTAGAAATGAATTGTCCAAGGAGACACATGTGCTGACAAAGCAAGAGGCTTTATTGGAAAGGGGCACCCGGGCGGAGAGCAGCAGGGTCAGGGAACCCAGGAGAACTGCTCTGCCACGTTGCTCTCAGTCTCGGGTTTTATGGTAATGGGATTCGTTTCCAGGCTGTCTCTGGCCAATCATTCCACCTCAGGATCCTTCCTGGTGGTGCACACATGGCTTAATCAAGATAGATTCGAGTGAGAAGGATTCTGGGAGGATGGTAGGACATACGGACTGGCGTCTCCTCTCTCTTTTTGACCTTTCCTGAATTCTTCTGGTTGGTGGTAGATTGTTAGTTCCTCATTCCTTACCAGGACATCCTGTTGTAAGATGACTCATGCAAGTGGTTACTATTGTGCCTGGTCAGGGCAGGCGGTTTCAGTCAATGGTTCCCCTAACAAAAGCAATGCTTAAATTTAGCAGTATCACTTTGATAATTTTTGTAAAAGAAAATCAAATGTGTGCAATTAGATGAAACAAATAGGTCATTAAAATTTTTAGTTGTGGCACAAGATGACTAAAATTCAAAAGTAAATGATAAGCTCTGAAGAGGGTCTGATTTCATGAACATACTTCTGATATATTAGTTTATTTGTTGTTAATGACGATTTTAAAAAATGGAAGGGCCATTTGATTTAAGCTAATGATACAATATTCCCAACAATTATATTTCCACATGAAGTTTTGTTGTTGTTGCTATTGTTATTGCAAGATTTCTCCCCTTTCAAAATTAAATACTGTGTTGTTATGGGTATTTAAAATTCAATGCAAGGGTTTGAAGATGGTACTTAATTTACCATGTAGAAATAAAATTACTGTTGTCAGCACTTATGTTTGAAAAATCTTGTCAGGACAATTGAATTATTTTGAAAAACAGTGTTCGTTCAAAGGAGAGGGTTTCATTTGTTAAAATGATCATTCTAAGGCTCATCTCAACAACTGTGCTCTTATGTTTTGTTCTCCCAGAATCTTTTGCCTGTATCCTTTTCTCAGCTTCACGCCTTTCTCCACCTCTTTCCCTTTAACTTCTTGACCTTTTCCCTATCAGCTTGTACTCTTTAAACAAACCCATTTTCTCTGTTACTACTTCTCTTCCATTCTCTACAAGATATCAAGAAAGGGCCTTTATTACCTGCTTTCTCAACTTTCAGATTCTCTTATTTGTTTCTCAAGTTTGCAGCAGAATTTTGTGCTCTAATGACCAAATACAATGACATCTTGCAGACCTCATCCCGAGATTGATACCAATGGCTTCACACCTTCATTCAAAATTTTCTTCCTTTATTTTCTGTGTCAATGGAAAAAATTAATCAAGAGTCATTCTAAGAAAGAAATAGTTTTATTTGAGCCAACCTGAGCATTATAACCCAGGATACAGTCTTTCAGAAAGCTCTGAGGACTGTTCCACCTGTTAGAGGTCAAAGCACAGTCATATAAGTTTTTGAGACAAACGGATATACATCAAAGGGCTATATGTCAAAGTAATATATTGACAGTTTACATAGTCCAAAAAGGTGAGTAGTGATCATTGTGATCCCTTATAGGATTAAGGAAGGAATGTTATCACCTAAGGAGTTACTGTAACAGGGAAGAACAAAATCTGACTCCATGTTGGATCCGTTTCTTTTACTTTGACCTTTGCTTTCCATTGCTTTTATTCTGTCTATATCTATAGGCATACATAATGGGAACCCTGCCCCTCTGCCTGAATGTTAAACTAAAGTGCCTTTGTTCAGCTCACAGAGAAACACCCTGACCCTGCTCACCTGTAAATGGCTGCAGAAAAGAAGAAATAACACATGCTCTCCCTGAGGCTGGCCAAAACCAGGAGTATTTTGCAAGACTTATGGCCTTTTTACTTTATTTCCTCACCTCCTCCCCATCTCTGCTCTATAAAAGAAACTAACATCCAGACCCTGATAAGATGGTGCTCTAGGACACTAGTCCACCATCTTCTTGGATGCCCGACTTTCCGAATAAAGTCGCTATTCCTTGCCTCAACAAGCTTCAATTCGGTAACATTACCTTGCTGGCACTAATGAAACAGGAGGGAAGGGGGCAGGGCACAACCTTTGAAAGAATGACATAGTCTGAGGACATGACATAAACTGCTTAGAACCAAATGGGTCCAAGATGACAGACAAGTCAACTTCAACTAGACCTGGAGCCTCAGTACATGCTCATTGTAACACATCAGCAAGCTAAATGACACACCCACAGGTCCCATGACAGTTCTAAGGCCGACCATAAGGATAAAAAAGTGGGTGGTGGCTCAATTCCTGGAATTCCCCGCCCCTTCCTGAAATAGCTGGAATACTCCTCCCACTCATTAGCCTATGAAATTACCCACCCCTATGAAAACTGACAACCCCATACCCTGATGCCACTCTCGCCTTCTGAGATGGACTACACTCTGTCTGTGGAGTGTTTCTCTCTAAATAAATTCACTTCTCACCTATCACTTTGTCTCTCGCTGAATTCCTTCTGCGATGAGACATCAGGAACCTGAGCTTCATTAAGTCCTGAAACCAAGTGTATGATCTCAGTTGGAAGACCATGGGGTTTTGGCTGGGTTCAAGTCCTGGCCTCATCAGTTCAAGTCCCAGTCTGAGGTGCATGGTTTCACTAGGAGAAAATTGCTTCTTTCTTTTTTTTTTTTTTGGCTAGTAGACATTCCTGTGTCTTCTAAGGAGATCTGGTTAATGTATAGTGCAGATGCATAGTGCACACTAAAGGGGCAGGGGTAATGGCTCAAATGGCAGAGAAAATTTTACATTAATCTTTTTTTTTTTTTGGTCCTACCTTAAAATAATTTTATTCAGCATCTGTAATGCTGCATTTTCTTGAACCTCTTCCTATCATTTTGACCAACAGTTATCTGTCTTTCTAAATTCCTTTCTTTACCCACCACTTCTTCTGTAAGAGTTGGGGATTACATTAGGTTACAAAAAAACGAAGGTTCAAAAATAGTGGCTTAACATAATAGGCGTTTTTCTTTCACCTATACCAAGTTTCTAGTTAGTATGGAAGTTCCCTTAAGTCACCATGCATAGAGAGACCAAGGTGGCTCCCATCTTTCTATTTCACCATCCTCACCACTAGTTCCATGCTCAAGATCACATCATGTTCCAAGAGAGAACCTGGGCCTTCACCACCACATCAAAATTCCAGGTAACCAGGAAGGGTAAAATAACACCTCCAACTCATATCAATTCCCTTAAGAAATCTTTTGGAAATTCCATAATATCATTTGCCAGAACTTAGTCACATGTCTATACCCAGCCACAAGGATGGCAAAGTGCCCTGTTAAAACCAAGAAACATGTTATTAATGGAGATGCTTCTAAAGATAGCTGCATATTTGCTAGATAACGATCAGTCTCTGCCACAATCTGTTTTCTCAAACACTGCCTACATGATCAGAAATGATCCATGCTTATAAATGGTGAGTGGAGTGGGCTTATTAAGTAATAATAACAATGATTTATTTATACTATTTATTAAGCACCCACCATGGGCAAGGCATTGTGCTGCCTTTATGCATGTTACCTCAAACTTTTGTAGTAATTCTTCAGATGAAGTCCTGCTATTACTATTTTAAGGAGGAAAATGAATCTCAGAGAGATTAGAGTCAACGTGTTTAAGGATGTATGGATAGAAATGAGCTGAGGTTGGGTTTGAATTCAGCTAGTACGGTTCCACAGCCTATTCTCTTTTTCATTATACATGGCCCACACTGAATATTCATATTCATAGTCTTTTGTCCAGTCATGTGGCATTGACATTGGACTATTCAAAATTATAGAATCGTTTGTTTGGCTGCAATGACAATTACTACTTGATTTAAGCTTTTTATCAAGACAGAGATCACCAGGTCAACTGGTACCACAGGGAGGTGGTTAAATCTCCACCGTTGTGCGGGTGCAAATGAGGTCACACTGACAGAAGGAAACAACTTTCTGTTGCTCTCTGCCTGAGAGACACGGGACCGCAGCTCTCTGTAAAATCTCCTACCCAGGTATTTCAAGGCTTCCTAAACAGGTCCACCCACTCCCAAAATACTGCCTTTGTTGTGCTGGGCTGTGCATGTCTAACATCTGTCCTAAATCTTGAAACTTTACCCCACTTTTTATGGAGAAATAAGAGAGGCCGGGTACAAGAGGCCAGAACTGTTATGCCAGTGGTACTTCCTCCACATGGAAGGAAATATCAGGAGTGAGAAGAAACATTCCTCTCTGCTCCCCATCTCTATAACTGTCTTGCTTCAGTTTTGCTTTGTGTGTGTGTGTGTGTGCTAGCAGAGAACTCAAGTAGGGTTGTGTGATACCATTATTAATGTGCTTTTCATTGAAAAAGCTATTTTAGAATACCTCTCTGTTCTTTAGACATGAGTCAAGTAGGGAATAAGCCAGGAGACAAATCTACTACTGATAGTTGCTGTTCTGTCAGAATTCTTCTTTTTCTTCCTCTTACTTTGTCAGCTTTTGTGCTGCACTGTGCTCTTTGTTTCTGGTTGCTTTTTCTGTTAGCTGATTTCTCTCCCAGGATACTCCTTACCCTTCCAAGAAACAAACTTCTGGTAGGTTTGCTACACCAGTTTATTCAATAGGTGCCAACATACACAAATCAAGCTGAGGATCCTCTTTACATGCTAATTAGATTCTTAAATTTGCAAAAACTTAAAATCCTCAAGGTTGGCCTGGGCCTAAGGTATTTTGCAGACAACTTGCAGTCTCCTCTCCCCTAGCCTTCAGCTACTCCCTCTATGTAGATGACCTCCAAGTGCATGTCTCTATCCCTGCCCTTGTCCCAGCAGCCTGCTAGATATCTCTACTTAGTTGTGTCCCTTGAATTGCAACTTGAACCTGTCCAAAGTGAAACTTCAACCTTTCCAGAACGGAACTCATCAACTCTTACTTGTTCTTTCTGTAATTTGTTCTCTTCAACTGGTTTCTCTCTCACTATAAAGGCTAACCATTCTAGTTGCTTAGATCCAAAATGTTCTATCTCTCTGGGATTTTCTTACCCATAATATGTGTTGTCAAAGTTCTCTTCTTTCAGGATCTAATCCAATTTCCATCCTGCACCTCTTTGGTCAAAATGAATCCTTTTCCCCTATATCCCAGTATGACTCTCTAATTCTTTAAAGCATTGGCATGATCTCCCTTTTATCAAATTTTGTATCTCCTGATTTTTGTACAAAAATACATTAAATGAGCACCTACTGTATAATGTATTAGATATTCTCTATATGTTTATTTAGTCTTCATACCATTTTACAGATGTTTATTTAGTCTTCATACCCCATTTTACAGATGGAAAAATTAAAGCTGTTTCCTTATCTGCAAAAACAACAAAAACTAAAAAACAGGGACTTCCCTGGTGATGCAGTGGTTAAGAATCCACCTGCCAATGCAGGGGACACGGGTTCGAGCCCTGGTCCAGGAAGATCCCACAAGCCACGGAGCAACTAAGCCCGTGCACCACAACTACTGAGCCTGTGCTCTAGAGCCTGCAAGCCACAACTACTGAGCCCACGTGCCACAACTACTGAAGCCCACTCACCTAGAGCCCATGCTCTGCAACAAGAGAAGCCACTGCAGTGAGAAGCCCGCGCACCATAACGAAGAGTAGCCCCTGCTCGCTGCAACTAGAGAAAGCCCGTGCACAGGAACGAAGACCCAATGCAGCCAAAAATAAATAAATAAATAAATTTATTAAAACAACAACAAGAAAAATACAACTCTAAACCTAAAATGAACCATTAATATTTTAAATACTTCTAGTGTCTGGTATAATGTCAGCTTAATAAATGTATTTTTCCTTTGGCATTCTAGCACAGTGTTTGATACATACTAAGTATTCAGTATTAAATATCATGTATCATACAAAATGTTTATTAGACTACATTGAGGTAAGATGAACATCAAATTTCATGAAAACCTATAGAGTGTCCATTTTGTACAAGGCGTATTTTTTTTTTATGAATTAATTTATTTTTGGCTGCGTTGGGTCTTTGTTGCTATGCAGGGGCTTTCTCTAGTTGCGGCCAGCGGGGGCTACTCTTCGTTGCGGTGCTTGGGCTTCTCATTGCGGTGGCTTCTCTTGTTGCGGAGCATGGCTGTAGGCACGCGGGCTTCAGCAGTTGTGGATCGCGGGCTCTAGAGCACAGGATCAGTGGTTGTGATGCATGGGCTTAGTTGCTCCGTGGAATGTGGGATCTTCCCGGACCAGGGCTCGAACCCGTGTCCCCTGTATTGGCAGGCGGATTCTTAACCACTGTGCCACCAGGGAAGACCTACAAAGCATATTTTATATTTGGCTTGAACTTTTTACAGTGATAGAGTGTAAAAGGCAAAAGATTTAGCATCCTTTATTCCTCCCCGATATCACTAGAAGGAAGTAAACAACAGTTATCAGTTATCAGCAGTGAACATGATGTCAACATTTCTCAAGACAAAGTATCACAAAGCAGGAAAAGAAGAGATACTATCACCAAACAGGTGTTCATGAGGTATTTACTGCCTATTTAAAAATGCTTTATAGGACATTTAAAAACTGTAGGACAGTTTACAGGTTTGTTCTTTTTTTTTAGAGTTCAAGATATCTATGAAAAATCTATTAACTTTTATGACACTTGGGAGGATGAGGCCAAAATATCTCAGAAGGTACTTTTCAGGGAGTGTGAGGAAACCCTAGATAACCAGCAAGGATCAGATTACTCATGCTAATCAGGAGGGGCTGGCTCAGGAGCAGGGTAAGGAGACTGGCCTTGGTGGGGGGACCACAGAGCACCCTCTTTGGTCCCCAGTTGCTCTGCTGCTGGGCAACCAGCCAGGGCTGCCCCTAAGGATACCAGACCTACCCTCACCAAAGAGTCTCTGTTGTCCAATAGCCTCCAGGACCCACTGCCTACAAAGCTCATGGAGAAAACCAACCCCAAACCTGGAGAAACTGATAACATGAAATAGGAAGGGAGAAAGGCAAAAAGAAATAATGGTGGTGATGGTGGGTTTTGTTTAACCTTTGCTCGGATGCAAAGAGAAACAGCCAGAATGACTACTAACTAGTATTACTACCATTACTATATGGCTCTGTGCTAGTCCTCTACAAGTATAAAAATTATTGTATTCTGGAAATTAAAGTCAAGTTTAATAGGATGGTGATAAAGCATATCAGATAAAGCTCACTGGGGACATGGTTGTAACAACATTAGGTTTATGAACTTGCTGTAACAATTAACATGAGGAACCAGGGGTCTCTCCTAAGAGGGAGTAGGGAAAGACTTTTAAAAATAGGGCTTGGGGATTCCCTGGTGGCGCAGTGGTTAAGAATCCGCCTGCCAATGCAGGGGACACAGGTTCGAGCCCTGGTCTGGGAATATCCCACATCCCGCGGAGCAACTAAGCCCGTGCGCCACAACTACTGAGCCCACCGCCACAACTACCGAAGCCCATGTGCCTAGAGCCCGTGATCCACGACAAGAGAAGCCACCGCAGTGAGAAGCCCATGCACCGCAACGAAGAGCAGCCCCCGCTCGCTGCAACTAGAAGAAAGCCCGCGCACAGCAACGAAGACCCAACGCAGCCAAAAATAAATAAAATAAAATAAATAAAACATTAATAAATAAATAAATAAATAAATGAAAATAGGGCTTGGATGATTCTAAAGAAGAACCAGGGGAAGTAGGGGTTACCTCTGGTTTGATTATCACAGTAATCTCTGCCCAGGAGGTGAGAGAATCAAAGCAGGGCTGGGGAAGTCCGGGTAAGAAAGCAGCAATAAAAAAATAAAATTAAAATCCATGTAAATATTCACAGTAGTCGAAGGGTGGAAGCAACCCAAGTGTCCATTGAGTGATGAGTGGATAAACAAGATGTGGTAAATATATACAATGGAATATTATTTGATCTTAAAAAGGAAGGACATTGTGACACATGCTACAACTTGGATGAATTTTCAGGACATTATGATAAGTGAAATAAGCCAGACACAAAAGGACAAATATTGTATGATACCCCTTATATGAGGTACCTAGAACAGTCAAATTAACAGAGGCAGAAAGTGAAATGGTGGTGGCCTGTGGCTGAGAGGGGCATGGGTGGAAACGGAATTAGTATATAATGGTATGGAATTTTCAGTTTGGGAAGATGAAAAAGTTCTGGAGAAGGACGGTGGTGATGGTTGCACTACAATATGAATGCATTTAATGCCACTGAACTGCAGACTGAAATATGGCTAAAATGGGAAATTTTATGTATGTATATTTTACCACACACACACAAAAAGTAAAAAAAAAAAACAACACAAACGCTTAAAAAAGAAGTAGTGATCTTTAAATAAGGGGAGGGTTTGTGTAGCCTTGGCCATGTCTTGTTAGAAACAGATCAGAACTGAGTTGTAGTCCCAACTCAGATCCTTACTAACAGCATGACCTTGAATGAGCTGAATCCTCTCTCACCCTGGGCCTCAGTTTTCTCCTTTACGGAATGTGGGGTAAGGCTGAATCATCCTCAGAGTCCCATCTAGCTCTAACAACCTGGGGCCTTTGAGGCTGGGCAAGTGGGGGTCTAGCGGAGCTGCTGTGCTCACCTCCACCCTTGTGACCTTAAGCCCAGAGGGACCAGAAACATCACAGTCTGACTACCAGCAGTGTTGAAAAGCTGACTCAGGTCCTGTTTCCTTAGAAACTATAAATTTAAGATAAATGTGGAATGCTGTGTCTGGAAACCTCTTATCTGAATCTCTGCCCCTGGGTTGGAAATCGAGGTAGTTTCTCTGTATCAAAGTGACACACATGGCCCAGATTCTTTAAGAGGAGCTGTTCTCTCTGAAATGACTTCAAACAGCAAAGTTTCTCATAGCCTATGATTTTAGAGAACAAAATTTATCGGCATTTTACCCTTGTTAATTAACAAAAGCAGTTTTTATAGGTTCATGACAGAATTGAAAAAGCAAAGTCTCTGAGCAGAGTGGTGTGGCTTTAAGATAAATTCTGTTGTGAAAGGAAAAGGGAACGAAATGAGTCCACTGTGGGACAAGGCTGCTTTCAGATTCTAGAGCCCCATGTTCTTCTGTCTGCCCTCCCTCTTTTCCTTTTGGCCACGCGGCTTGCAGGATCTCAGTTCCCTGCCCAGGGACTGAAACAGGGCCATGGCAGTGAGAGCCCAGAAACCTAACCAGGGAACTCCCTGCCCTCCCTTTTATTTACATGGTTTCGATTTGTGAATTTGATGCGTACATTGTTCTGCTTTGGGACAATAACCTTTAAGATTACCAATCAAATGTTATTATACACAAAATCCAATAAACTATAAATCTCCTTACATTATAATACCATTCATTTAAGTGTGTCTTTATGTTAAAATGAAAGTACATTACTATGAAAACTTGTTTCAAAGAAGTCCACACATAATTTTAACTCCCCAATATTTTTAAATTACGAGCATGTTTTCAGGATACAAGTTCTTTAATGGAAATAGCATTTCCTAAGTTGTAAATTGTGATAAAACTGATCCATGTTCCAGTAGTAACTTTGAAAACAAAAGGTGTTCTTTGAAAATTTATCAATGCTTCCAGAGGATAAAAAGCACAATTGATAAAAGTTTATATACTTCAACTGATTCTACTTTCTATGAATCAAGTTTAAAACAAAGAAAAAACTACAGAAGAAATGTAGACTACTTCTTTTTTTATTTTATTTTTTATTAAATTTTTATTAATTTTTTTTTTTTACTTTTTGTAGACTATTTCTTATAAAGTAGGCTACAAGTGAGTAAAAAGCTAAATGTGACTCATCAGGCAGTGCAGTTAGAATATATACCATTGTGTGTGTGTGTGTGTGTGTGTGTGTGTGTGTGTATACATAAAACTGCACACGATTTGATGACACTTAGAGATTTCCTCTGTGACCTGGAAGGTGGTGGGCTGGGTATACCTGAGAAGTTGAAGGTGAAATCCAGGACACTGCATTATTCTTACAGCTCTTACTAGGCAACAAAGTTTCTCTCTCACAAAACCAGCTCACGAGGTGTGAATTACTATACGATGGACCACCAGCTCTGTAATTAGTGGCAATATGGCTTTCAGAAAAATACACAGAGGGTATAATTCCAGGCTGAGACCAAATGTTTGTGACAATGTCGCACTCAGCACCCCGACTTGCCACTGAATAGCCAAAGATTTAAGAGACTCAATGCAATTTGATACTCCAGGGTCGAAAGATCTTGTTGGTGGCCATCTCTACTCGTGGAAATAATGGAAACTATAGCTGTTAGTGGAGGATTAAAAATACTTTGATCAAAACCAAAGCAGATTGCAGAGCGAGCAAAGCTGTTTTTAGTTCATTTTAATTTAATTTGCTGCATAGATTCGTTATACACGGACGAGATTTAACCTTGAAAACTTGTAAGGGTGGACTAGGAAGTCATTACCACTGACATCTAACAGCTGAACTGAAACACAGACCACGGCAAGCCCCTGTGTAAGGAATAAGAAGTAACCCTTTGCCTATGAAGGAAAGGGACTTTTTAGTCAGCACCTACAGCGTGCTAAGTGATCTCTTGGATAAGATCTCATTTAAGGATTTCTAAAGGACTTGTTGATAGTGGAAATGGTCTTCTGGACTGAAAAAAAGCACACCGCCCTGCTGTTTCATGTAAATGAGAAAAATACCCAGTGTGTGGAGTTGCAAGTAATTAAAAAGAATGGGGAAAAAAAGAAAAAAAGATACATTAAAAAAAAGGTAACCAGGTCTCTTTCGACTTAACAAACTAAGAGAGTTCTTCCTCAACTAGGCGATTTACAACTAATTCAAATTCAGGAAACAACTCCTAAAAACGAATAAACTTAGTTCTGAAAAACATGCGCGTCCAGTAACATCCGAAAACACGTGGCGGGGGCGGGGATATCAGGCGCAACAGCAGGCAAGACTCTAAGTCCCATCATCCCATTCGGCAGCTAAGCCGGACTGTTCAGGGCCAGCCGGCGCACTGGATGCTGGGACTTGAGGTTTTTGCTCCTGCACCTCCCCGAGGGTTTGCGACGTTTAGTGACCATCGCGCCTGCGCCAGCGCCGGCTGAGAGGCTGGGGCCGTGGCGGCTTGTGCCGGGTGATGCTAGGCGGCTCCCTGGGTTCCAGGCTGTTGCGAGGTGTGGGTGGGACTCGAGGGCCGTTCGGGGCGTGGGGTGTCTGTGAAGCTGGCGCAGCCATGGCGGTGGGGGAGAGCATGGCTCAGCGGATGGTCTGGGTAGACCTGGAGGTAAGTCAGGGCGGTGGGGCGTGAGGGGAGGCGAGTGAGGTTTCGCGCGTGGGACAGAGTAGCCGAGCCTGTCCGGGGAGAGTGGCAGTGTCTGGGTCTCAGGTGTGGCAGGTGAGCGCCTCCCGGCTGTTGACGGCGCGGGGCAGGTCGGGGGGAGCAGGAGTCCTGCGGGTGTTGGGGACTGTGCCGGACTGTGGGGTTTCTTTTCCAGAGGGTGGAGTCATCCATATGGCTTGCCCTAGCTCCCAATTCCGCCCAGATGTGGACCTCCCTAACCCTCTGATGGACTCAGGGTCACGGGGGTAGGGGTGCGCACAGCGGCTGTGCTAGACCCTAGTTCCCCAGTCTCCCAGAACCCTAGGTTGTTAGAGCTAGACGGGACCCCGGGGATGACTCAGCCTTACCCCACGTTCCCTAAAGGAGAAAACTGAGGCCCAGAGAGAGGACTCAGCTCATTCAAGGTCGCGCAGTTAGTGAAGGTCGGGGTTGGGACTACAACCCAGTTCTGATCCCTTTAGGTTTTCCATACTCAGCCAAGGACTCCCCTCTCCCTTGAGCCTCAGTTTTCTCATATATGAAATGGGGATCATAACACTAGATTGTGATGAAGATCAAGTGGTGCAATTAACATAAAAACTTTGTAAACTCTGCAGAGATGTAGTGATGTTAGTTATCTAACTCTTCCAAAATTGAACGCTGTCAGCACTCAATTTTGCTTACTTTGCATCGGCCCCAGAGTAGGACTGTGATGCCTGGCATGTAGCAGGCCCTTGGTAAATGTTTATTGAATAAATAACTCATAATGAGTGCCTTGAGGACTTGCTCAAGGAGCATTATTGTCTCTTTTATCCTGGCTGTGGGATATAAATTGAATGTGATTGAGGGATGTCCTGTTAAATAAACTTGGATACAGTAGGCCAGAAAGACAGTTTTGTGTGTGTGATGTATTTTTTATTGCAGATGACAGGATTGGACATTGAGAAGGACCAGATTATTGAGATGGCCTGTCTGATAACTGACTCTGATCTCAACATTTTGGCTGAAGTAGGTTATGCCTTGTAATACAACCATACTGTTTAGAGTGTACTTTGGAAATCTAAAGATTGGTTCACCACCTCCCCATCTCTTTATTTAAAAAATAAGAAAACTGAGGTCCCTGTAGATTAAGGTCCAAAATAATGTTCTAGGTCATGGTGGGCTTGGTACTAGAACCAAAGTAATCCATCTCAGAGCCTAGTATTTTTCTATAGTACTGCCCAAAATTAGGAACTATAAATGCTATCATTTGCTAAGAGCTTACTGTGTGCCAGGCACAGTTCTAAGTGCTTTACATGTATTCACTGTTAATCCTCACAGCACCTATAAGGTAGGTACTGTTATACTCACTATGTATAGAGAGAGGCTTTGGCAGACAGTTGTTGGGTAATTTGCCCAAGGCCACCTGGCTAGTGATTGGGAGAGCCAGGAGTTTGACCCAAGCAGTCTGAGCAAAGTGCTCCCAACCAATAAGACACTCGACTGTGGTCCCACCAGGGTTGGTGACTCATGCCAAAGTTGACTTCTTTATATCATCATCTTAGCTTATATATAGCTTAGCTTATAACTCCATATATCCAGTTTCTACGTTTTCAGCTAGGACCTGTGATTCGTCTAGATCTATATTAAGATTTTAGAATTTCTGTTGATACAGAATCATAAAATATCCTCCTCCTGTTGACATATTGGGCATGATTAAGGTTTTAACATGCTGCTTTTAACTGAAACATTAAGCAAAACAAATAAAACACACCTGTTGCCTTTTGGCCACTCACAAAGCATTTAATAAGCATATGAGAACGTCTGATTGGTAGAGGGTGAAATCCTGGGCCCTGAATAACTCTGTCAGCAGTATTCGGAGGTGGTGAGAAACTCTAGAATAGGAACACAGCAGGGATGTTTTGGGGAAAGACAGTTTTGTTAAAATAAGTTTCCAGAGGGTGGGATTGATGTGCTACTGGCACTGGATAAATTTCACAAGTCTACAGTTAAGACTTCTACTTATTTTCCTGGTTAGGTAAGAGAGGGGAGGAACCATTTTAGATGAATTGTTACTTTCATGGAGTACCAGGCATACATCTTGGAGTACCTCCTGATACATCAGCTGGAGGGGAATCGTGAGACTTTGTATCTCACTGTAGCAACTACCTCTTTTTTTTCCAAAACAAAACAAACAAAATAACTTTTATATAAACCTTGAGTTTTAGGTTTGGTTGTTTTTTCCTGTCACTTGGAATTTCCTAGATATGAATAGTGAAGAGAAGTGTGTTTATTTACCAGCCCTGCTTACCCTTGTCTGAAGAAGAGTTTTTCCCTTAGACTGTTGATACAATGTGAAATACTGACAGTTTAATGGACCAGTTAGTTGATACGTACCCTGGAGGAAATTGGGGTCTGTACTCACACAGCTGCACATGAGGGTGGCATTTGTAAATAGACCCAGTCTAATGAGGATAAGGATTTTTTTTTTAACATCTTTATTGGAGAATAATTGCTTTGCAATGGTGTGTTAGTTTCTGCTTTATAACAAAGTGAATCAGCTATACATATATCCCCATATCTCCTCCCTCTTGCGTCTCCCTCCCACCCTCCCTATCCCACCCCTCTAGATGGTCACAAAGCACCCAGCTGATCTCCCTGTGCTATGCGGCTGCTTCCCACTAGCTATCGATTTTACATTTGGTGGTGTATATATGTCCATGCCACTCTCTCAGTTCATCCCAGCTTACCCTTCCCCCTCCCCATGTCCTCAAGTCCATTCTCTATGTCTGCATCTTTATTCTTTTGAGGATAAGGATGTTTAAAAAGAAAAAATTGCTTAGGGGCAGTTAGCACTGAAGTGTCAGTTCTGTGGAATATATGTTTTATTCTTGTATACGAGTCTGAGGAAAATGTTTTATGCTAGAAGAGCAGACATCCCACCTGGAAATTTTTCTGTGAGTAGCTTAGTGTGCCAAACTGGAATCTAGAGTAAGTTAAATAGCCTTAAGTTGATAGTCGTTGGCTTTTTCCATCATGGTTTGTTAGAATTGTTTTGCAATATGAGGTTTTCGGTTTTTTAAAAAATATGTTATCAAAACAGCAAGGTCCTACTGTATTGCATGGGGAACTATATTCAATATCCTGAGATCAACCAGAATGGGAAAGAATATAAAAAAGAATGTATATGTATGTAAAACTGAATCACTCTGCTGTACAGCAGAAATTAACACAACATTGGAAAACAACTATACTTCAGTAAAAAAAAAAACCAAAACAACATAGGTTATCAGAGCAAATTTTTTCTTCTTCATGGAGATTGCCGTCACCAGTTTTCTTGTTTGGCTAAAACTCCTTGTTGTAGTTGTCAGGCATATTTTAGTCAAATTCTTGCCATTCCTCTCACTAATTGCAAAGTACTTTTACCGCTTTAGTAGTAACCATACCTTGAATTTAGAGAATCTTTTTTCCCCAGAGAGTTCAAAGAACTTTCATATCTGTAATTTCTTTTATCCTGTTAACATCCCCATGAGGGAAGGGGTTGCGGGGGCTGTTATCTCCATGGTACAGAAGGTAAAACTAAGCCAAAGGTGACTTGCTTTAATGCCACAAGTTGAGCTTCTGCTACTGCTGGGATTCTATCTGACTCACAGTTGAATGTTCTATTAAGTGGAGCTGAGAATTCCAGCATCACTTTTTTTTTTAATCTTTCACGTGTCACCAATTACTTTTTGAACTTTTTAATGTGAAAATACTGTTAAAAGTAAACAGTATAGCTTTATGCAAAATATTATGTATAGTAAGTTGTTTTTTTGTGCTGTTCTTCTCCTGTCTCATCCCACTTCCCAACTTTTATGTATTTTCTTAGTATTTTCTATGCATATACAAATGTGGTTTTTTTTTTGCGGTACGCGGGCCCCTCACTGTTGTGGCCTTTCCCGTTGCGGAGCACAGGCTCCGGACGCGCAGGCTCAGCGGCCATGGCTCACGGGCCCAGCCGCTCCGTGGCATGTGGGATCTTCCCGGACTGGGGCACGAACCCGTGTCCCCTGCATCGGCAGGCGGACTCTCAACCACTGCGCCACCAGGGAAGCCCAATGTGTGTTGTTTTTAAAACAAGTATAAGTGAACTCATAAGCATGCATACACTGTTCTGCAATTTGCTTTTTTCACTTGGCAGTATAGACACTTTTCATAGGGGTTGGCAAACCTTTTCTAAAAAACACCAAATATTAAATATTGTAGGCTTAGAGTGCCACGTACCTCTCTGCCCCATATTTGTTTGTTTTACAACCATTTACAAATGTAAAAATCATTCTTAGCTTCCTGGCAATTAAAAGAAAAAAAAAGCCACAGGCTGGGGCTATAGTTTGCTGACCCTTGGTGGATACCTGTGTCCTCTGTTGATGGGCATTTCAGTTTTCGGCTGTGTTATGTATGTGTTTGTTCATTATTTTTTGCTGTCATAAATAGTGCTGGAATGAATGAGGACCACTTTTAGAGTTAACAAAGTCCCTCACCTTTCTTCCCTTTTCTAGTATATATATGTAATTCTTAAAGCAGTGAAACTCAGAAACCAAGCTTATCCCCATTGATTCTGGATGACTAACAGCTTTTCCTATCCACAGGGTCCTAACCTGATTATAAAACAGCCAGATGAGTTACTGGACAGCATGTCAGACTGGTGTAAGGAGCATCATGGGAAGGTAACATTACCATAAAAGGGGTAGAGGAAGATTGCTTGGCAAGCCTGGGAAACTGCTTGCTTGTTCACTTTTCATCTTTGGGACCTCTCGAGACCATCTTCTCCTGAATGTCCTCTTTTTTCCTCTCCTGCATTCAGTCTGTCACGAGCACATTGTGGATTATCGAGTATTGCTCAAGTCAGTCTTTTGGATAAGGTTAGACATCAACTTTCAGAGAAGGGAGAATGCCGCTCTCCTGTTAAGTTGTTTCTTCCCAGAGGTTATAGCCTTGGACTTTGAGCACCATCTTTTCTGACTGTGTGGAAATGCTATTAACAATCAGGAACATAGCTTATTTGACTTGGATTCTTTAAGAAAAAAATCGGTGCCACGATGGCAGTTTCAGTGTGAACTTGAGCTCTGTAAATGGTCCATCTGTGGTTATATTTGCCCATTTTAGAAGTGAAGTTTCATATCTGGATGCCTTTGAAAACTGACTTCATGTGTCTTGGTGGGGCTGGGGATTCTCTCTTGCAGTCTGGTCTAACCAAAGCAGTGAAGGAGAGTACAATGACACTGCAGCAGGCAGAGTATGAATTTCTGTCCTTTGTACGACAGCAGACTCCTCCGGGGCTCTGTCCACTTGCAGGTAAAATCCAGTCCTATGTCTGCCTTGTAGATAGTCTTCCATCGTAGTGGTTCAAGAGACTGCGGTTCCGGAACGATCAGCCAGGATCATCGTGCCTTCCACTTAACCCTGATTGGGATTATCCATCTTACTTTTGTTGCTCAAATTTCCTTGGATAATTTATACATGAATATCGGGGAAAATGCCCCGAAACCTGACATGAGATCTGGGATACCCAGATTAACTCAATAAAAAATTTCCACCTATTTTTATTATGGAAAAATTTCAAATATACAGAAAAGTTGGATCTAGTAGTTGTTCACCTCGTGCCATGTTTATCTGTCTGTTTTTTTGGACATTTGAAAGTAAATTGCAGGCATCATGACACTTCATCCCTAAATAGTTCACCCAGCATTTCCTAAGAATAAGGACATTTTCTTAAGTAACCACAATATCATTGTCACATTTAAGACGATTAAAAACAATTCAGTAACATCATCTGATATCTAGTCCACATCCGAAATGTCTATTTGTTTTTTAACCAGGATTCAGTCAAGACTCACGCATTTCATTTGGTTATTATGTCGCTTTAGTCTCTTAATCTAAAATGCGCACCTATCTTTTTTTCCCCTTGTGACATTGACTTTTTAAAGAAACTAGGCCAGTTCTGCTAGGAGTTTGAAAGGATTGCCATTGTCAAAGGGAGGCTAATGTCCTGTGGTCGTGTGTTTGTATTTGTATATGTAAGCTGGTATAATAACTAACATTTTCCTTAAATAGTCATTAAAAAGTTTTGACTTTAAGTACTATAGCACGTATTGTATAAATTTTCCCCTAGCCAATGCAGCTGGTGTCTGTTTTAAAGTTCTTATCTAAAATTTAGTGTTTTTAATATAAATTACTGTGTGGAAACATGAATGTGGTTATGGTTGATTGAAATTGAAATGTAAATAAATGCTTATCTATTTATGAGTTTATCTACAGTTAAACTTTTAGTGTTAGTGGTGTAGATTTTGTGATACGGGGAGAAAATTTGTGCATGTGGTATTATCTAAAGAAGTTACAGATTTGAGCGTTATTTTAAGTATGTGGAATGATAGATTCATCCTTTTGTCCATAAAGAGGCCATTTACAAATTTATTATGAGTTAAACTGTCTAAATACTCTGAAATCTGCACTTGTAATCTAATCAGATACACTCAAACCTAATTTCGAAGTTTTGAGATGCTTTGAGGAATTGTTTGAATTCTTTAAAACAATCACCTCCAATTAAATACAGTTTATGAATTTTTATGTCCTTTTGTATACTACTAGAAATACACAGATGCGGTATGCTTCGTGTCTTTCTAGGAAATTCAGTTCATGCAGATAAGAAGTTTCTTGACAAATACATGCCCCAGTTCATGAAACATCTTCATTATAGAATAATTGACGTGAGCACTGTTAAAGAGCTGTGCAGGTAAGGGCTATATTTAGGATCCATTCAACTGCCTCATTTAGCATGTCTTCCTTGAGGATTTGTAGAGTAATTGAATAAAGGTGTAGAACTGAGGGGGCCAGGTGGGTGTATAACTTCCTCATCCCATTGTCTCTTGAACTGGTGAGAATTGGGAGAAAGAACATCACAAATCTTCCGTATAAATTTCACTAATCTGGAAAATTTATTGAGCTCCCAGTTTCTGCGCCACGTATTGGCCTATGTGCTGGGAACATACAGATGCAAAGCCCTCAAGTGCTTAGAGTCCAGTGAATTGACAGATGTGTAAAAAACACACCTGAGAAGCGTACTGTGTGATGACGTCTGTTAGGGAAAAGTGCGGGTAGAATATTGCGGGCACGAGTGAAGGAGCAGAGACAGCTGGAGTGAGGGAGATAGGGAGTTAGCAAAAACTTCCCGGAGAAAATAGCTTTCAAGTTGAGATTTAAGGAAGAGTGGCCGTTTTCCAGGTATTTAGGGTGAGGAGTGAGCTTTCCAGAGAATGGGCAGAGGTATGAAGATAGGCGGGAGCCGGAAGGTAAAGGTGATGTGATTAGATCATTCTGATTAGAAGGTGGTAAGAAAAGAGGTGGGAGATGAGCAAGACCCCTGCACCATCTTGGAGAGAGAAGAAGGAGCTATAGGGAAATGGCAGTGGGCGGCAGAGAGCAGAGGCCGAGCATTTGAGAGGGTCAGTAGCACGGCATTGAGCGCTTGAATGGGGGCATGAGGAAAAGGAGGGAGGTATAAAGTGATTCCTCGCCTTTCTAGTTTGGGTTGTTAGGTGGATGATGGAACTGATCAGAGATAAAGGGAAAATAAGAGGAAGAGTAGATTTGGCCGATGGGGGAAGGGAGATGTTGAGGACGATGAGTATGACCGTATGTGTGTGTGGAGGTGGAAGTGTCTGGTGGATTTTAGGTGGAGATGTCCAGTCGGCAGTTGGATATCCATGACACAAGCGCAGGAGAGGGCTGGGCTGGAGTGCGCAGATTTAGTTATCTTATACATTGTTGATGTTGCCCAAAGAGAACCTATAGTATGAAGAGAGGAAAGGGAGGAAGGTGGAGTCCCAGACAGGGAGGTAACTCGATAGTCACAACCCAAATGCCTTTTACAAAGTTATTAAACTACTTGAAGGACGTAATTATTCAGTGTATTTGAGACAGTTTCCTTTGAGAGTTCCATTTTTGCTGTATGTAGACGCTGGTATCCAGAAGAATATGAATTTGCACCAAAGAAGGCTGCTTCTCACAGGTAAGTTTGGGTCCTTCCAAGTGCTTGGCCGTCTGACACGCACATAACTCCCGAATTCCTGACTGCTTGAAATAATGTCTCTATTCCCTTGGGGGAAAAGTAAAGGACAATTACATAAAGATAACCTTCTCTTGCTAAGATTATCAGGAATTCTGGTCAGTGTTCTAACATGCCATTGTGAGATATGTATGGTCTTAATGTCTTTATTGCTGTTTTGAAACTTGTAGATAACTTAGTTTGTAGGTATGTGAAGTGGTCTGATTTTTCTAGTAATGAGCAGTATAATTTTCTTCCCATCAAGCGTATGGATTTGTAGTCATTTAAAATTAGAACACTTTGTGTACAGTTGTGCAACACAGTTAGCCTCACTTAGACACTTTGTAGTTTTTCAGATTGTTTCTTTCTATGTCTGCAACCTTAGGCTGAAGTACACAAGGAATTTAAAGAACTTGTGTATCTAGAGTCCTCTTTCACGTTTTGGTGTTGTAGTCTCTGAGGAAGGACATAAAACCTGGTGGGAGATGTAGCAGCTGGCATTTGTTTCAGCCATGTACCGAGCCCCTACTGTGTACCGTGTACAGTTCTAGCCAAACAGGAAGACCAAGTCCCTGCTCTAAAGAGCCTGGCATTAATGTTTTTCATAGGGCTTTCATGGACGACAGCACAATAACACAGGTCTGGGATACCTCTTGTGAAACAGTTGGGGCTTGATGTGTTTTGGATTTCAGGATTTTTCTGGGTTTAGAAAGGTAGTAATACCCCTAGCAAGGCCTGAGGAAGCACCTCATAATCGAACACTTTGCTGTTTCTACAGTGAAATGTACAGATACTCACACCAAATGGCATAACTAATGACTATAAATAGCCTCACATCAAGATTGGTCGGGTTTTGCCACATAGTGGGCTATAGAAGAACCTTGGGTTTTCACATCTTTTTTTGGATTTCAGTATTGTGGCTAAGATGTGGTGTACCTTGATTTAGCCAGAGGCTGTATTTTTGACAGCTTCAGCTCTCCGCCGGTTATTCGAGACCTGGGAAGAAAGCAAAATTGTTGCCTTAACCACAGAAATAACTGTCTTAAAGCTCTTGCACTAAAGTTTGTGCAGTTTGGTCTCTAGAAGAGGACCTTGACAATCAGAGCAGATTGATTTACTTGCACACTGTTCTAATAATCTTGGTTACCTGATTTCTCAGACTACGACAGATGAGAAACAGCGTGTTGGAGGAGAAGAAAGGCTGTTAGATGGAGGCAGGCTGCCACTGATTATAGCACAAATCACCACGAGAGAGGAGGTAGATCCTCTTTTGTGGTTAGATACTGTCTGATAATTGGTGTTCATTATGATGCTGGAGTCACGAGTTACGTTCGAGTACGTGATTATATTTTGTGCAGGACGTCATTAAGTATTGTGCAGTGTTTCCCAAACTCCATGCCATGAGCAGTTAATATGCGTTCCACACAGGTGGTCGATTAAGTTTTAGAAATACTGTGTATATAGTACAACCTCCTCTGGGGAATTCACAACACATCAGTACATTAAATGCTTTGCAAAAAACTTCAAAAGAAGAAATGTTTAATCTAGGTTTTCCTAAATTGATTTGACCCCGGAATTCTTTTTCTTTTTTTCCCTGTGGAACACCTCACTATCTTATGGAACAGTTTGGTAAACTTTAATCTGTTATAGTTTAGAATTTTTTTTTTTAAATCATATTTTAAAAAACAAAGCACTTAAGTTTGCTATGCTGAAATGTTCCACTTCTTGATGATGTCAGATAGTTGCATTTACAGTAGCTCTTATTGTTCTTAAGTTATTTTTAAAAAGTTACGCTTTGCCAAATGGTGACCATCTCCTCTGGGTTTCGGACGTTTCAACTCTGCGTGGTATGTTTGCTTGTAGGGCACTTGATGACATTAGTGAAAGCATCAGAGAACTTCAGTTTTACCGAAATAACATCTTCAAGAAAAAAACAGATGAGAAGAAGAGGAAAATTATAGAAAATGGGGAAAATGAGAAGACTGTGAGTTGATGCCAGTTCTCATGCTACCACCATGTAGTTCTCTGGAAGGACCTCTGGTGGTTTTTCTTTTTCTTCCCCTGGGCTCACGCTGACTGCTTGGGCAGAGCACCTTCCTTCAGTGCACTTGCATCTCCCGATTATTCAAGCACACAGCACCTGGAAATTATTTTTCTCCTAACATGCTGTTTTCATTTATGACACAGCAGCTCCTTTGTAAGTACCAGATCACATCCATCCCTTGGTACATATCTGTATTTGCTTTTAGACCATTTCTTTTGTTTAAAAAAAAAAAATAAAGCTAGTTCTATTGAAATGCAACCCTTTTTGTACCATCTGTTCTTTAGTAGTTTAATGACTGGAAGATGATTTTTTTTTTTTTCTTTTGTAGGTGGTATGCCTAATGTTTAAATGCTCATAATGCCATTAGGAGTGGGTTACGTTCCTTATGTTAAATAGGAAGTGAACTTATTCTGTTTTGCTTTACAAGTCAAGAATAGAATAACTGGAGATAGGCTCAGAGAAGCAAATTGGGCTCATTGTTAGTTATAGTTACTGAACTATCAGAGCTCTGGAATAGCTACTCTTTGCTATATTCAAGAAATTCAAGTAAGCCACCAGACAGTGATTCTGTAGTAATAACTTAAGGCTTATTGAATAGATATTATCCGCAAGGCAGCCACGGTGCTAGGTTTGTAGAATGTAAATAGTTGGCTGCCCTAGGTCTAATGGTCAGCAATTATTTGAGAAAGGATTTTGGTTTGAATATCTTAACTCCTAAGTTTATGTACTTTAGAGCACAGTAGATAGTTTAGTCCTCAGCCAGAGGGTGCATTAGAATCATCTGTCTCTACAACAAATCTCCTTCAGAGATGCCCCCTAAAACAAGGAATCAGAATGGGGAAGGGCCTGCAGGTGACCCACGTCTCCTAGAGAACCACTGGACTAAAAGACTTCTGTGCTGATCTCAGATTCCATCCTAACTCAATCATATGGCCATTATATCAACGTAGCAGTGTGATCCTAATGTGAGAGTTACAGACAGAAATCACTGGACTGTAGATTAGAATTACCTCATAATTTCGTTGACTACGTTGTTTAACCTTATACAACAACCTATGAGTGGAGAGAGGCTTTAGTGGTACTTCTCTAAATGAGTAAATGAAGGCTCAAATTCACAAGTGTAGGAAGCGTGAGCTGATGAAAAAGTTAAGTCTGTTGACTTTTCTGACCAGTGCTTTTTCGACTTTTCAGAGTGGCATGGGTTTTAGCTCATGTACCAACTACAGCAGGTTGGAAGACAGGATTTTACAGTAGTTAAGAACAGGGCTCTTGAGTCAAACTCTGGGTCCATATCTGAGCTCCGTGACATACTGAGTGACTTTGGCAAGTTCACTTTTCGAAGCCTCGCTTTCCTCATCTCTAAAGTGAGAATGGCACTACCTAACTCAAAGAATTGTCGGGATTAAATTACATACTAGACATAGTTCTGAGCTCAGTGCTTGGTACACAGTGGGTACCTTGTCATGATGGCTGATGCATGATGGTGATGGGTTGACTCAGGCCAGGATCTCTGGGAAGGGCTGCTCTGATCCATAGCTATGGTGCCTGGGCCTTTATCTTAAATCAGTGTTCACTTAATGCCCATGACTGTGATGCTGAGGACTATTACAAACCTCACTAACAGGGTGACTTTTACCTGTCTTAGTGCTTCTAACTAGAATTTGACAAGATGGTCTCTGTCCTTACTTGGCTCTGAGGAATGTTATCAATTCTAATGTAAGACGAGATATGAAAACTCTAGGCTTGAGAAAGCGGTTCAGAGGAAGCAGATACTACTATTAATGTCATGGGATTTCTCCCACCCAGCTGGCCTGTTTATTCACCAGGTTCACTGTTTGAGCCCTACCGTTTAGTTCTCTCGAGAATCTTAACTCCTGGTGTTCATTTTGAATCTTGTGTCACAGGAACGGCCAGCTTGCTTTTTTAATCCTCTGTTCTGTAGCTTCGTTACGTAGCAGAATTCTCTGTTATCCCCTAATGGGGCATGTGTTAATTTTTAGTAAAATAATTGGCAGCCTGTGAGATAAGCCAGTCTGGTTTGATGTAGGTCTCTATGAAGACATGATGGTTCAGTGATTAGTTCATTATTTATTGGTCTGCTTCAAAATAAGAAATTTAAATTTGTAGTGCTGGTAACTATTTCACAAGGGAGTCCTGAGTCTAGGAAGTAATTTCTGTGAAATGAACTGTAATGCAAATCGGTTTAAATATAACTACAGCCTTAAAAATGCTCAGTATGTTTGTTTAGCAGAGCTTGCCACTCCCGCGCTGCTGGGGCTCTTCATTTGGTGGTTCTTCTGTCTGTGCTGTAATTATCCTGCAAGCTGTGTTCTTAGGATCATCCAGATGTACTTCCCCTGCATGAAACTCGGGAGGTGAATGAACCAGGACCGTGATGATAATCTCCAGTCAGTAGTCCCTGAGTATTCATGATAATCTAGCCGTTGTACTGAGCGTGTGGGCATGAGAGACCCTCTTTGGCAGCTTAGCCATGGGAGATAAGAATGGAACTTGAGACACCTGTGTTTCCTCATTTACAAAACAATATATCCCTTTATTAATAAACCAGCTGACAAGTTCATGGGGAAATTGACAGTTTCCTTTGGCACAACTGGTGTTCTTAACATGTATAGGCCTTAAAGAAAAAATAAGGAATAGCTAGTTATAGTGGTCAAGTGCAGTTTTGTCATTAAATAAAATTTGACATATTGATTGCCTTGTGATAGTCTATGGAAGTCCTAGGTACACTCGAATGCCTATCTTGAAAAATTAATAAGTGGCAAGGATGGTGGAAAGTTAGTGGTTGCAAGGATAAGCCGTATGTAGCAAGTTCATGCAAAAGCTGTTATGCTCTGTATCTGTTGATGAAGCAAAAGCTATTATGCTATATATCTATTGATAGAGGCTGTATATCTACTGTGAAAATTAATTGAGTTTTAGTTATTTGAGCGAAGTCTTTAATTTTATATGGCTCCTTTTTTGTTTTCTTTTTACCTTTTGACCCCTCCCTCCCCCCGCCTTATATGGCTGCTGATAGAACCATAGCGATGGTGGTGATATAAATGAAGAGTTCCTCCCTAGTTGAGTATTTTCTATTGAGTAGAGGAATACTTGAAATTTTCTAAGAGAACAGGTCTTAAATCAACATACATACACACAAGGGTAACTATGTAGAGGTATATAGAGGTGATGGATAAGTTACTTAGTTTGATGGTGATTTTTCCACTATATATATGTATAAACATTAAGTTGTACACCTTAAATATATCATTTCTGTATGTCAGCAGTATCTCAATAAAGTTGTTAATGTATACGTTAAAAAGTCTGCAGAAAAGAAGGGATTTTAAGTCTTCATTCCACTAGAAGGCAGGCAGATGCAATAGTTGCTTTCAGCTTGCCAAGTTGAATGCATAGGGCCTGAGACTTAACTTGGTCTTCAAGGATAATTTAATCGGTTAAGTTTTGCACCTGGGTCATAATGGAATTCACTGGCATTCTATGGTATGGAAAATACGAGTCTCTCATTAGGAATGAGCCCTAGAAAATGGAAAGGTTGTGGAGTGTGGAGCAAAACTATATTCTTGTGCAAATGAAAACATACAGCCTAAAGAATCCTTGGGGACCCCGGATAAGTTGCAGAATTTGGGTTGCACAATGATGTGAATGTACTTAATGCCACGGAACTCTACACTTAAAAATGGCAGAAATGGTACGTTTTATGTAATGTATATTTTACCACAAAAAAGGACGTGTAATTGACCATGACTCATTTTCAGAATGATCCTGTCTTAGGACGAAGGAGTAATGGGAGCCAGCTTGGAGGAGCTGAATCTGGGACCCTTGTTTGTGCCCTTGGGAGAAGTGAGTTACTTTGTTTCTCTGATTTGGAATAGCAGGAAGCCAGTAATTTAGGGTGGTGTTTTCTGTTATGTCGGCATCAGAGTGGTATGAGGAATTGCTGGTTTTGTTTACAGACAAGGGAAATTTAACAAATTAATATCCCTGAGGGGCGTCTAGCCGCCTGCTGCTTCTCTCCAAATTTAGCCATGTGGGTTGGGGGAGAGATGTTTCTGAATTCTGAGTTAAGGGTACTTCTTGGTTAATCTAGGTTCATGGCCAATCTAGGCTGTCCTGGAACCCAGTCCTATTTTGTTTCTGTGGAAGAACTTTTCCACTTTGCATTCCATCTCACCAGCTCACAATTCATATTAAGCAGTGGAATTCATTACTAGAGACTGTGTATAGTTTTATATTTTCACTCATCTTGGTTGTGTTCTCTCTGTTCTAAATCATTCATTTATTTTTCGTATACACACTCTCATCTCTACTATTCTAGGAGTTCTAAAGTACCTTGTTATATCCTTCTGCCTTCTTATTCTTTTACAGTCTTCCGTGAAATAGGTTGACATGATTGCCCAGTCATTTTTTGTTTTCTTTTGCGGTAAGCGGGCCTCTCACTGTTGTGGTCTCTACCGTTGCGGAGCACAGGCTCCGGACGCGCAGGCTCAGCAGCCATGGCTCACGGGCCTAGCCGCTCTGCGGCATGGGGGATCTTCCCGGACCAGGACACGAACCCGTGTCCCCTGCATCAGCAGGCGGACTCTCAACCACTGCGCCACCAGGGATGCCCTAGGCTCTTCTTAATAGGGCCCTAGTAAGTGCTGAGTGAATGAATGACTGTAAGATTTTTACAGCAAATCCTTATTGCAGACTAAAGGAGGGTGATCATGAGTGAAAGGTGGATATCGCTGGGGGTGATGGTCAACTGATCAGCTCGGAGACTCTGGAGCAGGATCTCAGTTGGGTGCTCAAGCTTTAGGTTCCGTGTTCCGGGCCCAGAAATTTGGTTTCATCAGTACATCAGCATTATACCAGTCCCTTAAGGTGGAACTTATTCCCAACAAACACACTAGAAACTGATGTGTAATTCTGAATGCTGATCAGTTTTCATGGGGGTTTCCTTTACTAATGACTAAAATACCATGTTAACGTGTGCTGTATGGGGCAGCCCTTTCTCCAGCATCAGGGCACTGGCAAAATGAGTTTGTAATCAGAAGCCTACTCAGTAAATTTAGAATAGGCTCAAGAAAGTATCGAGGAATATTCTGTATGGGTTCATTTGAGGCTTGATAATGAAATATCTTTGCTTCACAACGAAGAATACTTTTTAGATCTTTTTAGAATAGTACTGGATTTTTCTGTAGTTTTGGGGTCACTGATTTGCTTCCTCTAGGCTTCCTTTCTCATTATCTTGTTTTGCACAATCTTTCTTTTTCGTTTTGTATGTATTCTTTTGTTTGTTTTGTGTGTCAATTTTTTTTTCTGATTATAAAATAACAAGTGAATATTGTAGAAAATAACCACACTGTAAAGAGAAGACCACCATTGGTATATTGATGCCTGTCCTTTTTTCCTTTGTATTTATATATGTAGCAGGCTGCTCAGTGAGGCAGACTTTGAAATGTGCTTTTCCTGCCATAAATATTTAAAGTTGGTAGCAGATTGTGTCAAAGGTGACAGCAAATCATCTTTGAACAGACTTTGGCTTTAGTAAGATCATCAAAATGCCTCGTGGTTTTACGATTATAATATTCTTTTTTTTTTTTTTTTTTTCGGTACACGGGCCTCTCACTGCTGTGGCCTCTCCTGTTGCGGAGCACAGGCTCCGGACGCGCAGGCTCAGCGGCCATGGCTCACGGGCCCAGCCGCTCCGCGGCATGTGGGATCTTCCCAGACCGGGGCACGAACCCCGTGGCCCCTGCATCGGCAGGCGGACTCTCAACCACTGCGCCACCAGGGAAGCCCCTTGTACTTTTTAATAATGTGAGAAAAGCAGTCAGAATGCAAATAAGTCAAATGGAAATACAAAGTAATCTGTTTAATAATGTAAATGGTTCTCATTGAGGGAGGGTACATCTCAGCAGAAATTTATTTAAATTTTTTATAGAAAATTTAAGACATAATACAAGTTACAAGACTAGTATAATGAACCCCCATAGACTTTCATCCAGCTTGAACAGTTTGCTCTACTCTTATGTCATCTGTACCCCCATCTGGTCTCTTCCCTCACAGATTATTCTGTAGTAGTCCTCAAACAGTATGTCATTTCTTTTGTAAATATTTCAGTATGTAGCTCTGTAATGACTCTTAAAAAAATTAAAACAATAACCATGATATGATACTATACCTAAAAATTTCAACAGTGATTTCTTAATATCATATAGCAAGTGTATGCTTCCCCATCTGTATTTCCCATTTAATTTGCATTTGTATCTATTAAAAACTTAAAACAATAACCATGATATGATTACTATACCTAAAAATTTCAACAGTGATTTCTTAATATCATATAGCAAGTGTATGCTTCCCCATCTGTGTTTCCCATGTAATTTTGCATTTGTATCTAGTGGGTGCATGAGACTTAGATTTGAGTTTTTACTCTTTCCCTTTCCATACTCAAAATTCTTTGAAGATAGTTGCTGAGTGCAGCCCACATTCCAGGAGGGAGAGGATGAAGCTCTACCGTCTGGAGAAGGGGGGTGGGATTCAGAGAATTATTTTGAAGTCAAATAATTTATTTTTTCCTGGTAGTCTCCTTGGGTCTGGTAAAGAGTTAGAAGACAAAAGAAAGGACTCAGCAGAATAGATGTTCCAGGAGAATGTAAGGGAAAAAAAAAAATGGCCAAAGGGAGCTCCCTTGGCTGATGAACTGACGGAGCTCTGATGATGAATCTATAATTTCAGGTTTTCTTCTTGTGTGTTGTAATTTATACTTTCCGTGAAATTTGTTAAAAGCCTTCTGTCTGGCATGAACATTAGTTAGCAAAGGAAAATTGAGAGAAGTGAGCAGGTAAAGCTGTAGCAATAAGCTGGTCAGTGGTTCTCAGAGAGCAGCTGTAGAACAGCAGTCACCAGTCAAAGGTGACACGTGACAATAACCAAAACGTAGAAGTCCCTCACGGGAATCCTCAAACATACAGGAGGGACTTGAATTTCCTATCATAAAAGAAGGGGCTTGATTTCCTTTCATTGGATCTTAAGGAAAATATGACCCCAGAAGGCTAGAAGGTTACTCATGATACATATATGTTTTCATAAAGCGAAATGGATATAACATGATGAATTGATTAGGGATTACAGTGTGAAAGTCTTATTGCATGGACCTCTCTTTGTTACAAAGTGATAGCATTTTGGATATAACATAGAGCCTAATAGGAAAATAGCTGTTGAGTAACTCATAGGAACACATTACTGTTTATTTGAATGGCTGACCACTTAGGTTTTTTTAAAATTAAATTTAATTTTCTATTCTTCTTTTGCTTATTCTTAGTGGCAGTGAATTGCTACCAAAATTGCTAGTTCAAGGCCAATAGTAATAGAATTTTATTTTATTTATTTTCTTAAATTTTAATTTAATTTAATTTTTATTTATTTTTGGCTGCGTTGGGTGTTCGTTGCTGCGCGCGGGCTTTCTCTAGTTGGCGGTGAGTGGGGGCTGCTCTTCGTTGTGGTGCGCGGGCTTCTCAGTGCGGTGGCTTCTCTTGTTGTGGAGTATGGGCTCTAGGCACGTGGGCTTCAGTAGTTGTGGCACGTGGGCTCAGTAGTGGTGGCTTGCGAGCTCTAGAGCGCAGGCTCAGTAGTTGTGGTGCATGGGCTTAGTTGCTTTGCGGCATGTGGGATCTTCCCGGACCGGGGCTCAAACCCATGTCCCCTGCATTGGCAGGAGGATTCTTAACCACTGCGCCACCAGGGAAGCCTCCCAACCTTATTATTTTGTAGACCTTTGATAAAATGATTCTCAAATTTATGCTGAGGTTCAAAGGCTTAAGTACTGGCCCACTCTTTTTTTTTTTTTTTTGGTACGCGGGCCTCTCACTGTGTGGCCTCTCCCATTGCGGAGCACAGGCTCCGGATGCACAGGCCCAGCGGCCATGGCTCACGGGCCCAGCTGCTCCGCGGCATGTGGGATCTTCCCGGACCGGGGCACGAACCCGTGTCCCCTGCATCGGCAGCCTGACTCTCAACCACTGCGCCACCAGGGAAGCCCCTGGCCTACTCTTGAAGAAGAATGATAAGGTGGGGGAGTTAGCCCTCTTAGATATAATGACTGATAAAGCTACTGAGTTTAGTTGAGTGTGGTATTGTTGCAGGGATAGACAAATAGACCAAAAGAGCAGAATAGAGAATCCAGAAGCAGAACCACACTTTAAAAGACCCTTGATATATAACAAGATGGTTTTCAAATCAGTTTGAAAGGATAGTTTTTTTCCTTCAATAAATATTAATGGGACAATTGGGTACCCATATTCTAATAAATGGAACAGGACCCCTACTTTATACCATACACAAATGAATTCCAGAAAAAATATCTTTGTATTTTCCACATAAGGAAGAATTTCCTAAATAAGACTACCCTCACGCATGCATGCCAAAAGCAAAATAAAATAAAGTGCAGTCGTGTGTGTGTGTGTGTGTGTGTACAGAAACACACATACACATAACGTACAAGAAAAGATTGTTAAAATGAATTTCTTTTCGTGAAAGCTACCATAAAGACAGTAAAGATACAAGTCGCAAACTGGGTGAAGATAATTACAAATCATATAATTGACAAAAACTGATATCCAGTATATATAGAGAATTCCTACCAAATAAACAAAAATGAAAGAATCTAATAGAAAAATGAGAAAAACATGAGAAAATGTACTTCACAAAAGAGGAAATCTGAATGTCAATAAACATATGTTCAACTTCCTTATTAATTAGGAAATTCAAATTAAAAGTACAATAAAAAACATTCCTATGAGATTGGTAGTATTATAAAGTCTGATAATACCTGGGATTAAGAATGTGGTGCAGCTGTAGGGATGTATACATGCAACATATAATGTTATAAACCAATGTTACCCCAATAAAAATGCATTTTATTATTTTTTTTAATTTAATTTAATTTTTAGGCTGCACCGCAGGGCATTCGGCATTTGGAACTTCCTGGACCAGGGATTGAACCCGTGCCACCTGCAGTGGAAGCATGGAGTCTTAACCAGTGGACCACCAGGAAGTCCCAAAAATGCATTTTAAATAAATAAAACTGGGAAAAAAAGAATATGGTGCAATAGGAACTCTCAGGCACTATTGGTGAGAATGTAAATTGGTTCAACTGCTTTGGAGACTCATTTGGCATTACTTAGTAAATTTAAATATGTGCAAATCCTAAAATCCAGTGGTTCTACTTCTAGATTTTTAACCTAGAGAAAATCTTGCACGTATGCACCAGAAGACAAGTATAAGTGGTGTTCATAAAAGCCCTAAAGTGGAAACGATCCAAGTGTTTATTATCAGTAGAATGTATAATTAATTGCGGTGTGTTTATGTGATACTGCAGTGAAATAAGATCTATAGCTACATGCAGCAATATGGATGGGCTGAGAGACAGTGATGAGCAAAATATTCAGGCTACAAAAGAATACATGCAATATGATTCCATTTAGGTAAAGTTAAAAGAACAGCCAAGATTAAGCAGTGTAATATATACATACGTGGAACAACTATGAAGTCGGACTCAAGACAGTGGGCTACTTTCATAGGGGAGGGAGAGGATGTGATTGGAAGAGGGGCACACAGGAAGCTTCTAAGGTTTTGGCAATATTTTCTTTCTATAAGTTGTGTGTTTTGCCTAGATGTTTGCATTCTAAAAATGAATATTCTTTGAAAAATATGTATGTTTTATTTTCACCAGTATATATTTTACAATCAAAATACAATTAGAAAGTGAAATAGGAAAACTTTAACAAATGCATCGTGTATAGAAAGTACTCTACATTTTTTATTTATTATTGTTTTATTAGTTATTAATATCAAAATGTTTCCTTCTAAATATAGCTGTAGCTGCATCTCACAAATTTTTCATGTAGTGCTTTTATCTAGCTTAAAGTCTTTTTAAAATTCGCTCATAATGTTCTCTTTAAAACAAATATTATTTAGTAGATTATAGTTTTTGGGTACATTGGATTGTTCAATCTCTCAGTGCTGCATTATAGAAAACAGTCTATGAAGGTAGTTTTTATTTTATTTTTTGACATTTATTGAATAAATTTAGTTGTAGCTTGAAATAACAAATTGTACTTGGGTGAATAAAAATATCTTTTGAAGTTTCATGCAGTGAAAATAATTTTGGTATTGCAGTTCTGAAACTCTCCAGTCCATTCCCCTCTTTCCCCATTATAGCCTTGATTTTAATATCTCTATTTTTGTTAAGCTGAGGTTTCTTAGTACCGTAATCATAATGATATTACAGAATAGACTATGATATTTTGTGTTTTAACTTATTGTTTAGTGTCAATTTAGACTACCTTCAGCAATGTATGGGAGTGCCCATTTCCTTGTCCCTTGGTGAGTGGTATTGAATAATATCTTTCAAAAATAATTTTTGGCAATTTGACTTGACTTATATATATCCTTCACTTATATTTTATTCTTTTTTTTTTTTTTTGCGGTACGCGGGCTTCTCACTGTTGTGGCCTCTCCCGTTGTGGAGCACAGGCTCCGGACGCGCAGGCCCAGCGGCCATGGCTCATGGGCCCAGCCGCTCCATGGCATGTGGGATCTTCCCGGACTGGGGCACGAACCCGTGTCCCCTGAATCGGCAGGTGGACTCTCAACCACTGCGCCACCAGGGAAGCCCTATTTTATTCTTTATATATCTTTCACTTATATTTTATTCTTTATAATTAACGTTTAACTTTTTTATCCATACATTATCCAATTGTCATTCTGTGTGAATTGTTCATGTAATTTTGTATTGTAGAAGCAATGTTTTTCTTTTAATTAATTTTAAAAACCTATTTATGGGGGCTTCCCTGGTGGCGCAGTGGTTGAGAGTCCGCCTGCCGATGCAGGGGACACGGGTTCGTGCCCCGGTCTGGGAGGATCCCACATGCCGCAGAGCGGCTGGGCCCGTGAGCCATGGCCGCTGAGCCTGCGCGTCCGGAGCCTGTGCTCCGCAACGGGAGAGGCCACAACGGTGAGAGGCCCACGTACCGCAAAAAAAAAAAACAAAACAAAAAACAAACAAAAAAACCTATTTATGTATTTAGGATGATATCATCCCTTGTTGCAATCCCCCCCAGCCCATTTGCTATTTACTTTTTAATTTCAACTTATTCTTTTTACTTTTCTTTTCTTCCTCTTCTTCAGGAAGAAATATCCCCACAGTTTTCATCTTATTTCATGTAGAGCAGTTTAGTCTTTTATTGCAGGGAGAAGATGATCATTTGGCAGAGATAATGTAGCCCAGATTGCAGAATTGAGTTGAAGGTTAAAGAATGTGAGCACTGATCCTCTCCAATTCTGTAAGTAAGTGAATATCACATCTATTCAGACAGTTTTCAGATAATAGATAACTGAAATATAATCTTCCTTATGATACAGTAGTGACCTCAAATTTAAGCATGTCAAGAAAATATGACCTTCTGACTCCTTGACAAAATTTTATCTTAGGTGACTTCATAAATACACTGTGCACATTTTATCAAACAATCCTAGGGAAAACATCTCTGCTATCTATAGTGAAAGAATAACATTGACATTTGGCAAAGGTCAGAGCTTCAGAAATTTAACTTATTAATAAATCTGTGAACTGCTAGTATTTTTATATTGTTGTAAAAGAAAACTGCAGGATTCTTTTTAAACATGTTTAATTCCTACCAAGAGTTTCTAAGCACATTGTTTTTCTACTAAAATCCAATCTGTTCCACATTTTTGACTGAGAAAAGCTAAATCTTTTCTCTTTGGAAAATAAAAAAGAGGCTTTTTTTTTTTTTTTGTCGGGGGGAGATCTATGTAGGATAGAGGTCTAGGAAATACGTAAACTCTGCCACAGGCTTCCCCACATTCCCCAAACTGACTTAAGATCACCCCAAAAGAGGACAAATCCAAGAGAGCCCTAGAAGTAGGGAAGAAAGCCACATGCCCCGATACTAGAGACCATCTGCTGTAATACAGGAGGAACTATGTTGAAAGAAAACATTAGAAATGGCCTGTAATATTGCTTTTTAAAAAATCATCAGTATCACATGAAATGAAGGGAGATTATGGGAGAACCCTACTGAGAGCCCTCATTTAGAGGGGTGAGAGCTAGAGGTGAGGGCTAGAGGTGAGGGCTGTGGGACAAAAAGTAAACACTGTGATATGAATCAACAGCATCTAAAGCAGTTAAACCAAGAGGCCCCAGGATAAACATGGCAACATCAACATGGTAGTATGTGGGCAATGGGCTGCTTATTGATACAGCTGGGCTTTTCCAGAGTGTAGTGCCCCATGGCCTTAGGAGGAAGGCCACAGCCAAAGCCACAGAACAATTATGTAACAAATACTTACATAGCCTTTATTATATTCCAGGCATTATTTTAAATTAGTGGTTCTCAGCTGGGGGTGATTTTGTCCCCCAGGGGACATTTGGAAATCTCCTGAGATATTTTTGGTTGTCACAGCTGGGAAGAGGCTGCTACTAGCATCTAGTGGTAGACACCAAGGATTCTGCCTAACATGCTAAAATGCACAGGACAGCCCTCACAGCAGAAAATTATCAGGACCAAAATGTCGATAGTGCCAAGACTGAAAAATCCTGGAAAATTTTAAATAATTTAACAAATATTAACTCATTTAATCCTCATGGCAACCATTAAGGCAGATAAGTAACTTGCCCAATGTCATCTATCTAATGGAGAGACCAGGCCAAAGGGAGATAAATGCAAGCATTAAAGAGAGGAGCAATTATATTAGTACTAGCCTAAATAAAATTTAAGGTAAGATGATTTATAGAGAGGATAATTTATTTTTAAAGGAAAGGTATAATTCCCAAGAAAATATTTTAGTCATGAAACTTTGAACACTAAGTAATATGACCCTGAAATATATAAAGCAAAAACTGCTGGACATGTAGGAAGTAATTGAAATATAGTAGTAGGTTTTTTTTTTTTGTAAACAGGCTTATTGAAGTATAATCGACATACAGTAAACTGCACAAATTTAAAGCATATAATTTCATAAATTTTGATATATGTCTATACCTGTGAAATCTTTATCACAATCAAGATAACGAACATGTCTATCACTCCAAGTTTTCTCCTTCCTTTATAATGTGTAATCCTTCCTTCCGCTCACTTTCTGGTCCTTCCTCCAATCCTTATCTACCTTTGATCTGCTTTCTGTCACCATAGATTAGTTTGCATATTCTGGAGTTTTATGTAAATGAACTCATACAATATATACTTTTTTGGGGGTTATGTTTTCTTTCACTCAGGATGTTTATTTCATGACTTATCCATGTCGTTGCATGTATCGACAGTTCATTCTTTTTACTGATAGATGGTATTCCATGGTGTGGATATAATACAATTTGTTTATCCCATTCACCTTTTGATGGACATTTGGTTGTTTCCAGTTTTTGCTGTTACAAATAAAGTTGCTATAAACATTCATGAACAAGTCTTTGTATGGACAGATGCTTTTGTTTCTCTTGGGTAAATATCTGAGAGTGAAATGGCTGGATCATATGGTAGGGATATGTTTAATATTCAAGAACTGCCAAGCTGTTTTTCAAAGTTATTGTTCCATATAACATTCCCACCAGCTGTGTAAGAGAGTTCCAGTTGCTCCACATCCTCTCCAATATTTGTTATGGTGAGTCTTTATAATTTTAGACATTCTAATAGGTGTGTTTGGGCTGCTATACAAAATACCATAGACGGGGTAGCTTATAAACAAAAGAAACTTACTTCTCACAGTTCTGGAGGCTGGAAAGTCTAAGATCAAGTCTCCGGCAACGTTGGGTTCCAGTGAGGACTTGCTTCCTGGTTCATAGATGACGGTATTTTCACCTGTAATTTCACGTGGTAGAAGGGGCGAGGGAGTTCTCTGGGGTCTCAGAGCCCTATTCCCATTCATGAAAACTTTACCCTCATGACCTGAGCATGACCAAAGGCCCTGCCTTCTAATACCATCACCTGGGGGTTAGGATTTCAATATATGAATATTGAGGGGACACAAACATTCAGAGCATAACAGTAGTAGTATCTTGTATTCTCTAATGTAAGTAATTAATGATGTTGAATATCTTTCCCTGTGCTTATTTATCATCCATATATCTTCTTTTATGAAATGTCTGTTCACATCTTTTATTGATGATATATATGAGAGATTGAGATTGATGTAAGGAACTGGCTCAAGCAATGATGGAGAATGAGAAATCCTGTGAGTGAAAGCTGGAGACCCAGGAAAGCCTGTGGTGTAGTTCCAGTCCAGACCCAAAGTCTTGAGAACCAGGGAGCCAGTGTTGTTACGTTCCAGTCAGAGTTTGTAGGCCCAAGAACCAGGGACGTGATGATGTAAGTCCCAGTAAGTTCTGAGTGCAGGGAAGACCAATGTCCCAGCTCCACAGTCAGGCAGAGAGCCAATTGTATCTTCGTATGACTTTTCATTTTATTCAGGTCCTCAATGGATTGGATGATGCCTGCACACATTGGAAAGGGCAACTTGCTTTACTCAGGCTGCTAATTCAAATGCTAATCTCGTCTAGGGACACCCAGAAATAATGGGACAGTGATTAAATCAGATTAGATTAGATCAAGTGTTTCTAGTTTTCTTGCCTCCTTACTGAGCAATTTTAGCTTTTCATTTTCTCAATATTTCCTTTTCCAGAATAGCGTCTTTGCCCCATCTTTGCAAAACCAAAGAGTGTTTTTGTCAAAACAGTCAGTGTGTTAAAAGTGAAGTAATCCTCTATTTCTGGAGAAATGGAAAAAGTTCTTACAGTTTTAAAATGGCAGATTTTCTTATTCCTAGTCCTTAGGGTTCCCTAAAAAATTGAAGTTTAATTTTATTGAGGGCACTCTATTACAGTGGGTAAGACATTATGATACATTTGAATTAAAAAAAAAACAAATTTAAAAAACAAAAAAGTTCCAATTTTTAAAAATTGCATATACAAACACAAAGGTTAGAAAACTGCAAGGGAAATTTCGTTACAGACTGTTAGAGCTATGTTTTGGTTTACAAAGCTTTGTTTTGTGTTAGGTGTACATTTCCTTTCTGAATTGTCTAGTTGGAGGAAACTGTTAGAAAATGATTATTTTTGTCTTTATCGAAAGCACTCTTGAAATTAGACCTCAGTTTTTTGGGAAACCTTGATGTCTAGAATTGAGGAAATTTCCCATTTAAAAACTCTTAAAGCTGGTCTACCTGGGTACAAATCCCATTTCTGCAACTAATTAATTGCATGACTTGGGACAAGTGCATAATTCTCTGTGGCTCAGTTTCTTCATCTATAAAATAGGGATAATTCTAATGACTAGAAGGTACCAGGTTGACAGAATATGCTGATGACTTTGTTAAGGAGCATGTGTGTGTGTGTGTGTGTGTGTGTGTGTGTGTGTGTGTGAGAGAGAGAGAGAGAGAGAGAGACAGAGACAGAGACAGAGAGAGAGAGAGAGAGAGAGAGAGAGAGAGAGAGAGAGAAAACACTAGCAAAGGGAATTGAAAAGGGTCAGCCTACATGGTAGGAGGAAACCAGGAAAGTGTCTTTAGAAACCAAACTAGTTTGTGATTAACTGAATTAAATTCCGCTGTCTAGTATATTAAGTAAGATTTACAGCTACTGTTGGATTTAGCCATTCAGCAGTGATTGGTGACTTTGAGGGGAACAGATTTGGTGGAGCAGTGGACAAAAGCTTGATTGGAATGGTTTCAAGAGAGAATGGAAGGAGAGAAATAGGAGCAAGAAGTATAGACATTAAAAAAATAAAGTTTTACATTCAAAGTGATAAACAGTATGTAATGTCTTTGAAATAATAGGTGACGTTTATTGAGCACTTACTGTGTGACAGACACTGTTTTAGGCACTTGTATTAACTTGTTTAATGAGGAATAAGAAATACAGCTGGTCCTTGGTTTGCATGATAGTGTAAGACCACATGCACTAAAGCCATGGAAAGCAATCTTGAAAATCAGTGAGAAGGATTAAGATGTGACCTTCAACATTTTCGTCAAAACATTCTGTATTTTTTTTTTTTTTTTTTTTTTTTGCAGTACGTGGGCCTCTCACTGTTGTGGCCTCTCCCGTTGTGGAGCACAGGCTCCAGACGTGCAGGCCCAGCGGCCATGGCTCACGGGCCCAGCCGCTCCATGGCATGTGGGATCTTCCCGGACTGGGGCACGAAGCCGTGTCCGTGTCCCCTGCATCGGCAGGCGGACTCTCAACCGCTGTGCCACCAGGGAAACCCAAAACATTCTCTATTTTAACTAGCTCTAACTGTTGTTTATTAATGTATTGGGAAGTGAAAAAAGTTAGTAAAACTAATATTTATAGTACATTGTAATTTAAAACATTAAAAACATTAAAGACAAAAGTGTTTGTTTCACTGTAACATACCAAGATTAGTTTGAACAGTGCTTGCCTTCTCATCTGTGTTTGTAAATCAGCTTCCAACATTTTAGCTTTTCCTCTTTCAGTGTTGTGAAATATTTCCAAGAGTCGATTTAATGTGACGTTTTTGCGGGTATTACTCCCTCTGGGATGTCTCCTCCTTTTCATCATAACCACTTCCTCATTTATGTTTATAAATCCTCCTTCTCTAAGTCCCTCAGGCTGCATATCTGCCCCTCTGTGGGTCTGGGTCCGAGTGTGCCCTGCCTGAGCCTTCTATTGCTAATATGCCAAAGTTATAAAAAAAAAAGTATACTGAGACCAGGAGGGAGAAGTCAGTGGAGACAGGAGTACAGTGGGCAAGTATTGTACAAGTGGAAAAGACTGTTGTTGTTTTTTTTAAAATTTTATTTATTTATTTATTTATTTATGGCCGTGTTGGGTCTTCGTTGCTGCGTGCAGGTTTTCTCTAGCTGCGGCGAGCGGGGGCTGCTCTTCGTTGCGGTGTGCGGGCTTCTCATTGCGATGGCTTCTCTTGTTGTGGAGCCTGGGCTCTAGGCACGCGGGCTTCAGTAGTTGTGGCATGTGGTCTCAGTCGCTGTGGCTCGTAGGTTCTAGAGCGCAGGCTCAGTAGTTGTGGTGCACGGGCTTAGTTGCTCCGTGGCACGTGGGATCTTCCCGGCCCAGGGCTCGAACCCGTGTCCTCTGCACTGGCAGGCAGATTCTCACCCACTGCACTATCAGGAAAGCCCGGAAAGACTGGTTTTTAAGGGCAGGATATCTCACCCAAACTCAGCTGTTCAGGGTCCTCCAGGTGAATAGGGTCTGATGAAATGTTCAAGCAGCTTTAGCTGTTTTCTCTGCTGGTAAACAACTTTTTGGACACAAATTCCCTACCTTTCATTTGGTCAGTCTTGCTGATGATCGGTGCTGTTGGGGAAATAGAATTGAAAACAGCATCTCTTGACACCGCAGGAAACTGCTCCATAAAGGTTGAAGACGAAACAGTTTTATTACTGAATGAGGGTTTGAGCAGAACGGGATGCACATCACAGGCAGTCAGCTAAAGAGAATGTAAAGGCAGAAGGAAATCTCACCCTCTCATATAGCCAGGCAGATAAAACGTACCTCTACACCATGTTCTCGAGATAAATGGTAACCAGTCCTCAGGTAAGAGGACATGACAGCACCATTTGTCACAAATAGTCCCTCATAGATTCACTTGGTAATTGGGGTGACCATCTGTGTTTGTTAACTGTCTTCATCTGGAAGAATAATGAAGCTTCTCTTCTCTCTATGACAGTAGGTAGTTAGAATTTGGAGCCAGAGGACTAAGTTAAACTCTCAGAGACTGCGAGAGTGGGCTGTTCTTTCCGTTGATGTTTACATTTCAAAGAGGTGGCTCCTAGGTCCTTGAGAAAGACATTCCGGCATTGTAAACCTGGCGAGAAGCTTATTTAGCTTTTAAAAAGATTTACATACCTCTCAAAAGGACAGAGAAAGAATTTATAATTACAAGTTTTCTAAAGGGAAATGGAGGGGGGAGGTGTCTTTCCCTATGTGCCATTACAGTACTTAGGATCAGAAAGTCTTTGAACATAGTCCAAAGCTTATTTCTGTTCATATGGTCTCATTGGAGAAAGGAGAAGAGCTTGTTGTCAACCTCCAAATAATTACTTTGATTTTGAAGATTATCCTCTCTCCTTTAGGCCACTAATTAATTACTCCAGTCATTGTTATCTGAGCCCTTTCTTTTCTTGGCCTGTGAACTATATCAACAAATGAAGATGTTTTCAGGCATGTTCAACTAACCATGCTAAAGAGAAAGTCCTTTACATTAAATTCTCTTTGATTTTGAGTGGCAATGAATATTAAACAGCAGATGTGCCCCACTGTCCTGCGCACTAGGGATAAGTGCTAAACACGGCGGCTGCGGTGCTTTCCCTCCTGGATCTTACTCTCTGGCAGGGAATCAGTTTAACACATAGGAATCAATGCCCTGAGTACACCTCCAGGGGAGGTACAGAGTGGATAGTGAATAAAGTGCCTGCCTTAGCCCGGGATCTCAAGAAGTCAGATTATGGAGGTCCTGTAAACTTTAGTGAGGATTTGGGATTAAGAATTCAGTGTCTTGGGACTATCCCTAGGGATTTTGATTCTTTGGTTTGGTGCAACTTCAGAGCCAATGGTTTTAAGGAGCTGTTCTGTAGGACTCTGGAGCAGTTAGTCCCAACATATCCCTTTGAGAGTCTCTGGACTTCATCGCCTTTGAAAATTTTAAAAGGCAGAGATTGACATAATTGGATTTGAATGGATTGGTGGAGGGAGGGGACAAGAATGGTAGGATAGTTAGGAGGCTACTGCAGTAGTCAAGGAAAGAATGATGGTGGCTTGGATTAGTGGGCATTTACAGAAGTGGACAGTTTTGAGACATTTAGGAGGTAGAATAGGATTTTGTGATTGTTTAAATGTGAAAGGAGATTCTGAAGGAGAGGGAGGTATCAAGGATGACTCCCAGATTTCATATTCGAGAAATGGGCAGGATGGTGATATCATTTCCTGAGATAATGAACATTGGAGGAAAAGCATTGGGACTGAGGGGTAGGGATGAGAAGTTCATTTTTTAGACACAGGGACAGCCACAGGGAGATGTTTAGGAGGCAGCTGAATGCAGCAGTCTGGAGCTCAGGAGCTCTGGGTGGTTCTATACTAGAGATGGGGATTTGAGAGCAGTCAGCCGATAGATGGTAACTGAATGGAACAGATGAAATCCCCCAAAGAAAGGCTGTAGATGAGAAGGGAAGAAGGTCTGGAACAAAGCATGTGCCATATCAGGATATATTTTGGTAGGAAGAGGATCCAGCAGTCGATGTTGAAAGGAATGGCTAAAATGATGGGAGGGAAACTGGGAGAGTGTGGTATCCATGTGGATATCTATGGAGAGTGGCCCTTGGTGATTTTTCTGTATTTGTAATTTGGCAAAAGCAAGTTAAAAAACATTTCAGTCTCATTTCCAATCACACGATCCAGAGGGTGGATATTCTCAGTGCCACATGCAATGGTTTTATCCCAGGCATCAGTCACATTCACAATGAGATCTTAAAACATACCTTTCAGGATAAGTGAGTTAATACAGCCTCAAAAGTCACAAGTCTCTCTCCTTCCATATGCACATCATTGATGTTTTCCATCCCACTTTGGTGTCTGGACTTCTCAGGAGCAGACATTCAATGGCTTTTTTTTTTCAATAAATTAATTTTATTTATTTTTCACTGCATTGGGTCTTCGTTGCTGCACATGGGCTTTCTCTAGTTGCAGTGAGTGAGGGCTACTCTTTGGTGCGGTGCATGGGCTTCTTATTGCAGTGGATTCTCTTGTTGCGGAGCATGGGCTCTAGGCGTGTGGGCTCAGTAGTTGTGGCTCGCGGGCTCTGGGGCGCAGGCTCAGTAGTTTTGGCACGTGTGCTCCGCGGCACGTGGGATCTTCGCAGACCAGGTCTCGAATCCGTGTCCCCTGCATTGGCAGGCGGATTCTTAACCCCTGTGCCACCAGGGAAGCCCTCAATGGCTTTTTGACCCTGTGAATGAAAACACTGATAGGAAATGATCTGGAGTTCCGGCCAAGGGGGATGAGGATGACTGCATTGTTTGCTGCTCTCAGGTCAGTTTCTGGGTGATGTGTTTATCTTTCACTGAGAAAAAATTCAGCGTGATAAAGTCCTTATCTTTTCCACTGAATGTGAATGTTTTTTCTGCATCTAGAAGTACATATTTCTCTTCTTTTTTTTTTTTTTTTTTTTTTTGCAGTACGCGGGCCTCTCACTGTTGTGGCCTCTCCCGTTGCGGAGCACAGGCTCTGGACACGCAGACTCAGCGGCCATGGCTCACGAGCCTAGCCGCTCCACGGCATGTGGGATCTTCCCGGACCAGGGCACGAACCTGCATCCCCTGCATCGGCAGGCGGACTCTCAACCACTGCGCCACCAGGGAAGCCCGCTCTTCTTTTTTAAAAAAAGTATTTTTTATAAATCTGCCTGACCCAAAGCTCTCAGCCAGGCCCGCCACTTGCTCTGGCGCAGCCCACCAGCTAGGAATGGTTTTTATATTTTTGAATTGTTCTGTTTTAAGGGATTACATAAATCCCTACGTAACCTTGATTTTGCCCCTTGGCCCACAAAACCCAATATGTTAACTATTTAGCCTTTTATGGAAACATTTTGCAATCCCTGATCTTAACTACCAAAGACTGAAAAAAAATCTTTTCACTCAAATGGGAAAGGCAACTAGGCCAGTGGTTCTCAAACTTTAGCATAGGTCAGAATCACCTGGAAGCCTTGTTCTGGTACAGATTGCTGGGCTCCATCCCCAGTGTCTGGAGTGGGACCAGAGAAAGGGCATTTCTTTCTTTCTTTTTTAAATTAATTTTTAAATTGTGTTATATTTGACATATAACATTATATTAGTTTTAGGTGTGCAATGTAATGATTTGATATTTGTATATATGGCAAAATGATCACTACAATAAGTCTAGTTAACATCTGTACCGATACACAGTTACAAAATTTTTTTTCTTATGATGAGAACTTTTAAGATCTATTCTCTTAGCAACTTTCAAATATGCAATATATCAATAGTATTACTATTAACCATAGTCACTGTGGTATGCATTATACCCCCATGACTTATTTACTGTATAACTGGAAGTTTGTACCTTTTGACCCCCTTCACCCATTTTTCCCAACCCCTCCCCCCTCCCCCCACTTCTGGCAACTACCAGTCTGCTCTCTGTATCTATAAATGAGCTCAGGTTTTTTTTTTTCTTGTTTTGCTTTTGTATTATACATATAAGTGAGATCATACAGTATTTGTCTTTCTCTGTCTCACTTATTTCACTTAGCATAATACCCTCAAGTTCCATTTATGTTGTCACAAATGGCAAGATTTCATTCTTTTTTATGGCTGAAAAATATTCCATTATATATATACCACATCTTCTTTATCCATTCATTTGTTGGTGGACACTTAGGTTGTTTCCATGTCTTGGCTATTGTAAATAATGCTGCAGTGAACATAGAGGTGCATACATCTCTAATTAGTGTTTTTGTTTTCTTTGCATAAATACCCGGAAGTGGAAATGATGGATGATATGGTGGTTCTACTGGCTTTTCTTTTGGCTGCACCATGCGGCATGTGGGATCTTAGTTCCCTGACCAGGGATTGAACAGGGATTGAACCCAGGCCCCCTGCAGTGGAAGTGCAGAGACTTAACAGCTGGACCACCAGGGAAGTACCCTGTAGTTCTATTTTTAATTTTTTTTTTTTTTTTTTTGGCCACGTTGCTCGGCTTGTGGGATCTTAGTTCCCCTACCAGGGATTGGACCCGTGCCCTCGACAGTGAAAGAGCAGAGTCCTAACCACTGGACTGCCAGGGAGTTCCCCATTTTTAATTTTTTGAGGAACTTCCAGTTACATTCGCACCAACAGTGCACAAGTGTTCCCTTTTCTCCATATCCTTGCCAATGCTTGTTATTTCTTGTCTTCTTGATAATAGCTATTCTAATAGGTGTAAGGTGGTATCTTATGGTGGTTTTGATTTGCATTTTCCTGATCATTAGTGCTGTTCAGCACCTGTAGGCCATCTCTGAGTTGTCTTTGGGAAAATGTCTATTCAGATTCTCTGCCCATTTTCTAACCAGGTTGTTTCTTTTTTTTTCTTTTCCTTTTTTCTTTTTGCTGTTGAGTTGTATGAGTTCTTTATGTATTTTGGTATTAGCCCCTTATCAGAAGTACACGTTCTTTTATTTTTTAAAATAAATTTATTTATTTATTTTTGGCTGCGTTGGGTCTTTGTTGCTGCGCACGGGCTTTCTCTAGTTGCAGTGAGTGGGGGCTACTCTTCTTTGTGGTGCGTAGGCTTCTCATTGCGGTGGCTTCTCCTGTTGCGGAGCATGGGCTCTAGGCGCGTGGGCTTCAGTAGTTATGGCACACGGGCTTCAATAGTTGTGGCTCGCGGGCTCTAGAGCGCAGGCTCAGTAGTTGTGGCACACAGGTTTAGTTGCTCTGTGGCATGTGAGATCTTCCTGGACCAGGGCTCAAACCCATGTCCTCTGCATTGGCAGGCGGAGTCATAACCACTGCACCACCAGGGAAGTCCGTACACGTTTCTTAAGTAATCCACTTCCGTGACGGCAGAAACACACACACACACCTGTTACTGATGGTAAATAAACCATATATATATTTTTTTATTTTAAAGAATAGAATTGGTCACTTTAAAACGTTTGACTGTAGTAGCCATATATCTGCCAAGTTTAACTTTCTCGAGCAACTAGTCCCCCCCCTCATCCCACCAGGTGAGCTATCATTCTGTCAACCTGTCAGGCCTGGTGCCCTGTCTTTCCACCACATGGGTTGTGGACACATGGCTAGGGGTCCCCTGGGCCAAGTGATTGGTTTGGGGATAGGCACATTGCCCATACGGATTTCTGCCCGGAATAGGTACCTGGATGTTAGGGGAGGAAAATCCTTTGTTCCTGTAGCGGTGGATCAGCTAGAAGGATATGCCTCTGGGTCTTTGGGCAGCCGCCTTTCTTTCTGCATGGTGAAGGGCTTCTCTGAAGAAGGAAACCAGCCCATAACCAGAAGCAAAGTCGAGAGATGAGCTCCGGTGACACAGTGTGAGTGGTGGATCCAGCTCTCACTTTGAATCCTTGTATCCCACTTAACGTGATAATACCCTTTCTTACTTAAACTGATTAGCGGTAGACTGTTGTCATTAACAACTGAGAGAGTCATAATTAATCCAATGACCCAGTGGTTAAAGTATTCACTCTAATGTTTTCAGAGATATTTATTAAACATCATTTATGGGCCTGAAGCCCACTACCCTATTCCTCTATACTTAACAACAACAAAAAAGGGGTCATCAAATTTGACTTGTTAATTTTAAGTCAGTTAAGAACAGTATTCTCCCTTTCAGGGAAATAAATATTTATTACAACAAGAGAAGAGAATATACAATAGTTGCTAATTTTTTTGAGAAATCTCTCCCTAGAAATGATGCTTGCTTGCTGTTTTAATGTTTAAGTAGAGGATCAGAGAGGGACTCTGCCCACTGAACTTGCCTCAAACGAGGTTCTGGAGTTATGATTGGATTCACCAAGGACCATTTATTTCTACCCCAGGGCCTAAGCAAAAATAGTCAGAAACTTCACCCTATTGTGTGCACAGAACTTGGTTGTTCAACCCTTGGTACTAAGTGAGTTCCCAGCTTACGGTGGGGGTGGGATGATGGTGTCACACTGTGGCAGATGGCTGAAAACTGCAAAGTAATATTTAAAGTTGCATAGTCCTGCCTTGGAAATGAGTGAACCTTTGATTGGTGTCCTGAAATTTCCATCTCATTGCCTAACAAATTTCAAAGTTAGCCCAGCACAGAAAAGGAACTCATCCCAGATTTTGGTAAGGTTTTAAAACACATGACAAGATAATCAAATTTTGAGCATGTTGCCTAAAAAGGGCAGATCTCTAGCTCAGATGAATTAAAACTGCAATGACAGAACTTTTTATTAGAACATGTGAAGAGGAAGAATATTTTTAATATTCCTTGTGACAGGAGAAGTGAAATTTTAAAAGTAACTCACAAGTTGAAAAGGCGGATGAGCCCAAATAAGACCATTAGCATAGGAAGATCACATTTAAAGAGATTCAAAAAATGATGCTTGAATTTTAAAATTAAGATAGAAGAAACGTACTTTCAGAAACTGTTGGAAAGTAGTCAATCCTGTGGTGTAGAGGTATAAGTCAGTTTTCCTTTCAAAGAGTCATTGATGACATTTAATTTTCTGTTAGCAAATTTCTGCAATCCGTCCTCCTTCCAAAGGGCAACCACTGGGAGGTGAGAACTTATCTCAATCTTTTGTTTCCCCCCATCTTTTCACTCTCTGGTAAAACAAATACCCCTCATAGGCAATGTTCAGCCCTGCTTTTTTTTTTTGCGGTACACGGGCCTCTCACTGTTGTGACCTCTCCCGTTGCAGAGCACAGGCTCCGGACGCGCAGGCTCAGCGGCCATGGCTCACGGGCCCAGCCGCTCCGCGGCATGTGGGATCTCGGACCGGGGCACGAACCCGCGTCCCCTGCATCGGCAGGCGGACTCTCCACCACTGCGCCACCAGGGAAGCCAAGCCCTGCTGTTTTTTTTGTTACAGACCTTCCTGTACACTTGCAAGTATCAGAAACGTCAGCCATACATTTCTCCTACCTCGGCACGTGGAGGAACGTAGCACAGCTACTTTGTTAAGGATGGCTATGTGCAGGTTTCAACTGAAAGACATTAAAGAATCTCTCAATTTGTGCTCATTGGCAAGTGGTGGCTGCATGCCTGCTCTTTCCTCACCTATTTATCAAGGGCCTGCACCATAGTTCTGCAAGGCTCAGAGATGAAAACAATATCTCCTGCTCTTAAGTAGCCTACAGCCTAGTGTGAATCCAAGTATGAAAGGCAATACTATACAGACTCTTCACCATTGACTCTGAGGTTAGGAGAGCAGCCTTTAGCTCTGAAACAAGGCAGTTAACTGACCTGGACACTCAAGACACTTGCCTTGTCAATATTGTGATTTAATGAACTGAGTTAAGCAACTAGAGTTGTCTCTGAAGTGTGGACGTTACCTAAGTTCTAATGAAAAGATTTCAGACAGTAACTCCCAGGAAATCTCCTCCTTACAAACAAAAGAGTCAACACATGCTGATTATTTGGGATGTTGGAGCATTTTCCATTAGTTTTAACTGTACTTTGAACATTTACAAATCTTTCTCCCTTCCATCCTCCCTACATAACAGCAGATTATATTTCTTTAGTTATTCATCCCTGTTGAAAGCAGGTGCAAGGTGCCTTAGCTAATAGTCTACAACTACAAAGGTCTTGCACAACTATCTTCCCCCCATAATGCATACCAAATACTCTCACGTTGTCCAGTCTGTCATTCCCATACCTTCCACCCTTGTACTTTGAATCCTTGAACACTTAGACATGGGCTGTCCAGCACTCCTCTGCATGTGTGTCATTTTTTAAGAAGCTTCTTTCAGATGTGGTACATATATACAATGGAATACTACTCAGCCATAAAAATGAATGAAATAATGCCATTTGTGGCAACATGGATGGAACTAGAGATTATTATACTAAGTAAAGTAAGTCAGAAAGAGAAGACAGATACCATATGATATCACTTATATGTGGCATCTAAAATATGACACAAATGAACTTTCATGAAATAGAAACAGACTCACAGACATAGACAATAGACTTGTTGTTGCCAAGGGGAGGGGTTGGGGAAGGGATGGAGTGGGAGTTTGGGATTAGCAGATACAAACTATTATATATAGAATGGATAAACAACAAGGTCCTACTGTATTGCCCAGGGAACTATTAATATATTCAATATCCTGTGATAAACCATAATGGAAAAGAATATAAAAAATGTGTATATATGTATAACCAAATCACTTTGCTGTACAGCAGAAGTTAACACAACATTGTAAGTCAACTATATTTCAATAAAAAAAATAAATAAGAAGCTTCTTTCCAGTAGGAAGTGTGGTTGTCTTATGAGAACTGAGCATGTACAATCCACAAGGACTTTTCAGCATTCTTTCTTGGGCTCCTGCCCATTCACTGAGCCAGTTGTTAGTTGTAATCTCGCATTGCTAGATTATAATAGTTAGGTTCCTCTCACTGTTCCCAATGTCCAGCTACCAGTAATTTTACTCCTTCCTATCGTTTGTCTTTCTTTCACCAAGTTTCTGTTCATAAAACCTTGCTGAACTTATTTATATTCTGTTACCTTTTTATTCTTTCATTTCCCACTACCCTAATCTATGTATTCCCTAATTGGTATATTCCCTGTTTTCCATAGTAATACAAGCAAGAGTAAGATTTACATTTTCAATAAGTAGATTTGTTAAAATGGTTTGAAAATTATTCAAGAAGTAGAAACTGGCGTATCTTGAGGCAGACTGCGTTGGTTCAAACCCCAGTTCTGCCTCTTGCTGGTTGGGTGAGTCATTTATTCTGTTTCTTTAAGCATCCAGAGAGTGAGTGTAATAGTGGTACACAGGTTGTATTGAGAGGGTTCTGGCATTGGGTTCAAATCTTCACTGTCACTTATTTGCGGTCTGATGTTGGTCAAATTTACTTAACCTTTCTAAGTCACAGTGTGCTCTTCTGCAGTTCAAGGATAATGAGAGCACCTGCCTCTTGGGATTATTGTATGGAATATGATATGCATGTAAAGCATTTTAGCACAGTGCCTGGCACACTTTAAGTGCAGAAAAACATGTTAGATATTCTTAGGAAAAACACACAGCAGGGCCAAAGCTGATAAACTAAAACTCAGATATGTAAAATAGTATATAGCTTTCTAACTTTTTTGTGACTGGATGAATATTGTTTCTGCTATTGAGGGGACAAAAGTGAAATTTCCCATCACAGGTCAATGTCTCTTCTAGTATCTTTCAGATAAATGGTATCTTTCAGATTATTTCCCCATTTTGTTGGTAAATGGACAATCTTGGAGGATTCCTCTCCCTGCCATATTCCTCTTGATTGCCCTGTCTTCCTCATTCTTTACCTCTATCTGGGCACAGAGACACTTACATGACCTCCTGGTAGAAGGAAAGATTTCTATCCTAAGAAAGAGCTTTCTCGGCTGGCTCCCACTGAACTCTGATCCATGTGTAATTTGTGCCACTTCATCTCTGAGAGTCTTCTTCTGTCTTTTCTGCAGCTGTTGTTGATGTCTTTGTGGCCGATGTAGCTTGTGTTTTCTAGTCAAGGGAAGTGCAAGATGACCCACTGATTCCTGAGCTCCCACTTGACTCCTACTGATGCTGATGCCCTTATGTGAGTGACCCAGCAACATTGCTCCCTTCTCCCCTCTCCTTTCATTTTCATTCTATTATATGTTGGCACAAGGTACCTGCAAGCCATTCTTTTATCAAAGTTCCAAATGGAAAAGGAAATTCAAGTCTCCTCTTTGCTTTTGGCATGACCTCAAACTATCTGGAGTATTTTTATTGCAAACCTTACCCAAGGTTTGACAGTGGGAGATATGGGAGGCAGGGGAACAGAATTGAGGACTCTCCTTGATAACTTCTCTCTCTCTCCTCTCCCAGCTTCTTTTCCCAGTGGCCAAAGGGCTTTCTACTTTTCCTCTCTATGTGATGGGAATGCCATATCTTCTTTCTTGCCTGTTCTATGGGTTTTGTAAGACTCTGATCAAGTTGGCCAGATTTGACTCTCTTGATATATGAAAGATATTAAATACACTTTTGAGGTATTGTCCCCTCAAAAAACAAACAACCAGACCTAGCTTTCAGATCTTTTCTGTTCCTATGTGCTAGAATTCTGAAGATCAAACCTGAGCAATACTTCTCTGTCTCCCCAAAATGTTGAATGAATGCTGTTGATTAGGAAGGATAACACAACATATGGGAAATGAAATTTACATCAGTTTAATATTTCAAAAATATCATCCTTATTATTTCTGTTCGTTATAGAAAGGGATCATCACAAAGTAGAAAAAAATCATTTGTAATCCCATCTCCAGGAAGTAATCACAGTTAATGTTTTCTAGCTGGATGCTAACTGGGTGACTTAGAGCAAGTTACTTTACTATCTGATGCTCAGTTTTCTCCTTTGCTAAATGGGAATAACTCCTTCTCTTCCTCCCACAGAGGGTTGTTTTGATTCAAGATGGCATTTTTATCACAGAGGGAAATTATTATATACAATTGGTTCTGATTCTTCCTTTCTGTTCCTGTTGTAATACTCTATTATTGTAATTTATGTATCTTTATAGTACATTTTAATACTTGGTAAAACAAATATTATACATCTTTTATTATTATCTTATTATACATCTTTTAAAATAATTTCTGCCAATTATAACTTGGTTATTCTTTTAAATGAACATTGGAATTATTGTGTTAACTTCTTAAACACTTTATTGGTATTTTCATTAAGATTACGTTAATGTTTATGATATTAAACATTCAAATAAACAGATTTTCTTTTCTGGACCTTGGTAAAGTTTGGTAGTTTTCATCATATAAGGTGTTTCACATTTCTTATTAGAAGTTTCCTAGGCCTTTTATATTTCTGATGGTTGTTTAAAATGGGACTTTTTTCCTGTTAAATTTCTTAACTGATTACTATGGTATATAGAAAAACATATTGTTGATTTTTGTATATATGTATATATTTTTAACATCTTTATTAGAGTATAATTGCAATATATAATTTACAATAATTTTTAATAATTATAATTTAATAATTATAATTTACAATAGTGTGTTAGTTTCTGCTATATAAGAAAGTGAATCAGCTATACATATACATATGTCCCCAATTCTCCTCCCTCTTGCGTCTCCCTCCCACTCTCCCTATCCCACCCCCTAGGTGGACACAAAGCACCTAGCTGATCTCCCTGTGCTATGTGGCTGCTTCCCACTAGCTATCTGTTTTACATTTGGTAGTGTATATATGTGCATGCCACTCTCTCACTCGTCCCAGCTTACCCTTCCCCCTCCCTGTGTCCTCAAGTCCATTCTCTACCTTTGCATTCTTTATTCCTGTCCTGCACCTAGGTTCACCAGAAGCAATTTTTTTTTTTTTAAGATTCCATATATATGTGTTAGTATACGGTATTTGTTTTTCTCTTTCGGACTTACTTCACTCTGTATGACTGTCCCTAGGTCCATCCACCTCACTATAAATAACTCAATTTCGTTTCTTTCTTTGACTGAGTAATATTCCATTGTACGTATGTGCCACATCTTCTTTATCCATTCATCTATTGATGGACACTTAGGTTGCTTCCATGTCCTGGCTATTGTAAATAGTGCTGCAATGAACATAGGGGTGCATGACTCTTTTGGAATTATGATTTTCTCAGGGTATATGCCCAGTAGTGGGATTGCTGGGTCATATGGTAGTTCTATTTGTAGTTTTTTAAGGAACCTCCATACTGTTCTCCATAGTGGCTGAACCAATTCACATTCCCACCAGCAGTGCAAGAGTGTCCCCTTTTCTCCACACCTTCTCCAGGATTTATTGTTTGTAGATTTTTTGATGATGGCCATTCTGACTGGTGTGAGGTGATATCTCATTGTAGTTTTGATTTGCATTTCTCTAATGATTAGTGATGTTGAGCAAATTTTCATGTGCCTCTTGGCCATCTGTATGTCTTCTTGGGAGAAATGTATATTTAGATCTTCTGCCCATTTTTGGATTGGCTCGTTTTTTTGATATTGAGCTGCATGAGCTGCTTGTATATTTTGGAGATTAATCCTTTGTCAGTTGCTTCATTTGCAAATATTTTCTCCCATTCTGAGGGTTCTTTACATCTTGTTTATGGTTTCCTTTGCAGTGCAAAAGCTTTTAAGTTCCATTAGGTCCCATTTGTTTACTCTTGATTTTATTTCCATTACTCTAGGAGGTGGGTCAAAAAGGATCTTGCTGTGATTTATGTCATAGAGTGTTCTGCCTATGTTTTTCTCTAAGAGTTTTATAGTGTCTGGCCTTACATTTAGGTCTTTAATCCATTTTGAATTTATTTTTGTGTATGGTGTTAGGGAGTGTTCTAATTTCATTCTTTTACATGTAGCTGTCCAGTTCTCCCGGCACCACTTATTGAAGAGTCTGTCTTTTCTCCATTGTATACTCTTGCCTCCTTTATCAAAGATAAGGTGACCATATGTGCGTGGGTTTATCTCTGGGCTTTCTATCCTGTTCCATTGATCTATATTTCTGTTTGTGTGCCAGTATCATACTGTCTTGATTACGGTAGCTTTGTAGTATAGTCTGAAGTCAGAGAGCCTGATTCCTCCAGCTCCGTTTTTCTTTCTCAAGATTGCTTTGGCTATTCGGGGTCTTTTGTGTTTCCATACAAATTGTGAAATATTTTGTTCAAGTTCTGTGAAAAATGCCATTGGTAGTTTGATAGGGATTGCATTGAATCTGTAGATTGCTTTAGGTAGTATAGTCATTTTCAGAATGTTGATTCTTCCAATCCAAGAACATGGTATACTTCCCCATCTATTTGTATCATCTTTAATTTCTTTCATCAGTGTGTTATAGTTTTCTGCATACAGGTCTTCTGTCTCCTTAGGTAGGTTTATTCCTAGGTATTTTATTCTTTTTGTTGCAATGATAAATGGGAGTGTTTCCTTAATTTCTCTTTCGTATTTTTCATCATTAGTGTATAGGTATGCAAGAAATTTCTGTGCATTAATTTTGTATCCTGCTACTTTACCAAATTCATTGATCACCTGTAGTAGTTTTCTGGTAGCATCTTTAGGATTCTCTATGTATAGTATCATGTCATCTGCAAACAGTGACAGTTTTACTCCTTTTCTGATTTGGACTCCTTTTATTTCTTTTTCTTCTCTGATTGTGATGGCTAAAACTTCCAAAATTATGTTGAATAATAGTGGTGAGAGTGGGCAACCTTGTCTTGTTCCTGATCTTAGTGGAAATGGTTTCATTTTTTCACCATTGAGAACAATGTTGGCTGTGGGTTTGTCATATATGGCCTTTATTATGTTGAGGTAAGTTCCCTCTATGCCTACTTTCTGGAGGGTGTTGAATTTTGTCGAAAGCTTTTTCTGAATCTTTTGAGATGATCATACGGTTTTTATCCTTCAGTTTGTTAATATGGTGTATCACATTGATGGATTTGCGTGTATTGAATAATCCTTGCATTCCTGGGATAAACTCCACTTGATCATGGCGTATGATTCCTTTAATGTGTTGTTGGATTCTGTTTGCTAGTATTTTGTTGAGGAATTTTTCGTCTATATTCATCAGTGATATTGGCCTGTAGCTTTCTTTCTCTGTGACATCTTTGTCTGGTTTTGGTATCAGGGTGATGGTGCCTCGTAGAATGAGTTTGGGAGTGTTCCTCCCTCTGCTATATTTTGGAAGAGTTTGAAAAGGTTAGGTGTTAACTCTTCTCTAAATGTTTGGTAGAATTCACCTGTGAATCCATCTGGTCCTGGGCTTTTGTTTGCTGGAAAATTTTTAATCACAGTTTCAGTTTCAGTGCTTGTGATATGTCTGTTTATATTTTCTATTTCTTCCTGGTTCAGTCTTGGGAGGTTGTGCTTTTCTAAGAATTTGTCCATTTCTTGCAGGTCGTTCATTTTATTGGCATATAGTTGCTTTTAGTAATGTCTCATGAACCTTTGTATTTCTGCCGTGTCAATTGTTACTTCTCCTTTTTCATTTCTAATTCTATCGATTTGAGTCCTCTCTCTTTTTTTCTTGATGAGTCTGGCTAATGGTTTATCAATTTTGATTATCTTCTCAAAGAACCAGCGTTTAGTTTTACTGATCTTTGCTATTGTTTCCTTCATTGCTTTTTCATTTATTTCTGATCTGATCTTTTATGATTTCTTTCCTTCTGCTAACTTTGGGGTTTTTCTGTTCTTCTTTCTCTAACTGATTTAGGTGTAAGGTTAGGTTGTTTATTTGAGATGTTTCTTTTTTTTGACATAGGATTGTATTGCTATAAACTTCCCTCTTAGAGCTGCTTTTGCTGCATCCTAAAGGTTTTGGATTGTTGTGCTTTCATTGTTATTTGTTTCTAGGTATTTCTTGATTTCCTCTTTGACTTCTTCAGTGATCTCTTGGTAATTTAGTAGTGTATTGTTTAGCTTCCATGTGTTTGTAGTTTTTACAGATTTTTTCCTGTAATTGATATCTAGTCTCATAGCATTGTGATTGGAAAAGATACTTGATACGATTTCAATTTTCTTAAATTTACCAAGGCTTGATTTGTGACCCAAGATATGATCTATCCTGGAGAATCTTGCATGAGCACTTGAGAAGAAAGTGTATTCTGTTGTTTTTGGTTGGAATGTCCTGTAAATATCAATTAAGTCCATCTTGTTTAATGTATCATTTAAAGCTTGTGTTTCCTTATTTACTTTCATTTTTGGACCTGTCCACTGTGAAAGTGGGGTGTTAAAGTCCCCTAGTATGATTCTGTTACTGTCAATTTCCCCTTTTATGGCTGTTAGCATTTGCCTTATATATTGAGGTGCTCCTATGTTGGTGCATAAATATTTACAATGTTATATCTTCTTCTTCGATTGATCCCTTGATCAGTATATAGTGTCCTTCTTTGTCTCTTGTAATAGTCTTTATTTATTTATTTATTTTTATTTATTGTTATTATTTTTTTTGCGGTACACAGGCCTCTCACTTTTGTGGCCTCTCCCGTTGCGGAGCACAGGCTCTGGATGCGCAGGCTCAGCGGCCATGTCTCACAGGCCTAGCCGCTCTGCGGCATGTGGGATCTTCCCGGACTGGGGCACGAACCCACGTCCCCGGCATCGGCAGGCTGACTCTCAACCACTGCGCCACCAGGGAAGCCCAGTAGTCTTTATTTTAAGGTCTATTTTGTCTGATATGAGAATTGCTACTCCAGCTTTCTTTTGATTTCCATTTGCATGGAATATCTTTTTCCATCCCCTCACTTTCAGTCTGTATGTGTCTCTAGGTCTGAAGTGAGTCCTTGTAGACAGCATATATACGGGTCTTGTTTTTGTATCCATTCAGCCAGTCTGTATGTCGTTTGGTTGGAGCATTTAATCCATTTACATTTAAGGTAGTTATCAATATGTATGTTCCTTTTACCATTTTCTTAATTGTTTTGGGTTTGTTATTGTAGGTCTGTTCCTTCTCTTGTGTTTCCTGACTAGAGAAGTTCCTTTAGCATTTGTTGTAAAGCTGGTTTGGCGGTGCTGAATTCTCTTAGCTTTTCCTTGTCTGTAAACGTTTTAATTTCTCCATCAAATCTGAGTGAGGTCCTTGCTGGGTAGAGTAATCTTGGTTGTAGGTTTATCCCTTTCATCACTTTAAATATGTCATGCCACTCCCTTCTGGCTTGCAGAGTTTCTGCTGAAAGATCAGCTGATAACCTTATGGGGATTCCCTTGTATGTTATTTGTTGCTTTTCCCTTGCTGCTTTTAATATTTTTTCTTTGAATTTAATTTTTGAACGTTTGATTAATGTGTGTCTTGGCATGTTTCTCCTTGGATTTATCCTGTGTGGGACTCTCTGTGCTTCCTGGGCTTGATTGAATACTTCCTTTCCTATATTAGGGATGTTTTCAACTATAATCTCATCAAATATTTTCTCAGTCTCTTTCTTTTTGTCTTCTTCTTCTGGGACCCCCTATAATTCGAATGTTGGTGCATTTAATGTTGTCCCAGAGGTGTCTGTGACTGTCCTCAATTCTTTTCATTCTTTTTTCTTTATTCTGCTCTGTGGTAGTTATTTTCACTATTTTATCTTCCAGGTCACTTATCCGTTCTTCTGCCTTAGTTATTCTGCTATTGATTCCTTCTGGAGAATTTTTAATTTCATTTATTGTGTTGTTCATCATTGTTTGCTTGCTCTTTAGTTCTTCTAGGTCCTTGTTAAACGTTTCTTGTATTTTCTGTATTCTATTTCCTAGAATTTGGATCATCTTTACTATCACTACTCTGAATTCTTTTTCAGGTAGGCTGTCTATTGCCTCTTCATTTGTTTGGTCTGGTGGGTTTTTACCTCGCTCTTTCATCTGCTGTGTGTTTCTCTGTCTTCTCATTTTGCTTAACTTACTGTGTTTGGGGTCTCCTTTTGGCAGGCTGCATGTTCTTAGTTCCCGTTGTTTTTGGTGTCTGCCCCTAGTGGCAAAGGTTGATTCAGTGGGGTGTGTAGGCTCCCTGGTGGAGGTGAGTAGTGCCTTTGTTCTGGTGGATTAGGCTGGATCTTGTCTTTCTGGTGGGCAGGACAGTGTTCAGTGGTGTGTTTTGGGGTGTTTGTGACCTTATTATGATTTTTGGTAGCCTCTCTGCTAATGGGTAGGGTTGTGTTCCTGTCTTGCTAGTTGTTTGGCATAGGGTGTCCAGCACTGTAGCTTGCTGGTTCTTGAGTAGAGCTGGGTCTTAGCATTGAGATGGAGATCTCTGGGAGAGCTTTTGCTGTTTGATATTACATGGGGCCGGGAGGTCTCTTGTGAACCAGGGTCCTGTACTTGGCTCTCCCACCTTGGAGGCTCAGGCCTGACACCTGGCCGGAGCACCAAGACCCTGTCAGCCACTCGGCCAGGTACGTGGAGAGTTTCTTGCCTTTTGGGAAGTCTGAGGTTTTCTGCCAGCGTTTAGTAGGTGTCCTGTAGGAGTTGTTCCACATGTAGATGTATTTCTGATGTATTTGTGGGAGGAAGGTGATCTCCATGTCTTACTCCTCCCCTATCTTGAAGCTCTCTAGACTTTTGTATATTTTAAAACTAATTACCTTAATGACTTCTACTAGTCAATTTTCATTTGATTTACTTAGGTTTTCCATTTAAAGCATGATCTGAAAATAGAGAGTAATTTGTCCCCATGTTTCTAAAATTTACCAATTAAAAGAATTCTTCTGTCCTTTATTGAATTGGCTAGAACTTCCAGGAAAGTGCTAAATAATAACCAGCACACTGCTCTTGTTGCTAAATTTAATGGGAATGGGCTCTAGTATTTCATCATTAACTCTAATATTGGCTCTCTCTATACAATAATTATTCTCTAATTGATTAAGGAGGTTTTCCTCTATTGTCAGGAAGCTTTTGTATTTATTTTTTAATCTTTGCATTTATTAAAAGAACTATTTTTAATCTTCTGAGGTACTGAAGTGACTAATTAACTGACTGGTATATTTTACATGCTACTGGATTAGCATGTTATATAGGGAGATTAGTTTGTGATTTACATTTTTGTGCTCTATTTGTTGGACTTGGGGATTAGAGTATTGCTGGTTTGGGAAAATGAATTGGGCAGTGTGCCGTCTTTCTCTGTACTCTGGAACACTTTAAGTGATATGTGAATTATCTTTCCTTGAAGCTGTGCTAGAACTCACTAGTAAAGTTGTCTAGACATGGTACTGCATTTGGAGTTATTCCCTAGGCAAAATTTTCCATTTCTTCCACGGTTGTTGGTATCCACATGGACTAGTTTCTCAAATCATTTCTGGAAGCTTATGTGTTTTTTAGAAAATCGTGTGTTTCATCCTTATTTTTGGAATTTTTAGCTTAGAGTGGTGCATTTAAATTTCTTATAGCATTACAGGGTACTTGTATATCTGTGAATAAAGCCTGATTCTCATTTTTAATGATTTGAATATATTTTCTGTTGTCTAAATCTGTAAGCTTTGTCTATTTTATTGATATTTTCAAAGAAATTATTTCTCGGATTTATTTATCATATCTATTTTTGTTTTCTAATAATTTCTACATCATTATTTTTACATCATTATTAATGCATTTCTCTCTATCTCTCAGGTTTCTCTTCTTTTTTGACATTTTTTCCAATTTATTTTCATTTTCTGTTTTTAAAAATAAATATATTTAAGGCTGTGAGATTTCTTCTGAATGTAGTTATCCTCACCATAGCAATTTTGATTTGTAGATGTTGTTGCTTTTATAGGTGTAATGTTCTATAGCTGCACTTATTTTTAACTTTTGTAAAAACTGAGTATAATTTACAAACATTGAAATGCACATATTTGAATAGTACAATTTGATAAGTTTTTTATTGAAGTAAAATTTATGTACAGTGAAATGCATTTCTTAATTGTACCGTTTGTTGAGTTTTGACAAGTCTGTGTAACCAACACACCAAGCAAGATGCAGAGTCCCTCCCTTGAGCTTTCCTTCTGCCCGCTTCCAATCAGTCCCCCACTGGGCAACCACTGTTTGGATTTCTATCACCAGAGTCATTTTTTGATTCTCAAACTTCATACGAATGAAATCATACAGTAGTACTCTCTGTGTCTGAGTACTTTCCCTCAGCATAATGACTTTTAGGTTAATCCATATTGTTGCTTGTATCAGCGGCACATTTTTTTTAAGCTGCTGAGTTTTAAAATTACTGAGTTTTAAAAATTGTATCGTTTGTACCACAGTTTATCCTATGTCCTCTGGATGGACTTTTGAGGTGTTTCCAATGTTGGACTATAATGAATAAAGCTGCCTGGACATTCCTGTAAAAGTCTTTTTGTGGATATGTTTTCATTTCTTTTGGGTAAATACTTAATGGCATTGCTGGGCCAAGGGGTAGATGTATGCTTAATTTTAAAGAAAGTGCCAATCTTTTTCCAGTAGTTGTACCATTACAGACTCCATCCGGAAATGCATGAGACTCCAGTTGTTCACATCCTTACTAATAATTGGTATTGTCAGTCTTTCATTTTAGTCATTTTGGGGGGTATAAAATAGAATCTCATTGTGTTTTTAATTTATATTTCTCTGTTGTCTAATGATATTAGGCATCTTTTTGTGTGCTTCTTCTTGGCCATTTATATAGCTTCTTTTGTTAAGTGTTCAAGCCTTTTGACTATTTTTAAATTGGATTGTCTTTTAGTTACTTGAGTTGTAGGAATTCTTTATATTAATATGTTCTGGATATAAGTTCTTTGTCAGATTTATGATTCTAAATATTTTCTTCTAGTCTGTGGTTTATCTTTTCTTTGCAGTGTCTTCTGAAGAATAGGAGGTTTTAATTTTAATGAATTCCCTTCTTGTAATTTTTTTTCTTTTATGGTTATTGTTTTTTGTGTTTCATTTAAGAAATTTTTACCTACCTGAATATTGCAAATATATTCTATATTTTCATGTAGAAGCTTTACAGTTTTAGCTTTTTTTGATCCTATCATTCATTCCAGTTAACTTTTGGGATGAAGTGTAGAGTCAGGATTCATTATTTTTTACCCAGTAGCTCTTTGGTTGTTCCAACACCATTTGTAGAAAAAACTATCCACTTCCTATTGAATTATCTTGGTGCCTTTGTTGAAAATCAGTTGAGAATTTCCCTGGTGGCTCAGTGGTTAAGAATCCGCCTGCCAATGCAGGGGACATGGGCTCGAGCCCTGGTCTAGGAAGATCCCACGTGCCGCAGAGCAACTAAGCCCGTACGCCACAACTACTGAGCTTGCGCTCTAGAGCCCACGAGCCATAACTACTGAGCCTGTGAGCCAAAACTACTGAAGCCTGCGCACCTAGAGCCTGAGCTCCGCAACAAGAGAAGCCACCTCAGTGAGAAGCCCGCGCACCGCCATGAAGAGAAGCCCCCACTCGCTGCAACTAGAGAAAGCCTGTGAGCAGCAACGAAGAACCAATGCAGCCAAAAATAAATAAAATAAATTAAATTAAAAAAGAAAGAAAATCAGTTGAATGTATCTTGTAGGTCTATTTCTAGACTTTCTAGACTGTTTCTGTAGTTGCAGGTTTGGTATTCTCTTTGACCCATGAATTGCTTAGGAATATGCTGCCATCTTTAACAACAACTCTAACTTATGACCCTGAAGACCATTATGTTGGAGCCAGATCAGGACTGAGGCCGAGTAATAATGTCATCCTCTAAAGCAGTAGTTCTAAAATTTAGCAGTGTTACACAGGGAGTTAACAAACAAGAATAGATTTGGCGACCCTATTCCAGACCTAATTTTCAGCGTAAAAACTGGAGAATATCTCTTTTTAAAAAGCCCTCCAGGTGATTCTAAGACGTCCAGTCAATCTGAGAACCATTGCCCTAAGCACCACCTTTTACAACAAAGAGCAGACTTATAGTTACATGCTGAGACCTCAGTGGGTTCAATCTGTTCCATTATTTCAGTGTGTAGACTAGACCTTCAAAAAAGGGAAACAGAAAATTAGCCTGTTACTTCTTTAGGCATTGAAATAAACATGAACCTCACATCATCTTTGAATGACATTCTTTTTAATTTGGGAGGACGTAATATCTATTATTGTTGTGGTGTAGTTAAGAGATTTTTTATGTAGGAAACAATTGGATTCTGGATGACTGTTTTGCTGTTCAAGTATGGTGACTTAAAGTTTTAGGGAGAACTGTTTGGGGCATGGAGGCAGGTGCCTTATCTATTCCAGGGCTAATGGATCAGGGAAGCTCCAAGAAAGCCAAGAGAGCTGTCAAATGAAGTGCATTACAGTTCAGGACCAGAGGGAAGGCTTTTGGAGAGACTTACGATCTCATTATATTGGTGAGACTATTAAAAAAGGAGCCCAGCTTCCGTGCTCCTTAGTTGTGGCATGTGAACTCTTAGTTGCAGCATGCATGTGGGATCTAGTTCCCTGATCAGGGATCGAACCTGGGCCCCCTGCATCGGGAGTGCAGAGTCTTAACCACTGCGCCACCAGGGAAGTCCCCTAGATGGTTTTCTTGTGTTGTTGTAAATCTGGATTGTGAATCATATTATGGTTGGTGAGATTTACCATGGGAATTATGTGTGGTTTGGTTTGAGTGTGTGAATTCAGAAAGAGTTTGTATTTGTTTCTGTCAAGCTCCCCTAGGGAATTAGCCCCAGCTTACTTGCTTATTTATTTACTTAGTTATTGGATTGAGGTTTCCTGAATTGAACAGGTAGTATGGATTAGAATTTCAGATCTTTATCAAGGCAGGTCTGTGCTTACTAACTCATAAAGGGGGACTTCCCTTTTTCTATCAGAATCTAGGACAAGACAGACAAACTTCTTTGTCATCTTTCATGGGTATATTTTTTTCCAGTTCTCCCTTTCTCTGAGAGTGGCCCTTTGAAGGTTTAGGCTTATGCAGGGATTTCAGGCCCCTTTCTTCCTGTCTGAGTGAAAATAAGAAAGCCAGTGAGGCTGGAGGGTAATGAATGAGGGACAATGATGGCAGAATATGAAGCCAGAGAGGTAATGAGAGGCAAGAACATGTAAGGCCTTGAGTCAGGACAAGATTTTTTGCTTATACTCTCAGTGAGATGAAAAATCATTGGAGGGTTTTGAGCAAAGATATGACATGCACAAATGTGATCTGATTTGTATTTTAAATGGATTTGTCTGGTTGCAGTTAGAAAATAGACTATGGGGCCCAAGGATGGAAGTAGGGAGACAAAGTTGAAGGCTATTGCAGTATTGTGGGTGAGAGGTGATAATGGTGTACACTTGGGTGGTTATGGCGGAGGTGGTGAGAAGTGGTAAAATTCTGGGTATGGTTTGAAGGTGGAGAAAATAGGATTTGATAATAAACTGAATATTGAATATATGGGAGAGACTTCAAGGGTTTTAGGCTTAGACAACTGGCAAGAAATGTATTGCTATTTGCTGAGATGAGGAAGACTGGATAGAACAGTTTGGTGGAGGAAAATCAAGAATTTGGTTTTGGGCACTTAGATCATAAGCTTGAGATGTCTGTTAAGCCATACAAATGGAGATGTAGATTGACAGTTGAATTTATGATGCTGGGAGACATGAGAGGAAATGTCCACATTATATATATAAATTTGGTAATTGCCAGGTTATATATGATATGAAATTCTGTGGGATTTTATAAGATTATTCATTTAAAAAAGATGTTATAAATCACCTAGAATTTCTGGGTATTTTGAGCAGATGTATTTTTAATTAGTTAATTAATTAATTAGGCTGCCTTGGGTCTTCATTGCTGCACGCAGGCTTTCTCTAGTTGCAGCGAGTGGGGGCCACTCTTCGTTGCGGTGCGCGGGCTTCTCACTGAAGTGGCTTCTCCTGTGGCTGAGCACCGGCTCTAGCTGTGTAGGCTTCAGTAGTTGTGGTGCACATGTGCTCCACGGCATGTGGGATCTTCCTGGACCAGGGCTTGAACCTACGTCCCTTGCATTGGCAGGCGGGTTCTTAACCACTGCGCCATTAGGGAAGTCCTAGCAGATGTATTTTTAGATTACATTGTCTCTACTGTGTTAGAAGAAATAAAAGTATATATATATATTAAAATGCAGTAAAATACATATAAACATAAAATTTATCATCTTAACTGTTTTTAAGTGTACAGCTTAATAATGTTAAGTATATTCACATTGTTGTGCAACCAATCTTCAGAACTTTTTCGTCTTGCAAAACTGAAACTCTATGTGCATTAATAACTATTCCCCATTCTATTCCTCCCAGCCCCTGGCAACTACCATTCCACTTTCTGTTTATATGAGTTTGATTACTCTGGATACTTCATATAAGTAAAATCATACAGCATTTGTCTTTTTGTGACTGGCTTATTTTACTTAGCGTAATGTCTTCAAGGTTCATCCATGTTATAGCATGTGTCAGAATTTCCTTCCTTTTCAAGACTGAATAATATTCCTCTGTGTGTGTGTGTGTGTGTGTGTGTGTGTGTGTGTGTGTGTATCAATCACATTTTGTTTATCCATTCGTCTGTTGATTGACATTTGGTTTGCTTTCACCTCTTGGCTGGTATGGTAAAGCTATTATGACCATGGGTGTGCAAATTCTCTTTGACACTCTGCTTTTAATTCTTTTGGGGATATTTACTTAGAAGTGGTATTGCTAGGTCATTTGGTGATTCTATTTTTAATTCTTTGAGGAACTGCCATACTGTTTTCTGTGGTGGCCACACCATTTTACATTCCCACCAATAGTGCACAAGGGTTCCAATTTTTCCACCTCCTCGTGAACATTTGTTATTTTCTGTTTTTAAAAATTTTCTATAGCAGCCACCCTAATGGGTGTGAGATGATATCTCATTGTGGTTTTGATTTACATTTCTTTAAATGATTAGTCATTTAAATCATTTCTTTAATGATTAGTGATATTGAGCATCTTTTCTTTGCTTGTTGGCCATTTGTATATCTTTTTTGGAGAGATGTCTTTTCAAGTCCTTTGCCCATTTAAAAAATCAGGTTGTTTGGATTTGTGTTGTTGAGTTGTAGAAGTTCTTTAATACATTCTGGATATTAGCTCCTTATCAGGTATTTAATTTGCAATTATTTTCTTCCATTCCATAGGTTGCTTTTTCACTCTGTTGATTGTGTCTTTTGATGCATAGAAGTTTTATATTCTGATGTAGTCAAATTTATCTAATTTTGCTTTTGTTGCCTGTGCTTTGGGTGTTATATCCAAGACATCATTGCCAAATCCAATGTCATAAAGCTTTCCTTGTTTTCTTCTAAGAGTTTTATAGTTTTAGGTCTTAAATTTAGGCCTTTGATCCATTTTGAATAATTTTTTTCTATGGTCTAAGGTAAGGATCAAACTTCATTCTTTTTGCATACGGAATCCAGGTTTTTCAATACTTTTTGTTGAAAAGTCTGTCCTTTATCCATTAAATTGTCTTGGCACCCTTGTCAAAAATCTTTTGATCGTATATGTGAGGGTTAGAAATATATTCTTGTTCTCTCCTTTCTGTGGATGAAAAATGTTGCCTGCCATATCAGTAAACAAAGCCCTAGGCCACTGCAGCCACCCCCTACTGTGTGCCCTGAGGGAAGTCAGGATGGAAAGCAGAGCACTGGCCCTACCTAGATGGTTAAGGTGCATATAAAAGGGATGATTTCAATAGCCCAGACTCTTGCATCTTCCCATACACAAAAAAAGCTCACTAAATTCATTAACTTGAGATATCTGGTTTTCTTTAATCAACAGTAATCTTTTGATGTTCCAACTACCTGGTTTTTGTTGCAAAAACCCCTATATATCCTCCTCCCTGGTTTTTGTTGCAAAAACCCCTATATATCCTCGCTCCTCCCTTACCTCTTTGGAGCTGTCCCTCAGAGCTATCTGAGAGACTGTCTTTCAAGCTTCAGTCCTCAGTTTTGTCCATCAAATAAAACATAATTCTCAACTTTTAGGTTGTGCATTTTTTTCGGTCAACATCTCCATTAAACAAGTCCATTTTTATTTTGCCTACTAAATATCTTCTGAATCTCCCTACTCCTCTTTATTTCTGCCAGTGTCACCCTGGCTTATATTATCATCCTATCATCCAGGTACAGGAATAGCCTGAAAACTTGTTTCCTCCTTTACTTAAAAAAAAAATTACCCCAACAAACCAGCTTTATTGTGATATAATTCACATAGCATAAATTTACCCATTTAAAGTGTACAATTCAGTAGTTTTTAGTATATGCAGCCATCTCTAAAACCTAACTGTAGAACATTTTTCTTCTATCCCAAATCACAAATACTCTTGACCCACTCTAACCTGTCATCCAATTTGCAGCTAGATTGATCTTTTTTTTTTTAAAGCTAATCTGATTATATTCCCCTCCCCCATTTCCCTACACAAAAAACCCTTCAATGGTCTACTATCTCCTTACAATAGACCAAAATCTTTGGTGTGGCTTTCATTCAACACTGCCGCCTGCCCTCCCCCTCCCCCCCCCCCCCCCGCCCCAATATCTCCAGCTCCATTTCACATCACTCTCTCCCATAATACGGCACTATGATATGGCCACACCATGCTTTACCCTTCCTCATGGATTTTCAGATGCTTTTCTTTTTCTCTGCCCCATCCCTATCTCTATCACCTTCCCAACTTTTATATCTCAGCTCAAATACTGCTTTCTCAAGGAAGGCTTCCATGACTGCCCTTCCCCCTACCACACATCCAGATGAGCTTAGGGTCCCTCTGTTAGCCTCAGATTCCTCCTCTAGAATATAGGCTCCATGAGGCCAGGTGCTGGTACAATCACTGTATCCCCGGTGCCTAGCACAGTGCCTGCCACTTTGCAGACACTTCATTTGTTCAGCTAATATTATTGGGTGCTCACTATTTGTCAGGCACCTAAGGGAAGATATGCAAAAGAGCATGGCTGGAAGTCTGAGTCCTTGACTGTAACTACCTCCAGAAGCTACCAAACACTGGCTGTGTACTAGGTCTGGTGTGGGAAGTGGGACAGCTTTCCCCATGAGACCTGTCAGATAAAGCCTTTGCAGTTACCTGTGGTCAGGCCTGAAAGATCATACATAGGATTTTGGACAGGAGCTGGACTCCTCAGAGATTAGGGGATGTTTTTCTCTTGAGAAATTGCACGGGCCAAGAGAAAAGCTTCCAGGCACTGGTGTGTGTGTGTGTGTGTGTGTGTGTGTGTGTGTGTGTGTGTGTGTGTGTGGTCCTCTGAATAGGCCTTTGGCCACCTTATCACTGCACAGTGAGATGTTCCTGTTGACCAGCCCCATCCATGTACATAGAACATCCGTGTTGATTTTCAAGTGCCCAATGAAAAGATATGAGCAGACATCTAAGGATTTCAGGTATTTGACGAATACCTCCTACTTGAAAGAGAGACTAAATAATCACACAGATAAAAGAAACCCAGAAGCAACAGGGACAATGTAAAGAATAAAATAAAATTTCAAAAAATGTATCACATCATAATAATAATCTGAATGTTTTCGTCATGTAAGGGAAAATATTGCATCCAGGAAATAATGGGATGCTGTGAAAAAGTATAACCAGAGAACAATTAGGAGCTCTAAAATGAAAAAAAATATAGTGACTGAAAAAAAAAAATCAACAACAGAAGTGCCAAAAGATAAGATCAAGAAAATCTGGCAGAAAATATAGCAAAAGATACAGTGGTATACAGAAGAAAACTTAAGTTTACAAGGTAAATCCAGGAAATACAATAGACTATTAGGAATTCCAGAAGGAGAAAATAGAGAAAATACCAGGAAAATACAATATTTTTGAAATTAAGAGTACTAACCTCCAGTTTGAAAAGATCTAGGGTGTGTCCAGCACAATAAATGAAAAAAATCCCTACTCCTACCCACCTTAAATTGAATAATCACAACACCAGGGTATAGAGATGATTTGAAGAAAAGAGATGAGGAGAGAAACAGATGACATAGCAAGTATTAGGAATCATAATGGCACCAAACTCTGTAGTTAGAGAAAACTGAAAAATAACGGACTTTAAAATTCTGAAGGAGAATCATTAATCAACTCAGAAATCTAAACCCAACCAAACTTTCCAAAAAGTGCCAAGGTAGAATAAAGATATTTTTAGATAAGCAAGAAGTAAAAATTAAATTTTTCTTTTCTAAGAAAGTTTTTGAAAGATATGCTTAAGCCAAATGAGCAGTAAACTCAGGAGACCGGAGATGCTGTACAGGGAAGTGGTGAGGAGTTCCTAGGTCATTTTCTTCCTTGTATAGCAGGTGGAACGCAGTCATTCCCAACCAGAATAGATGGCAAAGGGCTCCGGGCAAGAATTCTGCAGGGATAAAGATAGACTTGAAACCTTATCTGATGCCGTCAATGTTTTGGAAAATAAGAATGGAAGAATTTTGACAGTTATGATGGGGGATGTGGACAAATTAAAGATAAATGCATAGAAAACAAAGCAAATGAAATTCCAGTAAAACCAAAAAATTTGTATTTTTTTGGAGAGGGTAAGGAAGGTGTACTACTTGGCTCAGCAGATAGCAAAATTTAATTAGCAATGCAAAACACTACTAAGTTAACTTAGTAAAGCCCTTGTGTATAGTTAGAGAAAGTAGTAAAGGAAAATGTGGTGCAAGTGTGATGTAAGAGAACGAAATCTTTTACAACCAACCTAGGGAATTGATATAAAATGCCAAAATGGCAAAAGGAAGACATAGCAGTGTTACAAACACTGCTAGAGACCTACCTGGGGTCCATTCTTCTAACAGAACATACGGTAGCAACATGCTTAGCAAAAAAATTTTATTTCCTTGCCTTTCTTGTCAGTAAGAGTGGTCATTTTATATCAATCTAGCCAGTGATACATGTGACACATGATCAGAAGTCATTGGGTGGCAGATACAGCTGAAATGTGTCCTTTGCCCTTCCTCTTCTTGCCTGGAATACAGTTGAGTTGCTGGAGGTGCAGCATCCATCTTGAGACACTGAGGTGACAAGGATGAGAGAGAAAGTCATGTGCTAATGAGGGGAGTTAGAGCAGAAAGGTCTCAGATGGGTCTTGATGGCGTATTGGGTCGTGTGCCATCCCTGCTTTGCCTCTGGGCTTCTTTTACCTGAGAAAATCCCTGATTTGTTCAGAAAATTGAGATTTATTCAGAAAATTGAGTCGATTGTTCATAAAATTGAGATTTGTTTAGAAAATTAAGTTGATCAAGCTACATAAGCATAATAGCTAAAAAATATGGTGGTAAATAATGTTTAAAACAATTAAAATAATTCAGGCTGATTGTATGGGGGGATGGGGAGAGTGTGGTAGAAACTGCTGGGTTTTGGTACAATTGATGCTATAGTGAGCTCAGTTTGATGTCTTGGACAATGCATATGTATTAGTTTAATAAACAGATTAATAAGAAAGAAGACTATCTTCCTGCATGGAACACTTTGATAGCTTCCTATTTTACTTGAAATAAAATCCAAACTCCTTTAACAGATTCTTCATGATATGGCTGGCCCCGGCCACCTTCCCTCCTCATCTTTCATCATCTTCCTCCTTGTCTAACCCCCAGCCGCATTACCTTCTTTCAATTTTGTAAACGCCCTTTTAGTAAATTTGCGCATGAAGTTTCCTCTGGCTCATTTAGGAGCCCAGGAGGAAACATGACAGGCGCAAACTTGGTGACCCAGGAGAGTTTAATAAAGGCGAGATTTAAGGAAACCAACACGGGATGATGCAGTACTTTGGGGCCTACAAGGGCAGGGAACCATCCATCCCCAGGCCTGAACCACCTGTATGGAGAAAATCACCTGACAGAACTGTGGCCTTTAGGAGAATAACGCTGATAACCCACAGGTATTTGAGCACTGAGAGTGCAGTGCTCACTGTTAATTAAAAAGACTGGAGTGGTTGCTATAGGAAAATGTCTCAATGCACATTAGTGTGAAAGCTTGCTTGCGCTGTGTAAAAGTCTCTACCCTTCTTGACTGAGTCTCTGGTGGTCACATGATCAGGGCCTCACAGAGCATGTGTTGAGGCCTCACATAGTGAAAGGCTTCTTTTTTAACAAAATTTTGTTGAAGTATAGTTGATTTACAATGTTGTGTTAATTTCAGCTATACAGCAAGGTGATTCAGTTATACATATATATGTATATTCTTTCTCATATTCTTTTCCATTATGGTTTATCACAGGATATTGGATATAGTTCCCTGTGCTATACAGTAGGACCTTGTTGTTTATCCATTCCATATATAATAGTTTGCATCTGCTAATCCCAGACTCCCACTCCATCCCTTCCCCACCCACTCCCCTTGGCAACCACAAGTCTATGGTCTATGTCTGTGAGTCTGTTTCTGTTTCATAAAAGTTCATTTGTGTCATATTTTAGATTCCACATATAAGTGATATCATATGGTGTTTGTCTTTCTCTTTCTGACTTACTTCACTTAGTATGATAATCTCTAGTTCCATCCATGTTGCTGCAAATGGAATTATTTTGTTCTTTTTTGTGGCTAATATTCCATTGTGTGTGTGTGTGTGTGTGTGTGTGTGTGTGTGTGTGTGTGTATACCACATCTTCTTTATCCATTCATCTGTTGATGGACATTTAGATTGTTTCCATGTCTTGGCTATTGTAAATAGTGCTGCTATGAACATTGAGGTGCACGTATCTTTTTGAATTATAGTTTTGTCTGGGTGTATGCCCAGAATGGGATTGCTGTATCATATGGCAACTCTGAGGATCCTACATACTGTTTTCCGTAGTGGCTGTACCAACTTACATTCCCACCAACAGTGCAGGAGGGTTCCCTTTTCTCCACACCCTCTCCAACATTTATTATTTGTAGACTTTAGTAAAAGGCTTCTTGGACACGAGTATCCAGGTTCTCACACAGTTCAGCACTTGAATTTAAAACCAGGGCGCAATCAGTATTGACATGGGAGGTGCCATTGGCAAACTGGCCTGTGAAGATCACCCTGTCATAGCCTTGGTTCCTTGCCCTCCAGAGAGCCGACACCCCTTCACTGGGGAGGATGAGCAGGACAGACAGAGACACCCGGCCCTCCCAGAACAGGGTGAAGCTGACAAGGTAGGTGCCATTGTTGAAGTCTGTCACCTTTCCCGAAGCGCCTGCCTTCAGGGCTGGGGAGGACATCCTGGCCCTCAGGAAACCCCCGCCATATTCCTTCCTGCGTCCCAAGTGGTCCCTCACCTCCAGCAGGACGTCTAGCTGATCCCCCCTGCAGTATGTGTCTTGAGGGCTAAGGAGGGTGGCTTTGCTGTGTGTGACGCTGGTGGTGGAGCTCATGTGGGATCAGCTGGTCTGGGTGGGATCAGCTGGTCTAGTTTCTCCTTGATCCCCTTTATTCTCAGCTCAGTCTCTGTTGGTGAAACTGCTGGATCCAGTGGTACTTCATGGTGTAAGACCATTTTGAAGGTATTTCTGTGCTGCATAAAGGGAGGCATCTCTTATTCACACCAAACTTGAAATGACAAAGACTGAGACATATTCTGTGTACACAGCTGAGCCTGTCTCTGTTAACCTTAAGGTTGGATTTATATCTTTATTAATATTTTACCACCAAAGAGTCCAGTCCAGGAATTTCCATAATTAAAGTGCAGAAAGCTTTTGGTAAAACCTATGTGTCAGTTGTTCCATTACTATTCCACTACTATTCCATAGGCTATTAAAGCCCATTAAAAAATATTTAAAGATATTAAAAGAATTCTTTTGATTAAGAAGTGGTTACAACAGTACATTGAAAGAATTAAATATTAAGAAATATTTCACTATGTGTCCTAATAAAATGAAAGGAAAAATCATAATAAAAAATAAACATTTTTAATAGTGAAATGTCAAGTTTTTTGGTAGGTACCGCATAAACAAGGTACAAAATTAAAAAGATACAAAATGGAAAGAAGTATGGAAGGAGCCTCCCTCTTTCATTCCTGTCTCCTACCACACAGTTTTCCTCCCAGGATTAATCACTCTTATCTCTTTTATAAATATCTTTCCAGAGCCTATGTATATATACACGTGTGTGCACATACACACACACACTACATATATTCTCTTTTCTTTTTACGTAAATGGTAACATTATATGCATTGTTCTGTGCCTTGCTTTTTAATGTAAGGGTATATTCTGAATATCTCTTCATTTTAGCACATACTGAGCTGCTTCAGTCATCCATTAAGATGGACACAAAGTATTTCATTGAATGGATGTATCATTCTTTAACAGTCACCTGTTGGTGGATGTACAGATTTTCCCCCTTTTCTGCTAATACGGAAATTAATAACCTTGTACATTTACTTGGAAGTGGAATTACTGGGTTGAAATTTAAGGGCATTTTTTAATGTGTATGTTCTAAAATATGGAAAGGTTTGTGGGTTTTTTCTTTTGACCACACCACGCAGCATGTGGGATCTTAGTTCCCTGACCAGGGATGGAACTCATGCCCCCTGAAGTGGAAGCACAGAGTATTAACCACTGGACCAGCAGGAAGTCCAGGTTTGTGTTTTCATTCTCGTAATTATCTTTACATAATATAACAAATATGTGCAATAGATTTACATAATACATTTAATATTCTTTTTTCAGCAATATCTGTTGACTCCCTACCATAAGCAGTGACCAAAATTATTTACACTGTCTTGCCCCAATTTCCTCCTCTCCACTACTGTATTTTTGTTCTTTAAATTATTTATCTTTGTGTTCACCCTATTTCCTTAAAAGTGTGTGTTTTAATAAAGTTATATGTATTATATGTATAACTATATACAGAATATTCTATATATACTATGATATATATATAGTACAGAATATTCTATATATACTATGATATATATATAGTACTATATACTATATATAATATTATATATTATCTATAATGTATAACATATTATATTATAGTATATATAAGTACTATATGTAATAAATATATAATTGTATTATGTATAACTTGTTTATTAAAACACATATTTTTAATATTTATGTATATATATGTGTGTGTACTTATTAGCTTTAAAAAGTATCTTTAAATACCAGGCTGAAAATGATAAAGAAATCTCTCCACCTGCCCTCCACCATCTTTTGTTATTTATAACATTTCTGTGTTATCAGAGTTTATAATATTTGTGTGTCAGAACACACAACATTTATGGTTTTCCACCATAATCTCCCTAGTTTTGTTTTGATTTTGGCCAGTACTACAGTTTAGTGGATTCAGTAATTGTTGTCATTCTATTTGTAAGAGTTTTTCATCATTTATCCCTTGTTTAACTGAGGCTGGTCTTCTACATTTTAAAAAGAAGAGTTCATAAGGACTATATCCCCTGTGTTTGTTGTAATAGTTAGATGTTTTTTAAAACAGTTTGAATCTATAAATAACCTGAGATTCATTTGATACGTGGTATAAGGTGAGAATACAAATTAACTTGTAATCTCCAGCAGTGTATGATATCTAGAGAAGCAATTTTGCTTATTATTTCTTTAACCTTCAGAAAAACGCAACTGTACAAGGGACAAATTAAGAATTAAAATATGCTTTCCTTCTAGGAAACTGAGACTTCAAACAGAAAAACACGTGTTCAATGAATTTGAGGATTTAGGGGAGAAAACAGTTCAAGTAATTAGCTACAGAACCTATGTTGGGAAGAAAAGGAAAATTGGGGCCAGGCAGAGTCTTATGAGTTGAAAGAAAATGAAAGAATCAAGGAAACAGTGCCTGGGACATAAAAGCCTTCAAGACATTTTTGTTTACTGGATTAGTGAGTGAATTCAAGGTGTAATGAGAGTGAGAGTACAGGCATACCTTGGAGATATTACGGATTTAATTCCAGATTGCAACAAAGCGAATATCCGCCTTAAAGTGAGTCACGTGAATTGTTTTCCCACTCCATATGCAAGTTATGTTTACACTATACTGTCATCTCTTAAGTGTGCCATAGCATTATGTCTAAAAAAACAATGTCCCTACCTTAATTAAAAAATACTTTATTGGGGGCTTCCCTGGTGGCGCAGTGGTTGAGAGTCCGCCTGCCGATGCAGGGGACACGGGTTCGTGACCCGGTCCGGGAAGATCCCACATGCCGCGGAGCGGCTGGGCCCGTGAGCCATGGCTGCTGAGCCTGTGCGGCTCCAGACTTTCTTGCTAAAAGTGCTAACCATCATCTTGCCTTCAGTGAGTTGTCATCTTTTGGCTGGTAGGGGGTCTTGCCCTGATGTTGATGGCTACTGACTGATCGGGGGGCGTTATTAATTGGCCTAATTTCAATACTGTTGTGTCTCAGAATAGAGAGGCCTGAGGAGAGGAAGAGAGGGGAATAGCTGGTGGGTGGACCAGTTGGAACACACACAACACTTATCAATTAAGTTCATTGTCTTATATGGGTGCAGTTTGTGGTTCCCCCAAACAATTATAAGAGTAACATAAAGATCACTGGTCATATATTGCCATAACCAATAAAATAATAATGAAAAAGTTTTAAATATTGCAAGAATGACCAAGATGTGACACAGAGATACAAAGTGAGCAAATGCTGTGGGAAAAATGGCACCAATAGACTTGCTCAACTCAGAGTTGCCACAAACCTTCAATTTGTAAAAAATGCAATATCTGGACTTCCCTGGTGGCCCAGTGGTTGAGACTTCGCCTTCAAATGCAGGGGGTGCGGGTTCAATCCCTGGTCAGCGAATTAAGATCCCACATGGCTCGGGGCCAAAAAACCAAAACATAAAACAGAAACAATATTGTAACAAATTCAATAAAGACTTTAAAATTGGTCCACGTTAAAAAAATAACTTAAAAAATGCAATCTCTGCAAAGTGCAATAAAGCAAAGTTCAATAAAACAAGATATGCCTGTATTAAGTGTCTGTGGTTAAAAAGTGTGAGATATCAGTTGGGTGATAACAAGGTTCCAGGTGTGGCCTGTAAAGTGTGTTGTCAAGATATATTAGATATGAAGGTCCCTGGTATGTAGAAAGAAAAAAATCACCAGAAGGCTTGAGGTTTGAACTGATTTGGATGTGGGATCTAAATTCTTTCTGGGCAATGGAAGAATTTTTTGGGAGGCGATGAAGTCTTAACCAGCTACATAATTATTTTGTGAATATGAGGAAACAATCAACTCTATGAGGTAAGTCCTATCTTATAGTTATTTCATAGATTAGGAAATGAAGCAGGAAGATATTAACTAATTTGCCTATGGCCATAAGAGGAATAACTGCCGAAGTCAAGATTCAAGTCCAGGCAATCTGACTCTCAAGCTTGTGATCTGACCATACTGCAGCCCCACCTCCAAGTGTGTGTGTGTGTGTGTGTGTGTGTGTGTGTGTGTGTGTGTGTGTGTGTGTGTGTGTGTGTGTGTGTGTGTAGTGGTAGTGGGGCAGGTGTTGTTCGTTTATGTGACTGTGACCCTAGGGGATGGTGCAGAGGCTGAGCAGCATGATACTCCTAGATTTGGTCATATCAACCAGAGCCTGTCCTATAGGGCAGCTCAGGGAGCTCTGGAGTCTGTCTTGCATGTATAGTTTAGAAGGAGACTGTTCCATTCCATAGTTACCCTCATCCCCTCAGACTGAGCTGGGTCGCAAGGGGAGGAGACGGAAAAATTTTTGAAACTCTTAGGCATTTCAGAAACTGTGATATTTCTTTAAAATGTACTGGACAATTTATCCATTTGTTCAACAGACATTTTAGAATCTGTCTTTACTAAGCATAGTAAGGGGCATTCAAAGCAAGATCTCTACTCAAGAGTAATATAAAATTTAGTTGGGGACACAGGTTAAGGCAAAGTAAGTTTAACTCTATCCATCTCATTTACTTTAGTCTCTCAAGTTACAAAATTAGGCGTTAACAACTGAGGGAATATTAAATCTTTCCCAATTAAAAAAACTTTCCCACCCTCAGTATATCACCAGGCAATTTAATGCCATGTTCTTGGTCTGACCTGGGATAGGCTGAATTCTGAGAGAGGTTTTATTGAGAAAGTGGAGAAACTGAACCTTTAAAAAAAAAAATCTTTGTGGAATCCTTCAGTTGTAAAGATGATCCATACATGTAGCCCTAATATAGGTGCTAGCAGTGTTTTACGAATTATCTTATTTGAAAACAAAGCAGACAAGGGAGGGCCTGCATACTAAGGCACATGGAAGATGAGCCCTTTTGTACACGCTGTTCCTTCCAGAACGCTTTCCCTCTAGGTTGCTCCCTTTGTAACCCTTCTTTTGCGTCCCTGAATTCTACTCATTTTTCTGGTATTATTTCAGATATTACTTCCTCCAGAAGCATTCTCTGGACTCAATGCTGGGGCGTGACTCTGTTTCCCCTAGCATCCTTTCGTAGCAGGTATCACACTGTATTGCAATAGTTTGATACTGACTGGTATTCTCTCTTGTTTAACATTATGTCCACACCCCGAGGCCGCCATATAGTAATTGTTGAGTAAACAAGTGTTCATTTAATGAATGATTCTCAGAGCAGAACCTCGTTCTTCCTACAGTTGCTTCAATATCTTCTTCTTTTTTTAAAAAAATTTAATTAATTAATTTATTTTTGGCTGCATTGGGTCTTCGTTGCTGTGCACGAGGCGGGGCTACTCTTCATTGTGGTGCGTGGGCTTTTCATTGCGGTGGCTTCTCTTGTTGCGGAGCACAGGCTCTAGGCGTGAGGGCTTCAGTAGTTGTGGTGCACGGGCTCAGTAGTTGTGGCTCACGGGCTTTAGCATGCAGGCTGTTGTGGCACACGGGCTTAGTTGCTCCATGGCATGTGGGATCTTCCCGGACCAGGGCTCAAACCCGTGTCCCCTGCGTTGGCAGGCGGATTCTTAACCACTGTGCCACCAGGGAAGTCCCTCAATATCTTCTTGATGGGGATCTTTTAGGTTCTTAGTATGTGTCATTAGCATAATCAAAAGGAGGGAAATCAAAGACAAGGTGATTGCATTGCAAGTGGCTGCATGTAAAGTTTTGGAGAAAACTCAACTCTTTTCTCCAAGGATCCCTGGTTCCTTTTAGTGAGGAAGGCTTCTTAGAGACCACAGTCTAGGTGCTAGGAGTGATTATTGCTAATGGGTTATTTTTGCTTCTGGGCCTTTTCACTGGATAGAGCTAGGAAATATGTATATTTGAAAATAAAAAGAATCATGAGCTTATACAGATGTTTCCAATTCAATTTTTGAAAAGTTTGTTTTAACGTCTTTAATTTTTTTTACTTGCATTTTTCTTTTTCACTAAAAACTCCATTTCCTGATATCACTAACATAAAAATTTGCCTTATCCAATAAAATGTAAAAAACAGTTACAAAATAATAATATCAGTATTAGTTCTAATAAAAAGACTGTTGTGTGAAACTTGGGATTTTTTTCTAGCTCTGTGTATCCTTAGAATATATTCAACCATGGAAATACAGTCAAAATGCTGTGTTCTTAAGTCTCTGAAACACAGAAAAACATAGTTTTGTGTCACCAACTTGACTTACAGCTAGGTTTATTTATTTACTTATTTTTTCATTTTTAGGAATTTTTTTCTTTTTGGTTTAATGTTTTTAATACATAAATCATATATATGGTTCCAAAACCAAACCTATGTAACAAAGTATAAAAGAGTCTTGCTTCTATACATGTCCCTTCTACTCTGAATTCTGCATGCCTTTATGGATTAACTTTTTATTTTTCATCCAGTGGTTCTGTTGTTGTTATTGCAGTTATAAGCAAATACAGCTGTGTCTATCCTTCCCTTTTAATTACCTAAGAGGTTGCACACTATGTACTGCAACTTTTCTCATTTACAGTGTATCCTAAGACTAACAACATTAGTTTGTAGAGCTCTCCCTATTCCTTTTTATGGTGGCATTGTGTTATCTTGAGAAGATGTATCATAATCTGTTTGGTCCCCTATAGATGCACATTTTGTTTGTTTTCCAACTTTTTGATATCACAAACAGTGCTCCAATGAATAATCTGTGTAGAGTTGTTTCATAGTTTTGTTAGTGTCTTTGAGAATGCTGGGTCAAAAGGTAAATACATATGTACTTTTTCCAAATATTGCCAAATTTCTCTCCACCGGGGCTGTACCATTTTGAATTCCCATCAGTGATGTCTGAGAATGACTGTTTCTCCACAGTCTCATCAATATCATATGTTTTCAAACTTTGGAATTTTTGTCATCTTGATAGAAGAGAAATGGTATCTCAGTGTAGTTTAGATATATATTTCTTGTTCTGTGTTTAAGGGCCATTTTCATTTCTTCAACTAAATTGCCCACTCTTATCTTTTTCTAATTTTTCTATCTGGGCCTTTTTTCTTTTCAATTTTAAGAACTTTTTATATAATAGGCATAATAGTTTTTTGTCAAGGATGTAAGTTGCAAGTGTTTTTTCTCTATTTGCAATTTATCTTTTTTTTTTTTTTTTTTTGCGGTACGTGGGCCTCTCAGTGCTGTGGCCTCTCCCGTTGTGGAGCACAGGCTCCGGACACGCAGGCTCAGCAGCCATGGCTCACGGGCCCAGCTGCTCTGCGGCATGTGGGATCCTCCCGGACCGGGGCACGAACCCATGTTCCCTGCATCGGCAGGCGGACTCTCAACCACTGCGCCACCAGGGAAGCCCTGTAATTTATCTTTTGACTCTGCTTATGGTTTTTGGGGGGACATGTAAAATGTTTTTATTTTTACATAGTCTGACTTATCAATCTGGGGTTTTAAGTTATCTGGACACAGAGAAAAGAGAAAGTACTTTGTTCTGTGTATTACAAATGTCTTTTCACAGTTTTTGGTTTATTTTTTTGCTCTCTTAATGGTGTCTTTTGATAGCTGTTCCTAATTTTAATGTACTAAAACTTACCAGTATTTCCCCTTCTGATTAGTGTCTTTGGAATTCAGTCTAAGAAAACATTCTACCTGGAAGTCATAAAGTTATTTTCTTATATTATCTTCAACAGTCCAGGAACTATTTATTACTGTGCTGATCAAACTATGCTCTGAGGACCTGTGCTAATTCTGAACTGTTTTTTTACTGGTCCATGATGAGACAAGTACAGAGATTGAGAGTATGCATTCAGAAACTTTTATGGTGATGTGACATTACATAACATGCAAGAGGACTCATCTTGCTGATAGTTCTGGTGTGATTGAACTCATGTGGTGAGTCAGGCATCTGAGATTTTGGATATTTTTAAAAACATGGCTCTTAAAATAATAATTAATTAATTAATTTATGGCTGCATTAGGTCTTAGTTGCTGTGCGCATGGGCTTTCTCTAGTTGCGGCGAGCTGGGGCTAATCTTTGTTGCGGTGTACAGGCTTCTCATCCCGGTGACTTTTTGTGCAGAGCACCAGCTCTAGGCATGCGGGCTCCAGTAGTTGTGACATGTGGGCTCTAGAGCACAGGCTCAGTAGTTGTGGTGCACGGTCTTAGTTGCTCCGTGGCATGTAGAATATTCCTGGACCAGGGATTGAACCTGTGTCCCCTGCATTGGCAGGTGGATTCTTAACCACTGCACCACCAGGGAAGTCCCAAAACGTGGCTCTTTACTACAGAGAGTGTGAGATGTATTCTTCGAGAAGCTTTATTGCTTTGCTTTTCGCATTTATGTCTATGATCTCCCAAGGACTGTAGGGGTCCAATTTTATTTTTCCCGTATGGGTACCCTGTTTTCCCAGAACTATTTATTGAAAAGGGTCCCTCACTGCTTCCCTCACTGCTCTGCAATGGTCTATTTGTCAGGAGCCAAGAGTTCTGTTCTCTGTATTCTGTTTCATTTGTCATGTTTCTCTTTGCACCAGTACCACACTGTCATAATTCTATAAATAGCTTTAAAATAAGTATTGATATCTGGAAAAGTAAGTTCTGTAACCTTCTTTTTTTAGAAGTATCTTGATATTTTTGGCCCTTTGAACTTTCTTAGAAATTTTAGAATCATATTGTCAAATTATGCATGTGCACACAGATACACACACACACACAACCTGTTCAGATTTTGATTGGAATTGTGTTGCATTTATAGGTCTGTTTAGTCTTTCAATTTGTGCTGGAGAGTGGTGTGTGTGTGTGTGTGTGTGTGTGTGTGTGTGTGTGTGTGTGTATCTTACACATTGTTGTATTTATTCCTATCTTTTGGGTTACTCTGTTTTTGATAGTTCACTGAGTTGTACTTTTAAGTTTTGTGTACACTCCTAAATATATTGTTATATTTTACAATAGTGATGGTTTTAAAACATGCATTTACAATAGGTCAAAAGTCCCAAATTTCTAAAATTAAGTATAATACAACATAAGATACCATGGGATTTTAATTATATTTTCTAATCATCTATTGCTACTATGAGGGAAATTATTAATTTTTGTATGTTGAGCTTGTATTAGGTCACCTTCTAAATTTTTATATTTAGTTATTTTTGAAAATGTCCTTCCTGGTAAGATATTGAATGTTAACCGTGGATGTCTCCAAACCTCTTTGTGTCTATGTGTATCTCCCTGATGTTTTCTGTTTTAAGGATCATTTTAGTGTCCGGGCTTCTTAGGAATAGTCATTCAATAGCCTTTCTGACACTGATGGCCCTGCGAATGAAAATGTCAACGCGGAAGGGTCTGAAGTGCTAGCCAAATGGTGATGGCTGTGTTTCTTTGATGATGATGGCTGATATCTGGTCAGTTTCCTGGGATATAATCCTCATCTTTCACAGAATAGGAAAGTGATAAAAGGGTAGCTATATTTTCCCCACTGACTCGGAATGTGTCTGTCTTTCTGTATCCAGAGGGAATTGTTTCTTAAAAATTCTAGTTCCATGAAGATAAAAAATTTTAGTGCTGATAAAAAAATAAATAAACCTTTTAACTAGAAGGACATGATTAATATTTTTAAAAAGAATATCCTACCATTTCAAATGCTCATCCATCAAGATTATTTCTGACTGGATCTTCCCTACTCTCTAGGGTAGAGTACCTGTTCATATGTGTGAAGTGTCAATCAAAATGTAAAGTTTTCATTGGAATTTATAAACAGGAACAACATTTCTTCTGAAAGAGGGAATACAATATATTCTAAATTAAAAGGCTCAAATCTAGAAAGATAAGTGAAGTTGAAAATAAAACAGCCAAAATGAGAGAATACTTATTAAAAGTATTATTAAATACTGATTAAAAGTATTTTTATACCAGCCTGAATTTAATACTTATTAAATACTTAATACTTATTAAATACTTATTAAAAGTATTTTTATACCAGCCTGAATTTCTAAAAGAATATAAAATAGTTACATACTTTTTACAACTTTGAGTAGGTAGTGCGTCCACTACCACAGGGTAGAGTCTCCCAGGAGGTAAATGAGTTTTCCTTTTAAACATCCATTTATCTTAATTGTATTAACTGAATCTTGAAGTTCTATCATTTCTTTGCCATCTTTGCTGATGCTGTGCTGACTTAGGCCTTGGTCTCTAACCTGAATATCACTGGTCTGACAGTTGGTGTCCTTGTATAAAATCACTTACCCTTGTTCAATTAACGAAGCAATAATTTATTTTTTCTATGAATGTTTTTTTCATAGGAATATTTTTAAACATTAAAAAAGTAGCTTAAAAATAACATATCCACATTTTAAAAACTTCAAAAAAGCTTAAAATATCTAACTTGAATTCATATTTTTAAATAGGATTTTGCTAAAAGTGACATGCGGCAGGCAATACAAACCAATATTCTTAGATTTTTCCAGTGAGTTCCATTAGAATTACAAGCTCTCTTGGCACATGGTCTGTCTTCCAATGTATCTCAGGTAGCAGTGCACCAAGAGTTTTGCTATGGGGTAACAGAGATCATCAGATTCCTTACCTATCATGCTTCCTCGTCACTTGCTGTGTCACTCTCCTACCACTAGACCAATGCATCGTATTTTGGTTGTTTACATCAGCACTTCTGTACTAATATCATATTCTGTATTAGATAGGAAGAAAATAATCATGACTTAAAAATACAAACCTATTTATCCCTCACATAACAGTCATATAGTGAGCAAGCCAGGGCTAATATGATGTTGCATGGTGTCAGGGATTCCAGTTCCTTCTGTCTGCTTGTTCTGCTGTTCTTTTTTCAGGGGGGCTGGTGTGATACTCTTAATTTTATTATTCCTTTTACAACTTTACTGAGATTTAATTGGTGTACAAAAAAACGCATATACTTAATGTGTACAGTTTGATGAGTTTGAACATATGCATAAACCCATGATGCCATCACCACAATTAAGGTGCTATTCTTAACCTATGACTTCAATCCCACGGTCTAACATGGCTCTTTCATCTCTTACCATTATATTTACAGTTCAGCCAGTCGGAAGGGGAGGGCTAGTTGTTTTACTTTTAAACGCATGACCTAGAAGTTTCCCTTATCACTTCCACTCACAATCCTGGCAAAAATCTAGTTATGGCCTTAACTAGCTGAAAGAAGGCTGTGGCCTTGAGTTTGTGACAATGGACCCAGCTAAAATTATGGTGTTCAATTACTAAAGAGGGAGAGGGGAACGGATATTGGGAGACCACCTGCTTCACTTTCCGTGCTTAGCCCCATGTAGGCCTTGTGGTCTCTGGTTGTCAATGTCCACATAATAGTCATCAACATGGTTGTTCTGTGCATGTAACCTTTGGACAAATGGCAAAATGGTGCTGATTGCAGAACTGGAAAAATTCTGGATTAGCTATTCCTTGATGACCTGGAGGAGTTGTTAAGTCCTGGAGATTTTGGCCTGCTAAAGAGAGTTTTCATAATCCTATGAAATTCCTGTGTTGGAATTTCCATGTGACATGTTTGACCTTCTATGATGTTTGACAGCATCACATCCTGGATGGCTGAATATCATAACCGTGGAAACTTAACATTGCTCTACCCATCCTAATAATGCACTGGCATACTTTGGTGAGAAAGATAGCCTTTGAGTTTATTATCATAAACCATATCTTGTATAATATTAATGTGTCAGGGTATTCATTTTTGCCAAGTGTCAAACTAAGCGCTCTGCAGGACTATTTCAAATATATAGCAAATTCTCTTATGATCAGTCTTACATGTTTATTTTACTTGATAATTTTAGAATAGGCTTGAATATTTTTAAGAGTATGTTAGTAATAGTTTTAAGATTCCATTGTATTTATTGATTAGTTTAGGGATTGTGGCAGGCAGACTAATGGCCCTCCAAAAATATCTACTTTATAATCCCTGAGACCTGTGAATATGTTACCTTCCATGGCAAGTGGGACTTTCCAGATATGATTACGGGTATGGGTTTTGAGCTGGGAGATGATCCTGGATTATCTGGGTGGGACCAATCTGAATCGCTTTAGTTATCAAAAGTGGAAGAGGGAAGCAGAAAAATGGGTCAGAAAGATGTGGTGTGAGGACTTGACCCACCATTGTAGCTTTGTAAAAAAGGAGGAAGGGGGCTGCGAGGAATGTGGGCAGCCTCTAGAAGCCTGAAATGACAAGGAAACTGATTCTGCCCTAGAGCCTCCAGAAGGGAATGCCGTCCTGCTACACCTTAATTTTAGCCCAGTGAGACTGATGTTGAACTACGGAACTACAGAACTGCAAGGTGATACATTTTTGTTGTTTCAAGATGATACATTTTTGTTGTTCAAGATACTTTGTTACAGCAACAATAAGAAAATAATGCAGAGATGATTGACATTTTTTTTAGTATCAAGCCATCCCACCCAGAAACAAACAGTATTTTTTCATCTATTTATATAAATTTTATTTTATATCACTTAGTAGCAATTTAAATTGTCTTTCTGTAGGTCATGCACATTTTGTTAAATTGTGAATTAGCTCTTTAAAGTACAAAGCAGATTGCACATCACTCTCTTCCTTCATTGTTTTTTTGTAGCTTTTGAAAACTTACCGAATAAACACTAAAATCCTCAGCTTTGTACTTGAGAGCCTTCCATGATTTAGCGTCTTCCTTTTTTTAGCCTCATACTTCACTACATTCCACCAAATGATCTCACTCCTTTGGGCTGTTGAACAAAGTTCATGATGATTTTGCTCCTGAGTAGAGTTATCAGATTAAAAAAATACAGAATACTAAATTGAATTTGAATTATTTTTAAGGAGCAATAATTTTTTAGTGTCAGTATTTCTCGTGCAATATTTTCCCTTTATCTCATGTCATATGCATAAGAAATTAGGAATTACTGAAATTGAACTGACACTTTGTATTATTATTTGCTAAACCTGGCAACCTTACTCATGATCTTTATGAGTTTTCTCTTTCACCTCATTCCCTGTCTACAGATATCCTTTGGGGCTAAGTCAAATACCACCTTATCATAAGCCCTTCTGCCTTTTTACTTCCTTCATAGAATTGGTAGGTTAAATGTCTTTCAGATTGCAGCCTTGCTGAACATTTATTTTTCTCCATTTGCCCATAACGCCTCTTATCTGTTAGAATCTCAATAAACATTTGCTGAATAAATGAATAAATATTAGGCAATAAATCAGTTGAGGTACATCTCAAAATGATTGTTATTGGTAAACTCTTAGGCTTTAAAGAAAGTTATTTTAAAGCTAAGTATAAACATTGTTCTTTCATAAGTAACATGGCTTTGTGTTTAACACTAAAACACATTTAATGAAACGGCAAACTCCATATAAAACTGCTAAGTGCATCCACGAAAGGTTAGGAAGGTATGCCCACAGAGAATTCGGCTAACTAAACCAAAATGTTCCTACTCTGAAGCTGTGGGTATCCATCAGAGATTTGTACAGAATGTCCCCCAGACAGAATCACTGACTCTAGGAGATGCATTCCTGGGTTTAAATATGGATGTAGGATATGAATACTTTCCCCTTTGGGATAAATTGAGATGAAATCTGTTATAAAAAGAGTTTGAAATAATTTCCTTGAATTGATTTCTCTCTTTAAAATCCAAGGTGATTGACACCACAGACCCCTGCTAGGAATGGTGTTCCTGGAAAATTGTGATTGCTAGGGTTGATTCTGATAAAGTTTCCTCTGTGTCAGAATGTCTCTTAGAAGATCCATGCCAAGCACCACCTACCACAGGACAAAGCAAACTTACTGTTATATCAGGAGACATCAATGTGGTCAAGATGTTTCATCATTTCAACTCCTATACTGGACCTTCAAAAATATAAGACAACAAATTACCCTGCTGTCTGTTGACACAATACAAGTAATAGAAGCTTGTGAGTGAAGGATAATTTAAAATTTGCTACAACTGCAAGCTATTATGGTTGTTGTAAATATTGTATCTATTGGGCATTGTATATGAATTAGGATTTTTTATTGTATATCCATTGTATATGCATTAGGAAAACTATTTACCTTTCTGGGAGCACCTTGAAGTCCAGGGCAGCTCTGCTCACACATGCAATCAGTGTGTCCTGGAATTTTAGTTTCAAAGTATTTATCTAATCTGAAAGTCCTCCTCTCTCTCTACTTACACATCACTTATTCAAGTTCATACAGTATTTTTCTTAGATTACTGTCAGCCTCTAGCCAGGCCGTCTCAATTTTATCCCACCTAAATTCTTCAACACAACTGCCAGAGCATCCTTTCTTATTGCAAATGCAACTGCATTACTGCTTAAAATCCTTTATTTTAAAGTTGTTTATTTAAAATCCCCATCACTTACCTAAGGACTTCAGGCTTCTTAGCCTGGCATGAAGACCTCTTCTCACAGGGTTCCTGCTTCCCTCTTTATATATGTTTTCTGCTATGTTTACCTTCCATTTTTCCTAGAAACTTGCTTTCCGAGGGTTGTAAGCTTTATGAAGGAAGGTAATATATTTGCCTGGTCCACTGCTGTGTCCCTAATACCTCACAAAGTGGCTGGCAGAAAGTCATGTTCAGTCTGATGCATGAATAAATATGCACTGCATTTCTTTCCTCCAGTGGATGAAAGACTATCTGACTCTCCTACTTCAAAGCTCTTACGCTCCCTTTGATTCACTCTTTGTTCCAGTCCTGTGTACATGTGTTGGTAAGCGGTAGCAGGCAGAAAGGGGACACGGGGGAATGGGGACCCAGGTGCCAGGTAGTACAACGGATATAAGTGGTACCTGATTCGCTACTATGGATGTCTCTTCAGGTTCAATCCAGAGAAAGGAAGGGATCAACACATTTTCATCCTTACTGGGACTTAGGCATAAGGACACTTACTGGGTAGGAAGAGATTTGGTGAGGGGTACCATCAGAGATCAAAGGGAAAGAACAGAAACCCAACTGTGCTTTTACTTGTTTCAGAAGGGAATCAAAGACTATTGATCAGAAGCCAACACTTGGATAACTCTGTAAGATCTGAAATGCATGTTATTTTTCCATGTTTGCTATCCATACTTTACTTCCTCTTAGCGTATTTTTTGGGAGCTTAAGGGGAAAAGACTGTAAGCTTGACTTAGAAAACTGCTGAGAAAGGGGTTGCTGAGAACCTAGCATTCCACTCTATGGCCAAGCTTAAGGAAAGTGAATTCCCAGGAAAAAAAATGGATCCCTAGGGGGAAAAAAAAGAATGGAAAGTGAAAAGGAAATGGATTGAGACTTACAGAAAGTTAGCAAAGTAGCCAAAGAGTCTGGAACTGATAGGTTGTCTCAGGGATTGGCCCACAGGTTCTGGGACTTGTGGTGGCATATAAGTTATCCTTTGTAAATTCCCAAAGTGACTCATGAAGTGTTTTGCAGCTTATGGTAGAGCTGGCAGACCAGGAAGTAAGTATGTTTGTGAGGAATGGGAGAAAATCTTGGCATTGACACTGCCATGATTCATATGAGAAACATGCTTACACCCCAGTTTATGGAGGTCTGTTCAACTGGAGGCTTCCGAAAATCACTAGATCACAACTCAGGGAGTATGGAGGACTCCTCCAACCTGATATCTGAGAATATCTGAGAATACCTGATCTTGAGATCAACTGGGGATGACCAGTAGGAAGGAGTTGGATCGTTGGAAAGATGACTCAGGCTGCAGTGTGGACAATGGATTAGAGAGGGTAGGCTAGGCAGAAAGGAATCTGTGACAAGTAATCTAGATGAGATGATGATGCTCTGAACTCAGGTAAGAGCAGTAATCATGGAGAGAAATGGATAAATGTGAAAGATACTTAAGAGGTAGAATCTACAGAATATGATATGGGGGATGAAGAAGCATGGATGTTACCATACACTTATCAAGGAATCCTTTTCTGGTGTAACATCTATTAACTAACACAGCAGAATACTTTTCCATTGAACATATTTTGTAAAACCTAGGTCTACAGTAAAAGATATGACTGAATCTGAGAATACCGGTCATCATGGAGAAGGACAGGCATATATAATATAGTTCACCTTGGGCAGCCCTCTTTTATTGAACATCTGAGTGAGAATGCCAACCCTGGTGGTAGGAGTCATGAACAGGGGGCTCAGGAAGATGCCGCATACCTGATCAGACCTTAAAGAGGCATCTGAGAGGGTCATGCTCAATATATATATATATTTTTTTGCGGTACGCGGGCCTCTCACCATTGTGGCCTCTCCCGTTGTGGAGCACAGGCTCCGGATGCGCAGGCTCAGCGGCCATGGCTCATGGGCCCAGCCGCTCCGCGGCACATGGGATCTTCCCAGATCGGGGCACGAACCCATGTCCTCTGCATCGGCAGGCGGACTCTCAACCACTGCGCCACCAGGGAAGCCCCATGCTCAATATTAATTGAGGTAGGCAATGTAGCTCTGCCTGTGGGCACCTCTCAGGGTATCTAAAAGTATACTTAGCTGTGAAAAAAAGCTTCTTCCTTGACAGTAAGATAAGAAATTTCTCCATTCCTGGTGGTCATGTCAGTCAGGGCCTCACAGAGTGTGTGTTGAGGTCAGAAAGTAGAATTCTTGGACACGAGTGTCCAGGTTCTCACACAGTTCAGCACTTGAATTTAAAACCAGGGCGCAAACAGTATTGACATGGGAGTTACCACTGGCAGACTGGCCCGTGAAGATCACCCTGTCATAGCCTTGGTTCCTTGCCCTCCAGAGAGCCTACACCCCTTCACTGGGGAGGATGAGCAGGACAGACAGAGACACCCGGCCCTCCCAGAACAGGGTGAAGCTGACAAGGTAGGTGCCATTGTTGAAGTCTGTCACCTTTCCCGAAGCGCCTGCCTTCAGGGCTGGGGAGGACATCCTGGCGCTCAGGAAACCCCCGCCATATTCCTTCCTGCGTCCCAAGTGGTCCCTCACCTCCAGCAGGACGTCTAGCTGATCCCCCCTGCAGTATGTGTCTTGAGGGCTGAGGAGGGTGGCTTTACTGTGTGTGGCGCTGGTGGTGGAGCTCACGTGGGTGAAGGGTCTGGGTGGGATCAGCTGGTCTGGGTGGGATCAGCTGGGATCCATGATCCCCTTTATTCTCAGCTCAGTCTCTGTTGGTGACTTTGACAGGCTCGGTGATGTTTTAGGGTATGGGGACTTTGTGGAGCTGTTCCAGTGGCGGAGGGAAATGGGTAAGTTAGGGTGAACCAAACTGAAGGGGCAAGGAATGTGACATACTATGAAATGAACCTGTCCAAATAATTTTTACTTATTCTGTGTTTGAATATTTACATATTATCATCAATTTTATTTAAACTCTGACAATTTTGAATAAAATGTATACTACACATTTATCTTTAACCTCAGTGTTTTTGAGAATGCCTGAACAGTTGTAGATAAATATATTAAATCCAAAATATAGAGCTCAGAGAATACTTATGAGTAATAAATTGATTCCAGTACATTTACTCTTCCTTTTCTTATACATCTTATCACCAGTCATCATTACCTTCTGTTAGTTCTACTTATGTATATCTTTTACCCTTGTCTAATAGTCTTTTCTTCCCCAACTGTATTATAGTTCAAGTCACCATTGTTTATTTCCTGAATTGTAGAAGTCATTCCAAGGGTCAAAGCTTCAGTTCCGCTTTCTCCCCAATTAATTTTCTCCATTGTTGCTAAATCAGTCCTTCTCAAGCAAAACTCTCTTCATGTCCCTCCCTGCTTAAATCCCTTCAATGGCTTCTCATTACCCTGAGGGTAAAGTCTAATTTTGATATGGCTTTATGCTATGACCTCTTTTTTAACTCTCTCTAGTTCCTGCCACTCCTTTTTTGCATTCTATTGATACATTTTAATGAGTAACTTTTTATTTTCTGGAGCTGACCTTCCTTTCCTTCAGCTCTCACTCTTTATTAATACACCTCTTCCAGGATGGCTGGCCACCTCCACATTTTCCCCCAAACCACCTAAACATCTGTTAACTTCTTACTGAAAAATCTTTAGAACCTTAGAGGTTCCTTTTTATCCTTTTAGCACTAGATCATGTTTTTATAGGTTCTCAAATTCAGTAATTTCCAAATCTTATCGATAGTCAGAAGTGCCTGCAAACTTTTCTAAAAATATGGGTTCTCAAGCTGCAGCCCAGATCAGCTGAATCATAATCACTAAATGCCTTGCCCGAGAGTTTGTTTTTCAAAAGCCTCACATGCAGTCAAGTCAGGTAATTGTGAGAACAATGGTTATAGACTGGTGGTTGTCAACCCTTTTGTACTTTAGAACACACATAAAGCTTCAACAAAAAAAATAGGTCCACTGCACCCCAGCAATAAAATCAATAAGACCCATGTGGTTGGTACAAAGCAATAGAGTAAATCAAAAGGGACAAGAAACAAGAAAATGAGATATAATTAAAAATAAAAATGAACAGAACCCAAGTTCCTTTCAAGGTCAGGAATAAGACAAAAATGTTATCCACTTTAGAAGTCCTGAACAATAAAACAAAACAAACAAACAAACAAGTGTATGAGAATTGTGAGGGAAGAAGCAAACTGTCTTATTTTTCATTTTTCTTTTCTTTTTTAATTTTATTTTTTGCAGATGTTGTTATTGTCCACCACAAAACCCCCACCAGAGTTAGCAAATTGTTAGCATTTACAGAGTCACAAAGGAGCTGGATACAAAATAAACTTGTAAAGATAGCATTTATCTATACCAGTAATAATCACTGGAAAATACAATAGGAGATAATCTCTGACCTTGTTGGAGGCATTTTGAAAACTCTTTTAAAGAACATTTTTAAAAGACCTTGAACGAAAAGCTTTAACATTTTTACAAGTAGTAGAGCCTAATATTATAAATTTGTTAATTTTCCCTCAAATAATTTAAAAATTCTATGTATTTATTTTTTTAATTGAAGTATAGTTGATTTACAATATTGTGTTAGTTTCAGGTATACAGAAAAGTGATTAGGTTATATCTATCTATCTACCTACATATTTCTGATTATTTTCCATTATAGGTTATCACAATGTATCAAATATTGTTTCCTGTGGTATACAGTAAGTCTTTGTTGCTTATCTGTTTGAGGTACAGTAGTCTGTATCTGTTAATCCCATACTCCTAATTTATACCTCCCCCTGCCTCTTTTTCCCTTTTGGTAACCATAAATTTGTTTTCTATGTCTGTGAGTCTGTTTCTGTTCTGTGTATAGATTCATTTGTATTATTTTTTAGATACCACATACAAGTGAGATCATATAAATTTGTCTTTTTCTGACTTCACTAAGTATAATATTCTCTAGGTTCATCCATGTTGCTGCAAATGGCCATATTTCATTCTTTTTTAATGGCTGAGTAATATTCCATTGTATATACGTATACCACCTCTTCTTAATCCAGTCATCTGTTGATGGGTACTTGGGTTGTTTCCATGTCTTGGCTATTGTAAATAGTGCTGCTGTGAACATTGAAGCACATGTGTCTTTTCTAATTATAGTTTTCTCCAGATATATTCTCAGGACTGGAGTTGCTGGATCATATGGTAGCTCTATTTTGAGTTTTTTAAGGAACCTCCATACTGTTTTCCATAGTGGCTAAACCAATTTACATTCCCACCAACAGTGTAGGAGGGTTCCCTTTTCTCCACACCCTCTCCAGCATTTGTTATTTGTAGATTTTTTTGATGATAGCCATTCTGATAAGTGTGAGGTGATTTCTAATTGTGGTTTTGATTTGCATTTCTCTAATAATTAGTGACGTTGAGCATCTTTTCATGTGCCTGTTGGCCATCTGTATGTCTTCTTTGGAGAAACTTCTATTTAGGTGTTCTACCCATTTTTTGATTATGTCATTTGTATTTTGTTATTGAGTTGTATGAGCATTTGTGTATTTTAGAAATTAAGCCCTGGTCACTTGCATCGTTTGCAAATATTTTCTCCCATTCTGTAGGTTGTCTTTGCATTTTGCTGATGGTTTTCTTTGCTGTGCAAAACCTTATATGTCTGATTAGGTCCCATTTGTTTATTTTTGCTTTTATTTATATTGCCTTGGGAGACTAACCTAAGAAAACATTGCTATGGTTTATGTCAAAGAATGTTTTGCCTATGTTCTCATCTAGGAGTTTTATGGCATCATGTCTTGTATTTAAGTCTTTAAACCATTTTGAGTTTATTTTTGTTTATGGTGTGAGGAAGTGTTCTCACTTCATTGATTTACATGTGGCTGTACAGCTTTCCCAACACTAGTTGTTGAAGAGACTATCTTTTCTCCATTGTATATTCTAGCCTCTTTGTCGAAGATTAATTGACCACAGGTGTGTGGATTTATTTCTGGGCTCTCTATTCTGTTCCATTGATCTATATGACGTTTTTGTACTAATACCACATTGTTTCTTTTTTCTGGCCATCCTCACAAAATGTATTTATTTATTTATTTTCTTATTAGTCATCCATTTTATACACATCAGTGTATACATGTCAATCCCAATCGCCCAATTCATCACACCCCCACCCCCCGCCGCTTTCCCCCCTTGATGTCCATACGTTTGTTCTCTACTTCTGTGTCTCAATTTCTGCTCTGCAAACCAGTTCATCTGTACCATTTTCTAGGTTCCACATATATGCATTAATATACGATATTTATTTTTCTCTTTCTGACTTACTTCACTCTCTATGACAGTCTCTAGATACATCCATGTCTCTACAAATGACCCTATTTTGTTCCTTTTTATGGCTGAGTAATATTCCATTGTATATATGTACCACATCTTCTTTATCCATTCGTCTGTCGATGGGCATTTAGGTTGCTTCCATGACCTGACTATTGTAAAATAGTGCTGCAATGAACATTGGGGTGCATGTGTCTTTTTTGCGTGTGTGTGGTACACGGGCCTCTCACTGTTGTGGCCTCTCCCGTTGCCGAGCACAGGCTCCAGACGTGCAGGCTCAGCGGCCATGGCTCACAGGCCCAGCCGCTCCGCAGCATGTGGGATCTTCCCAGACCGGGGCACGAATCCGTGTCCCCTGCATCGGCAGGCGGACTCTCAACCACTGCGCCACCAGGGAAGCCCTGCATGTGTCATTTTGAATTATGGTTTTCTCTGGATTTATGCCTAGTAGTGGGATTGCTGGGTCATATGGTAATTCTATTTTTAGTTCTTTGAGGAACCTCCATACTGTTCTCATAGTGGCTGTATCAATTTACATTCCCACCAACAGTGCAAGAGGGTTCCCTTTTCTCCACACCCTCTCCAGCATTTGTTGTTTGTAGATTTTCTGATGATGCCCATTCTAAGTGGTGTGAGGTGATACCTCACTGTAGTTTTGATTTGCATTTCTCTAATAATTAGTGATGTTGAGCAGCTTTTCATGTGCTTCTTGGCATCTGTATGTCCTTTTTGGAGAAATGTCTATTTAGGTCTTCTGTCCATTTTTTGATTGGGTTGTTTGTTTTTTTAATATTGAGGTGCATGAGTGGTTTATATATTTTGGAGATTAATCCTTTGTCTGTTGATTCATTTGCAAATATTTTTTCCCATTCTGACAGTTGTCTTTTCATCTTGTTTGTAGTTTACTTTGCTTTGCAAAAGCTTTTAAGTTTCATTAGGTCCCATTTGTTTATTTTTGTTTTTATTTCCATTACCCTAGGAGGTGGATCAAAAAAGATCTTGCTGTGATTTATGTCAAAGAGTGTTCTTCCTATGTTTTCCTCTAAGAGTTTTACAGTGTCCAGTGTTACATTTAGGTCTCTAATCAATGTTGAGTTTATTTTTGTGTATAGTGTTAGGGAGTGTTCTAATTTCATTCTTTTACATTTGCTGTTCAGTTTTCCCAGCACCACTTATTGAAGAGACTGTCTTTTCTCCATTGTATATCCTTGCCTGCTTTGTCATAGATTAGCTGACCATATGTGTGTGGGTTTATCTCTGGGCTTTCTATCCTGTTTTTGTGCCAGTACCATATTGTCTTGATCACTGTAGCTTTGTAGTATAGTCTGAAGTTAGGGAGCCTGATTCCTCCAGCTCCGTTTTTCTCCCTCAAGACTGCTTTGGCTATCCAGGGTCTTTTGTGTCTGCATACAAATTAAAAAATTTTTTGTTCTAGTTCTGTAAAAAATGCCATTGGTAATTTGATAGGGATTGCATTGAATCTGTAGATTGCTTAGGGTAGTATAGTCATTTTCACAATATTGATTCTTCCAATCCAAGAACATGGTATATCTCTCCATCTGTTGGTATCATCTTTAATTTCTTTCAACAGTGTCTTATAGTTTTCTGCATAAAGGTCTTTTGTCTCCCTAGGTAGGGTTTATTCCTAGATATTTTATTCTTTTTGTTGCAATGGTGAATGGGATTGTTTCCTTAATTTCTCTTTCAGATTTTTGATCATTAGTGTATAGGAATGCAAGAGATTTCTGTGCATTAATTTTGTATCCTGCAACTTTACCAAATTCATTGATTAGCTCTAGTAGTTTTCTGGTGGCATCTTTAGGATTCTCTATGTAGACCTTAGACCTGTATTGCTGTAAACTTCCCTCTTAGAAGTACTTTTGCTGCATCCCTGGATTTTGGAAAGTTGTGTTTTTATTTTCATTTGTCTCGAGGTATTTTCTGATTCCCATTTTGATTCCTTCACTGACCCATGGGTTTTTTAGTAGCATTTTGTTCAGTCACCCCATGTTGTGTTTTCTCCGTTTTTCTTCCTGTAGTTAATTTCTAGTTTCATGCTACTGTGATTGCAAAAAATGCTTGATATAACTTCTGTCCTCCAGAGTTTGTTGAGACTTGTTTTGTGACCTACCATGCGATCTGTCATGGAGAATGTTCCATGTGGTCTTGAAAAGAATGTGTATTCTGCTATTTTTTAATGGAAAGCCTTGTAGATGTGTGTTGACTCCAGTGGTCTAACGTGTCATTTAAGACTGCTGTTACCTTACTGATTTTCTGTTTGGATGGTCTATCCATTGATGTAATTAGGGGTATTAAAGTCCCCTGCTATTATGCTATTATTGTCAATTTCTCCATTATGTCTGTAAATATTTGCTTTATATATTTAGGTGGTCCATGTTAGGTGCATGTATGTTAATGTGTTACATCTTCTTCTTGTATTCATTCCTTTATCATTATATAATTCCCTTCTTTGTCTTTTTTTATAGTCTTTGTTTTTAAAGTATTTTTTGTGATATGAGTATTGCTATACCTGCTTTCTTTTTGTTTCCATTTGCATGAAATATCTTTCCCCACCCTCTTGCTTTTATGCTGTGTGTGTCTTTAGCTCTGAAGTGAGTCTCTTGCAAGCAGCATATGCGTGGGTCTTGGGTTTTTGTTTTTTTTTTAATCGGCCACCCTATGTCTGTTGTTTGGAACATTTAGTCCATTGAGTTTTATTTTTTTAAGATTTAATTTTATTTATTTTTGGCTGCGTTAGGTCTTCATTGCTGCACGTGGGCTTTCTCTAGTTGTAGCAAGCAGGGGCTACTCTTCGTTGTGGTGTGCGGAGTTCTCATTGCAGTGGCTTCTCTTGTTGCAGAGCATGGGCTCTAGGCGTGTGGGCTTCAGTAGTTGTGGTGTGCAGGCTCAGTAGTTGTGGCTCATGGGCTCTAGAGCACAGGCTCAGTAGTTGGGGTGCACAGGCTTAGTTGCTCCATGGCATGTGGCATCTTCCTGGACCAGGGCTTGAACCCATGTCCCCTGCATTGGCAGGCAGATTCTTAACCACTGCACCATCAGGGAAGTCCCTCCATTGACATTTAAAGTGATTATTGTAAGGTATGTACTTAGTGCTATATTGTTACTTGTTTTCTGGTTGTTCTTGTAGTTCTTTTCTGTTCTTTTCTTCATGTTTTAGTTTCTTCCCCTGTGGTTTGATGATTTTCTTTAGTGGTATCCTTGTGTTCCCTTCTGTCTAGTTTTTACGTATCTATTATAGGTTTTTGGTTTGTGGTTACCATGGGGTTTAATATATGTTAACCTATAACTATATCTTTTAAACTGGTAGTCATTTAAGTTCAAACATATTCTAAAAGATCTATAATTTTTACTCCCCTCACCCATGTTTTGTGTTTTTGATGCCATATTTTATATCTTCATATTTATCCCTTAACTCTTTAATTATAGTTGATTTTACAAATTTTTGTCTTTTAATCTTTGTACTAACTTAAGTAGTTGATCCACAGGCTTTACTATATATCTGCCTTTCCTAGTGGGATTTTTCTTTTCCTATAGATTCTTTTTTTTGACTGTATTAGTGAGATTTTACTTAAAGCATTTTGAAATTTTTTGTGAGGGGGCTTGAAGGTGGCAGAGATAATGTTTTACAAAAGAATTTTTCCCCCCATTATTTTTCTCCTGGGGAGAAAATAGCATCTTTTCAGATGGGCTCTTCCTCTTCTACCCTTGACTTAAATGTCCTCGGTGCTATAGATTCTTACTTCTAGTTGTAGCCTTTTCTTTTCCACTTAGAGATAACCCTTTAACATTTCTCTTACAGTAGATTTAGTATCGATGAACTCCTTTAGTTTTTGCTTGTCTGAGAAGTTCTTTATCTCTCCTTCAATTCTAAATAATATTCCTGGGTAAAGTATCCTAGATTGCAGATTTTTCCATTTCAGTACTTTGAATATATCATGGCGCTCTCTTTTGGCGTGCCATGTTTCTGCAGAAAAATCAGCTGATTTTGTATGTGACTGTTTGTTTTTCTCTTGTTACTTTTAGAATTCTTCTATTTCTTACTTTTGCCATTTTAATTATATGTTGTGTTCTGGGTTTGTTTGGGTTCATCTTGTTTGAAACCCTCTGTGCTTCCTGTACCTGGATATGTTTCCTTCTTCATGTTTGGGAACTTTTCAGCCATAATTTCATCAAATGCATTTTGATCCTTTTCTCTCTCTCTTCTCCTTCTGGGCCCCTTACAGTACCAGTGTTAGTATTCTTGATGTGGCACAGGTCCCTTAAACTGTTCTCATTTTCTTAATTTTTTCTTCTCTCTGTTGTTCTGATTAGGTGATTTCCATAATTCTGTCTTCCAGACCACTATGCATCTTCTGTATGAGCTAGTCGGCTGTTAATTCTTACCAGTGTGTTTTTCATTTCAGTTATTGTACTCTTCAGGTCTGACTGGTTCTTTTTTCATATTTTCCAATTCCTTGTTAAAATTCTCACTGTGTTCATCTCTTCTTTTCCCTAATTCTGTTAGTGTTCTTATTACTAATTCTTTGAACTCCTTATCTCGTACATTATTTCTGTTTCATTAGTGGGGTTTTTTTTTAAGGGTTTTTTTCTTGTTCTTTCATTTGAAACAAATTCCTCTGTCTTCTTATTTTGCTTAACTTCTCTATGAATTAGGTCAAATATTACCTATTTTGATCTTGAACCAGTATCCTTATGTGGAAGCATCCTTACACAGTCTGTGTGTTCCCAGTGAGTTTGTTTGGAGAGCTGGATCTGGCATAAGCATGAATCATGTCTTCCCCCAGGGCATGCTGGCGGCTATCACCTTGGTAGGAGGTGGGGCTGGAGACTGAAGGACTAGAACTGGAGCTAGGTGTGAGCCTGGGTTTCTCCTCTTCTCAGTTGCCACCACCTCCCTATTGGGGGTGGGGTCTGTTCCCTAGTTACTAGAGCAGATGCCTTGAGGTTTGGGTCTGAGGTGGCTCCATTCCCTCTAAGTGTGTGCTCTCCCCATTCTCAGCAGCAGCATTCTTGCCCTAGAGGTGAGCTATGCTGGAGCAAGAGGGGCTACTGTGGGCACTTGGTGTGGGTAGAGGCATGAGCTGTGGTAGTCCTGGCCTCAGTCAGAGTTCCAGACCACTTCCTATGTGCTGCCTCCACAAGTGTCAGCAATGGCCACTCTTGCCCCATTCAGATGCCATTCTGGGTCTGAGCCAGCTCTGTCCCTCACAACTGCACACTCCTCTCAGCCACTACAGCTGCTGCTCTAGTGTGGAGCTTTGCCATGGGGCAAGAGTGCCTAGAGTGGGCGCATGACTCAGGCTGGGGCTTGTGCTGGGGTGGTTGTGGGAAACTGGCCAGAGTCCTGTGCAATTTCAGTCAGCTTCCTCCACCTTGTTTTGGGAGTAAGCAAGTGTGTGTGTGCTCTTCATGAGCAGAGTCTAGGTTTCTTACAGCCCTCTTGTTTGTCCCACTGATTTTCAGACCAGCTAAGGGGACTCATCTTCCTGGTGTCAAACCCCCAGGTTTGGGTTGCCCAATATGTGTCTCTACCTTAGATCCTTCGATCCTCAGGGAGGATCTCTGAGCTTGTGTAATCCCCCTCCTCATCTTTGTCCCCTACCAGGGGTGCCGGTCCTGACCTGATTGCTTCTCTTCCCTTCCTACCCAACTCTGTGTGGATCTTTCTTACAGCCTTGGTTGTACAAGAGTCTTTCTGCCAGTCTCCAGTTTGTTTTCAGTGAGAATTTTTCCACATGTAGATGTATTTTTGATGTGTTGGTGGGGGGAGGTGAGCTCCACATCCTCCTACTCTGCCATCTTGATCTCCCCCTGATTGGAATTCTAGAGTCCTTAAGTCCAAGTGGAAACTAAGAGGTTAGCAATTGTGGACTGTTGGTCACGCTAGCATTCTGATGATTGCCAAATTTATAAATACATTTAATAATTTCTGGATGTATATTCTTCCTTATAGTAAATTTTTCAATGCCTCAAAAAACATGTTTACTAATAAACCCAAATATCTTTAGTTCCTCTGTAAAAGGAAGCCAAAAGTGGTTAAACCTATGTTCAGTAATTAATGTTTCAGTATTTTATCTTAGTTGAAAATGATCTAGCTATTTGATGAATAGTCATCATTTAACTTATCTCAATATAACTTTAACATTTCAAGTTTTTAAAAAGATTTAGAAACAATTTTTATGTAGACTTATCATAAAGCATAATTACTGTTGAAAAATTCATTAATAAACTTTTATATGTATTTAATTTACTTATTCTTGGCAATCATGTTTAGATTACTTATGAAAGCTTCACGTGACATTAAATGCTAATCATCATCTTATCTTTCTTGCTGACAAATTATGTAACAGAGATCATGTGAGCTTATTTAACTTTTAGTAAACCGAGGTAGAATAGAAGTTGTATATCTATATTATATTTGAATACAAAAAATTCCTGTTTTAATTAAACCAACAAACTTAAACTAGCTTTTATTTACTAAAGATTATCCTAGATCACATGAACCTGAAAAACATTTCAGTAATTTCTATATTCCTGAGAGTATATTTAATTTAAGTCAATAGAACAGAGCTCTTTACAAATTCATTTTGGCAATACCACCCAGAGGTAGAAAAATATCACATATCTATAACATGCATACATAGACATACATAAACATACAGACAGATGCAAGCAGAGATCTTACGGCTTTCATTTAAAAATTTTAGCCATGACACATATATGATAATGCAAAACTCACTAGTTTATAAAAGAACAGCTGGATCCAAATTGTGTATCTGGCAGATAGAATAAGTTCAGGTTACTTGCCCAGGTGGCTTAAACTTTTTACTAATATTGGTAGTGAAGGTTTTTAAGATTTTTTTATTCACTTAGTTTCCAAATAGCCTTTTTTTCCTCTCTCTTTTTTTTCCCCTTCTGATAAGAATGACCTCCCTGAAGTTTGCATTTTAAAGAGATGGCCCTCAGTTCCTAGAGAAGACAGGATAGAACATTTAAATATATCTCAAAGGCACAGAGAAAGAATATAAGTTTCTCCAAGAAGGGCTTTTGTTTCCTAAAGCCTGAGTTTTTTCAATACCTACAAGCCTTTTGAGATGAAGACGGGATGTTTGGGGATTGGTAAAAAAGGATAGCGGAGATTTTTCGTTCTTCTAAAGACTCAATTTGTAAGACAAGTTGTACAAGTTGTCTTCAGTTTGTCAGACAGTTTTTAATTCCTCAAAGATTGGGTTGAGGGACTTCCCTGGCGGTCCAGTGGTTAAGACTTTGCCTTCCAACGCAGGGGGTGTGGGTTCAATCCCTGATTGGGGAGATAAGATCCCACATGCCTCGAGGCCAAAAAGCCAAAACATAAAACAGAAGCAATATTGTAATTGCTTCAATAAAGACTTTAAAAATGATCCACATCAAAAAATCTTAAAAAAAAAAAAGAGTACATTATCTTCAATTTGCTTCTTTATATTTAGCCGAAGATCTTCACTAAGATAGAAGTGAAAAGGTTCCTAGGTTCTCTTTGTAATGTTTCAGTAAATCCTCCCACAAAGGGTTCAGAATGTTTTTCTTTCCCTCTGGGCATGTAGTTTCATTTTAGATTAGGGGCATGGCCAAAAAGGAAAGTTCCTATTAGGCTCTGAATATCAGCTTTTAATTTGGTCAAATTCTGGGAATTTCCCAGTGGTTAGGACTCCGTGCTTTCACTGCCCTGGGCCTGGATTCAGTCCCTGGTCAGGGAACTAAGATCCTGCAAGGCCACGTGGTGGCTTTATTTTAAGATAAAATAAAATAAAATTTGGCCAACTTCTCACCATAAAGCTACTTTAAAAAATCCTTTCAAATATCTTGTTAGGTTTTAGCCAGGACAAATAGTATTTACTCCTGACCGTACTGAACAACTCCATGGACGTAAGAAGTGTTCCCAAAGAGGGTGCAAAACATACTACTTTCCCCAAATTCAAAGATAACCAAGAGAAAGAAAGACAATTGCCCTGAGAGCTGGCAGCAGTTGGTTGTACCCTAGCTGTAAATGGAGTGCAAACCCACATTTCTGTCCAGCCATGTGTAGTCAGTGGGGTGTGAGCCACAATTCTATCTGGGCATTTTTTAAAAAAAATTTTATTGAAGTACAGTTGATTTACAGTGTGTGTTAATTACTGCTGTACAGTAAAGTGATTCACTGTACATTATATATGTATATTATATATATTCTTTTAAAAATATTCTTTTCCATTATATATGTATATTATATATATTCTTTTTAAAATATTCTTTTCCATTATGGTTTATTATAGATTATTGAATATAGTTCTCTGTGCTATAGAGTAGGACCTTGTTGTTTATCCATTCTATATAAAAAAGCTTACATCTGCTAACCCCACCTCCCATTCCATCCCTCTCCCTTGGTAACCACCAGTCTATTCTCTATGTCTGTGATTCTGTTTCTGTTTCATAGATAGGTTCATTTGTATCATATTTTAGATTCCACATATAAGTGATACCATATGTTATATGTCTTTCTCTTTCTGACTTACTTCACTTAGTGTAATAATCTCTAGTTGTATCCATGTTGCTGCAAATGGCATTATTTCATTCTTTTTTTATGGCTGACTAGTATTCCATTGTATTGATATATATGTACCGCTTCTTTATCCATTCATCTATTGATGGAAGATTAGGTTCTTTCCATGTCTTGGCTATTATGAATAGTGCTGCTATAAACGTAGGGGTGCATGTACCTTTTTTGTTCTGTTTTTTTTTTCTTTCTTAACATCTTTATTGGAGTATAATTGCTTTACAATTGTTTGTTAGTTTCTGCTTTATAACAAAGTGAATCATCTATACATATACATATATCTCTATATCTCATCCCTCTTGCGTCTCCCTCCCACCCACCCTATCCTATTCCTCTAGGTGGTCACAAAGGACTAAGCTGATCTCCCTGTGCTATGTGGCTGCTTCCCACTAGCTATCTACTTTACATTTGTTAGTATATGTAAGTCCATGCCACTCTCTCACTTCATCACAGCTTACCCTTCCCCCACCCCGTGTCCTCAAGTCCATTCTCTATGTCTGCATCTTTATTCCGGTCCTGCCCCTATGTACTACAGAACCATTTTTTTTAGATTCCATATATATGCGTTAGCATACAGTATTTGTTTTTCTCTTTCTGACTTACTTCACTCTGTATGACAGATTCTAGGTCCATCAACCTCACTACCAATAACTCAATTTCGTTTCTTTTTATGGCTGAGTAATATTCCATTGCATATATGTGCCACATCATTATGCATTCATCTGTTGCTGGACACTTAAGTTGCTTCCTTGTCCTGGCTATTGTAAATACAGCTGCAATGAACATTGTGGAACATGACTCTTTTTGAATTATGGTTTTCCAGGGTATATGCCCAGTAGTGGGATTCCTGGGTCATATGGTAGTCCTAATTTTAGTTTTTTAAGGAACCTCCATACTGGCTGTATCAATATACATTCCCACCAACAGTGCAAGAGGGTTCCCTTTTGTCCACATCCTCTCCAGCATTTATTGTTTGTAGGTTTTTTGATGATGGCTATTCTGAATGGTGTGAAGTGATACCTCATTGTAGTTTTGATTTGCATTTCTCTAATGATTAGTGATGTTGAGCATCTTTTCATGTGTTTGTTGACAATCTGTATATCTTCTTAGGAGAACTGTCTGTTTAGGTCTTCTCCCCATTTTTGGATTGGGTTGTTTGTTTTTTTGATATTGAGCTGCATGAGCTGCTTGTATAGTTTGGAGATTAATCCTTTGTCAGTTGTTTCATTTGCAAATATTTTCTCCCATTCTCGGGTTGTCTTTTCATCTTGTTTATGGTTTCCTTTGCTGTACAAAAGTTTTTAAGTTTCATTAGGTCCCATTTGTTTATTTTTGTTTTTATTTCCATTTCTCTAGGAGGTGGGCCAAAAAGGATCTTGCTGTGACTAATGTCATAGAGTGTTCTGCCTGTGATTTCCACTAACAGTTTTATAGTGTCTGGCCTTACATTTAGGTGTTTAATCCATTTTGAGTTTATTTTTGTGTATGGTGTTAGGAAGTGTTCTAATTTCATTCTTTTACATGTAGCTGTCCAGTTCTCCCAGCACCATTTACCAAAGAGGCTGTCTTTTCTCCATTGTATACTCTTGCCTCCTTTATCAAAGATAAGGTGACCATAAGTGCATAGGTTTATCTCTGGGTTTTCTATCGTGTTCCATTGATCTATATTTCTGTTTTTGTGCTGGTACCGTACTGTCCTGATTACTGTAGCTTTGTAGTATAGTCTAAGTCAGGAAGCCTGATTCCTCCAGCTCCGTTTTTCTTTCTCAAGATTGCTTTGGCTATTTGGGGTCTTTTGTGTTTCCATACAAATTGTGAAATTTTTTGTTCTGTGAAAAATACCAGTGGTAGTTTGATAGGGATTACACTGAATCTGTAGATTGCTTTGGGTAATATAGTCATTTTCACAATGTTTATTCTTCCAATTCAAGAACATGGTATATCTCGCCATCTGTATCATCTTTAATTTCTTTCATCAGTGTCTTATAATTTTCTGCATACAGGTCTTTTGTCTCCTTAGTTAGGTTTATTGCCAGGTATTTTATTCTTTTTGTTGCAATGGTAAATGAGAATGTTTTCTTAATTTCGCCTTCATATTTTTCATCATTAGTGTGTAGGAATGCAAGTGATTTCTGTGCATTAATTTTGTATCCTGCTACTTTACCAAATTCATTGATTAGCTCTAGTAGTTTTCTGGTAGTATCTTTAGGATTCTTTATGTATAGTATCATGTCATGTGCAAACAGTGACAGTTTTACTTCTTCTTTTCTGATCTGGGTTCCTTTTATTTCTTTTTCTTCTCTGATTGCTGTGGCTAAGTCTTCCAAAACTATGTTAAATAATAGTGGTGAGAGTGGGCAGCTTTGTCTTGTTCCTGATCTTAGAGGAAATGGTTTCAGTTTTCACCATTGAGAACGATGTTTGTGGTGGGTTTGTCATATATGCCCTTTATTATGTTAAGGTAGGTTCCTGCTATGCCTACTTTCTGGAGAGTTTTTATCATAAATCGGTGTTGAATTTTGTTGAAAGCTTTTTCTGCATCTATTGAGATTATCATATGGTTTTTATCCTTCAATTTGTTAATGTGGTGTATCACATTGATTGATTTGTGTATATTGAATAATCCTTGCATTCCTGGAATAAACCCCACTTGATCATGGTGTATGATCCTTTTAATGTGCTGTTGGATTCTGTTTGCTAATATTTTGTTGAAGAATTTTGCATCTGTGTTCATCAGTGATATTGGCCTGTAGTTTTCTTTTTTTGTGACATCTTTGGTTTTGGTATCAGGGTGATGGTGGCTTCATAGAATGAATTTTGGAGTGTTCCTCCCTCTGCTATGTTTTGGAAGCATTTGAGAAGAATAGGTGTTAGCTCTTCTCTAAATGTTTGATAGAATTTGCCTGTGGAGCCATCTGGTCCTGGGCTTTTGTTTGTTGGAAGATTTTTAATCACAGTCTCAATTTCAGTGCTTGTGATTGTCCTGTTTATATTTTCTGTTTCTTCCTGGTTCAGCCTCGGAAGGTTGTGCTTTTCTAAGAATTTGTCCATTTCTTCCAGGTTGTCCATTTTATTGGCATATAGTTGCTTGTAGTAATCTCTCATGATCCTTTGTATTTCTGCAGTGTCAGTTGTTGCTTCTCCTTTTTATTTCTAATTCAGTTGATTGAGTCTTCTCCCTTTTTTTCTTGATGAATCTGGCTAATGGTTTATCAATTTTGTTTCCCTTCTCAAAGAACCAGCTTTTAGTTTTATTGATCTTTGCTATTGTTTCCTTCATTTTTTTCCCCATTTATTTCTGATCTGATTTTTATGATTTCTTTCCTTCTGCTAACTTTGGGGTTTTTTTTTTTTTTTGTTCTTTATTTCTCTAATTGCTTTAAGTGTAAGGTTAGGTTGTTTATTTGAGATTTTTCTTGTTTTTTGAGGTAGGATTGTATTGCTATAAACTTTTCTCTTAGAAGTGCTTTTTCTGCATCCCATGGGTTCTGGGTCATTGTGTTTTCATTGTCATTTTTCTCTAGGTATTTTTTTTATTTCCTGTTGATTTCTTCAGTGATCTCTTGGTAATTTAGCAGTGTATTGTTTAGCCTCCATGTGTTGGTATTTTTTACAGTATTTTTCCTGTAATTGATATCTAGTCTCATAGCATTGTGGTCAGAAAAGAAACTTGATACGATATCCATTTTCTTAAATTTACCAATGCTTGATTTGTGACCAAAGATATGGTCCCTCCTGGACAATGTTCCATGAACACTTGAGAATAAAATGTATTCTGTTGTTTTTGGATGGAATGTCCTGTAAATATCAATTAAATCCATCTTGTTTAATGTGTCATTTAAAGCATGTGTTTCCTTATATATTTTAATTTTGGATGATCCGTCGATTGGTGAAAGTGGGGTGTTAAAGTCCCCTACTATGATTGTGTTACTGTCCATTTCCTGTTTTATGGCTGTTAGCATTTGCCTTCTGTATTGAGGTGTTCCTATGTTGGGTGCATAAATATTTACATTTGTTATATCTACTTCTTGGATTGACCCCTTGATCATTATGTAGTGTCCTTCTTTGTCTCTTGTAATAGTCTTTATTTTAAAGTCCATTTGTCTGATATGAGAATTGCTACTCCAGCTTTCTTTTGCTCTCCATTTGCATGGAATATCTTTTTCCATCCCCTTACTTTCAGTCTGTATGTGTCCCTAGGTCTGAAGTGGGTCTTTTGTAGACAGCATATATATGGGTCTTGTTTTTGTATCCATTCAGCCAGTCTGTGTCTTTTGGTTGGAGCATTTAATCGATTTACATTTAAGGTAATTATCAATATGTATGTTCCTGTTACCATTTTCTTAATTGTTTTGGGTTTGTTTTTGTAGGTCTTTTCCTTCTCTTGTGTTTCCTGACTAGAGAAGTTCCTTTAGCATTTGTTGTAAAGTTGGTTTTGTGGTGCTGAATTCTCTTATCTTTTGCTGTCTGTAAAGGTTTTTTAAATTTCTCTGTCGAATCTGAATGTGATCCTTGCTAGGTAGAGTAGTCTTGGTTGTAGGTTTTTCACTTTCATCCCTTTAAATATGTCCTGCCACTCCCTTCCGGTTTGCAGAGTTTTTGCTGCAAAATCAGCTGTTAACCTTATGGGGATTCCCTTGTATGTTATTTGTTGCTTTTCCCTTGCTGCTTTTAATATTTTTTCTTTGTATTTAATTTTTGATAGTTTGATTAATATGTGTTTTGGTGTGTTTCTCCTTGGATTTATCCTGTATGGGACTCCATGCGCTTCCTGGGTTTGATTGACTATTTCCTTTCTCATGTTAGGGAAGTTTTCAACTATACTCTCTTCCAATATCTTCTCAGACCCTTTCTTTTCTCTTCTTCTTCTGTGATCCCTATAATTTGGATGTTGGTGTGTTTAATGTTGTCCCAGAGGTCTCTAAGACTGTCCTCAATTCTTTTCATTCTTTTTTCTTTATTCTGCTCTGCAGTACTCATTTCCACTATTTTGTCTTCCAGGTCACTTATCTGTTCTTCTGCCTCAGTAATTCTGCTATTGATTCCTTCCGGAGAATTTTTAATTTCATTTATAGTATTGTTTATCATTGTTTGTTTGCTCTTTAGTTCTTTTAGGTCCTTGTTAAATGTTTCTTGTATTTTCTCCCTTCTATTTCAAAGTTTTTGGATGATCTTTATATCATTACTCTGAATTGTTTTTCAGGTAGACTGCCTATTTCCTCTTCTTTTGTTTGGTCTGGTGGGTTTTTACCTTGCTCCTTCATCTTCTGCATATTTCTCTGTCTTCTCATTTTGTTTAACTTACTGTGTTTGTGGTCTCCTTTTTGCAGGATGCAGGTTCATAGTTCCCTTTCTTTTTGTTGTCTGCCCCCAGTGGGTGAGGTTGACTCAGTGGGTTGTGTAGACTTCCTTGTGGAGGGGTCTGGTGCCTGTGTTCTGGTGGGTGGGGCTGGACCTTGTCTTTCTGGTGGGCAGTGCTATGTCCGGTGGTGTGTTTTGCGGTGTCCGTGAAGTTAGTATGATTTTAGGCAGCCTCTCTTCTAATGGTGGGTTTGTGTTTCTGTCTTCCTAGTTGTTTGGCATGGGGCATCTAGCAGTAGAATTTTCTGGCTGTTGGGTGGAGCTGGGTCTTAGTGTTGAGACGGAGATCTCTGGGAGAGCTCTCACTGATTGATATTACATGGGCTCAGGAAGTCTCTGGTGGTCCAATGTCCTGATCTTGGCTCTCCCATCTTGGAGGCTCAGGCCTGACGCCAGGCCAGAGCACCAAGTCCCTGTCAGCCACATGGGTCAGAAGATAAGGGAGAAAAAAAAGAAAGAAAGAATAATAAATTGAAAAAAATTATTAAAATGAAAAAATAATAAAAAAACAAAAGAAGAGAGCAACCAAACCAATAAACAAATCCACCAATGATAACAAGTGCTAAACACTAAACTAAGATAAACATAAAAATCAGAAACAAATCAGTTGCCAACAGCAAGCCCCAAGTCTCCAGTTGCTTCCAAATCCACCGCTACAGTTTTGGGATGATTCATTGTGTATTCAGGTATTCTGCAGATTCAGGGTACATCAAGTTGATTGGGGGGATTTAATCCACTGCTCCTGAGGCTGCACAGAGAAATTTTGCTTTCTTTTCTTTGTTCACACAGCTCCTGGGGTTCAGCTTTGGTTTTGGCCCCACCTCTGCATGTATGTTGCCCTCAAGTATCCATTCCCCACCCAGACAGGAGGGGGTTAAAGTAGTGGCTGATTAGGGGGCTCTTGCTCATTCAGGCAGGGGGGTAGGTAGGGGTACGGTAGTTATAATTGGAATGCGGGGTGAGCCTGTGGTGGCAGAGGCCAGCATGATGTTGCAACAGCCTTGGGCATGCCGTGTGTTCTCCTGGGGTAGTTGTCCCTGGATCACGGGACCCTGGCAGTGGTGGGCTGCACAGGCTCCTGGGGGGCGGGGTGTAGATAATGACCTGTGCTTGCACACAGGATTCTTGGTGGCTGCAGCAGCAGTGTTAGCATTTCATGCTTGTCTCTGGGGTCCAAGCTGATAGACGTGGCTCATGCCCATCTTTGAAGCTCATTTAGGCGGTGCTCTGAATCCCCTCTCCTCGCGCACCCTGAAACAATGGTCTCTTGCCTCTTAGGCAGGTCCAGACTTTTTCTCGGACTCCCTCCTGGCTAGCTGTGGCGCACTAACCCCCTTCAGGCTGTGTTAATGCAGCCAACCCATCTTCTCCCTGGGATCTGACCTCCGAAGCCCAAACCTTAGCTCCCAGCCCCCACCTGTCCCGGCAGGTGAGCAGACAAGCCTCTCAAGCTGGTGAGTGCTAGTCAGCACCGATTCTCTATACAGAAATCTCTCCACTTTGCCCTCTGCACCCCTGTTGCTGCACTCTCTTCCATGGCTCTGAAGCTGCCTCCCCACTACCCCCATCTCCGCCATGAAGGGACTTTCTAGTGTGTGGAAACTTTTCCCCCTTCGCAGCTCCCTCCCAGAAGTGCATGTCCTGTCCCTATTCTTTTGTCTCTGTTTTTTCTTTTTTCTTTTGCCCTACCCAGGTACGTGGGAAGTTTCTTGCCTTTTGGGAGGTCTGAAGTTTCCTGACAGCGTTCAGTAGGTGTTCTGTAGGAGTTGTTCCACATGTAGATGTATTTCTCATGTATTTGTGGGGAGGAAGGTGATCTCCACGTCTTACTTCTGTGCCATCTTGAAGGTCTCCCCTAGCATTCGGTTAGTTTTTAAATGCTGGACTCAGTTTTGACTGAGTTCTGAGTAACAGTACTGATAGAGCCTTAAAAGCAGAAAAAACAAAAACAAAAAACTGTTCTCTCTTTATTCTAACAGTTGTGTGGCCTAGATAAAATGATATTTATGATATAGCTAGTGGGAAGCAGCTGCATAGCACAGGGAGATCAGCTCGGTGTTTTGTGATCACCTAGAGGGGTGGGATAGGGACGGTGGGAGGGAGACACAAGAGGGAGGAGATATGGGGATATATGTATATGTATAGCAGATTCACTTTATTATAAATCAGAAACTAACACATCATTGTAAAGCAATTATACTTCAATAAAGATGTTAAAATAAAAATACAGACTAAGAGACGTGAGAGGTTCCAGTAAAGGAAGTGGTCAGCTGTGGTAAAAGATAATAAAAAGTCTCTTGCCTCTTCAGCAGTTCCAAAATTTTCCCGGACTCCTTCCCAGCTAGCTGTGGCTCACTAGCCCCTTCAGGCTGTGTTCACGCAGCCAACCCCAGTCCTTTCCCTGGGATCTGACCTCCGAAGCCCTAGCCTCAGCTCCCAGCCCCCACCTGTCCTGGTGGTTGAGCAGACAAACCTCTCAGGCTGGTGAGTGCTGGTCAGCACTGATCCTCTGTGTGGGAATCTCTCTGCTTTGTCCTCTGCACCCCTGTTGCTTGTGCTCTCCTCCATGGCTCTGAAGCTTCCCACCTGCCCACCCTTGGTCTCTGCCAGTGAAGAGGCTTCCTAGTGTGTGGAAACTTCTCCTCCTTCACAGCTCCTTCCCAGAGATGCAGGTCCTGTCACTATTCTTTTGTCTCTGTTTTTTCTTTTTTCTTTTGCCCTACCCAGGTATGTGGGTATTTTCTTGCCTTTTGGGAAGTCTTCTGCCAGCGTTCAGTAAGTGTTCTGTAGGAGTTGTTCCACATGTAGTTGTATTTTTGATGTATTTGTGGGGAGGAAGGTGATCTCCACATCTCACTCCTCTGCCATCTTGAAGGTCCCCCCTGTAAGGTATTTCTATACATGTTCTGCTCTTCGGTTGGATTGTGAGTACTTTCTGGGCAGGGATCAAATCTTATTCTTTCTTGTTTTTCTAAGTTTGTCAAGCCTTTTACGGTAACCACTTTTATCAATATCATTGTTTATATTCCAAAGGAGCAAATCTTTTCTGGCAACACAAAGGGTACAACTCATATGTCCATATTCTATTTTCCTTTTTAAGGCTGCAGTCATCAATAGATAAAGGTGAAAAATACAATCTATGTCCCTAAATTCTTCATTTCTAAGTCAGAGCATCAAAATATTTTGGGATACACATCTCATGGCCTTTGGCAGATCGGATGAATCTTGGAGGCTCTGTGTCATATCATGGATTTATTGTCCTAAAAGAGAATATGTCTCTATTACATGCCATGTCATTTTATACATAAACCTCTTCCTAATTCTAAATAGGTGGATACTAGCAGCTATTGCATCTCGCTTCCTCCCTGGCAAATGTGAAAGGAATCTTTATTTTATTCAGCTCATATAAACTGAGCTATTGATATATTCTGGGCATTGTTCTAGATGCTGTGGGCAAAGCATCTAGTGAACAACACAAGGCCCTTACAGTTAGGGAGCTTAGAATCTAGCATTGAGTAGAACAGGTAAAAATCACATATATGACCTAACTTAATGAGAGCATTTTGGATAGTGATACATAGTCATATGAAAAGAGAACATGGCTAAGTAATTAACTAATGGAGAGATGGAGAGAGCTACTTCTATATTGTGTGGTCAGGAAGAATGATCTCTCAGGAGATAGTTGACTGGAGACTGGACTGACAAGAAGACAGCCTTGTGGATCATTGGAAGGAAATTTAGAAGCCATTGAAAGATTTCACCTAAGGATATGAAATAATCTGATTTCCATTTTAAAAGATCAATCTGGCTGCTTTGTAGAGATTGACTTGTGAAGTGTCAAGATTATAAGCAGAAAGACCAGTCATTTCCTAAATCCAGGAAAGAAGTGGTATAGCTTGGGCTAGGATGGTGGCAATGGAAGTAGAAAAGAAGAGACAGATTTTCTACATATATTTTAAGAAAATATGGCAGGACTTTGGAATGAGTGAAAGAAATGGATGAATCAAGGATAGCTTCTAATTACTGTATGGATTTTACTAACATTTTTTGAATTGGAGAAGACTGGGGACAAATGTGTTCTGGAATATAAATCAAGAATTCCATCTTGATCATGTTGGGTTTGAGATGCTTCCTAGACAGGCAAATGGAGAGTTAAGTAAGCAATGGGATATGCAAGTCCTAAGCAGTGGGATATGCCAGTCCTAAACTCAGTGGAGAGATCAGACCTGGAGACACATATTTAGAAGTCATTGAATACAGGTAGTATGTAAACCCAAGAGTGGATATCACCCAAAATGACAGCATAGATAGAACAAAGCAGGTGGTAGGACTGAACCCCAGGGTATTCCAAATTTAGAGGCCAAGAGGTGGAATTAGCAAAGGAGAGTGGGAGGGAGCCTCCAGGGAGGCCGGAGGAAAACACAGAAAGAGTCATGTCTCACAAAAAAGGAAAGTGAGGGTTTAAATAAAGAAGGTTTATTCAACTTGGTTAAATTCTACTGAGAGGCTGAACTGGATGAAGATAGAGAAGCGGCCATTGGGATGAACAATATGAAGATGACTTCAACAAGAGCAATGTAGAACACAAGCCCAACTGTGATATGTTGTAACAGAGAAGAGGAGGTAGTGAGGACATTTTCAAGAAGGTATTGTGCAAAGAGGAGAAGATATGTGTCAATATCTGAAGAGAAAAGTAATATCAGGGGATATATATAATTTCTACTTATAATTTCTACTTTTTTTTGCTTTGTAGTCTCCTATTTATTTCTTAAAATATTAGCTCTTTACCATATCTTTAGAAATTTTATTTTTATTAAAAAATTTTATTGCAATATAGTTGCTTTACAATGTTGTGTTAGTTTCTGCTGTAAAGCAAAGTGAATCCATTATACATGCACATATATCCACTCAGTTTTAGATTCTTTTCCCATATAGGTCATTACAGAGTATTGAATAGAGTTCCCTGTCCTATACCATAGGCCCTTATTAGTTATCTATTTTATATATAGCAGTGTGTATATATCAATCCCAGTCTCCCAATTTATCCCTCCCCCTCTTATCCCCTGGTTTGTTTTCTACATCTGTGACTCTACTTCTGTTTTGTAAATAACATTTGTACCCTTTTGTTTAAGATTCCACCTGTAAGAGATATCATATGATATTTGTCTTTCTCTGTCTGTACTTCACTCAGTATGACAATCTCTAGGTCTATCCATGTTGCTGGAAATGGCATTATTTTGTTCTTTATTTAATGGCTGAGTAATATTCCATTGTATATATGTATCACATCTTCTTTATCCATTCCTCTGTTGATGGACACTTAGGTTGCTTCCTTGTCCGGCTATGGTAAATAGTGCTGCAATGAACATTGGGGTGCGTGTATGTTTTCGAATTATGGTTTTCTCTAGGTATGTGCCCAGGAGTGGGATTGCTGGGTCGTATGGTAGTTCTATTTTTAGTTTTTCAGGGAATCTCCATACTGTTCTCCATAGTGGCTGTTAACAATTTACATTCCCACCAACAGTGCAAGAGGGTTCCCTTTTCTCCACACCCTCTCCAGCATTTATTGTTTGTTGATTTTTTGATGATGGCCATTCTGACCAGTGTGAGTTGGTACCTCATTGTGGTTTTGATTTGCATTTCTCTAATAATTAGTGATGTTGAGCATCTTTTCAGGTGTTTCTTGGCCATCTGAATGTCTTCTTTGGAGCAATGTCTGTTTCAGTCTTTCACCCATTTTTTAATTGGGTTGTTCATTTTTTTGATATTGAGCTGCATGAGCTGTTTGTATATTTTGGAGATTAATCCCTTGTCGGTTGCTTCATTTGCAAATATTAGCTCCCATTCTGCGGGTCATCTTTTTGTTTTGTTTATGGTTTCCTCTGCTGTGCAAAAGCTTTTTTTAATAAAAAAAAGTAATTTATTTATTTATTTATTTTTGGCTGCGTTGGGTCTTTGTTGCTGCACACGATCTTTCTCTAGTTGTGGCGAGCGGGGGCTACTCTTCATTGTGGTGTGCAGGCTTCTCATTGCAGTGGCTTCTTTTTGTTGTGGAGCATGGACTCCAGGTGCACGGACTTCAGTAGTTGTGGCACACAGGCTCAATAGTTGTGGCTCATGGGCTCTAGAAAGCAGGTTCAGTAGTTGTGGTGCACAGGCTTTGTTACTCCACGATATGTGGGATCTTCCCGGACCAGGGCTCAAACAAGTGTCCCCTGCATTGACAGGTGGATTCTTAACCACTGTGCAACCAGAGAAGTCCCTGTGCAAAAGCTTTTAAGTTTAATTAGATCCCATTTATTTATTTTTGTTTTTATTTTCATTACTCTAGTAGGTGGTTCAGAAAGGATCTTGCTGTAGTTTATGTCAAAGCGTGTTTTGCCTATGTTTTCCTCTAAGAGTTTTATAGTGTCTGGCCTTATATTTAGGTTTTAATCCATTTTACGTTTATTTTTGTGTATGGTGTTTGGGAGTGTTCTAATTTCATTCTTTTACATGCAGCTGTCCAGTTTTCCCACACCATTTATTGAAGAGGCTGTCTTTTCTCCATTGTATATTCTTCTTCTTTGTCATAGATTAAGTGACCATAGGTGTGTGGGTTTATCTCTGGGCTTTCTATCCTGTTCCATTGATCTATATTTCTATTTTTGTGCCAGTACCATACTGTCTTGATTACTGTAGCTTTGTAGTATAGTCTGAAGTCTGGGAGCCTGATTCCTCCAGCTCCGTTTTTCTTTCTCCAGATTGCTTTAGCTATTCGGGGTCTTTTGTGTTTCCATACAAATTGTGAATTTTTTTGTTCTAATTCTGTGAAAAATGCCATTAGTAATTTGATAGGGATTGCATTGAACCTGTAGATTGCTTTGTGTAGCATAGTTGTTTTCACAATATTGATTCTTCCAATCCAAGAACATGGTATATCTCTTCATCCATTTTTGTCATCTTTTATTTCTTTCATCAGTGTGTTACAGTTTTCTGAGTACAGGTCTTTTGCCTCCTTAGGTAGGTTTATTCCTAGGTTTTTTTTTTTTTTTTTGATGCAATGGTAATTGGGATTGTTTCCTTAATTTTTCTTTCTGATCTTTCATTGTTAGTGTATAGGAATGCAAGAGATTTCTGTGCATTAATTTTGTATCCTGCAACTTTACCAAATTCATTGATGTGTGCTAGTAGTTTTCTGTGAGTATCTTTAGGATTTTCTGTGTATAGTATCGTGTCATCTGCAAACGATGACAGTTTTAATTCTTCTTTGCCAATTTGGATTCCTTCTAATTCTTTTTCTTCTCTGATTGCTGTGGCTAGGACTTCTAAAACTATGTTGAATAATAGTTGTGACAGTGAATATTTTTGTCTTGTTCTTGATATTAGAGAAAATGCTTTCAATTTTTCACCATTGAGAATGATGTTTGCTGTGGGTTTGTCATATATGGTCTTTATATGCTGAGGTAGTTTCCCTCTGTGGTCAGTTTCTGGAGAGTTTTTATCATAAATGGGTGTTGAATATTGTCAACAGCTGTTTTTGCAGCTATTGAGATGATAACATGGTTTTTATTCCTCAATTGGTTAATGTGGTGTATCACATTGATTGATTTGCGTATATTGAAGAATCCTTGCATTCCTGGGAGAAATCCCACTTGATCATGGTGGATGATCCTTTTAATGTGTTGTTGGATTCAGTTTGCCAGTATTTTGTTGAAGATTTTTGTGTCTATGTTCATCAGTGATATTGGCCTGTAATTTTCTTTTTTTGTGTGATATCTTTGTCTGGTTTTGGCATCAGGATGATTGTAGCCTTATAGAATGAACTTGGGAGTATTTCTTCCTTGGTAATTTTTTGGAATAGTTTGAGAAGGGTAGGTGTTAACTCTTCTCTAAATATTTGATAGAATTTGCCTGTGAAACCATCTGGTCCTGGACTTTCGTTTGTTGGAAGATTTTTAATCACTGTTTCAATTTCAGTACTTACGATTGTTCTGTTCATATTGTCTATTTCTCCCTGGTTCAGTCTTGGAAGTTTGTACCTTTCTAAGAATTTGTCCATTTCGTCCATGTTGTCCATTTTATTGGCATATATTTGCTTCTAGTAGTATCTAGTATCTTATGATCCTCTGTATTTCTGTGGTGTCTGTTGTAACTTCTCCTTTTTCACTTCTGATTTTATTGAGTTGAGTCCTCTCCCTATTTTTCTTGATTAATCTGGCTCAATGTTTATCAATTTTGTTTATGTTCTCAAAGATCCAGCTTTTAGTTTCATTGATCTTTGCTATTCTTTTCTTCATATCTATTTCATTTATAACTGCTTTGATCTTTATGATTTCTCTCCTTCTACCAACTTTGGGTTTTGTTTGTTCTCCTTTCTCTAGTTGCTTTAGTGTAAGGTTTGGTTGTTTATTTGAGATTTTCTTGTTTCTTGAGGTAAGATTGTATTGCTATAAACTTTCCTCTTAGAACTGCTTTTGCTGCATCCCATAGGTTTTGGATCATCGTGTTTTTGTTGTCTTTGTCTCTAGGTATTTTTGATTTCCTCTGTGATTTTTTCAGTGTTCCATTGTTTATTTAGTAACATATTGTTTATCCTCTGTTTACTTTTTTTTTAAAGATGCAAACTATCATAACTATTATTAGAGCATGGTCTTGTTGTTTCCTAAGGAAATGGCCCAGTAAAAAGGAGTAGGTTGATGACTGTCACAGTTATCAATGCATTGCCTCTCAGCTCCAAATTCACCCATCAGTATATTCTCTGCAGTGACAGACAGAATTATTTTAAGTACTTCTCCTTAAGATGAGCGTGTTGTCGAGCTTTGTCATTAGAGGGCATTGGAGGGACAGTACACGAGGAAGGCACTATCCCCTGTCACTGCCTACAACAGTGGGTGGGCATTGTGAGTATGAGAGTTCCAGTGGAGCTCTTCCTGTCTTGTTCCTAGAACCAGGCAATTTCTCAGTGACCTTGTAGGCTTGTCCTTTCCCAACAATAAATTTCCCTGGCTTTCATACACAGAAAATGACAATCTGTGGCTTGCTGCCAGTGAAGGTCTCCTGCTTGCACAGGCCCCGATTCCCTCTGTAGGTCCCTGGGCAGGTCAGCTGTCCTGACCCCCACCCACTTTACATGCCCCCACCCCTGCTTGCTGATCACCTGTATTCCATCTGCACTACAGAGGGTCACTTTCTGCTTGCCCAGCAATTGCAGACCATCTGTGACCTGGACAAACCAGTGATCTTTTCCGCTGCCCAGTGGGCTGAACTACATCTTCCTCAGCAGGGTCTGAATTCTAGCCTTGGGGAGGGCTCCTTCCAAGTTGCTCCTTCCTTGGATACCCTCTCTCTTCCCTAAGGGTACAATATAGAGTTTCCTTCTATCGTACAGTCACTCGTTTATCAGAGTGTAATAATTTTTTATATCAGACATCCTGTAATTTTTAATATTGTCAGTTTCTTCTCAGTATACTCTTTAACATCCTTACCTCTTGATAATAATCATTTCCCTTGGAAATATTTACCTTTTTGTTTCCTTTAGAAATATTTATCCATCTTGTCTAAGAATCCATTCTATCCAAAAGACTGTGTGCCAGTAATTTTTACTTGTTTCTCTCATTGGAAGACCAGTTTGCAGTTGCTACAGACATACTGCGCAAGCATCTCAGACAGGAAATGACCCACCAAACATCAAGCAGACGTGGCAACAGTTACTCTGTGTTTATAATGATTCATTTTGAGAAAAACTGATTCATTTTTGGGAAGAACTGAAATCATTTTGGATTTCCGCTAGAAAGTGCTCACTTCTGAGGTCTATCATTCTGAATGCATTACCCTGAGCTTGCACTTCCTCTTAGGGTTCACACATTACAAACAAATACTTCTTCTCTTTTCTTTTCTTTCAAAAAAAAATCTCTGGGTCACATTCTAATTTTAGTTGCTCTTCTAAAATTATAGTCCTCTGTGTTCTTTAAAAAAAAATCTGCCCCTTTAGCAAGACCTTCAGTGACCCTGCCAACCTTACCCAATTGGAGAGTGGTAATGGAAAGTCACTTTATTAATAAAATAAAACAGATGCTGTTCCAAAGTTCCATGGTTTCACAACTGTTGTTCATTCTGACGTTAGCAACTATAGCAGTCTGTGATGATGCCTGAGTTATGTTACCAGTCCCTCTCTCCCTCCCTCCCTTCTTTCTTTCCTTCTTTTCTCTCTCGCTCTCCCTTTCTCTTTCTCTCTCTCCCTTCCTCTCCCCTTCCTCCCTCCCTATTCTTTCCCTCCCTCCCTCCCTTTATTTTTTTCCTTCTCTTTCTCCTTCTTTTCTTCCTTCTCTCTTTCCTACCCTCTCTCTTATTTTCCTTCCTTTTCTCCCTCCCTCCGTTGCCTTCCCATTATAATTAGGATAGAATTCAAACTCCTTGCCATAGACTACAAAGGCCACATGTGATCTGGCCCCTACCTTCCTCTCTAACTTCTTCTCCCTCCATACTTCTCGCACTGACAATATTCCAGGCATAATGGTCTCCTGTTCTTTAAATAAACCAAGCTCCATCATGTCTCAGGGGTCTGGTACTTGCCATTCTTTCTTAAGGATTGCTGTCTTCACTTTGTCTCATGGATGCCTCCTTTCCATTATTTTGATCTCCCTTGTAATGGCTTCTCCTCTGAGATGCCTTTTTGAAATGCTCTAACTAGTCACCTCCATCACCACCATGCTATCACTCTGCATCACATTACCCTATTATATACTTTGTTCATACTACTTTAGTAGTGTGGGATTATTTTATATCTTTTTTGTTTATCTTTTTCCTTTATTACAATATAAGTTCTTTGATGGCAAAAAATTCATGTGCCTTTTGGACCACTGTATCCCTAAAGTCTTGAATAGTTCCTGACACATGATAAGGGACTTAATATTTTTGACCATCTGTTTACTGGGCACTGAACTGTGAATTGTGGTTCATGGACAAATAAGTAGAAAAATTATTATCCCTTTGCTGAAGGAAACTGGATAAATGGATTTAAGATATTCCTATTATAATTGTATTTTCCTAGATGGAACAAGAGTAGGTCAGGGGCTCAGTGATATCTGGGGCATGGTTTAGAGGGAAAAATTAAGGAAGAATATTATACCAAAATACTTTATAATAATTATATCACCCTATTCAACTGAAATTCTCATATCATTCTTTTTCGGTCAAATTTTGGGAAGACCTATTACAATGCAAGTGAGCGTGATGAAAATAGTAACCATATGTGTAGATTATAGAAACCAATGTTGTTGATTATCTACATTATGGTTTTCAAACATTTTAAGTGGTAGAACCTTTTTTTCAAATCAAAAGCCTACCCAGAAGCCCAATAAACATGGGTAAAAATGGCTGATATTCTGGCTGAAGTGGTATGGAAGAACAGGTACCCTGTGCACCGAGCACTTCTCCTAACTCCTGTCCCTCCAGGCAGTACCTGCAGCACCACCCAGAGCTGCATAGAGCAAGGTTTGAAAATCACAAATCTCAGACTAACTCCTTCATTTCAGAAACTGAGGCCCAGAGAGCTGAAGTGACTTATCCAAAGTTATGTAATTACTGTCAACAGAAGGACTGAAGCCCGGCTCTCTGAATCCTAGAGCACTGTGCTTTCAACTGTTTTATCTGGTATTCCTGAAGGATAAATTCTATAGAATAGATTAGCTCCTAGCAGTGGGAGTCCCTCTAGGGAGAGAAATGTCAGAGGATTTCAGTATCCAGAGGGTCTTGCTTCAAATTCTGTTGCTCCTTCAGGACCATGTACATGGAGCATTGCCTCAAAAGACTTCTCTTCCCACTTGGAAATCATCTTGAACTTGTCTCATAAATAAGGAAATGGGACTACTTTCTCCAAATATTTATTTTGTAATGACTTTATTGCTCTGAATTTCCATGCATCACAGAGAACTTTTAACCATTAGGTGTCTTGACTTCCTGCTTGTGAAAAGTGGCATGACTCTGATCAAGAAGTGTAGCTCCTTTTCATAAGTATTTTTGTGTTTATTTGTAAGTGGAAGCCCAAATTAGAAATAACTGATTTGGTTGAGTTGCTGGTTAATAAATCAGCCATAGTGCAGATTTTCTCTTGTTAATTGAGAGTTCAGAGCCAACAGCATCTGGCATGATAGCAAACACTTAATAGATGTCTTTAATTAAGTGAATAAATTAAAGCGATATGTTTTGTCTAGCAAATAAAGTTTAATAATATGTTAATCTGATTTCTGACTACAGATTGGGGCGGGTGGACATTATTTGTGCCATATGCAATTGTTATATCCCAGGCATCAATAATGCTCACATTGAGATCCTGAAAAATGTCCTTTATGGCAAGATATTGGATGTAACCATGAAAGTCACTAAATCTCTCCACATCACTGTGCATCTCCCTGATGTTTTCTGCCTTGATGATAACCACAGTGTCTGGGCTTCTCAGAAGAAGGCGCTGAACTGCATCATGGATACTGAGGGCCCTTCGGAGAAAAACATTGATGGGAAAGGGTCTGAAGTGCTGGCCCAGAGAAATAACAATGATAGTACTTTTTCCTCCTCCAGTTCTGTCAATAACCCGAGCGATGTACTCAATCTCTTTGACTGAATAGGTCAGTGATCCAACCAAGGGGTAACTATGCTTTTGCCACTGGATTTTGATATTCTTGTCCAAGTCCACAGCAAATTGTTTTTGAAATTTTCCAGATTCATGCAGATCCACTGACTTCAGGGCTGACGACAAAGGAAAAAAAGTTACAAAGGTCATAAAAATAGAAGAAAAGATTTGGTGTTTATGATTAAATAAGTTAATCCTGACTAATTTATTATAGGTTTAAATGAGAGAATAGTTTGAAAATTATTGAGCAACCAAGAGTGTTATACAAATAAGAAATTATATCTGCCCCTCTGTAGAACCATGTAGAACCAAATCGACTGGTGATGGTGAGCACTGAGATCACTTCACTGGAGGATGATGGAGTCACTTTTGTGGGTATTAGTTTTGTATGTTTTGCGAACTATAGACTAAGTTCATTTGAAGATAGAGAAAGATACCAATTGATGTCTTTATATTTCAAAAAACAAGTAACCCTATTTCCCCAAGTCCTCTGTAAGTTCCCTTAAGACTGGAATTATATTTTATACTTCTGTGTTTCTTTTACATATGCATGAAATGGCACTGAATACATCATCTATAATAATAATATTACTACTCATTTGCGAAGGACTTTACAGTTTACAAAGCATTTATTAGGACTGATATATTCATTTACTTCAAAGCTCAATATATATGCATATATATACTTAATTGCCATATTGTAGAAAAGAAAACCAAGAGATGAAATGACCTGTTCAAGATTACACAACTAGTAAGTGACAGAATCTGTACCTAAACTTGAAGTTTCTCACAATTCTTGTGAAAGTAGTCTACCCAATCTTAAAACTTTTGAAAAGTATAATATGGATAGAAGAAAATGAAGTCCTTTCGTTTTTCATCGTATTAATTAGACCCTTGTCAAACTATCAAGGCCAGCTGCTTTGTAGCTAGAACTTCTGAGGAAAATGTGTAGTAAAGGATTATTAATGCTTTGTAACATGTATCATCTTAGAAGTAAAGGGCTGCACTTAAAATCTTAACCAGTGTGGTTTGAAAATAGTGATGCTGGAGGGTTGGGTGGAGGAAAAGGGCAGAATTTTTTCTTCATTCCGCTTCTAACATATTTCAGTTTCCTTTTCCAAAGCACACTGTAGACATACAATTTAACTTTTAACAATATGTGCAACAGATGTTTTGCTACCACAACTTGAAAGGTCAGCCAAGAGGGTAGGTAACTCAATAATTTAGTACTTTCTATAAACTAAGAGACCCACAGTTATAGGATGTGATGCTAGAGGTTATCCCCAGACCCTTAATTTTATAGATGAGGAAACTGAGGTCTGGTGGAGTTTAGTCATTTACCAGAGGTCACAATTTAAAACTCTCCCCTTCTGTTGGAGGGGATCCAAGGCCCTACTGATTTTCCCTTTTTACTGGGAGAATCAGCTTACACCCTAAGTTGGAGATCACAAGAGTGGCATCCTGTCAGGAAGGCCAGCAGGGAGCCACACCAGCTGCACTGTCCCCAGTGGTAAAAGCCAGGGTCCAGGACAGGCAGTGACAGTTTTCCAGGTAAGAGTGCTAAGATCTACTAGTGGATTCTGAATTAGTATTGATGCATTCTTGGTTTAGTAAAAGGAGCAACTGGACTAGGATTCTAGCAAATGGATTCTAGCCCCAACTCTGATGTGAACTAATGATAATCATTGCAATAGCTGTTGTTTACTGGGCACTTTCTGAGTGCTCATGTGTCTTGCAATGTATTAAATATTTTATAACCATTACCTCATTTACTCTTTATAACCACCGCCAGATGCTGTTGTTATTTTTAGTTCATTGATGAGGAAAATAAGTACTATGCCCAAGGTCATGGCTTCTAAGTGGCACAATCTAGGTCTGTTAGGCTCCAAAGCCCCTACTTTTAACCACTGTGCCTACCTGATGTGAAGCCATTATCTTACTCCTAGCATCTGTGCTTCCATGATATAATAATAGTGATGACAGCTTACACCAAAGGGAAATTAGTATGTAGCAAACAGTATTCTAAATGCATTGTGTATATTACCTCATTTTACCAGGTGGGTACTATTTTCATCTCCATTTTACAGATGAGGGAACTAAGGACAAAATCACTATGTAGTTATGTAACTTGCCCAAGCCCATCCAGCTAGGACATGTAGAGGCCATATTTTGATCCCAAGACATCTGGATTTAGAATCCACACCCTTAATCATCATGCCATCTGTAGAAGGTGGACAGTATAATATCTTATTATTGTCTGCTCTATCCATGATTTTCTGAGCATGCTGGATAAATACTGAAGTGTGAATTTTGCAGGGATAGGCATGGAGTAAACCTTTTTCTAAACTGGCTCCCTTCTAGTCAATAAATGTATTCTTTTAAAGAAAAGACAATGATGTCTTGTGAAAAGTGTTGGTGTGCTGTGATTAACAAATATGAAAAAGAAGAGGCATTTCCCATATTCATTTCTCCCCTTGAAATGAAAAAGATGTTTCTGAAAAGGATATGAGTAATAGCTTAGACAGGCATACTCTTGATACTGCTTTTGAAGTATTCAATCCACTGGCGGATCGTGGAATCTCCCATTAGATGTATGAATTTTCCTCTCAGGCATTCTTTCATTTCGATTGGAGCCAAACTACAGGAGACAGGATTCCATGTGTCTTTCCAGACATGTCCACTGGGGATTGTGGATGCCATTCCAAACTTGCATTTCTTTTTCATTGGAGCTGTCTTTTCTGCTAAAGAATCAACAAGATAGGATCTTCTAAAATATCACTTTACCCATCAGTATTTATTAAGAATCAACTGTCTTTTCTAAGTATCCTTTTAATAGGGTGTGAGGATGGAGGAAAAGCCTTATTGAAGCATCATTATCTTAATGGAATACTTATTTTTCAGAAAAAATTTTCTCTGATAAGAATTTTCTAAATGATACCCATTAATGTTCATTATAGAGAACATGTTTTCTCCTGGGAAAAAGGCCTTCTAGGTAAAATTTAAGTATTTGTTTGCCTTCTTATGAAAGGAAAGACATCAATTCTTGCTTAGTAATGAAAACTCAATTATCTTGTCATTTTATCCCACTTTACCCCCAAGTTTATCACACACTGTCCTAGTGTGTTTTTTGTTTCTGGTTTTCTTTCTTTCAAAGAGCTCAGATTTTTATTGAACGTGTTACTAAAGAGGTTTAGTCAAAAAGACCAAAGCCCATGTCATCATCAGACTCTTCAGATTCTTCTTTCTTTGCTTCCACTTTCTTCTTTTCAGCTGGGGCAGCAGTGGTGGGGCGGGCGGGACCTGCTGCTGGGGCAGCACCAGCTGCTGGGGGCAGGTCCACCAGTCCCCACGTTGCAGATGAGGCTCCCGATGTTTACATTCACCAAAGCCTTTGCAAACAAGCCTGGCCAGAAAGGTTCAACATTTACACCAGCTGCTTTAATGAGGGCATTGATCTTATCCTCCGTGACCGTCACCTCAGCGTCGTGCAGGATGAGGGCCAAGTAGATGCAGGTGAACTCCGAGACAGAGGCCATGGTGGGGGCGAGTGCTAAATGGGTGCTGCCGGGTGCGGTGCTTGTCGCCAGATGAAGTGAGGGCCTCTCCCCAACGCGGCTTTAGCTTCCTCGGAAGGATGGAGCACCTTAGCGGCAGCTGAGGACTGTCATAGTGTCTTAAATGCCACAATCAAACTGTAAATCCTTTGAGTTAAGTGCATGGAAATATAAAAAAAATTAACAACTAATTTGGTTTGGGACCTGGACAGTCCACATGGATATGGCTGTAGGCTGGAGCAGAGTCCTGGAGGTCCAGAACAGGCCAGGTATTAACCCGTTAGTCACTGGTTTGTGAAGAGTCTGGGAATCTGATGGACTGACGTATCTAGCCTTGGTGGTCTTGGGGCAGTGATTATCCACCAACCAAAAGAAGTGGTTTAATATTTTAATAACCGGTATGAGTATCCTTGTGTATCCTGGGTGAAAAATGCCATTTCTACCTGTAGGTCGTATATACACTTCAGTGTAAATGAGTTCAGTAGCAATTAGCAAGTTGTTAATGTCGAATTTAAAGGGACACAAAAGTTCTTGCCTTAAATCATTTTAGATAATGATTTCCTAGGATGTTTTGAGCCAAAGAAATTGAAGAGCAATTAATAAATATAAGTGTGGAATTGCTATTTTATATGTTAAAATGTTTGAAAGGCGGCAAAGACAAAGAGGGGGAAATTGTAATGAATTGACTTATAGAGGGCAGGTTAGAAACCTCTAGATGGTGATTCTTGTGCTTGTAGCAATGTGGGAAGTGCTGATGGTGGTGGTTTGGGAATAAGACCTAGGTGCAAATTAGGAGAGAGTTTTGACATTTGAAGGTTGATGTGTCTGATGGGCAGGTTATCTGTTGCCTGATAGATAATGATAAGATTGATGATGAGAGTTATATTTATTTATTTATTTTTATTATTTTTGGCTGTGTTAGGTCTTCGTTACTGCACGCGGGCTTTCTCTAGTTGTGGCGAGCAGGGGCTACTCTTCCTTGTGGTGCACGGGCTTCTCATTGCGGTGACTTCTCTTGCTGTGGAGCATGGGCTCTAGGCACACGGGCTTCAGTAGTTGTGGCACATGGGCTCAGTAGTTGTGTCTCGTGGGCTCTAGAGCACAGGCTCAGTAGTTGTGGCTCACGTGACATGTGGGATCTTAGTTGCTCCGTGACATGTGGGACCTTCCTGGACCAGGGCTCAAACCCATGTCCCCTGCATTGGCAGGCGGATTCTTAACCACTGCACCACCAGGGAAGCCCTCATGATGAGAGTTATAAAACAGGTTTATGATTCTATTCATTTATTCACTTAGGTAACTGGCATCTTGGCCTACCATAGACCAGCCTGATAAGCAGAGTAACAATAGGACAGGTAATAGTGAATAAGTCCGCAAAAAGAAGAAATGCTTTAAATGGGACTAGTACTAAGTACCACCCGTCAAACACAGGGAGAACTTACTGTTGCATTTGGAGACAGTAATGGCGCCAAACTTTTCCATCATCTCTATACCCACATTTGACCTTAACGAGACAAATATAGAAATTAATCTGCAGGTGGCCCCAAAATCAGGAAACACAAGAAGCCACATTACCCATTGCTTCAGTTATTTCTTGTGATAATAACTGACTACTTTGCCCACGGTTCCAAACCATTTATTAAATTTACATTTCTTGGCCTATTAGTCCAGGGAGTACAGATCCCCAGAAAGTGTACAAGGTAAGTTTTTGAGAAGCAGAAAAAATATATTAGATCCCATGCATATTCACACATGTCTATTTCTCCTCCTCTTTTAATTTTTATTTTATTTATATTTTTTGTTTCAATGATAAGTGTTAAATATCCCAAACCTTTAGGGACTACTGGAGAGTGGGCACTGTCCCCAAATGAATTCACAGACCTTTTCTAAAATGGCTCTTCACAGAGTCCCGAAGTTGATATACTCATAGTAGTTTCCTTTAGATCAACAGATAGGCCAAATCATTACTATATTTGCCCGGGTAGTCTCCAGAAATAACTATTTACCTTTCAAAGAGGCTTCTTTCTTGTTTGCTAAGATAAGACACGGCCTTGTTTTTGGAATGCATGTGGGTGAGTGCAGCACAGGGTATATGTGGAGGCTTCACGCAGTAGAAGGCTTCTTGGTCTCGACTATCCAGGTACTCACAGTTCAGCACTTGAATTTAAAACCAGGGCGCAATCAGTATTGACATGGGAGGTGCCATTGGCAAACTGGCCTGTGAAGATCACCCTGTCATAGCCTTGGTTCCTTGCCCTCCAGAGAGCCGACACCCCTTCACTGGGGAGGATGAGCAGGACAGACAGAGACACCCGGCCCTCCCAGAACAGGGTGAAGCTGACAAGGTAGGTGCCATTGTTGAAGTCTGTCACCTTTCCCGAAGCGCCTGCCTTCAGGGCTGGGGAGGACATCCTGGCCCTCAGGAAACCCCCGCCATATTCCTTCCTGCGTCCCAAGTGGTCCCTCACCTCCAGCAGGACGTCTAGCTGATCCCCCCTGCAGTATGTGTCTCGAGGGCTGAGGAGGGTGGCTTTGCTGTGTGTGGCGCTGGTGGTGGAGCTCACGTTGGTGAAGGGTCTGGGTGGGATCAGCTGATTTAGTTTCTCCTTGATCCCCTTTATTCTCAGCTCAGTCTCTGTTGGTGAAACTGCTGGATCCAGTGGTGCTGCAGGACATGATTTCATGATGAAATTCCTGTGATGGAGGGAGATGGGCAACTTGAGTACAGTCCATAACTGAAATGACAAGGAATACAATAAAGAACAAAGAAAATGTGCTTATTTAATGTCATAATTTTGGTAGGTTAGCCAACTTCTCTTTTATAAAATGATGGGAGGTACAAAAATTAAAAATATATTGAGATTTCACTATTTCTGTTTTTTTTTGGTTTTTTTTTTTTTTGGCTGCACTGCATGACTTGCAGGATTTTAGTTCCCTGACCAGGGATTGAACTCCAAGGTCCTTGGGAGTGAAAGTGCAGAGTCCTAAGCATTGGATTGCCAGGGAACTCCCATCAGTGGCTAATCTATTTTGAATGAGCCACTCCACCCTAAAGAGCCCCGGGATCTTCTTCCTTAAAGTGGTGATCATAAAATATACTTTCACTGGGCAGTCATGGAGACCAAATGAGAAAATGCTTTTTAACTGCATAGCAGAGAACAAATGTTTACTGTTCAATTATTTTTTATCTTAAAACTAGAATTCAGTCATTTAAATAAATCCTTAAGAAAATGTTTAAGAAGCATGGAAACTTTATGTAATATACAATTATCTATTTTTTTCTATTTCACTTTTTACACTTTGATTAAATTGTGATATTTATTAGTAATTTTCAGATTGCTTTAGCTAACAGCACATAAGAAGCATAGGCTTATAAAATATTTATTTTCTAATCATAAAATAACACTGATATATTATTAAAAACGAGAGAATGCCACAATTCTATAGGAAATAAAAGTCAGTCACACCAACCATTGATAACCACTCTTGCCGTTTGGGTGATTTTATCTCATCCTCTATATAACAATTTCACATGATTGTGAATAAACTGAATATTTACCAATGAATTTTGATTTAAAAAAAAGTGTAATTAAAAACTTTCCACCTTATGTCAAAGGACCACATAATATTCCAGCCTATGGAATATTTCACTTATTCCTGTCTTTTTAGATATTTATTGCATTCAGCTTTGCTCTATTACTTACGATTCTGTAAAGAACACTTTTTGGTATAAATCTTTCATAGTAATATCTCCAAATTTCCAATAAAGGCAGAATAGCTTGTACTGGACTAACTATGATTAACATTGTTACTGTTTTATTATTTGACACGTGAAGATTTTAAAAAATAAAAACATTTTAATTTATCAAATAAGAGACAGTAATAGCAAACATTTATTATGTGCCAGGTACAATGCCAAGTGTTTTTCATATGTTAGCCCATTAATCCTCACAATCCTCACAATAATATATGGGGTATTTATTTTTATGACCCAATTTTCAGATGATGAAACTGGTTCACAGCGAAGTTAAGGGACTTAGCCAAGCTTGTATAGCTAGTCAGCAACAGAGTCAGGTTTTAATCCCAGGCAAGTATCTCTAAAAATGAGCTACCCAGTGTGGCAAACATGCAGTAAGACTAAAATTCTCTTTCACTGTTGGTTTAGGTGTGAATGGCACCACATTTCTGGAAAACAGTTCTATAGCATATGTGCAAGACCTTTAACAATGTTCACTGCATTTATCAATAACTCTATTTCTGAGAACTCAGTGAGTCATAGTAATATCTCCAAATTTCCAATAAAGGCAGAGTAGCTTGTATTGGACTAATTCTCCTGTAGAGAACAGTGATTAGCTCTACAGAAGGGACAACACTGGACTTGCATTTTAAAAAGTGCTGGGGCTTCCCCAGCGGTCTAGTGGTTAAGACTCCACACTTCCACTGCAGGGGGCACAGGTTCGATCTCTGGTAGGAGAACTAAGATCCCACATGCCAGCGGCGGGATCAAAAAGAAAAAAAGAGACAACTGCTAACTAAAGTTCTTCAAGCTGAAGTGAAATTACACCAAAAAGACACATAGATCTTCAGGAAGGAATGAAAAGCACCAGAAATGATAAATATATGTATTAATATAAAATACTGTGTGTTTATCTCCTAGTTTCTTTAAAGTGCGTACAATTATTTAAGAACTACAATTTTATAATAATATGACAACTATAGCATAAAGAATGGGGGGGAATAAATGGAAATAAATGGTTGAAAGGTTATTACAGATTACATGAAGTAGCACAATATTAACTCTAAAAGTTAAGAATGTGTATTGTAATCTCTAGAGAAACCACTTTAGAAAGACAACTTAGAGCTGTAAAAATAATAGAGAAACTGAAAGGAAATACTAAAAAAAAACCAACAAAAATAACAACCCAAAATAAGGCAGGAAATGGGGAACAGAGGAATAAAAACCAGAATGGCTGGGCAGAAAACAAATAGCAAAATGATGGACCTAAATCCACCCATATTAATAATTCCATTAAAAGTAAGTAGACTAAACACTTCATTAAAAGTCAGAGATAATACTCTTCCTGGGATTAAAGTAGTGTAATCAAACTCAAAAGAAAAAAAATACTGTTTTGGAATAGTTAGAGTGTGAAGATTTTTAAAAGACAGTATGTATAAATAAAATAATGTTCTGTAGTCAATGCATTCATTTATGTATATTTTAATATTTTGAAATATTTAAAATATTTTGATATTAAAAGTTATAGTTTGGCATTAAAATTTATGGTTTTATCAAATTTTGCAAGAATTTTTATTAAATGAATTTGTGATCAATGTTTCAATATTTGAGATAATTCATTTATAAAAAGGTGAAGCTGTTATATTTTCACCTATGTGATTAGTAATACATTCTAGAAAGAAAGTTTTACTAGAATGATATTAATAAATGAAGTGTTAAATTTTTTTAAAGGCAGAGATAAAACAGCAAGACCCAACTATTTGCTATCTACAAGGAATGTAGTTTAAGTATAAAGATACCTATAGGTTGAAAGTGAATGGATGGAAAACAATATACCATGTAAGCATAAAAAAGCTAACATTAATGTTAAAATAGATTTCAAATGGATTAAAGACCTAAATGTAAGGCCAGAAACTATCAAACTCTTAGAGGAAAATATAGGCAGAACACTCTGTGACATTAATCACAGCAAGATCCTTTCTGACCCACCTCCTAGAGTAATGGAAATAAAAACAAAAATAAACAAATGGGACCTAATGAAACTTCAAAGCTTTTGCACAGCAAAGGAAACCATAAACAAGACCAAAAGACAACCCTCAGAATGGGAGAAAATATTTGCGAATGAAGCAACTGACAAAGGATTAATCTCCAAAATTTACAAGCAGCTCATGCAGCTCAATAACAAAAAAACAAACAACCCAACCCCAAAATGGGCAGAAGACCTAAATAGACATTTCTCCAAAGAAGATATACAGACTGCCAACAAACACATGAAAGAATGCTCAACATCATTAATCATTAGAGAAATGCAAATCAAAACTACAATGAGATATCATCTCACACCAGTCAGAATGACCATCATCAAAAAATCTAGAAACAATAAATGCTGGAGAGGGTGTGGAGAAAAGGGAACACTCTTGCACTGCTGGTGGGAATGTGAATTGGTTCAGCCACTATGGAGAACAGTATGGAGGTTCCTTACAAAACTACAAATAGAACTACCATATGACCCAGCAATCCCACTACTGGGCATACACCCTGAAAAATCCAAAATTCAAAGAGTCATGTACCAAAATGTTCATTGCAGCTCTATTTACAAGAGCCCGGAGATGGAAACAACCTAAGTGCCCATCATCGGATGAATGGATAAAGAAGATGTGGCACATATATACAATGGAATATTACTCAGCCATAAAAAGAAACAAAATTGAGCTATTTGTAATGAGGTGGATAGACCTAGAGTCTGTCATACAGAGTGAAGTAAGTCAGAAAGAAAAAGACAAATACCGTATGCTAACACATATATATGGAATTTAAGAAAAAAAATGTCATGAAGAACCTAGGGGTAAGACAGGAATAAAGACACAGACCTACTGGAGAACGGACTTGAGGTTATGGGTAGGGGGAAGGATGAACTGTGACAGGGTGAGAGAGAGTCATGGACATATACACACTAACAAACGTAGTAAGGTAGATAGCTAGTGGGAAGCAGCCGCATGGCACAGGGATATTGGCTCGGTGCTTTGTGACAGCCTGGAGGGGTGGGATAGGGAGGGTGGGAGGGAGGGAGACGCAAGAGGGAAGACATATGGGAACATATGTATATGTATAACTGATTCACTTTGTTATAAAGCAGAAACTAACACACCATTGTAAAGCAATTATACCCCAATAAAGATGTTAAAAAAAAAAAAAAGTAGATTTCAAGACAAAGAGTATCACCAGACATAAAGATGGACATTTCTTAGTGATAACAGCATCAATTGGTCTGAAAACATAGCAACCTTAAATGTGTATGTGCCTACGTATCCATGTATTTATATGTGAAACAAAAATGGGCAGAACTAAAGGGAGAAGTAGAAAAATCCACAATCAGGATCAGAAATGAAAAAATCTCTCAGTAGTTGCTGCAGGAGCTAAATTAAAAAATGAGTAAGTACCCAATGTAAAATAGCTAGTAGGAAGCACCTGCATAACACAGGGAGATCAGCGGGGTGGGATAGGGAGGGTGGCAGGGAGGCGAAAGAAGGAGGGGATATGGGGATATATGTATACATATAGCTGATTCACTTTGTTATACAGCAGAAACTAACACAACATCGTAAAGCAATTATACTCCAATAAAGATGTTTTAAATAAAAGAGTAAGTACCTAGAGGATCTGAACATTATCTTAGTAACATCTTTTAACCATACAGTACATTATCAGATGTTTTTAAACTGCTACAACTTCACATGAAAATTATAAGTGATTTTCAGTATGGTAGAATAATATTCTCTGCACAATTTTTTTTTTAGTAGAAAAGTAACAGGAAAATTCTGATTCAAGGTGGAGGAGTAAGCACATATTATAGCCTCGATTTCCCACCATAAAATTGTATAAACGGCAGAAAAGAACTTAAAATTTTCTAATTGTTCTGGGAAATAGGAAGAGATACCTTATATGGACCAGAACTTATAAGCAGTCTCCTGAAGAACGAAATGCAGATGAGATTAGATCAAAGAAGGAAACCATGGCTCCAACGCATGTAGATGAGGCTTTGGCAAAAGAAGGAAGTCACTGCAGGGACATTACCAACATGGAGGAGGGTGATAACTGGAATAAAAAGGGGTGAAGGGGAGGCTCACAGGAGGACAGACCAGGCAGGTTGACACCTCCTTATTTCCTCACCCGTGCCTGGGCCAGACAGCTAGAAACAGGGACTTCTGTACTCTGGTGAGAGTAAAAACTACAGATATTTAAGCTGGAGAGGTGGGTAGGACCCAGTGTGCCTGGCAACCCTTTAGAAAAGTGGGGAGCATTTGTTGCCCTGCAGCACTTTTTGCATCTCTGCCACAAACATGCTGGAGCAAACAGGTAACAGCACTGCACACTGGCCACCACAGAATCTCAGGTGTAAGAAAGTACACAACCAAGAATTAGCAAAAAGTTTTCATGAAATGTAACTCATGAGAGGGACTTCCCTGGTGGTCCAGTGGTTAATACTCCATGCTTCCATTGCAGGGGACACGGGTTGGATCCCTGGTTGGGGAACGAAGATCCTGCAAGCCACGTGGCGTGGCCAAAAAAAAAGTAACTCATGAGAGAGAGGTATCAGGTTCAACAAAGAGGAGACATCCAAGGGAACAGAATTAATAGAAAAATCAAAATTTTAGAACAAGTATACTTTCTGTACTCAGAGAGATCTAGACAATATTGGATCTGTGAACTAGTGAGTCTTTCAAGATCTTGGAAAGTAAAATCCTACTGTTCCTTATGCAAAAGTCAGTTGGATTCCTTTACACCAGCAGTAAGCAATTAGAAAATGTATTTAAAAGGACACTATTGACAACAGCAACAGAAAAATTATGAAGTACCGTGGTATCACTCTAACAAAAGATGTATAAGACCTGAATGCAAAAGTTATAAAATTTAGTGAAAGATCTTGAAGAAGACCTGTATAGATGGAGAGAGATTACATGTTGATAAACAGCAAAATAATATTATAAACATATCAGTTTTCTCAATTTGATCTATATGGCTAATGTCATGGACTTATAATTTAAGTAGAATTTTTCACTAAATTTGACAGCCTGATTCTAAATTATATAAGAGAGAGTAAAGAGCAAAGACTGGCCGAAAACTAAAGAAGTTTTCAAAACTAATTATGAAGCTCTGTTAACTATAGCCATGTGGTATTGATACAGGGAAGACAAATTGTTCAATGGAATAGAACGAAGAGCCCACAGAGGGACCTGTATTTATTAGAGATTTTGATATACAACAAAAATGACATGATAAATCAGCTTGGAAAGGAAGAATTACAAAATAAAAAGCTGAAAAAGTGGTTATCCATATGGAAATAAAAGAAAAATCAGCAAAAAAAAAAAAAAAATCCAAGTACATTACAGGGCTAAATGTCTAAAGCAACCTTTAAAACTTTAAGTAGAATATTTAGATAAATAATTTGATGTCGGCATAGGGAAGGGTTTATTAGTACTCAAGAAGTATTAACAGTAAAAAGTATTAACAGTATTAACAGTAACAGTATTAACATAAATTTTACTACATAAACATGAAAATATTCTGTTGTTCAGAGGTTCCTTGGAGAAGGTGTAAAGACAAGCTAAGCATTGGGAGAAGACTGTTGCAATGCAAATATAAGTGACAAAAGAAGAATGTGTGTATACACACACACACACACACACACACACACAATATTATCCTCTCTCATATTGCATGATTATTTTCAAGTGCCTTGGCTCTTAAAAGTGTGTAAGCTGTTGAAACTCCCCTACTACAATCTATAGGTCTGTTTGTTTGGACTTTTCTAGAACAGATGAAGTGTCGAGTAAAAATGTACTTTTGTAAAACACATAAAGAAAGCAGTTCCTACCTTTGTGGAGTTTTGGAAAACTGTAAAAGTGATCCAGGAGGCTAATATAAACAACAACACCAACAGTGACTTAAGATTTGTTATTCTCATTGTCATGATTGGGATCCTAAAAGAGACAATACAAAAACGGGCACAAAACCAGGAAAGAAATGCAGAAATACTTGAAAAGTTTATGCCTCCTGATTCTTTTTGTCCTCGTATGAGTTACTCCCAGAATTGAAACTTGGTCCTCCTGCTGCTCTTGCTGTCTCCCAGCTGCCTTTATTAGCTTGTACCTCAAGAGAGTACACAAAACGATATATGTGCTCTTTGCAGTTAGTATGTTTTCCTCGTCATCTTCTGAGAATGGAGCCCACCATGGACTGTAAGAAATTGAGCAACTAAGGGCCTGATGGATGCAGGGTTGCTCATGCTTAGGGGAAGTTTCCAGGCTATGTGTCATCTAACAGGTTTCCTATTCTCTTCCCTTAAACAGGAAGAGCAGACACAAAACATCCCAATAAATACTGACTCTGATAATCACATTCTTCTGGGGCCCTTTTAATGTAACTTGATTTTTCCAGCTTCCTTTTTACTAATCTGTTAATAGGTTCCCCTTTCTTGTCTTACCAGCCTTTCTAGCACCCCTCAAGCTTGAAAAGATTTGTTTTAAAATTCAGATTTCTCTCTTTCTTTAAAAAATGTTTTAGGCTTTATCAACGTTTTCTATGGTTACATCTTCATTTCTGTCTTTGCCCTGGAATTTCAAGTTGTCTTTTAAAATCAGATGGCTTAAACACTGCCCTTCTAAAATTTTCTCATCTCTCAAAATTTTCTCTCCCCTAGAAGCACCTCCTACCCTAGATCCCCAGTTTATACATAGACATTAGAAGTTTCTGCACCCAAGAATAAACGTTACTCCTTTCCCTGACCTCCCCAACTTTGCAAATATTTTCATACCTTTAGTTTAAAGACTTTACTTAATTCCATACACAGGAACTATGGTGAGCTGGGTGGTAAGGCTTTGTTCTGAAGCCACCGGTGTATTACGGGTGTACCTCTCCTCTGTGCCAAGACATATCACAGGTGTAAATTGCAGTCTGCATACTTTGAGCTTAGATCCAGAATACTCTGCTTGTTTCAGGTAAGGTGAGTATCAGGCTTGCCAGCCCCACCTTAAGGAGGTACCTGGATCACAGCTGCAGTTCTCAGTTCATGCAGAGGTGGGGAGGAGAAATGAAATTCTCAGTGTGGTTAAATTAGATAATTTTAATGTTCTTAGACTTTATTAATTTTAGTAAGTGTACAATAAATACCTGACAAGAAAATGTGTGAATGAATCTGGAAGTTTGAATGAATTGTCATTTGTGGGAAGCTGAACCATTTAATCTCCACCTGAGCCTCATCGTCAAGACCCAGTTGCCAGATTCTGGTGCGTATTATCTAGTACAGAGTAGGTACCCGGTAAAATTTGCTGAATTAAGAAAGAACCTCAAATACAATGTAGGCAAGACAATGATATTGATTCACTCTGAGAGGCACTTCTGTGACTGCCTCTGAGAGTGACCGCTTACAGTCATGGGTTTGAATCCATCTGGGATTTGTATTCTTGAACCGATAGAAATGATGGCAGAAAAAACATGTGCCCAGGACAAATGCACCAGCGCTCATAGGATGCAGTAGCTGATTACACTGTGGATCCTTCCACAGTTTCATTAGTGCTGCCCCACACAGGAAGTTAAACATCTTTAAACATCTACACCAATCCTTTCAGTCATATGTATAAGCAAGAAATCAAGACCTATTTCACAAGGATCTTTAGGATTTTGATAATGCTCCCAACATCCTTCATCATGCTCTATGGAACTGGCCTTAACAATACTTTCTTATGTCTTTACATAATGACTGTTGGAAAAGCCGTTTAACCTTATACAACTGGTCAAAGTTGCTCACTTCTTCCCTAGGGAGTCTCTAATAATAGATAAATATTTGCAGTAGGTCTGGTTTGGCGGCTCCGTAGGAGACCGGTGCCAGCAACCACCCAAGTTCACAGCCTACTTGAGACACAAGTTCACAGCCTACTCTGAGACACATTAAAATCCATGTGGATTTTAATTTTGCTTTAGTCATATCAATCTTGATATTTAATGTTAACCTGGGGTTAGTTTAATAGAAATGCTTGACTTGAGGAACTGAGAGCACAGAGGAGAGTTTAAATGATTTGTCCAGGTCATCCAGTGAGCTTTTTTTTACATCTTTATTGGAGTATAACTGCTTCACAGTGGGGTGTTAGTTTCTGCTCTATAACAAAGTGAAGCAGCTATACATATACATATGTTCCCATATCTCTTCCCTCTTGTGTCTCCCTCCCTCCCACCCTCCCTACCCCACGCCTCCAGGTGGTCACAAAGCAGAGAGCATCCAGTGAGCTTTGAAACAGAGCTGAGACCAGGATTCCTGCCACTTTGACCTCTGATTCAGAGCCCTTTTCACTACTCAGCGTGACTCCAATACGTATGGTAGAACCAAGTTCAGGTAGATCCTGTGGTTCATATATTTATTGTTCAATATATTTAAAAGAAAAGGCTCTTTTTTTTTTTAAACCACGTTTTCTTTCAGTTTGCTCAAAAGCCTGGTGTGAGCACGATATATGTGCTCTTTGCAGTTAGTATGTTTTCCTCATCATCTTTGAGCAGTTTCCTTTCCCTTACATTTATGGGTCTAAATGAGTAGTCTGAACATGAGAGCTCAGTCAGAAGTAGGAACATAGAGCCATGAGTTCACACAATAAAATATAATCCAGGAGAGCATCAATTCTTTGGGGGTGTGAATAGGGTAAGAGTAGTCTTACCTTGTCAGGGGTCTAAAGGAGCCCAAGCAAAACGGGCAAAGGAAAGAGTAGATGTCCAGGAAACACGCAGTGGGGACTCAGCCACAAGTTAGGGAAGTGGCTGCCGTGGCCTCAGGAATCAAACAAGATGCACCCCATTGCCAAGGAGGCTGCACTGAATGGTGGGAAGTCTTGTGTCCATGGGATCTGAGTACAAGGAGAGGAAGGATGAAAGAAGATGCAATAGCAAGAAGTCTCAAGGTTCCAGCAGTGAGAACTTGGCATAGGACTCTATGTCACTAATGTAATGAAGAAGGGCACAGGCTGTGCAGCTCAGCCATGTTGGTGGTGAGGGGAAAGGTCAATGCTGAGGCAGACACGTGATTAGATAACTCACCATGGCCCCAGATTTACTAGTAACAGATCACCATGGCCTCTGTGCCATTTTCAGGTATTGTGCGAAAGTGTACGAAGTTCAGAGGGACTGCCATGCCCAGAGCTCTCTTTGAAAAAGGTGGTGAAACAGAGTTTTAAGTCTGCTTCGTTATGCCTAAGTCATTGTTACCTGGCCACCTATAACAGAGATGAGCACCTGTTTCAAACTTGGCATGAGATGCCTGCCAAATATGGATGCTCCCTTTCAATGGTGACTGCCTACATTCAGATCTCCTGTTTGCTGGAATGTGAAAGAGACACATACATGTGGAGAAGGAAGAGCTTGGTGGGTGTAGATGGAAGAGACTCACGGATCAAATAACAACAGCTAACATTTATTCGAGGACTTACCAGGCACTGTTCTAGTGCTTTTCATGCACTAACCCACTTAACCCTCAGAACTACACTGTGAGGTCATCACCATTTTCAGATGAGGACAGTGAGGCACAGGATGTTTAAACATTAACTAAGTTCATAGAATCAGCACCTGGAAGAGGCAGGCTATGAAGCCAGATCTCCAGAGCTGCATTTTTATCCACTCCAAGGTACTGCCAGCAGGCATGAGATAGCAGAAGACACAAGGCAGCAGGATCCACAAAGCAGAGAACACAGAGAGTAGAAATTAGTTAGATGTTCACAGCAGAAGTAGGAGAAGCAGAGGCAGAAAGGCACTACCTGGTGGAGCACAACGAAAACCTGTGCCAGCTACTGGGGTTGTTTCCAGCTCACTACCAGGGCTGCATCATGTCCTAAAGTCTCTTTCAGTTAGGTCCTCAGCAGTGCTTTCCATCTCTGTGAGGCACTGGAGCATGTTGGGGGGCTGGGAGGAAGACTTTTATCTCACCCTCCAAATTCTCAGACAGGATTCAATTCTAAAATGTGAGACACTGGCCAAATTACATGAAACCAGCTAGTACACATATTGCAAAAACAAGTTATTAGATTTTTATTCACTGGCAGCAGGAAGCAATATATTTTCCAGGAAGTTGAAAAAGTGAGACACAAGAAAACTGTGAGCATCTTTTTCAAATGCCCTTGACTTTGATATTTTAGTTATCCTAGCAGCACGTGTCCAGGGATTTTTGTGGATAAGTAAATGAATGTGCTTGTTCAGACAGTGATGTGTCTGGTTTCCTGAACAACTTGGATGGATTTGCACAGCTTGAGCAAGAGAATACGGACATCTGACCACCTAGTCAGTTTTTGACCAAACATTGAGTAACAGGTTTGCCCGGCTGGGACTTTACCTCCAAGGTAGAATGAAGAGGAACTTATTTTAAAATTCTGCAAGAAGTCTTGGCCTTCAGGTTTGACTGGAACGCTTATACTACTCAAGACACTTTTAGTTATATGATTGTAAAGCAAGTGTATGCCCCTTTTTTATTATGAAAAACATGAATGAAGTGGAGCAAGTTAAATACAGACATTTCAGAATGAAAAGTATTCCATTTCCTAATATAAACAGATCCATTGTCAAGGTACATCATTTCTCTGCATTAGAACACTGCAGGAATAGTTGGAATAGTCAAGATCTGCTGATGAATCCTAAAACCACTGGGTGAAAGTTTGAGGAGAAACAAGAATATCTTTCCACCAATACATTTATTAATTTCAAAGTGAAAAATAGTAACTTTAGGGAGAAAATCAGCGGACACCGACTTACACAAGTGGTCAAGGTTAATATCAGCAGTAATAAGATGTATCTCCTTTCATGATGTTGTACCGAGAAGGGCACACCACTTCTGTGGTATTCTTGAGAAAAATGCATGACCCCAATCTAATTATGAGAAAATATTAGATAGGACAAAATTGAGGGACATTTGACAAACTGACAATACTATTCAAAAGTGTAGTGATCATGAAAAATAATGCCAAGTTAAGCAGCGTTCAGAGATAGGAAGACACTAAGGAGACACGATGACTGAATGCAATGTGGCTTCCTTAGATTGGGTTCTGGAACAGAGAAAGAGCATTCGTGGAAACACTGGTGAAATTCATACAAAGTCTGTAGTTTAGCTACTAATCTACCAATGTTAATTTCTTGATTTTGAACGTTGCACAATGGTTACACAAGATGTTATCATTGAGAGAAGCTGGCTGAAGGGTATATGAGAGCTCTCTGTACTATTTTTGAAACTTTTCTGTAATTATAAAATTATTTCAAGAGAAAGAGTTTAAAAGCTTTCTCAAGTGGAGAAAATATTTCTCCATGAAATGGTTCATTTCCCCCCAAATCATCTACTAAATAACTTACCAAATAGACTATCACGTTCACACAGATTGGTGCTGCCACTTCTATCATTTCATGTTGCCATCTATACCTGCTGTATTTCTGGGCTTTATAATCCTGTTTGGTCTATTTTTCTGTAAATGTTATTCTTTTGGGTTTCATTTTGCTTTTTTTAAAAACATGGCTTTATACAAATATAAAGATACAATATCTTATTATCTTCTGGGGTGAATCTCCTTTTGTTGCTCTCGTTTTTCAAAATTAGTTTTCCATGTACTTTTTTTTCATATATTGTTAATAATCAGTGTTCCTGTGAGGTAGCAGGATGGGATACTAATAGACGGTGCTGATTCCCTCACATGATCCAGCCCTGGAGATGCCACAGAAGTGAGAGGAGGTGATGTATTTGAGACATTAATAAAAACTGTGAGATATCCTTAGGAAGTCCAAGATAACTGGGTTCTGTTGTGCCTGATGGAGGTGAGGGTTTGGGGAGAGGAAGCGAACCCAGGGAAGGAAACAGCTGGAAGCCATGGGCAGGATAAAGATTGAGGCGAGCATTCTGAGTCCTTTTAATCTCCTTATAATACCCTGGTTAGAACAATGATTGCCACCTTGCTACCGTAGGGCAGAGAAATAGCATCTCTCTGAGCACCTGATTGGGGGCAGTGTAGCAGCATCAGGCACCACTAGGGGACCCTCAGAGTACAGAGGAGAAACCTACTTGTGCAAATGAATGAGCTAGTCCTAAACTTTAACTTCTGCCCCATCACTACTGGGGGCACTACTGTCATTCTGTTTGGGACAGTACTTCATTGTGTGGGATTTTTCTATGCGTTATAAAAAGGCATGCTTAGTACCCCAGCCCCTTGCCCTAAATGCCTGTAGTAACCCAATGTCAATAGAGCAACCTCCAAATTTCCCTCACACATTTCCAAATACCTCCTTTGGTTGAGAACCTCTGGTTTAGATGACTAGATCATAAGAGGATGACAACTCTTGGGAAAACTGTACTTGGGTCGAGGTACAGAAAAGTCACTTAGGGTTGGGTGTGTGAGTAACAGAATGGAAAATTGTTGAGGACAGATCAAAACAGGCTCTTAGTACTAAAGAATGCTTTTAAGAACCCCTGCAAATTCACTACCAATGGCACAAGCTAAGGCTTGGAATTTGGCCTGTTCTCGTAGGAAGACATTACCATTGATAGCCAATAATTTCAGGGAAATGTGACCTCACAGGAAAAAATAATGAGACATCTGAAGAGCACAATCACTATATAAAAAAGGAGAAAAGTAATGGGCCACATAGACCGAGAATTAGAATTAAACATAATAAATATCATTTGAGAGAGAGAAGAGATACCAATTGCTTGACTGTAAAGCACAAATGAGCAGTCATAAAGAAGAACTAGTGGAAGAGTCTCGGTCTACAATATATAATAACCAAAATAAATAATAGTAGAATGCAAGAGTAAAATGTATACAAAAATAAAATTAGTAACCTGGAAGATCAGGTTGAAGAACTCTCCAGAAATCATCAAGAAGGAGTTGAAAGAATGTGAAAGACAAGTTAAAAGATATGGAGCAAAGAAATAAAAATGTCAATATCCATATTTAATAAGAATCCCAGAAAGGTAGGGTAAAAACCAAGGAAACAAACAGAGACACTACATTATTTTCAAGTACGTGTGAAAATCAAAAATACTGAGTCACAAGGGAACGCTCAACAACTTTTAAATTCATCATTTATATGTAAAGCACAATGAAATCATAAAATATTTGACAGTGAATAGCAATGAAAGTACTTTATGTCAAATGTTGTGGAAATCCACCAAGTCGTACTGAGGGGGAAATATATAACTGTAAATGCAGCTATTAAATAGCAATAAGCATTAATACTAAATGAGCTAGATGTCCAAGTCAAGAATAGAGAAAGAACAGCATAGTAAACCCAAAGAAAGTAGAAGTAAGGAATTCACAAATGTAGGAGCAGATACTAATAAGAGATAAAACAGAGGAACAATAGAAATGATTAACAGAATAAAAAGCCAATTCTTAGAACAAAACTAAAAATGAGCAACTTTCTAGTAAATCTGATCAAGAGAAAAAGACAATATATATAGGACTCCAGCTGCTGAACGTAGGAGGATAGAGGAACAATTTTTCCTCCCTGACAACTACATTAACAGTTAGATAAAAGAAATGTGATCATTTCAATTGATGCTGAAAAATAAGACAATAAAATGCAACACTCATTCATAATTTGAAAACACAACAATGTAAAAACAACCTCTTAGCAAACTAGGAATTGAAGGAAACTGGATTAGTATAATACAGGATGTTTATTAAAGCCCTACATCAAATATTACATTACACTTACCTGTGAAATTTTAGAAGAATTCATACTCAAGTTAGTAACAAATTAAAGTTGCTTGTCATTACAACTTTTGTTCAATATTTTCATGGGGTTGTAGCAAAAGTAAGAAGACCTAAGGGGGAACAAAAAAGGAATGACAGAAGAGACAGAAAATGAGAAAATTGTCTGTTTGAAGATGACATAAAAGATATGATAATCCACAAACTATTAGAAATAATAAGAAAATTTGGTCAAGTTGTTTGATATAAGATTGTAAGTGAGTTGAATAGTGTCCATCCCAAATTCATGTCCACCTGGAATCTCAGATTGTGACCTTATTTAGAAATAGGGTCTTTGCAGATGTAATTAGTTAAGGATCTCAAGATGGAATCATTCTCAATTTAGGTTAGGCCTGAAGTTCAATGACTGGTGTCCTTGTAAAAAGAAAAGAGGACACAGAGCGAAAGAGGCCATATGGAGATGGAGGCAGAGATTGGAGTCTGTTGCCGGAAGCCAAGAAATGCCTGGGGCCACTGGAAGCTGAGGCAGGTAAGCAAGGATTCTTCCCTAGAGCCTTCAGAGGGAGTGTCATCTTACTGACACCTTGATTTCAGAATCTAGCCTCCCAAACTGTGAGAGAATAAATTTATGTGTTTTCAGCCACACAGTTTATCGTACTTTGTTATGGCAGCCCTAGGAAACTAATCAACATATAAAATCAATTGTATTCTAAGCAGTAATAATGACCAATTAAAAATATAATGTAAAAACTTCTATTTGCAGTAACATCTAAAATTAAAACAGGATATAAAACATTTTTATGGGCAACATTGTGAAACACTGAAGGACATAAAAGAAGACCTGAATAAATGAAATGGTATGTCATGTTTATGAATAAGAAAGTTTAATATCATGTGGATTGCAATTCTCCCCCAAATTCTATCAGACCTCTATATGATGACTAATTATTATATGGGAGAGCAACAAACCAAAAGTAGGAAGCCAAACCTGTAGAAGAAGCTTAAAATGAACGGCCTATCCTACCAGATAACATTTTATTAAAAAGCAATTGCAATTAAGATAGTCTGGTATTGGGGGTTGGAGTCAAGACGGCAGTGTGGGAAGACACGGAGTTTGAGTCTCCCTACAACTAGGGTGCCTGCTGGACACTGGTAGGGGACCTTGATGCCCAAGGAGATGGGAGGAACCCGTGAGCAACTGGGTAGGATGCGGGGGGTGGGTGAGCGGGGAGGAGAAGTGGAAGCCGGACAGGACTGGTGCCCCTGAGGGGTGGCTGGGAGGGGGGAGTGGTTCCCATGCCTGGAGGGACCCTTAGGGGCTCAGAGGATCAGGGGAGGCAGGGCAGGTGTTTCTCCCACTCACTCAGCCCCAGGAAACGTGTTGGGCTCCCGGGCCGGATCCCCTGTCCTCCATGGCCCCCTCTGGGCCATGTTGGTCCTAGGGGTGTAGGAGGGAGGTAGGGGGAGAAGAGGAGAGGTGGACCAGGAGGGTCCCTCCAGGATCAGAGGATCAGGGGAGGTGTGGCTGGTGTTTCCCCTGCCCACTCGGCCTGGGGACCTGCTGGGACCTGGCCTCGTACTTCATTCTCCGGGGCCCCCTCTGGCCTTGTGGGTCTTAGGGGCATGGGAGGGAGGGAGGAGGGGGGAAGAGGAAGAGAGGCAGGTGGTGGGGGGTGACCCTCCAGGGCCAGAAGATCAGGGAAGGTGCAGTGGGCATTTCCCCCACCCACTCGGGCCCTGGGAAGCCTGCTGGGGTCCTGAGCCTGGTTCTGTGTTCTCTGAGGCCCCCTCCAGCTCTGGGGGTCCTAGGGGCATAGGAGGGAGGGAGGGAGGAGGGGGGAAGAGGAGTAGAGGCAGACAGGGAGGGGCCCTCCGGGATTGGAAGATCAGGGGAGATGCAGAGGGTGTTTCCTCCACCCACTCCTCCTAGGGAAGCCTGTTGGGCTTCTGGGTCTGGTCCCCTGACTTCTGGGGCCACCTCTGGCCACATGGCTCCTAGAGGCATAGGAGGGAGGGAGGGGGGAAGTAGAAGAGAGGCCAATGGGGAGAGGCCCTCCAGGATTGGAGCAACAGGGCAGAATGCACCTAGCATTTCCCCCACCCACTCAGGCCCAGTGAGCCTGCTGGGGTCCTGGACCTGGTCCTCTGACCTCTAAGTCCAGAGACACTCCTGGGCCCCTCCTGCTGCATTAAGCCAAAGCACCCGCCCTCCCCCAGGGCCTCTTCTGCCCAGTGGGTCCTAAGCATAGGCCCCACCAACCCCCTAAACCCCACCCCTGCCTAAGCCACACCCCCCAGAGCCAAGGCCTTTTCCAGCTTTTTTTTTTTCTCCTCTTTTTTACTACTGTGGTTCTGTTTTACCTTCTGGTTGTTGTTTCATCTATATTTTAATTTTTTAATGCTTTCTAACATATCTGTTAGTTTTCTAACCTTATTTTATTTTTTACTCTTTGTTATTGTTCTGCTCCTTTCTTTCTTTTCTTTTTTTTTCCTGCGCTGTGAGGCTTGTGGGATCTTGGTTCACGGGCTGGGGGTCAGGCCAGAGCTCCTGTGGTGGGAGCTCAGAGTCTGAACCACTGGACTAACAGAGAACCTGACCCCAGGGAATATTCCATGGAGTGAGGTTTCCCAGAGGTCCACATCTTGGCACCAAAACCGAGCTCTACCCAATAACCTACAAACTCCAGTGCTGGAAGCCTCAGGCCAAACAACCAGTAAGACAAGAACACAATCCCACTCATCAAAAAAGTGAGATGACAAAAAATATGTCACAGATGAAGGAGCAAGGTAAAAACCTACAAGACCAAATAAATGAAGAGGAATTAGGCAACCAATCTGAAAAAGAATTCAGAGTAATGATAGTAAAGATGATTGAGAATATCGGAAATAGAATGGAGGTATGGATTGAGAAAATACAAGAAATATTTAACAAAGATCTAGAAGAATTTAAGAACAAACAAACAGATATGAACAACACAATAACTGAAATGAAAAATACACTAGAAGGAATCAATAACAGAATAACTGAGGCAGAAGAATGAATAAGTGAGCTGGAAGACAGCATGGTGGAAATAACTGCTGAGGAGCAGAATAAAGAAAAAAGAATGAAAAGAATTGAAGACAATCTCAGAGACTTCTGGGACAACATTAAATGTGCCAACATTTGAATTATAGGGGTCCCAGAAGAAGAAGAGAAAAAGAAAGGGTCTGAGAAAATATTTGAAGAGATTATGGTGGAAAACTTCCTTAACATGGGAATGGAAATAGTCAACCAAGTTCAGGAAGCTCACAGAGTCCCATACAGGATAAACCCTAGGAGAAACACACCCAGACACATATTAATCAAACTAACAAAAATTAAATTCAAAGAAAAAATATAAAAAGCAGCAAGGGAAAAGCAAAAAATAACATACAAAGGAATCTCCATAAGGTTATCAGCTGATTTTTCAGCAGAAACTCTGCAAGCCAGAAAGGAGTGGCAGGATATACTTAAAGTGATGAAAGAGAAAAACCTACAACCAAAATTACTCTACCCAGCAAGGATCTCATTCAGATTTGATGGAGAGAAATTTAAACCTTTACAGAGAGCAAAAGCTAAGAGAATTCAGCACCACCAAACCAGCTTTACAACAAATGCTAAAGGAACTTCTCTAGGCAGGAAACACAAGAGAAGGAAAAGACCTACAATAACAAACCCAAAACAATCAAGAAAATGTTAATAGGAACATACATATAGATAATTACCTTAAATGTAAATGGATTAAATGCTCCAAACAAAAGACACAGGCTAGCTGAATGGATACAAAAACAAGACCCATATATATGAAGTCTACAAGAGACCCACTTCAGACCTAGGGACACATACAGACTGAAAGTGAGGGGGTGGAAAAAGATATTCCATGCAAATGGAAACCAAAAGAAAGCTGGAGGGCTTCCCTGGTGGCGCAGTGGTTGAGAGTCTGCCTGCCGATGCAGGGGACACGGGTTCGTGCCCCAGTCCAGGAGGATCCCTCATGCCACAGAGCGGCTAGGCCCGTGAGCCATGGCCGCTGAGCCTGCGCGTGCGGAGCCTGTGCTCCGCAGCAGGAGGGGCCACAACAGTGAGAGGCCCGTGTACCGCAAAAAAAAAAAAAAAAAAGAAAGCTGGAGTAGCAATACTCATATCAGATAAAATAGACTTTAAAATAAAGAATGTACAAAAGACAAGGAAGGACACTACATAATGATCAAGGGATCAATCCAAGAAGAAGATATAACAATTATAAATATATATCCACTCAACATAGTAGTACCTTAATACATAAAGCAAATGCTAACAGCCATAAAAGAGGAAATTGAGTGTAACACAATATTAGTGGGGGACTTTAACACCTCACTTACACCAATGGACAGATCATTCAGACAGAAAATTAATGAGGAAACACAATCTTTAGATGACACAATAGACCAGATAGGTTTAATTGATATTTATAGGACATTCTATCCAAAACCAGCAGATTACACTTTCTTCTCAAGTGCACATGGAACATTCTCCAGGATAGATCACATCTTGGGTCAAAAATCAAGCCTCAGAAAATGTAAGAAAATTGAAATCGTATCAAGCATCTTTTCTGACCACAACACTATGAGACTGGAAATCAATTACAGGAAAAAAACTGTATAAAACACAAATACAAGGAGACTAAACAGTGTGCTACTAAATAACCAAGAGATCACTGAAGAAATCAAAGAAGAAATAAAAAAATACATAGAAACAAATGAAAATGAAACAAATGAAAAAATAGAAACAAATGAAAATGAAAACACAATGACCCCAAACCTATGCGATTCAACAAAAGCAGCACTAAGAGGGAATTTTACAGCAATTCAATCTCACCTCAAGACACAAGAAAAATCTCAAATAAACAATCTAACCGTACACCTAAAACAACTAGAGAAAGAAGAAAAAAGAAAAGCCAAAGTCAGTAGAAGGAAAGAAATCATAAAGATCAGAGTAGAAATAAACAAAATAGAAAAAAGAAAACAATAGCAAAGATCAATAAAACAAAAAGTTGGTTCTTTGAGAAGATAAACAAAATTGATAAACCTTTAGCCAGACTAATCAAGAAAAAAAGGGAGAGGATGCAAATCAATAAAATTAGAAATGAAAAAGGAGAAATCACAGCTCACACTGCAGAAATACAAAGGATTATGAGACTACTACAAACAACTATATGCCAATAAAATGGACAACCATGAAGAAATGGACAAATTCTTGGAAAGATACAATTTTCCAAGACTGAACCAGGAAGAATTAGAAAATATAAACAGACCTATCACAAGTAATGAATTTGAAACAGTAATTAAAAATCTTCCAACAAACAAAAGTCCAGGACCAGATAGCTTCACAGGTGAATTCTATCAAACATTTAGAGAAGAGCTAACACCCATCCTTCTCAAACTCTTCCAAAAAACTGCAGAGGGAGGAACACTCCCAAATTTGTTCTATGAAGCCACCATCACCCTGACACCAAAACCAGACAAAGATATCCCACAAAAAAGAAAATTACAGACCAATATCACTGATGAACATAGATGAAAAAATCCTGAATACAATACTAGCAAATAGAATCCAACAACACATTAAAAGGATCATACACCATGATCAAGTGGGATTTAACCCAGGAATGCAAGGATTCTTCAATGTGCGCAGTTCAATCAATGTAATACACCATGTTAACAAATTAAGGAGTAAAAACCATATGATCATTTAATAGATGCAGAAAAAGATTCTGACAAAATTCAACACCCATTTATGATGAAAACTTTCCAGAATATGGGCATAGAGGGAAACTACCTCAACATAATTAAGGCCATATATGACAAACCCACAGCAAGCATCATACTCAATGGGGAAAAACTGAAAGCATTTCCTCTAAGATCAGGAACAAGACAAGGATGTGCATGCTCACCACTATTATTCAACATAGTTTTGGAAGTCCTAGCCACTGTAATCAGAGAAGAAAAAGAAATAAAACAAATACAAATTGGAAAAGAAGAAGTAAAACTGTCACTGTTTGCAGATGACATAATACTATACATAGAAAATCCTAAAGGTGCCAATAAACAACTACTAGAACTAAGCAGTGAATTTGGTAAAGTTGCAGAATACAAAAGTAATGCACAGAAATCTCTGGCATTCCTATACACTAACAATGAAAAATCAGAAAGAGAAATTAAGGAAATAATCTCATTTAGCATCACAACAAAAGGGGTAAAATACCTAAGAATAAACCTACCTAAGGAGGCAAAAGACTTGTACTCAGAAAACTATAAAACACTGATGAAAGAAATAAAAAATGACACAAACAGATGGAGAGATATACCATGTTCTTGGATTGGAAGACTCAAAGTGGATTAAATACCTAACTGTAAGGTCAGAAACTATAAAACTCTTAGAGGAAAACATAGGCAGAACACTCTATGACATAAATCACAGCAAGATCCTTTTTGACCCACCTCCTAGAGAAATGGAAATAAAAACAAAAATAAACAAATGGGATCTAATGAAACGTCAAAGCTTTTGCACAGCAAAGGAAACCATAAACAAGACCATAAGACAACCCTCAGAATGGGAGAAAATATTTGCGAATGAAGCAACTGACAAAGGATTAATCTCCAAAATTTACAAGCCGCTCATGCAGCTCAATATCAAAAAAAATAAACAACCCAATCCAAAAATGGGCAGAAGACCTAAATAGACATTTCTCCAAAGAAGATATACAGACTGCCAACAAACACATGAAAGAATGCTCAACATCACTAATCATTAGAGAAATGCAAATCAAAACTACAATGAGATATCATCTCACACCGGTCAGAATGGCCATCATCAAAAAATCTAGAAACAATAAATGCTGGAGAGGGTGTGGAGAAAAGGGAACCCTCTGGCACTGTTGGTGGGAATGTAAATTGATACAGCCACTGTTGAGAACAGTATGGAGATTCCTTGAAAAACTACAAATAGAACTACCATATGACCCAGCAATCCCACTACTGGGCATATACCCCAAGAAAACTATAATTCAAAAAGTGTCATGTACCAAAATATTCATTGCAGCTCTACTTAACAATAGCCCGGAGATGGTAACAACCTAAGTGTCCGTCATCGGATGAATGGATAAAGAAGATGTGGCACATATGTACAATGGAATATTACTCAGCCATAAAAAGAAATGAAATTGAGCTATTTGTAATGAGGTAGATAGACCTAGAGTCTGTCATACAGAGTGAAGTAAGTCAGAAAGAGAGAGACAAATACTGTATGCTAACACATATATATTGAATTTAAGAAATAAAAAACTGTCATGGAGAACCTAGGGGTAAGACAGAAAAAAAGACACAGACCTACTAGAGAATGGACTTGAGGATATGGGGAGGGGGAAGGGTAAGCTGTGACAAAGCGAGAGAGAGGCATGGACGTATATACACTACCAAATGTAAGGTAGATAGCTAGTGGGAAGCAGCTGCATAACACAGGGAGATCAGCTCGGTGCTTTGTGATCGCCTGGAGGGGTGGGATAGGGAGGGTGGGAGGGAAGGAGACACAAGAGGGAAGAGGTATGGGAACATATGTATATGTATAACTGATTCACTTTTTTATAAAGTAGAAACTAACGCACCATTGTAAAGCAATTATACTCCAATAAAGATGTTAAAAAAACAAGATTTAGCAGTTGGAGATTGGAGATGCAAAGGTAATCTTAAGCAAACAATATAAACTTACTCTGTAGGGCTGACTCCAGGGTTGTTCAAGGAAAGGGTAGCCTTTTCGGTCAGCATATGTTACTTTTTTTTCTCTGTAAGCTCAGCAATCTTATTATGCAGACAATAAACCATCTAATTTTCCTCTTGATTCCTCTTTTGCTGTCACATTTTTTTCCTCACCAAGAAAGTAGCTTTAAACATATTTTACCCTTTGCTGCTCTTATTCCATATTGCATTCTCTTTTCCTGCTAGAATGGCCCCTATCCTGGTTTCCTTTCCACCTGCCTCTAGAAAGCTTAGGATTCTGCTTTCCTAAACAAGGATGGTATCTACATTTGTGAACGAGAGTGGGACTCCCCATGAAGTCTTGAAAGGTGAGTCCTAGTTAGCCAGGAGACAAAGGCATACCTGGAAGGAGGGCATTCCAGGCAGAGGGGAAATCATGGGCAAAGCATAAAATGGGAAAATCAAGTTATGTTTGGGAATGGTGGTGGTACAAGGTGGCTGAGGTGTATGTGAAGAGGCAGGAGATGAAGCTGGAAAGAAGGGACCACCCCCCGCACTGGCTTTCAGGGTACAATCACTCTCCTTAGTATGGCATTCAAGAGTGTTCATCCCTGAGAATTTCCAGACTGAAATGCTTCCCTCCTACACAGATGAAGACACACCCAAAGCCCCTCATGAGCTTTGAATGAAATAGATCTAGGTTTGTATACATGCTTTGCAACATACAAGCTGCTTGATCTTAGGAAAGTTGTTTAAAATCTCCCAATTTCCTCAATATGTTTACCTCAAAGAGATATTGTGAGGACTTAATTACATGAAAAGAATTTATAACATACTTAATACAGCACTTGGCGTCTAAAAAGTCCTCAGTAAATGGTAACTAGTAGTAGTGATAGGGTTGTGTCCTAAAATGCTGAATTACTTTCAGTTCTCTGAATGTACTACATTCATCCTCATCTGCATATTTTTGCAGATGCTGTGATCTCCACCTGGAGTTTTCCTAAAGCCTTCTCTGACTTTCCTCTCTCTACCTCTGATTGCTTTTGAGAGCTCTCTTTCTAGCACAGATGTTTCTTAATCCAATGGTCCCCTTGGGAGATCCGTAGATGGAAATCAGAGGAGTCTGTGAATTTAGATGGGAAAAAGGTTGCATCTTTATTTTCACTAACATCTCACTGAGAGTCAGCATTTTAAAATTTTTGTATGTAGATAATAAAGTTCAATAGTATTAGTAATATCTAATATTTAAGCCATTAAAAATCACAAATATTTCATATCATGTCACAGTTGTTGCGGATTTCGCAAAATAGCATTTACTCTCACCACTACTTTGAAATTGTTGTAAACCGTTGTTATTTAATGTGGTAAATTGGAAGGGCATATATTTCTATATCATATTTTAAAATACTTTGAAAACTATAATTCAGTATAATTAATTTCCTTTTAAATCCTACATATTTTAATTCATGCACTTAATATTGTTTTGAGAAAAGTTTCATAGATTGTGAAAGGGTTCTATGCCTCCCCCCCAAAAAATTAAGAACCCCTGTTCTTATACTTACTCTAGTGTATTTTCCACTAATTTAGATAAATATGATATTTTCAGTTAAAAATTAGCCTACAGTTGCAAATTTGCATTCTGAGCAAAACTTCTTCGTCTCATTTAATGCCATAATCTTCCTCAATCAAAAGGGAATATAACAGACAATTACTTACTTTTAGTTGTAGACAATGTCCAATCAGCTCATTGAACATGTGCTTTCTTTAAATTAAGGTTTTTCTCTTCAGGACTTCCCTGGTGGTGCAGTGGTTAAGAATCCGCCTGCCAATGCAGGGGACATGGGCTCGAGCCCTTGTCTGGCAAGATACCACATGCTGCGGAGCAACTAAGCTTGTGCGCCACAACTACTGAAGCCCGTGTGCCCTAGAGCCCGTGCTCCACAACAAGAGAAGCCACCACAATGAGAAGCCCGCACACCGCAACGAAGAGTAGCTCCCACTTGGTGCAACTAGAGAAAGCCCGAGTGCAGCAACGAAGACCCAACGCAGCCAGAAATAAATAAAAATTAAAAAAAAAAAGTTTTCTTCTTTGGTCCGAGGATCTTTGTCTCCCTAAACTGTTTTTTTTTTATCCCTTTGAAATAAATGCTGGAGGACTTCCAACTTCAGCCTAGGATGGAGTTGGCCGTCAGGAATATCATCACTCCCACAGTCACAGGAAAAATCCAGATAATCTACAAAAAGATAACTTTTGTTTAACTACCAGAAACTGGGGTCACAGGCCAACCATCTAACTTAAAAATCTGACAAAAGCAAAGTACTTCCAAGAAGAGAAGGGACACAAACATTGACTCACTTTTGCGGGGGGAGATGGGTAAGAAGAATTTAGTTTATTTAAAAAAAAAATAATTTGCTAAAAGCTGAGTATGGGCTAGTGTAAGGATAGAGAGCTTCTAGGAGTGAAGACATGAAGAGACTTTGCACCTACCTGCCACCTCGTCTCCTTGGGCCTCTACCAAGCACTCACGAGGAAGACTTGGATCAGGGCAGGAGGCTGGATGAAGTCTCCCTCAGTGGCACAGGCCTGGAAGAGAAGGCAACTGCTTGATGGGAAAGGCACCAAGTCTCCCCTGCATCCTTCTTCCCTAAGAGCAAAAGCTTGTGCCACTGCGGGAGGAACAGTGAACACTTCCCAGAGCACACGTGAAGACTGACTCTGCCTGGGGAAGTGGAGAAGGAAGAAAACTGTAGACTCCTGTGGGAGCAGGGGAAACTCCTGGACTCAGGCCATTAGAGATTTCCTAATGCTGTGGGGAGGGGGACAGGACCACTGAGAAAGCCACCCCCCAACTCCTGCCCAATCCAGGGGCATAGGGCTTGCCTAAGATGGAGGCTGAGCCAGAGCAGCAGAGAGTGCCATTTCTTCTCCCCACCAGGCTGGGCAGTGCCAAGTGAGAGACAACTGCAGTCGACCACAGGAGAAGGGGCAAGGCGTGGAGAGAGACTCGGAGACATAGACAGGGAAGGGTGAAGCAAAGGGTGAAACAGGAACACGATAGAAACAATACCCACCCTAAGCACAAAGTAACTCCAGAGAAATTTGAAGCTCGTGTTGAACCAAGGTCAACATAGTGACAAAAGGCCCAAACCCAGCTCAGCTACTGACTAGATTGAGTGAACCACCCCCATCCCCAACCCTGGCCTCCAACACATTCTGATGGCCTAGAAGAAGAGGTGTATTACTTCTATGCACAAATACTGTTTGTTTCAGTCTATACTCTTCTAAACTTTGTTTATGACAATGAATAAAATATGAGATGAACACAGGAAGAGCGAGGAAAAATAATCCATGGTAAAGAGGAAAGCAATCAATAGTATCAGACTAATATACAATAATATAACCCAGATACTGGAATTCAGACAGGGGAAGTTACAGAGATGAAGTATGTCTTTGATGGCTATAATGGTTAATTTTATGTGTTAATTTAACTGGGCTAAAGGATGCCCAGATAGCTGGTAGAACATTATTTCTGGGTGTATCAGTGAGGGTCTTTCCAGAAGAGAATACTGACTCAAGGTAGATGGAGTGAAGAAGATTGCCCCCATCCCTAACCAATGTGAGTGGGCATCATCTAATCCAATGACAATTGGAAGAGAACAAGAAAATGGAGGGAGAGTGAATTTGGTCTCTGCTTAAGCCAGGACACCTATATTTTCCTACCCCTAGATATCAGTGCTTCTGGTTCCCTGGCCTTTGGACTTGGACCAGGACTTACATATATATGTCTCCCAAAACACAATAATAAGATAATAAATAACCCAATTAAAAATGGGCAAATGTTAAACATTTCACCAAAGAAGATATACAGATGACAAATGAACATATAAAAAGATGCTCAACATCTTCAGACATTAGGAAATGAAAGTTAAAATTATAATGAGATAATACTATACATCTATTAGAATGCCTAAAAAAAAAAAAAAAAAAAAAAACCCTGACAGTACCAAGTACTAAGAAGAATGTGGAGCAACTGAAACTTTCATACATTGCTGATGGAGTATGCAAAAATGGCGAAGACACTGTGAAAAACAGTTTGGAAATTTTTTATAATGTTAAAATAGACTTATCATATTACCCAGCATGATCACCACCCAAGAGAAATGAAAACTGATGTTCACACAAAAACCTGTATGTGAATGTATATAGAAGGTTTATTCACAACTGCCAAAAAACTGGAAATAACTCAAATGTCCTTCAATTGTGTAAACATGCTGGGATACATCCATCTAATGGAATACTACTCAGCAGTAGAAAGGAAAAAACTTCTGAGTGATACACAGTGTATGAATCTAAAATGTATTGGGTGGGCTAAATTGTTCATTCTGTTTTTTCTGTAAGATGGCTCTAGTAGCACTTAGTTGTCTTTAACTTCATTTGAAACAATTTTGTTAGATTGTATATGACAACTGTTATATCAGCATCTATTAAAAAAAGACTTATCAAAATTGGTGAATTTTGGGGTAGCCATTTTATTATTGAAGATGGAAGAAAAAAAGGAACATTTTCGGTGTATTATGTTTTATTATTTCAAGAAAGGTTAAAATGCAACCAAAATGCAAAAAAAGATTTGTGCAGTGTGTGGAGAAGGTGCTGTGACTGATCGAACGTGTCAAAAGTGGTTTGCGAAGTTTCCTCCTGGAGATTTCTTGCTGGACAATGCTCCATGGTTGGGTAGACCAGTGAAGTTGATAGTGATCAAATTGAAACAATAATTGAGAACAATCAACGTTATACCACGCGGGAGATAGCTGACATACTCAAAATATCCAGATCAAGTGTTGAAAATCATTTGCATCATCTTGGTTGTATTCATCACTTTGATGTTTGGATTCCATGTAAGTTAAGCGAAAAAAACCTTCCTGACCATACTTCCGCATGCGATTCTCTACTGAAACGTAATGAAAGGGTTCCATTTTCTTGCTGCGACCCCTCCCGTTGCGGAGCACAGGCTCCGGACGCGCAGGCCCAGCCATGGCCGTGGCTCACGGGCCCCGCCGCTCCGCGGCATGTGGGATCCTCCTGGACCAGGGCACAAATCCGCGTCCCCTGCATCAGCAGGCGGACTCTCAACCACTGCGCCACCAGGGAAGCCCCAGGGTTCCATTTTTAAAACAAATTGTGATGGGCGATGAAAAGTGGATACTGTACAACAGTGTGGAACGGAAGAGATCATGGGGCAAGCGAAATGAACCACCACCAACCACACCAAAGGCTGGTCTTCATCCAAAGAAGGTGATGTTGTATATATGGTGGGATTGAAAGGGAGTCCTCTATTATGAGCTCCTTCCAGAAAACCAAATGATTAATTCCAACAAGTACTGCTCCCAATTAGACCAACTGAAAGCAGCACTCGCCGAAAAGCATCCAGAATTAGTCAACAGAAAACGCACAATCTTCCATCAGGATAACGCAAGACTGCATGTTGCCTTGATGACCAGGCAAAAACTATTACAGCTTGGCTGGGAAGATTTGATTCATCTGCCGTATTCACCAGACATTGCAGCACCTTCAGATTTCCATTTATTTCAATCTTTACAAAATTCTCTTAATGGAAAAAATTTCAGTTCCCCAGAAGACTGTAAAAGGCACCACCTGGAACAGTTCTTTGCTCAAAAAGATAAAAAGTTTTGGGAAGATGGAATTATGAAGTTGCCTAAAAATGGCAGAAGGTAGTGGAACAAAAGGGTGAATACGTTGTTCAATAAAGTTCTTGGTGAAAATGAAAAACGTGTCTTTTATTTCTACTTAAAAAACCGAAGGGACTTTTGGTCCCACCCAATATTATGCTAAGAAAAAGAACCTAGACTAAAAAGGCTTATAGGACATTCTGGAAAAGACAAAACCTTAGGAACAGAAAACAGATTAAGAGTTGCTGGAGTTGGGGGTTGGGACAAGGATTGGCCACAAAGGGATATGAGATGGTGTTCTGGGTGATGGAATTGTTCCGTATCTTGATTGTGGTAATGGTCATATTACTGTCAAAACTCACCAAACTGCATACTAAATACGGTGAATTTTATTGTATATGAATTGTACTCACTAAATTGAATTTTAAAAATCTGGACAGAGTGTCATTTTCCACATTTGCTCCTGTCAGACTGTTCTGCACACCATAAAGAAAGGGGCTCCTTGAAGGTACAGAGTCCTTAAAGGGACATGCATATAATTTTGTATACACTTAAATACATGACATCATATATTATCTTATTTTATCTTATTTATTATATTTAATTTTCCAATGAAAACATAGTTTCATTGTAGATATATAACATAGCTTTGCCATACCATTCCCACTTTATGATAATGCTATTATCTTGGTAAAACATAGAATATCTGTTTAAGATTAGTACAAAAATGTTTTCTCATCCATTATATGATAACTAATTTGAAATGCTGATTTTTTTCCTCCAACAATCTCTCCAATTAGAATGTTGTAAGCTCATTACATCTTGATGATCTGTTAACAAAAAATGTATGACCTGAACTTGTTCAAAGTTTAAAAATTTTATGAGCATAGTACATGATTTTGGTCCCTTTGGTAGTCATACTTTATGGGGAGTTATATTAGTACTTAATATATCAATTCTAAAAATAAAAGGGTTGTAAAGTCTGAAGATCTCGAAGTATGCAAAGAAGCATGTACCTTTTAAAATATTTCAACAACTTCTCTGAAGCCCACATAGTTAACATTGAGAATTAGTAAGACAGGACACGGACAGCCAGAACGCATTGCTATGAGTCAGTGTAGGTGGGAATTTGTTTGGCGTGTTAGAAAGAATTTATAATTTGGAGTCAGAAAGGCTGAGTGTATAGGTGGCAAAGTCAAGGTCAGGATCTAGGGATTCAGAGGAGGGCTGACCATCAAAGTCAGAAGCTCCTCCGTGGAACTATCCCCTCCTACACCGCCTCACTCTAACTAAAGCTACCATGTTTGCACGTGGACAATGCACTAGGACCTTTCCTTGCACTGAAACATTAATCTTCATGACAAACCTGTGTGCAGTTCTTCTTCTTCTCATTTTATAGAAAAAGAGACTGAGCTAGTGGCAAAGTCAGGAACTGAACTTACACCTTTCTGATTCCAGTGTCCCTACTCTGTTCCACACTATCCTGCATCTTAGAAGGAACTGCCCAGCATTCAGTCTTTTTGGCCCTACTGCACATTTTCCAGATTTCTGAAGACTCTTTCCACATCTTTAAACAATTATACCACTCTTTCCACTGACCCTATCTCCTTTCTTTATGATTTGTGGCATGTTCTAGACATCAGAGAGGACCAGCACCCCCCCCCCGCCCCCACACCAAGGCTCTGCCTGACAGTTTCCTACTCTTTGCTTTTTACTTTTTACACACATTTTCTCTCCTGTAGCAGGTTCATTCCTTTTTACAAGATCATCTTTCTGATACGCGTCACCATTTTCAGTTTTATAACATTTCTTGCTGGCCTGGAGCCAATGTCAGGGTCTTCTTTACAGTGAAAGCCCCATAGCGCCATAATTATCCTTAATCAGGGGATGGGGAAAATTTTCCCCTAAAAATAACTCAATTAGATTATTATTATCAAGGTTTAAAAGGTGTATCCCCAGATCAGTTCTGATTTGTTTTAAAATGTTTTCTATGGACTCTCAAACAAAAGATAGGTGTTTGTTCTTTTTTTTCAGAAATGGTAACAGTATAACTGAAATCCAATGGACTGGTAATTAAGAGATCGGTTCTCTAGGAAGTCCATTGTTGTAACAGCTACATGGCCTTCAGTAAATCAGATAATTGCTTTGAACTTTGGCTTCTTCATCTGAAAAATCAGGCATAGTTTTGACAAATAGTTTCTAAATAGGTCTTAAAGACCGAAATCTCACTCTAGATTGTGCAAATATGCATGTGATAAAGTTTTACTAGCTAGAATGCCAGCTCATCTTGGAATGCTCTCTTAATGTATTGGTGTTTTCTTTGTATTTACAGCCTTTGTTTGAACTGATTACTTGTTCAGTCAAGATGGACAAAATGACCAAAGGAAAATCAAACCCCAGCCCTCTTTTATAATATACACACCTCTATATAAAACACACATAAAACCCGTGACTACACACATCCACACACATATCACACACACCCTGACAGTTTTTTTTTTTCGGGTAATGTAAGTGTCTGGCTTTAGTTTTGATTGCCGAGGTATCCTCTTCCAAAATGGCATCTTGGATAAACACATTGCCAGCACAAGGCTAGATAAAGAACCAGGCCATTTCCCCCAACTGAGGCACCTTTGTTTTAAAGATCTTTGGTTGAGTCTGATAACTGACTGTTTGGGCCATTTGTGCTTTTTTGTCTTCCCATGCTTTAAGTTCCTGCTTTTAAGATTGAAATTTACCAACAGAGGGTGAGTCTGCAAAACACTAGGCCCCCACCCTTGACCTCAGTAAAAACAGAACCCCAGCACCACTCTCTCTGTTTATGACCTCGTGGCCCAGGTGTGCTATGTAATTTCCAGGTCCTGTAAGTAATAAACCTTAATTTTTTCAAAGTTTCCTGATGGTTATTGCTGAAGGGTGTCTTGCATTCACAATAAGAACCACAGGGCTGGTCTACAACACTGGTAATTGATGGGCTGAGGTGGGCACAGAACACACCCATACGTACATGCCTCAGACACACAAACACAGCATTGAACATGGCAACTAAAAATTGTCACTCACCGTCTGTGTCTACAAGGATGAAGTCATTAGCCACTGCAGTTGCTGACCTTTAACACACCCTAAAAGGAGTTCAGGGAAGAGATCAAGAATGAGGCACTCTGTGCTCTGGGAAAAGCTGGCAGAACAGGCTTTCAGATAGATATTTTTCAGCAGAAGAATTTATGAGCCCAAGTTTTTGCATCTTCTCATAACTAGAAGAGCACTAGAGTCATTAATGGAGACATCTGCTTCTCGTGACTAGAAGCAACATTCTACCAAGGTGTGTTCTTGACCGCACATACCCCTTCACCAAGATCATATATATACTGACACTCCCTCCAGTACGTCTTCGGAGCAGTTCCTCAGAGCTATCCGAGAGTCTGTCTCCCAGGTTACAGTCCTCATTTTGCCCCAAATAAAATTTAACTCACAGCTCTCATGTTGTGCATTTTTTTCAATTGACAAACATTAAAGAACACCTAAGCTCCCCACCTGTAAATTATGTACCTATTTCCTTAGTTCTTTTGAGCTGCTATAACAAATTACCATAGATTGAGCAGCTTTTAAACAACATAAATTTATTTTTGCAGTTCTGGAGGCTGGAAGTCCGCTATCAGAGTGCCATCATGGTTGGGTTCTGGTGAGAGCCCTCTGCTGGGCTGCAGACTGCTGGCTTCTTGCTAAGTCCTCATGTGGCAGAAAGAAGGCAAGGGAGTTCTCTGGGGTCCCTTTCATGAGGGCATTCATCCCATCATGAGGATTCTACTTTCATGACCTAATCACCTCTCAAAGGCCCCATCTCCTAATACCTTCACATTGGGGGTTAGAATTTCAGCATGTGAATTTGGGGGAAGGGGACACACATATTCAGCCCAAAACACTATTCATTCTTTCATTCATTCAACAAGATTTTATTGAGCATCTACTATATGCTGGCTGCTGTTCTACTTGTGTAATGAGAGCCATATGGGCCAGTGAGTTATCTAAGTATCCACAGGTATTTTCATGAAGATCCAGATTCTGATTGACAGAGAGTAATGCAGTTGGTTTTGCTCTTCTAGAATTAGAAGGAATCTTTCTGGATTTTTCTAATTCATTCTTTTCACTTTATAAGTCAGGAGACTGAGAAACAGAGTTGCAGAGTGAAGGTAAAAAGAGAAAGTGTTTCTTTATTAACCTAATTATAATTAACAACTAGACAAATTTCTTTCTCTCTCTCTCTTTTTTTTTTTTTTTTGGCCATGCCACAGCAGAAACTGACACAGCAGTGTAACGCAACTATACTCCAATAAAAATTTTTTTTAAAAAAGGGGAGCCTTCCTTATTCTGCACCTCTTGAATGGGGATGGACTTGACTTGCTTTGTAACAAATATAATTTGATGGAAGTGATAGTGTGATTAGATCCTAAAAGGCATTGTGATTTCTGCCTTGCTTTCTTACTTCGTGGGGAGCCAGCTGCCATGTCATGAGGACACTCACCCAGTCTCTGGAGACATTCACATGGTGAGGAACCAAGCCCTCTTGCTAACAGACAGTGAGGAACCGAGACCTCCTGACAGCAGCCATGTGAGTAAGTCATCTTAGAAGTAGATCTTCTGCCCCCCAAAGCCTTCAGATGATGATTGCATCTCCAGCTGCCATCTTGACAGCAACCTCATGAGAGACCCCAAGCTAGAACCCCTCCACTAAGTCACTCCTGAAACCTTGACCACACAAACCGAGGTAATACATGTTTATCCTTTGAAGCCACTAAGTTACACAGCAGTGGATAACTAATATACAGAGGACATGGGAATGAAAGACACAGTTCTTGACTTTAGGTCATACACAGAAAAAGGCAAACAAACACACACATTGTGATAAGTGCTATGATAAAAGTGAGGTTGGTGTTCTATGGGTACACAAAGAACAGGCACCAGCCTTGACTAGGGAGAAGGAGGTCGAGGAAGTGTTCTTAGAAATGACCTTTGAGCTAAATTTAGGCAGATGGATAGTGTGCCTATTATTAAAATATTGCTCCTCAGCTTAAAACCACCTTTCTATATTCTGCCTTGTGATGCTGGGGCTGGGATTTTGCAAACCTCAGCTGGGTTCCTACTAGGGTTTGCCATTAAGGGGCACTAGAGAAAGGCTTGAAGACTGAAAGAAGACAAGGGACTGTTCCTTCCTGTCTGCTCTCTGTTCCTGCCAGTGAAGACCAATAAATAGCCTTTCATCCCGGCAATGGCATCTAGTTTCTTTGGGCTCTTCAGGAACTACCCTTATTGCTCTCTCCTCTGACTTTCAACATCTATAAGGGAATGTCCCCTTAGTTTCTTGAGCCCTACTTGACTGGGACCCTCTTTGTAGCTTATGGGTTTTGATAACCCCACCTCTTTCCTATGTTTCCCCAGCCCTGGAGTGGTGGCTGTTTCCTGCAGTTACTGTCTCATGTATCTCACTGTTCTTCCCCTCTGGCTTTTTGAATCCATCAATATCTGTTTAACTCATTCTCTAATAACTTCTCTCTGTTGAAATATCTAGTGTATGGTTTCTGTTTTCTTGAATGGGCCCTGACTGATACAGGTAGGGATTAACCAGGTGAAAGAGAGTGAAGGGTACCCCAGACAGAAGGAAAAGAAAGAACAAAGCCATGAAGGCAAGAATGAGCACAAGGTAATTTAGAACCTGGTCAGACATGTAGGGCAAGTGAGGAAAGGAACAGGATAGGAAGATAATAGGAGTGGATAGGGACTGTGACTTGTCCTTATATTTTTCTTTACAAAACATCAATGTTTGTTAATCTTTTAATGGACACTATAAATATAAAATCAGACTAGTAGGACATGACTTTTGGATTAGTAGAATTAGAACCTTGGAAAATCCTTCCCCCCAAAACCTACTGGCCAAAATTATCAAAAACAACGATTTCAGAACTCAGAAGTTAACCAAATGCATACAACAAATAAAGAAGCATTTATTTAAGAAAAAAACTACTGAATCTTGATAATCTTGATAATAAGAATCTCTGACATTTTAACTTAGGGATGCTCTCGTTTTACTCCCAGCTCCACGGAGCAGTAGCCATGAGGAATGGCAGCTGGAGGGGGCTGAGCTGATTTAGAGATCCACAGAAAAACCCTACCCTCAGGGATGATTTTGGAAACAGTAACAATCCAGAGACAACTGCTGAAACAGTCATTTGAGAGCAACATGGACCCTCCTCCCAGTGAAACAACCATAACTGGTGAAAATTGTAAAACAAAGATTTAAAGTCTCTGAAAGTTATCCTAAGGGAATACAGCAAATGAATAAACAATTTAAAAAGAAAATCTACTAAATCTTGGTTAGAACAGCAACAGTTTATGGCATTTGAGAAATGAAATGCTCCCTTCCTCCACCCATTCCCCACCCCCTCGCCCAGTTCAGGATGACAGATATTCCATTCTGGTGGGTGCAACCGAGAACACAGGGCTTCCCCTTTCCCCAGTTTCCAGTAGAGGGTATATTCCCCAGAAAGGTCAAGCCACCAACATTTCTCACCCCCTCCAGCTCCATGTTGTAGAAGTTCTATTCCAGGCAAGAATGACTGAGAAATTGAGGACTCTCTTCCTCCTCCTAGCCTCTACTTGTAGGGCACAAATTCTATTCCAGGTGTGGTAGAGTAATAATCCTGGGCCCAAATCACCCCCATCCAGCTTACGTGCTGGGAGAGACAAGCTGAGAGGATCTGTGTGCAGAGCTAGCATGTCACTCTGAGAAAAGTGGGCCACTGTCCCTGCCTCTGTTCTGGAGCAATTGCAGAGGTTTTGGAAAGGCAGGGCATAGAACAGAATGCTTCAAAGGTCTCCCTGAGAGAACTGACTTTATTTGGGAAGTTCAAGCCTAAGGCCACTCTCAAAAACCAGTGGAGATATTGGAGGTAGGCAATTAAGAGGAGGCTGGTAGTTACTTGAGAGCAGCAAGCTAAACCACAGACTGACTAGTTTGCCAGAGAGAACCCACAGAAAGAGGAAGCTAAGAGCCCTCTGGAGTTTGAACAAACCTCAACGACTCATCTCAAAGATTGCCCAGGCAAAGTGGCCCACATTTAATTGGATTGGTCAAAAATAATGGAGCAATCAGTCAGCAATTACTGGAACCTAACAGCTGGATGTTATACCAATAGATGCAGACAGCTTAACAGAGAGATCAGGATAAAAGATGGTCAAAGAGAGCCTTGATAAAACCACGGTCAACTCAGGGTGATTGTGTGCATGCCCAGGGTTACACCTTCTGAGGAGTAACACTAAAGGCTGCATACTCCAGGAGAAATAGACTTTACTAAAATAGTTAAGCAAAAAACTAAACAAATAAATAAGCAAACAACAACAACATCCAGCTCCAGATGGGGAGATCAGTGTATACAGTTACTACAACATATTATCTGAATTTTTCAGTTTTCAACAACACCAACAAAAAAGAGACATGCAAGGAAACAGGAAATTATGACCCCAAAACAGGAAAAAAAAATAAAAGCAAACAACAGAAATTGCCCTAGAGAGGACCAAGGTGTCAGATCTAGTAGGCAAAAACTTCAAAACAACAATTGTAAATACAGGCATACCTTGGAGATATTGTGGGTTTAGTTCCAGACCACTGCAATAAAGTGCTTATCACAATAAAGTGAGTCAAATGATTTTTTTTTGGTTTCCCAGGGCACATAAAGATTATGTTTACACCATACCAAAATCTATTAGGGGTGCAATAGCATTATGTCTAAAATATGTACATACTTTAGTTTAAAAATACTTTATTGTTAAAAAATGCTAACCATCAACTAAGTCTTCAGCGAGTCATAATCTTTCTGCTGGTGAGGGGCCTTGCCTTGATAGATATTGACCAAGCAAGGTTGCTGAAGCTTGAAATGGCTGTTGCAACTTAAAATAAGACAACAGTAAAGTTTGTCACATTAATTGACTCTTCCTTTCATGTACGATTTCTCTGTACCATGCAATGCTGTTTGGTAGAATTTTACCAACAGTGGAATTTCTCTCAAAATTGGAGTCAATCCTCTCAAACTTTGCTGCTGCTTTATCAACTAAGTTTATGTAATATTCTAAACCTTTTGCTGTTATTTCAACTATCTTCAAGCATCTTCACCAGAAGTGGATTCCATCTCAAGTAACCACTTTCTTTCCTGGCCCATAGGAAGCAACTCTTCATCTGTAGAAGTATTATCATGAGATTATAGCAATTCAGTCACATCTTCAGGCTCCACTTCTAAATCTAGTTCTCTTGCTATTTCCACCACATCTGCAGTTGCTTCCTCCACTGAAGTCTTGAACCCCTCAAAGTCATTCATTTGGGTTGGAATCAACTTCTTCCAAACTCCTGTTAATGTTGATATTTTGACCTTTTCCCATGAATCACCAATGTTCTTAATGGCATCTAGAATGGTGAACCTTTTCCAGAGATTTTTAATTTACTTTGCCCAGATCTGTCAGAGGAATCATTATCTATGGCAGCTATTGCCCTACAAAATGTATTTCTTAAATAATGAGACCTGAAAGTCAAAATTACTCCTTGATCCATGGGCTGCAGAATTGATGCTATGTTAGCAGGCATGAAAACATTAATAATTTTGTTCAGCTGCATCAGAGCCCTTGGGTGACCAGGTGCATTGTCAGTGAGCAGTGATGTTTTGAAAGGAACCTTTTTTTTTCCTGGACAGTAGTTCTCAACAGTGTGCTTAAAATATTTAGTAAATCATGTTGTACACAGATGAGCTATCATCCAGGCTTTGTTGCTCCATTTATAAAGCACAGGCAGAGTAGACTTAACATAATTCATAAGGGCCTTAGGATTTTGGGAATGGTAAATGAGCATTGGCTTCAACTTAATGCCACCAGCTGCATTAGCCCCTAACAAGAGAGTCAGTCTGTTCTTTGAAGCTAGACATTGGCTTCTCCTCTCCAGCTACAGAAATCCTAGATGGCATTTTCTTCCAGTATGAGGCTGTTATGTCTACGCTGAAAATCTTTTGTTTAGTACAGCAACCTTCATTGATTAACTAAGCTAGATCTTCTGGATAACTTGCTGCAGCTTCTACATCAGCACTTACTGCTTCATGTTGCACGTTTATGTTACGGAGATGGTTTCTTTATTTAAACCTCATGAACCAACCTCTGCTAGCTTCAAACTTTTTTTTCTGTAGCCGTCTCACCTCTTTTAGCCTTCATAGAATTGAAGAGAGTTAAGGCCTTTCTCTGGATTAGGCTTTGACTTAAGGGAATGTTGTGGCTGGTTTGATCTTCTATCCAGACTACTAAAACTTATGCCATATCAGCAATAAGGCTGTTTCATTTTCTTATCATCTGTGTGTTCACTGGAGGAGCACATTTGATCTCCTTCAAGAAGTTTTCCTTTGTATTCACAGCTTGGATAACTGTTTGGTGCAAGAGGCCTAGCTTTCGGCCTGTCTCAGCTTTTGGTATGCCTTCCTCACTAAGTTTAATCATTTCCAGCTTTTGATTTAAAGTGAGAGACATGCAAATTTTCCTTTCACTTAGAAGCCATTGTAGGTTATTGACTAGCCTAATTTCAATATAGCTGTGTCTCAGGGAATAGGGAGGCTTGAGGAGAAAAAGAGAGAGAGCAGTATGGTGGAGCAGTCAAAACACACACATTTATCAATGGAGTTCACTGTGTTAAATGAGTATGGTTCTTGGTGACCCAAAATAATTAAAATAGTAACATCAAAGATCACTGATCACAAATCACCATAACAAATATAGCAATATTGAAAAAGTTTGAAATGTGGCAGGAATTACCAAAATGTGACACAGAGACACGAAGTGAGCAAATGTTATTGGAAAAATTGTGCTGATAAACTTGCTTGATGCAGAGTTGCCACAGACCTTCAATTTGTAAAAAGCACAATATCTACAAAATGCAAAAAGTGAAGGGCAATAAATGGGGTATGCCGGTATATTCAAAGAACTGAAGGAAATTCTGCTTAAAGATGTTAAAGAAAGGTATTATGACAATATCTCATCAAAGAGATCATCAATAAAGAGAAATTATTAGAAAATAAAGAAACAAATAGCAAAATAGAAATTTTAGAGTTGAAAAATACAATAGTAGACTTGAAAAGAAAAGCTCAATCGTATATTTAAATTGGCAAATTACTATATTTGAAGATAAATTGATAGAGATAATAGAGGAATAGGGAGAAATATCATGAGAAAAATAGATAGATCCTCATAGACATGTGGCACAGTTTAAGCACACTGACATACACATCCTGGGAGAGCAACAGGAGAGGGGAGAGAGAGAAAAGAGTAGAAAAAGTATTTGAAGAAATAATCATTGAAAATTTCTCAAATTTAATGAAAAACACTAATCTACCCATGCAAGAAGCTCAACCAACTCCAACTAGGATAGTATAGAGATCCACATCCAGACATATCAGTGAAAGTGCTGAAAAACAAAGTGAAAATCTGTACATCAGAAAGATAAAAATGAAAAGAAAAAGGTGAAGACTTTTAATCACAGTTTCAATTTCAGTGCTTGTGATTGGTCTGTTCATATTTTCTATTTCTTCCTGGTTCAGTCTCAGAAGTTTGTGCATTTCTAAGAATTTTCCCATTTCTTCCAGGTTGTCCATTTTATTAGCATATAGTTGCTTGTACTAATCTCTCATGATCCTTTGTATTTCTGCAGTGTCAGTTGCTACTTCGACTTTTTCATTTCTAATTCTATTGATTTGAGTCCTCTCCCTTTTCTTCTTGATAAGTCTGGCTAATGGTTAATCAAGTTTGTTTATCTTCTCAAAGAACCAGCTTTTAGTTTTAGTGATCTTTGCTATTGTTCCCTTCATTTCTTTTTCATTTATTTCTGATCTGATCTTTATGATTTCTTTCCTTCTGCTAACTTTGGGGTTTTCTTGTTCCTCTTTCTCTAATTGCTTTAGGAGTAAGGTTAGGTTGTTTATTTGAGGTGTTTCTTGTTTCTTTTTTTCTTTTTTTTTTTTTTTTTTGCGGTATGCGGGCCTCTCACTGTTGTGGCCTCTCCCATTGCGGAGCACAGGCTCTGGATGCGCAGGCTCAGCAGCCATGGCTCACGGGTCCAGCCGCTCTGCAGCATGTGGGATCTTCCCGGACCAGGACACGAACCCGTGTCCCCTGCATCGGCAGGCGGACTTTCAACCACTGCGCCACTAGGGAAGCCCGTTTCTTAAGGTAGGATTGTATTGCTATAAACTTCCCTTTTAGAACTGCTTTTGCTGCATCTCATAGGTTTTGGGCCATTGTATTTTCATTGTCATTTGTTTCTAGGTATTTTTTTACTTCCTCTTTGATTTCTTCAGTGACCTCTTAGTTATTAAGTAGTGTGCTGTTTAGCCTCCATGTGTTTGTATTTTTTACAGATTTTTTTCCTGTAATTGATATCTAGTCTCATAGTGTGTGGCTGGAAAAGATACTTGATATGATTTCAATTTTCTTAAATTTACCAAGGCTTGATTTGTGATCTATCCTGGAGAATGTTCCATGAGCACTTGAGAAGAACGTGTATCCTGTTGTTTTTGGATGGAATGTCCTATAAATACCAATTAAGTCCATCTTGTTTAATGTATCATTTAAAGAATGAAATTAGAACACTCCCTAACACCATACACAAAAATAAACTCAAAATGGATTAAAGACCTAAATGTAAGGCCAGACACCATCAAACTCTTAGAGGAAAACATAGGCAGAACACTGTATGACATAAATCACAGCAAGATCCTTTTTGACCCACTTCCTAGAGAAATGGAAATAAAAACAAAAATAAACAAATGGGACCTAATGAAACTTAAATGCTTTTCCACAGCAAAGGAAAGCATGAACAAAACCAAAAGACAACCCTCAGAATGGGATGAAATATTTGCAAATGAAGCAACTGACAAAGGATTAATCTCCAAAATATACAAGCAACTCATGCAGCTCAATATCAAAAGAACAAACAACCCAATCCAAAAATGGGTAGAAGACCTAAGTAGACATTTCTCCAAAGAAGATATACAGATTGCCAACAAACACATGAAAGAATGCTCAACATCATTAATCATTAGAGAAATGCAGATCAAAACTACAATGAGATATCATTTTACACCGGTCAGAATGGCCATCATAAAAAAATCTACAAACAATAAATGCTGGGTAGGGTGTGGAGAAAAGGGAACCCTCTTGCACTGTTGGTGGGAATGTAAATTGATACAGCCACTATGGAGAATAGTATGGAGGTTCCTTAAAAAACTACAAATAGAACTACCATATGACCCAGCAATCCCACTACGGGGCATATACCCTGAGAAAACCATAATTCAAAAAGAGTCATGTACCAAAATGTTCATTGCAGCTCTATTTACAATAGTCAGGACATGGAAGCAACCTAAGTGTCCATCAACAAATGAATGGATAAAGAAAATGTGGCACATGTATATAATGGAATATTACTCAGCCATAAAAAAGAATGAAACTGAGTTATTTGTAGTGAGGTGGATGGACCTAGAGACTTTCATACAGAATGAAGTAAGTCAGAAAGAGAAGAACAAATACTGTATGCTATCACATGTATATGGAATCTAAAAAAATAGAGGGCTTCCCTGGTGACACAGTGGTTGGGAGTCCACCTGCCGATGCAGGGGACATGGGTTCGTGTCCCGGTCTGGGAAGATTCCACATGCCACGGAGCAGCTGGGCCCGTGGGCGATGGCTGCTGAGCCTGCACGTCCAGAGCCTGTGCTCCACAATTGGAGAGGCCACAACAGTGAGAGGCCTGCATACCACAAAAAACAAAAACAAAAACAAAAAATAAAAATTAAAAATAAAAGAAAAAATAATGGTCAGAAGAACCTAGGGGCAAGACGGGAATAAAGATGCAGACCTACGAATGAATGGACTTGAGGATATGGGGAGGGGGAAGGGTAAGCTGGGACAAAGTGAGAGAGTGGCTTGGACATATATACACTACCAAACTTAAAATAGATAGCTAGTTGGAGGCAGCCACATAGCACAGGGAGATCAGCTTGGTGCTTTGTGACCACCTAGAGGGGTGGGATAGGGAGGGTGGGAGGAAGGGAGATGCAAGAGGGAAGAGATATGGGAACATATGTGTATGTATAACTGATTCACTTTGTTATAAAGCAGAGACTGACACCCATTGTAAAGCAATTATACTCCAATAAAGATGTTAAAAAAAGAGAAATAAGTGAAGGAGATTAAGAGGTACAAACTTCCAGTTGCAAAATTAGATGAGTCATGGGTATGAAATGTACAGTGTGGGGAATATAGTCAATAGCTATGTAATATGTTTTTATGGTGACAATTTGTAACTAGACCTGTCATGGTGATCATTTTGATATGTATAGAAATATCGAATCATTGTGTTGTGCAACAGTAAGTAACATAGTGTTTTAGGTCAATTATACTTCAAAAACAAAGTCATAGCAGAAGAGATCAGATTTGTGCTTACCAGAATCAGCGGTGGTGGTGGGGGGTGGAGAGTGAACTGGATGAAGGCAGTCAAAATGTACAAACTCCCAGTCAAAAAATAAATTAGTGCTAGGGATGTAATGTACAACATGATAAATATAATTAATACTGCTGTTCATTATATATGAAAGTTGTTAAGAGAGTAAATCCTAAGAGTTCTCATTACAGGAAAAATATATTTTTTTTACATTTCTTTAATTTTGTATCTATATGAGATGATGGATGTTCACTAAACTTTTTGTGGTAATCATTTCATGATGTATGTAAGTCAAATCATTATGCTGTTCACCTTATACTTAAACAATGCTGTACATCAATTATATCAATAAAACTGGAAGGAAAAAAAGAAAAAGAAAAATGACTAGTCATGTGCAAGGAAGCCACAGTAAGATTAACAGTCAGCTTCTCACTAGAAACAATGGATCCAGAAGACAGTAGGATAAATATTTAAAGTGCTAAGAGGAAGAGAAAAAAAAAACCCAAAACTCATCAACCAAGACTTTTATCCAGCAAAACTATTTTTCACAAATCAAGGTTGAGAAAAAAAAGACATTCCCAGATGAAAAAAATGGAGAGAATTCATTGCTAATAGACCTGCATTACAAGAAATAGTAAGGGGAATTCTTCAGGCTAAAAGTAGGTGACCCAGAGAATAATTTGAATTGATACACACACGTAAAAGATGACTATAGAACTTAACTACCATGAATATTGAGAATCTACTGTATATGGTAATTGCTAGAACAACAATTAAAATTTTTTTATATAGTCAAGATACCATTAAGAGAATTAAGAGTTACACTAGAAAATATTCATTTAATACAAACAAAGCAGTAAAGAAGGAACAGAGGAACAAAAAGACATGGGACACACTGAAAACAAACAAAACAAAAAAGCAACTATCTCAATGATAACATTAAATGTGAGTGGATTAATCAGTCCAATCAAAAGACAGAGACTGCCGGATTGGTTAATAAGACAACATCCAAATATGTGCTGACAAAGTAGCTACACTACACTTAATGATTCAAACAGAATGAAAGTAAAATGATGGCAAAAGACATATCATTCATATAGCGGTGATAAGAAAGCTAGAGTTGCTATACCAATACCAGACAAAATAGACTTTAAAACAAATAATGTTAATGGAGATAAATATGAACATTTTCTAATGATAAAAGGGTCAATCCATCATGCATATATAGCAATTAGAAAAATATATGCATCTAATAATAGAGCTCCAAAATACATGGAAAAATAACTGACAGAATTAAAGGGAGAAATAGACAATTCAACAATAATGGAGACTTCAATATCCCACTTTAACAATGGTTAGAACAACTAGGCAGAAGACTGACAAGGAAATATAAGACTTCAATGTTATAAACCAACTAGACCTCACAGATATCTATAGAATGTTTCATCCAACAAAGGAAATTACACATACTTATCAAGTGCATGGGTAATATTTTCCAGGAAAGAACATGTACTATGCCATAAAACAAGCATATCTATCTATCTATCTATCTATCTATCTATCTATCTATCTATCTATTTATCTATCTATCTATCATCTATCTAACGTCATACAGGTGGCCATGGGTTTACATTTGCAGATATGGAGGGCTGACTGTACAAGACTTGCGCATCTGTGGATTTTGGTGTTTGTGGGAAGTGGGGGATGAGGGGGTGCTGAAACCAATACTGATACTGAGGGATGACTGTACTTAGTGGTTTAAGATTGAAAGCTTCCCCTAAGATAAAGAAAAAGGAAAAGATGCATGCTTTCAACACTGTTATTCAGCATCGTACTAGAGGTTCTAGACAGGGCAATTAGGCAAGGAAAAATAAGAGACATTCAGATTGGAAAGGAAGAAGTAAAATGATCTCTATTTGCAGGTAATATGACACTCCATATAGAAAATCCTAAGCAATTCACTAAAAACTATTAGAAAAAATAAACGAGTTCAGCAAAGTTACAGAGTATAAGATCAATATGCCCAAACCAATAGTATTTCTATAAATTATCAATGAAAAATTTGAAAATGAAATTAACAAAACAATTCTATTTACAGTAGCATCAAAAAGAATACTTAGGAATCAATTTAATAAAATAAGTGAAATTCTTATATTCTGAACACTACAAAACATTGTTGCAAGTAATTATATAACTCCTAAAAAAAAAAAAAAAGGAAAGACATCCTATGTTCATGGATCCGAGGACTTAATATTGTTAGAATGACAGTTCTTTCCAAACTGATCTGCAGATTCAACACAATTGCTATCAAATAGCTTTTTTGCAGAAATTAATAAGCTGATCCTACAATTCATATGAAAATGCAAGGGACCCAGAATAGCCAAAACAATTTTGAATAAGAATAACTTAAGATAATCCATACTTCCCAGTTTGAATCGTTCTGAAAAGTAACAGTAATCAAACCTGTGTGGTACTGGTATAAGAGTAAACTCATAGATCAATGGAATGAATTCAAAGTTCAGAAATTAAACCCTTACAAATATAATCAATTGCTTTTTGGCAAGAGTGCTGAGACAATTCTGTGGGGAAAGAATAGTTTGAATAGTTTATTTGACAAATGATGCTGGGACAACTGGATATCCACTTGCAAAACAATGAAGTTGGAACACTTCCTCACACCATATACAAAGATTAACTCAAAATGGATTATAGACCTACATGTTACAACAAATCTACAAAACTCTTAAAAAGAAAATATATAATTGAAAAGAATCTGAAAAGAAATGCATATGTATGAATCATTTTTCTGTACACCTGAAACAAACACTACATTGTAAATCAACTATAGTCCAATAATAAAAAAATAAAATATATGATTAAATTTTTGTGACCTTAGGTTAGACAAAGCCTTCTTAGATTTGACCAAAAGTACAAGTAACAAAAGAAAAAAAAAGATACATTCATTGAAATTAAAATGTTTTGTGTTTCAAATGACACCATTTAAAAATGAAAAGACAATCTACAGAATGGGAGAAAACATTTGCAAATAATATAGACAATCAGGGGCTTGTACATAGAATAGATAAAGAACTTTTACAATTCAATAATAAAAAGACAAGTGACCTAATTAAAAAATAGACAATAGATATAAATAAACATTTCTCCAAAGAAGATGCATAAAAAACCAATCAGCCCATGAAAAGATGTTCAACAGCATTAGTCATGAGGGAAATGCAAATCAAAATGACCACTTCAGATACACTAGAATGGCTATAATGAAAAAGATAGATAATACCAAGGGTTCATGAAGATGTGGAGAAATTTGGATCCTCATCCACTGCTAGTGAAACTATAAAGTGGTGCATTTCCTGACGGTTCCTCCAAATGTTAAACACAGAGTTACCATATACCCAGAAATTCCACTCCTGGTATGAAACTGAAAGAAAAATGAAAACATATGTCCACACAAAAACTTTTACATAAATGTTTACAGCAGCATTATTTCATAAGAGCCCCAAAGGGGAAACAACTTGAATGTCCATAAACTGATGAATGGATAAATAAAATGTGGTCTATCCAGACAGTGGTATATTGTCCAGAAATAAAAATGAATGAAGTACTGATTCATGCTACCACATAGAAAAAACCTCCAAAACCTATGCTAAGCAAAAAAAAAAAAAAAGCCAGACATAAAAGACCATATATTGAATGATTACATTTATATGAAATGTCCAGAAAAGACCAAGTGACTGAAAGCAGATTAATGGTTGCCTGAAGCTGGAGGTGGGAATAAGAAGGGACTGAATATGGAGACAAGGGATCTTTGGGGGATGATAAAAATGTTCTAAAATTGATTTTAGGTAATGGTTTCATAATTAGGTAAATTTATTAAAAGTCAGTGAATGGGTTTTATGGTATGGATATTATAGCTTAATAAAGCTGTTAAAACAAAACTAAATACTGTTATGTGGGATATATGTTCAAACACTGGAATGCATCACATACTAGAAACATATTGAGGGAAAATCAGTGCACTCTGTTTGGGGTTGAAGGGTACTAAACATGAAACATAGAATGAAAACCATTCTTGGTTTTGTTTATACCTGAACAACCCCAAAATCCATTAAATACAATTACTTGTAGTCTTTCTAAAGTTAGAGTTTAAGCCAGTCCACCATGAGGTTGGTGCAGAGAAGGGGTTCACATAAATGCTGATGGTAGGAGCCAAGGGCGCAGAATCCACATTTTGGCACTGCTTTGTTATTTTCTCATAGTGTTATGTGAATATTTTATGTGGAAAGCTGTATGTGACAGTAGCATTTGGGAATGGGGAGATTCTCAAATGTCATCTCAAAGGTCTCCTTCCTATACATTCTCTTTAACAACACTTTTTTTTTTGGTTAGACACATGCTTTTTTATTTGCTTGCAGATTCTCATTGAAGTTTGTGCAGGTGGAGCAGCATATGCTGTGATGCTTGGTAAATGCCTTTTTGTTGTTATTGTTAAAATTTTAATTTTATGAGAGTATAATTGATTTACAATGTGTTAGTTTCAAGTGCACAATAAAGTGATTCAGTTATAAATATACATTTATTCATTTTTTAAGATTCTTTTCTCTTATAGATTATCACAGAATATTGAGTAGAGTTCCCTGTGCTATACAGTATGTCCTTGTTAGTTATCTATCTTGTACACAGCAGTGTGTGCATGTTCATCCCTTGCTCCTGATTTATCCCTCCCCACCACGTTTCCTTTTTGGTAACCAGAAGTTTGTTTTTGATATCTGTAAGTCTGTTTCTGTTTTGTAAATAAGTTCATTTGTATCATTTTAAAAATTATATTCCACATATGAGTAATATCATATGATATTTGTCTTTCTCTGTCTGACTTACTTCACTTAGTATGATAATCTCTAAGTCCATCCATATTGCTGCAAATGGCATTATTTCATTCTTTTTTTTTTTTTTTTTTTTTTGTGGTACACGGCCTCTCACTACTGTGGCCTCTCCCGTTGCGGAGCACAGGCTCCGGACGCGCAGGCTCAGCGGCCATGGCTCACGGGCCCAGCCGCTCCGGGGCATGTGAGATCTTCCCGGACCGGGGCACGAACCCGTGTCCCCTGCATCGGCAGGCGGACTCTCAAACACTGCGCCACCAGGGAAGCCCTATTTCATTCATTTTTATGGCTGAGTGATATTACATTGTATATATGTACCATATCTTCTTTAATCCATTCCTCTGTCAATGGACATTTAGGTTGTTTCCATGTCTTGACTATTGTAAATAATGCTTTAATGTTCATTGTTCATTGCAGCACTGTTTAGAATAGTCAAGACATGCAAGCAACTTTTAACAACAGTTTAAATAAAAATGCCTAGAAATTTGTTAGTGATACCAAAGGACATGTCAGCTGGTAGGTCACTATGACCTCTGATGGCCTAACGTGGGTACTGAGTATCAGGTATTTCCATATAAATGGCAAGGATCCAGCAGACAATGAGGGTTGCCATCAACAGAGCTGCTTTCAAATAATTAAATCTCCACCTTCTTCTGTGGAGTTCCTCCTCTTTTTGAGGATCATTCTCTTCTGCTAATACCCATCACCACTCTTTTTGATTTGCCATCTATCAATCTTTCCCTTACATTGTAAAAGATTTTAGTATTGAGTTCACGACCCTCTTTCCCACCCCAAATCCTGCTCTCATTCTGTGTGTTTTTAATAGTCACATGGGTGACACCTCTGACATCTAAATCCTCATAGTTTCTTGTCTTTTCAATCCAGTGATCTTCCTCTTTACACCACCGTAATAACAGCTCGTCATTAGCCATAATTTCTCTGCCACTTCACTACTCCCGTTAGTGAGGACATCCTCCTTTTCTTCCTGTAGCCTCCACACTTTTTCACTTTTACTAATCTAATGAGTTATTTGATTGCTTAGACTGGGGGTCATAGGCAAATTTTTCTTTCAAGGGTCAGATAGTAAAAATTTCAGTCTTTTGGGTCATATGATCTCTGTCACAATTACTCAAATGTGTTGTTTCAGGGAAAAAGGAGCCCTAGACAATATGTAAGCAAATGGGAATGGCTGTCTTCCAAGAAACACTTTATTTACAAAAATAGGTCACAGATCAGATTTGGTCCATGGCCATGGTTTATATTCCTCTCCTCTGAGCTTAGACTCAGGCCTAGACATGGACTTATACAAGAATAAGCAAAAAAAAAAAAAAAAAGAAAGAATAAGCAAATTATTTTACTTTTCTGAGTCTCCCTTTCTCCATCTGTGTATTGGGGATGATGCTTTCTAACTCTCCAAGTTTATGAAAATTAAATGAGACGATGTACCACCAGCATCGTGTAATCGATAGCACACAGTACTCAGGAAATCCATGCTTTTCAAAAGGGGTACTAATAAAGTCTTTTTTGTAGGCTGAGTTCTGAATGAGTTGAGGAATTAGAAAAAAGCAAATGGAGAACAGTGCCTCACCCCAAAATTCACTGTTACTTATAAGAATGCTGTAATTGGAGATGGTGTCTTATATCTGTAGGCAAGCGGCCTTTCTAATACTGAACCCCAGAATCAGAGAAGCTTACCTACACCGTCCAGGCGGCACTAGACCAAGTCAGGCTTTCTCGAACAGGAAGAGGAGACTGGCTACCTTCTTATAAAAAATCATTAAGGTCCGTCCAAATGGATGGAAATATCAGGAGTGGGTTCTTAATGTTCTGCCTAGAGCAAATGTTCGTTGCCTTCCCCCACTGTTCCCAGACTGGAGGTTTATGTTCATGAGGTCAAGGCAACCTCTCCCACAAGGGTGTTGGCAGCACACTCACACTTCCTCATAGTTTCCTGAGTGTGTGCCAGGGGAAGTTCTCTGAGTTTAGCTCAAACTTCTCTGTGAATGTATTCCAAAAGCAGACTAGAATAGATTTCAACCTCCCAGGGCCTATGCATGTGGCTAAAAAAAGACCCTGCTAAGGGATTAAGATTCCTTGGCCATCTTTTCTTTTATCTTAAAAAATCTTTATGCCAATGTTGCATTTCCCAAGGGGTATGCTGCAGTTTAAATTGACAAAGTTGTCTAAGTTATTTACCAATTAAATGGCTTTAATCACCCCCCCACACACACACACCAAATCATTGAGAAAAATTAACACTATTGGAAAATGTACTCTTGGAGTACCTAAGTACCCTCTTTCCCGCAAATGTGGCCTCATACTACCCACGCCTTTGGGCAATAATTTTTAATTTGAGAAGTAAAAGCCAAGACTGTTACGTCAACCAAAAATCAGCTTTCCTTCACTACATTTATTTTTTCTCAAATGAGTCTCCAGGATGCGGAGCCATACCCTGAAACCATCATGCCCATTCCTGTGGGCTGCATGCCCTCACAAGTCAAGGAAGCTCTAGCCTCAGCTCAATTGCTGACACGGTGACCTCAGGCCACTTTTGTAGCCCTTCTCCATATCCCAGGCTCTTTGTTGCACTGGCGTGGTAGTGTTTGTCCTGACTAGCTCAGCAAGTCTTATGAAAACAAAATGAGTTAATTATGTATTTTAGGGGTACAAAGCATGTGTCTGTTTACTATGCTATTATCTATGGGGCTGTGGTAATTATGCTGTGGCTCAGAGCACACATTTATCATCAAAGATTTAGGGAGCCAAGTATTTTCACTTAGTTCTACACAAGAGAGAAGGCTTTAGTTTAAGGATACTGGACCCACTGTTATCATTGTCACAATACAGTAGTACAAGGCAGTAGAGAGAAACATGCCTTATAAGGTGTGGGGAAGGACTGCCGGGATCTATATCTCTTTTCTTTCAATACATTCCTTTAGAAATTATCTACTGTATCTCTGTGCCAATCTTCTGCATGCTGTGATCACAGCCCTGATATCCATACAGTTATATGGATACGTGCCTGGACAGATTGGTACAGATGCAAACAAACAAATGTTATATGTACATACATATGTCATATATGTGAAATATACATATGTATATCTATATACATATCTCTACCTAGGTATCTCTATCTCTATAGCTATCTCCATGCAGAGCAATGCAAATTGAGTATGGCTGATATAATATGGTGGTAACAGGCCACCTGGTAGGTGGCTGCATTGTGATTACTTTACCACTGTTAGTGACAATGATTCCCCATGTCCATAGAATTTGCTCTTTTGGATTCTCTCCTATCCTGTTACAGATGCAGGGTGCAGTGAGATTTAGACATATGGCTCCTCCTCTTATGGCCTGAGATTGATTTTATTCATTCATTCATTCATTCATGCCACGGCTGCGCCCCGCCCCGCCGTATGAGGGATCTTAGCATCCTGACCAGGGATCCAACATGCGCCTCCTGCAGTGGAAGCGCGGAGTAGTCGTAACCACTGGACCGTCAGGGAAGTCCCCTGAGATTTAATCTAAATCATCATTGTTGGAGTGCTTAATGGATGCAGTTGTTTAGACCAAGGGAAAGTGTTTACAAAGAACACACTACAGGGCTTCCCTGGTGGCGCAGTGGTTGAGAGTCCGCCTGCCGATGCAGGGGACACGGGTTCGTGCCCCGGTCCGGGAAGATCCCACATGCCGCGGAGCGGCTGGGCCCGTGAGCCATGGCCGCTGAGCCTGCGTGTCCGGAGCCTGTGCTCCGCAACGGGAGAGGCCACAGCAGTGAGAGGCCCGCGTACTGCAAAAAAAAAAAAAAAAAAAAAGACCACACTCCAAATGTTGAGAAGAACCAGCCAAATCAAATCTCAGTCATTCAAGAACCGTGGACGAGGACTTCTGTTTTCCTTCTTTCCGGTTTTTCTGATACTTCTGCTACTGTGGAAGTGACTAATTCCACCTGACAGCGAAACGAGGGCATAAGCAAGGAAATTCACTACGTAAATAAGTAAATAAACAACTACGTAAGACCTCAACCAAAGGTGACCGTGCGCTGGGATTAGATATGTCCGTTCTCTAAAACGAACTCCCTCCTGGCTTCTTTCTCTGGCTCTACGGAGTGAGCAGGGGCAGTTCATCGCTGGGGAGGGCTGTGATTCTACCTGGCACATTCTGGCCACAAATGGCATTTCAGCTTTTGATCAGTGAAGCTTATAGGGAGACTCCAGTCCCGAAGTAAATGCAAAGACTGCTTTATCCAAAGAAACTCTGGCCGGCTGTAATTTCTGTGAGAAAATATGAGAAAATAATGGAGGAGATATTCATCCATAGGTACCATACTGACAGACAGGAGGGAGAACCATAGACCAGTCAGTGCTTTTTAAATGGCACATTGCAACCCTTTAGGGGATAGTAAAATTATCTTATTTGGGCATGAAAAATACTTTAAAAATGGAATAGAGTAGTATAGAGTAAAATAGAATAACTAGAAAATATCACAGTACATTGCATGCAGTAAGGATAAGGATTGTTTTGTGAAACTTTGGTGTGTGTGTGTGTGTGTGTGTGTGTGTCTGTGTGTGTGTCTGTGTGCCCTGAAACGAGATTTGATATGATGTTCTTACTGTGCGTCCCAGGAAAAAGAAGTTTGGGAAACACTGCTGTAATTTAACTCTTTGGCACATACTTTTGGTATTCTGGGTTTGCAAAACAAAAACTAAAATTCTGGCCACTCAACAATGACCTTCTCTAAAGAATACACTCTTGCCCTTTATGGCAATGTTTTTCAACTACTTTAGCATGAGGTGATTAAAAACCTGAGGTGGAAACAAGCTGCCTAAGAAAACAAAGGGGAGATTTAGAAGGAAGCCCCCAGAAGCATGTAAGACCAGGGAGAGTGGATACCAGATAATGCATATATGTGTGCATGCGTGCGTGCGTGTGTGTGTGTGTGTGTATCTGAGAGAGATTTAGAGACCAGAATTCATCAGAAGGCAACAGAAAAAAAGTGTGTCTTAGGGTAAACAGTCACTAAAACCTTACTACACCTGCTGAGCCCTCCATGAGAGAAAAGGCTCAGAGCCCTGATGTGACTCCAAATGAAAGAGTTCATCTGAGAGTCAGGAACCAGGAGTTCTTTCCTGCCTCGCCCAGTTCAGCTCTCTGCTTTGGGGAGGACAGTTGTTTCTGATTTCTAATAGAACATATGATGGAATTTCCTGGAAACCCAGAAGAGAGCAGTTGTACAGAACATAACCCTATTCTGGAAAAGTACTGAGGAGGAACCTAGGTATACACAGCAATTTATATTTATTTGATTTTTTAACGTGTGATTATTTCTCCTGTCCTCTCTTACAAGATTCTTGCTTTGTTTCCAAATGCTGTAGCTCGTAAATTACTGCTGATGTTGATGTTTATCTTGGTTTTCTGGGTCATTTACTTCTCTTCCAAAGACCTTGAAAAGGTAGGAATTGTTTCCTTTTTCAGAATTTCAGAAAGGGTGACTTTGAATGCTCAGTGTGATCAGTGCAAGAATTAAAAGTTAAAAGCATGTTATCTTAGCAACAGATGTGGATGAGAGGGCCCTCTGTTCAGCAGTTATTCCTTTGACACTATGTATTCTATTATTTTTTTTTTAGTGGCAGGTGGATTTACTGCTGTCTCTGTAGTGTCTGGCCCTGCTAACCATCCCTTCTAAACATTCTCTCCGACCTTGGCCTCTGAGCCTCCAATCCAATTAAATCTCTGTGTCAGCCCCTGCTTTTTTCACAGGGTTTTGAAAAATCCTTTACATAGTTCAGTTCACATTTTTTGATTTTCCCTTTCTGCAGTCTTTTAAAAAAACTGATTTTGCTTTATTTTCTCCTCTTCTCAACCATTTAGTACAAATCCAATCTTTCGAAAATTCTGCTTTCATCATCTTCTTGACCTGATCAAAAACTTTCGCCAATGGCTTTCACAGATGGTAGCGCTGAGGAGATCAACTCCTTAGTTAGCCATTCAACCTTCCTCTAAATTTGAACCCAACTTCTTTTCAAAGTATCTATTTCACCTTTGTCTAATACAAACCCTCAGCTACAAACAAGAAGGACCACAAATCTAGGATGTTCAGACAATGATGTGAACTGATAAATAGTAGAGCTCTCAAACCACAGCTCAGAAGCTTTCTCTCTGTGAGCCCTCTCTGTAAATATGTGTTTTCTAGATTTCTTCCATCAATCCTCTTCTCGTTCATGCTTGTACCCTTTAATTCATAGGCTCAGGTCCCACCCACCAACAATATTAGTGTTTCTTAAAGTGAGGTCTGGACACTCTCTGCACTGGAACACCTGTGTTTGTGCATGTGTGTGTAAAATGCAGATTCCTGTGCCCTACTCCAGAGCTACTAAAAAGAAATCTTTGGACTTGAGACTAAAATAATGAAGTTTTGAAAACTCTAATCAGAAAAGATACATGCACCCCGATGTCCATAGCAACACTGTTTACAATAGCCAAGACATGGAAGCAACCTAAGTGTCCATCCACAGATGAATGGATAAAGAAGATGTGGTACATTTATATAATGGAATATTACTCAGCCATAAAAAAGAATGAAATAATACCATTTGCAGAAACCTGGACAGACCTAGTGTTTATCATACTAAGTTCACTTTAGCAAGTCAGACAGAGAAAGACAAATATTATATGATATCATTTATTTGTGGAATCTAAAAAAATGATACAAATGAAGTTATTTACAAAACAGAAATAGGCTCACAGGCATAGAAAACAATCTTATGGTTACCAAAGAGGAGAGTGAGGTCGGGGGTGGGGTAAATTAGGAGTTTGGGATCAACAGATACACACTACTATATATACAATAGAGTGTCCAGTGGTTAAGACTCTGCACTTCCACTGCAGGGGGCACAGGTTTCATCCCTGGTCGGGGGACTAAAGATCCAGCATGCCGTGTGGCGCAGCCAAAAAAAAAAAAATAGATAAACAGCAGGACCTACTGTACAGCACAGGGAACTATATCAATATCTTGTAATAATCTATAATGGAAAAGAATCTGAAAAAGAATATATATATATAACTGAATCACTTTGCTGTACACCAGAAACACAACATTGTAAATCAACTATACTTCAATAAAAAAATAAAATGATCAAGTTTTAACAAGTCCCCCAGCTGATTCACACGTCCACTGAAGTTTGAGAATCACTGCCTATGTACTTCCAGAGCTGAGATCTCTTCTGTGCCCCACTATTCAATACGTTCATTGGTTATCTCAACCTCAGTTCCACTAGTGTTACCAACACAAAGAAAAGCACACTGAGTTAATGCTCCTCTTCAAAACCCTCCTTGGCAAAACAGGATCACACAGAAACAAATTCTCTGCTCTTTCTCTCTCTCTCCTCTGTTGCCACAGCCCATTAGTCAACCAAGCCAAAACTCTCTCCACAAGCAATCAGCCGCTAATCTCACAAATTCTACCTCCTAAATCTTTCTCAAATCTATCCGTTTATCTCCATCCCCAGAGTCTTGCTTTAGTCCAGTCCTTTGTCATTTCTCATCTATGGTGTGGAAATAGTCCTCTAATTAATTTCCCTGGCTCCCAGTCTAGGCCTGCTCTAATCATTCATTCAGCAAACCTTTGTTGAGTATAGATTGTGTGTCAGGACTGAACTAGGTATTAGGGATACAGAGATATAGGACATCATCTTTATGTTCAGGAGTCTAAGATTATATTTCTAAAATAAAAATGCCATGCTCCCCACTTCAGTGGGAACATGGCAGGGCCCAGACTTCCTGGCACAGTGTCTCGGTCAGGCATTTTTATTAAAGGGTACAGAAAGCCTGGCCCACAGCATTCTTGCACTGGCTGTTTCCTCTGCCCGTTCTTCCTCCAGGTTTTCACATGGCTAACACTCTTCCTTCAGGTTTTTGCTCAAATGTCATCCTCTTTATTTAGCACTAGAAACAGCCCCCACCCTACCTCTTAGTGTTTCCCTCATTCTGCTTGACTTTTAACTTTCTAAAATACTATATAATTTACTTATTTATGTTCATTGATTATTGTCTATCTTGACCTGCTATAAGGTGATCTCCATAAGGGAAGGATTTTTATCTATATTTATTTGTTGGTATATCCCAAATGCCTAGAACAATGGCTGGCACATAGTAGGTGCCTAATAAATAACTGGTAAATTACAAAATAAGGACTGTTCAGTGATCCAGGTGAGAGGTAATGGTGACCTGAAATAAGGTGCTAACAATGAGGTTGGAGAAAAGTCAATGAATTTGAGATAGAATTGACAGAAATAGATTGACTGTGGTGAGGGGGTGAGGAGGTGGAATTAAGAGGGAATTATTCTAGATATGTACAAGTACATGGCTGGTGATGCCATTCACTGAAGTATAGAACAGAGTAGGGGAAGTAGTTTTGGGGAAAAAAAGTAAGTTTAGATATGAACAGTTTATGTTTGAGGTACTTTTATGTCATCTAAATGGAAATGTTTCTTCAGTGGACTTGAATATAGAAATTTGAAGCTAAGAAAGACGTGGTTTAGGAAAATGGATTTAGGAATCATCAGAATATAAATGGCAACTTAACTCATTGGTGTCTGTGACAATTCCTTGAGTGAGCTACAGAATGAAAAGAAAAGGACCTACTGTATAGCACAGGGAACTCTACTCAATTCTCTGTAATGGCCTATATGGGAAAAGCATATAAGAAAGAGTGGATATATGTATATGTATAACAGATTCACTTTGCTGTACACCTGAAACTAACACAACATTGTAAATCAACTATACCCCAATAAAAATTTAAAAAAGAAAAAAAAGTTGTTAGTATTATTGCCCTGAAGAACAAAAAAAGCACTGGTCTGAGAAGTGACTGGTAGGAAAGAAAGTGATTGACGAGAACTCCTGAGAAGTTTAACTGGGTAGGGATAGGAAATAAGCAAAAGTTAGTAGAGCAGTTCTTTTTTTAATATGAGAGATACGTGAATGCATTTAAATTCTTATGGAAAGAAGTTAACAGAAAAAAATTGGAAGCAGAAAAAAATGCTATGGTACAATTAAGTAGGGCAGGGTGACAGAAAGTTGAATTGTCATATGACTACTTTTTTAGATTTCTAAAGCTGAGGTTAAGGATCAAAAACAATTAGGTATTAGAGGAGTTGCCTCCTGGACATTGAGGACTACTTGGAGGATATCAGGATTTTTAATGATGAAGACTATAAGTCAGTTTCTTCAAAATTTTCAGGCAATGAGTAGAAGGTACCAATGACTAGAAAATGATGGATAAGATTATGTAGTAATTAGTGATATTTGGTCAGATGTATCATGGAAAACAAAAGATCTTAGAGTTTTCTGAAAAATACTGTATGTATCAGTGTCTATATATATGTAATATATACGTATTTGAATTATATATTTATATTTATATATATTTACTATATATTTATCTCTAATATATATTTGAAATATATATACCCCTAATATTTATATTTGAAAAAAATATATTTGAAACAGGTTGTTAAAAGAATGAGGCAACTGGGCTAAGAGAAATTGAGCATTGAATCCTGATCTACTATTATTGAATTATTATTGAATCCTGCTACTACTATTTTAAAGAGACTTTCCCCTTTATATGACTCATTTTAAGGGTCAGGCACAAAATTATTTGTTTTTCTTCACTCATATTTATGGTTCATATACTGTGTGGTTCCATTGCATAATATTCTTGAAATAATGGAGGAATGGCAAACAGATAAATGGTTTTCAGGGGTTAAGGGATTAAGGAGGGGTGGGCCTGGAAAGGAAGTAAGTGTGACTAAAAAGTGATACATGAAGGAGGCTGGTGGTGATGGAAATGTTCAGTATCTTGACTATATTCAGTGTCAATATGCGGGCTGTGATATTTTACTACAGTTTTACAAGACGTTATCACTGTGGAAACTGGATAAAGGGTATATAGAGTCTCTCTATTATTTCTGACAACTGCATGTGAATTTACAATTGTCTAAAAATAAAAAGTTTAGGTTGTCCCTCATTGCTATACTACTGCTCAAGTTAAAAATCTCATTACACACTGAATCTTACACAAACCATATTTCCCTTAGGAGTTTAGAACCTCAGGTGGTGGGCAGCTTGCCTTTATCAGACCTTGTCCAAATGTTCCTGCCTGATCTCAGGTGCCACAAGAATTCTAGGGAAACACATTAGGTTTCCCACTCAGGCTGAGAAACCTTCTTGCCCCATTTGTCTGGCTGAAGGACCAAAAGTAGGGATCCCATAGAATGGGAAAGGTTTGGGGAAATTGCAAAGACAAAGCTCAAAAGAGTTATCCCATAAAGTGGTGGATGAACTTCTGGGCTCAACTCTGAGTTTAGCATGTGTCACTCTTACCCTAAATAGCACACTGAAGGCTTAGGGAATTCAGTTACAGACTGGACCATTGCCCAGGTCCCAGACTGACCACTGGATGTTACATGCATGGGACAGATTCAAACAGTACAGCCAAAGGTTTTGAGAACTGAACAGACCTTGAAACTAGAGCTCACAAAAGGTGGGTTGGAATTTATGGCTTTAACCTAACTAGATCGATTGCCTGATTTAAAAAAATCAACATTATCTTTAGGGTTTAAACAAGATCCAGGATCTCATAGCACAGTAGTTAAAATATCCAAATATAAGCCAAAACTATTCAGCATATGAGGAAAATTACAACTTGCAGGAGAATAAGCAAAGTCACCAACCCTGAGATAATGTAGATGTTGAAATTATCAAAAACTTTAAAACAGTAGTTATAATTGTATTAGTTTTCTACTGTTGCTGTGACAAATTATCACAAACTTGGTGGCTTACATGATACAAATGTATTGTCTTATGTTTCTTGAGGTCAAAATTCCAGAATGAACCTCACTGGGTTAAAATCAAGGTGCTGGCCGTGTGCACACCCTTCTGGGCACTCTACGGGAGAGTTCATCTCCTTGCTTTTTCTAGCTTCTAGAGCTCGTCTGTTTTCTCTGGCTCCTCCATCTTCAAAGCCAGCAATTTTGGGCCAAGTTCTTCTCACACCACCATCTCTTTGGTTCTCCCTCTTCTGCCTCTCTTTTTTACTTTTGAGGACTCTTGTGGTTACTTTTGACCCACCTGGATAACTCAGAATAATTCAGTATTCCCTATTTTAAGGTCAGCTGATTAACAACCTTAACTGCACCTTTGATTTTAATTTCCTTTTGCCATGTAACCTAACAGATGCATAAGTTTTGTGCAATAGAAACACAGATACCTTATTCTTTTTCCTCAATAGGTAGGATTTTTTTCTCCCTCTGGCTTCTATCATGATTTTTCTGTTTGTCTTTGATTTTCTGTAGTTTGAGATGATATGCTTAGGTGTAGATTTTTTAAATTATTTATCATCTGTGGTGTTTTCTGAGTTTCCTGGGTCTATGGTTTGGTGTTTGTTATTAATTTTGGATAATTCTCAGCCATTATTATTTCAAATATTTCTTCTGTTCTTTTCTCTCTTTTTTGCTTCTGATGTTTCCAGTATGTGTATGTTATACTTTTTGTATTTGTCCCATAGTTCTTAGGTGTTCTATTCCTTTTTGCCTTTGCTTTTCAGTTTAGGAAGTTTCTACTGACATACCTTCAAGCTCACTGGTTCTTTTCTTGGCTGTGTTTAGTCTACTAGCAAGTTCATCAAAGTCATTCTTTGTTTCTCTTACAGTGTTTTTTATTTCTAGCATTTCTTTTTGATTCTTTCTTAGAGTTTCCATATCTCTGCTTACGTTACCTATTTGTTCCTGTATGGTGCCCACTTTTCCCATTAGAACCCTTAGCACATTAATTATAGATTTTTTAAAAATAAATTTATTTATTTATTTATTTTTGGCTGTGTTGGGTCTTCACTTCTGTGCGAGGGCTTTCTCTAGTTGCGGCGAGCGGGGGCCACTCTTCATCGCAGTGCACGGGCCTCTCACTATCGTGGCCTCGCTTGTTGCGGAGCACAGGCTCCAGACGTGCAGGCTCAGTAGTTGTGGCTTACGGGCCCAGTTGCCCCATGGCATGTGGGATCTTCCCAGACCAGGGCTTGAACCCATGTCCCCTGAATTGGCAGGCAGATTCTCAACCACTGCGCCACCAGGGAAGCCCTGTTATTTTTAATTCCTGGTCTGATAATTCCAAAGTCTCTACTATAGCTGAGTCTGGCTCTGATGTCCATATTATTGCTTCAGACTGTGTGTTTTTTTTTGTTTGTTTTTTGCATGCCTTGTAATATTTTATTGAAAGTTGGACATGATCTATTGGGTAGCTGGATTTGGGTATTTTCCTTCCCTCAGGTTGGTTAGGCTTTGGTAAACCCAAGTAATTTAAGTTCTGGTGAAATAGTTTCCCTAGAGGGCAAAGCTTGTTAAGGAGAAGAGAGCATTCCAGGTGTATTTCAAGATCATTATAGAAGAATTAAAAAGAGAGAAAACAAATAAAAAGGCAGCCCTAAGTCAAAACATATCAATAAATACATTAAATATAAGTAGTCCAAACATACCAATTTAAAGACAATGACTCAGAATGGATTAAAAAAACAGTGACCCAACCATAAATTATTTATAATACACCCATTTTAAATACAAGTAGGCTAAAAGTAAAATGATAGAAATAGATATGCCATGAAAATATCAACCAAAATAATGCTTGTATGGATTTACTAATAACAAAGTAGATTTCAGAAAAAGAAAAACTACCAGAAGTAAATAGGATCATTACATAATGATAAAAGAATAAATTTATCCGAAATTTATAAACACCATACATTTGTATACATCTGACAGCTTCAAAATATTTCAAGAAAAGCACATAAAAATGAAAGAAAAAAGGACAAATCCAAAGTTAAGTTGTTGACTCCTACATTGCTCTCAGTAATTGATAGAACAAGTAGACAGAAAGTCAGTGTAGTGGGTTGAAAGGTGGCCCTCCCTTCCAGAAGATATGTCTACCTGAAACCTCTGAATCTAACCTATTTAGAAAAATACTCTTTGCAGATGTAATTAAGTTAAAGACCCTGGGATGAGATCATCCTGGATTAGGGTGGACCCTAAAGCTAATGACAAGTATCTTTTTAAAAGAGGAGAAGGGAGAAGACACACAAGGGGAAGGTGATATGAAGATGATGGCAGAGATTGCTGTGATGCATCTATAGGTCAAGAATAGAAAGGATTGCTAGCATCCACCAGAAGCCAGGAGAGAGGCATGGAATATACTCTCCCTCAGAGCCTCCAGAAGGAATCATCTCTGTTGACATCTTAATTTTAGAATTCTGGCCTCCATAACTGTGAGATAATAAATTTATGTTGTTTTAAGCCACCAAGTTTGTGACAATTTGTTTTGGCTTCCCTAGGAATCTAATACAGTCAGCAAAAATATAGAAGAACTAAGGAATACAATAACTGGATCTGCTTGACGTTTATATAACATTTCACCCCACAGCAGCAGAATACATGATTTTTTCAGTGCACATGAAACATTCATCAAGACAGAACACATCTAGAGGCATACAACAAACCTTAACAGAATTTAAAATAATTGAAATTACACAAAGTGGTTTTTTTTTTTTTTTTTTTTTTCGGTACGCGGGCCTCTCACTGTTGTGGCCTCTCCCGTTGCGGAGCACAGGCTCCAGACGTGCAGGCTTGGTGGCCATGGCTCATGGGCCCAGCTGCTCTGTGGCATGTGGGATCTTCCCAGACCCCCTGCACCAGCAGGCAGACTCTCAACCACTGCACCACCAGGGAAGTCCCAAAGTGTGTTTTTTGACATAATGAAATTACACTGGAAATCAGGAACAGAACAATAATTGGTAAATCTCTCAACATTTGGAAATTAAATGTCACACTTCTATATAATCAACGAATCAAATAATAAGTTTCAAGGGACACTAAAGAACATTTTGAACTAAACAAAAATGGCAATATAACATTAATATTTGTTGTACACAGCTAAAGCAGTACTTAGAGTGAAATTTATAGCATTAAGTGGTTGTTCTAAAAAAGAAGAAAAGTACCAAATCAATAATCGAATTTTCCACCTTAAAGAACTATAAAAAGCAAGCAGAAAGAAGGAAATAATAAATATTGATATTACAGTAGAAATCATTAAAATTGAAAACAGAATACAATAGAGAATACAATAGAGAAAATCAATAGAACAAAAGTTGGTTCTTTAAAATGATTATTAGAATTGATAAAACTTTAGCCAAACCTATAAAGAAAAAAAAAAAAGAGAAGGCATAAATAACCAATATCAGAATTGACAAATGGAAGTCACAGACATTAAATGATGATACAGGAAAACCACAAAAAACTTTATGAATATAAATTTGAAAACTTAGATGAAATGGATGAATACCTTAAAGACCACAAACTACCAAAAGTCACCCAAGAATAATTAGATGTTTTGAATAGTCCTAAATCAATTAAATAAATAGAATTCATAGTTAAAACTCTTCTGAAAAAGAAGTATCTAGGCTCAGATAGTTACATGGGAAAATTCTATCAAATATTTAAAAAATAAATAACACAAATTTTACACAATCTCTTTTTCCAAAGGATAGAAGAGAAAGGAAAGCTCTCAAATTATTTTATTAGGCCAGCATTATCCTAACGCCAAAACCAAAGACAGTACAAGGAAATAAAATAACAGACCAATATTCCTTATGAACATAGGTGCAAAAATTCTTAACAAAATACTAGCAATTCAAATATAGCAATATATAAGAAGAATAATATACCATGACCAACTTGGTTTTATTCCAGGAATACAATTGCTGGTTCAATGTTTTAAGTATAATCAACCATGTCAACAGGCTACAGAAAAAGAAATACCTGATCATATCAATTTATACAGAAAAAATTATTTGACAAAATTCACAGTCATTTGTGACAAAACCTTTAGGAAGCTTGGAATGAAAAAGAGCTTCCTTAATTCATTAAAGGACATCCATAGCAAATATATAGCTAACATCATTCTTAATGGTGAAAGATTGAATACTTTATTCTTGAGATCGTAAAGAAGGCAAGGATGTCCCTTTTCACCACTTCTGTTTAATGTCGTACTGGAAGAGCTAGCCACTGAAGTAAGAGAAGGAAAACGAAGTAAAGCACATGTAGGTTGGAAATGAAGAGCTAAAACTGTCCCTATTTGTAGATGACATGATTGTCTACATAGAAAATCCCAAAGAACCTACAAAAACATTTCTACAAGTACTATGCAAGTTTATCAAGGTCATAGGATATAAGGTCAACATAAAATTCAATTGTATATCTATATATTGTATTTTCAGCAATGAAAAATTAGAAATAAACCATTTACAAGAAATTAAAAAGTGAAATCCTGAGATAAAATTCTAACAAAATGGGGCAGAATCTGTAGTCTGAAAACTACAAAATGCTGATGAAAAAAAAATATAGACATATAAATGGAGAGACATATTGTGTTCACGGATTGGAAGACTCAATATTTAATATCTTAACTGTCTCTAAACTACAGATTTTACACAATTTGAAACAAAATCTTCACAGGAATTCTTGTTGATCTAGACAAGATGATTCTAAAATTTATATGGAAAAGCAAGGGAACTAGCATAGACAAAACAAGTTTTAAAAAGAAGAATAAAGTTGGAGGCCACACTAAAAAATTTCAAGACTTACTATAAAGCTACAATAGTTGACACAGTACAGAATTAATGAAGGGATGGATACAAAGACGAGTAAAACAGAATAGAAATTCCAGGAATGTAGCCATACAAATATGGCTACTTGATTTTTGATGAATGTAGAAAGGCAATTCAATGGAAAAATGAAAATTTTACAATATATTTAGAACAATCAGCCATCTGTATGGTAATAAATGAATATCAACCTAAACCTCACAGCTTATACAAAAATTAACTCAAGTGGATGAGAGATCTAAATATAAAGTCTAAACCCACAAAAGTTTTAAGGAAAATAGAAAATCTTAACAACCTGTGGTTAGATTTCTTAAGTATAAAACTAAAAATGCAACCCATAAAATTAAAAAGTGATAAATGGGACTTCATCAAAATTAAAACATTTTCCTTTGTGAAAGACACTGTTGAGAGAATGAAAAGACAAGCTACAGACTGGGAGAAAATATTTGCAAATCACACAATCAACAAAGCACTTGTATCCATAATATACAGTGAACCCTTGAATAACATGGGTTTGAACAGCACAGGTCCACTTACATGAGGATATTTTCAATAGTAAACATGACAGTACTACACGATCTGCTGTTGGTTGAATCTATGGATGTGGAACCAAGGATGTGGAGGAATTGCATATACCAAGGGCTGACTGTAAGTTATACTCGGATTTTGGATTGTGTGGAGGATTGGTACCCCAGCCCCCGCATTGTTCAAGGGTCAACCGTATAAGAAACTCTCAAAATTCAACAGTAAGAAAGCAAACAATTCAATTAACAATTGGGCCCCAAAACTTGAATAAATCCTTTACCGAAGAGGATATATGGCTAGCAAATAAGCAAATTAAAATATATATAATCAATATGCTTTGCCATTAAGGAAATCCAAATAAAAACTGACGAGCTGTCCCTATGTACCTAGTAGAATGGCAAAAAATGCAACTAAAGAAAACCCTGCAATATCAACTGCTGGTAAGAATGTGGAACTCCTGGAACTCTCATTGCTGGTGAGAATGCCAAAAAATATAACCACTCTGGAAAACAGTCTGGCTGTTTCTTGTAAAGTTAAAGATACACCTACTTACCATATACCCTTGTAATTCCCACTCAGGTATTTCCTGTAGAGCAGGTCTCTCAACTGTAGAACTATTGATATTTTGGTCCAATCAGTTTTTGTTGTTGGGGGCTGTCCTGTGCATTGTCAGATAATGCACCTTGACTTCTACCCACTAGATGATAGTAGCAACTCTTCAGCCTCCCCACCCCCCAACAAACTCCCACTCTGCTTTAGTTGTGACAATCAAAAATGTCCCTCAGAGATAGCCAAAAATCATATGAAAAGATGCTCAACATCATTAATTATCAGAGAAATGCAAATCAAAACTACAATGAGGTATTACCTCACATTGGTCAGAATGGCCATCATCAAAACGTCTACAAACAATAAATGCTGGAGAGGCTGTAGAGAAAAGAGAACCCTCTTACACTGTTGGTGAGAATGTAAATTGGTAACAGCCACTATGGAGAACAGTATGGAGGTTCATTAAAAAACTAAACATAGAGCTACCATATGGTCCAGCAATCCCACTCCTAGGTATATATCCAGAGAAAACCATAATTTGAAAAGATAAATGCACCCCAATGTTCATTGCAGCAGTATCTACAATAGCCAGGACAGGTAACCAACCTAAATGTCCATCAGTGGATGAATGGATAAAGAAGATGTGGTACATATATACATTGGAATATTACTCAGCCATAAAAAGAACCAAAAAATTCCACTTGCAGCAGCAAGGATGGACCTAGAAATTATCATACTAAGTGAAGTAAGTCAGATGGAAAAAGACAAATATTATATGATATCACTCATATGTGGAATCTAATTTTTTTTAAAAATGATATAAATGAACTTGTTTACAAGACAGAAATAGACTCACAGATTTCAAAAACAAACTTACGGTGACCAAAGGGGAAATGTGGAGGGGAGGGATAAATTAGGAGCTAGGGATTAACATACACACACTACCATATATAAAATAGATAACCAACAAGGACCTACTGTATAGCACAGGGATATTCTGTAATAACCTATATGGGAAAAGAATCTGTAAAAGAATGAATATATGTATATGTATGACTGAATCACTATGCTGTATGCCTGAAACAACACAACATTGTAAATCAACTGTACTCTAATAAAATTTAAAAAAAATAAAATGAAGAAAAAAAAAAACTCCCCCAGCAAAACTCCCCAAACCCAAAAATGTCCCTCAGGCATTGCCAAAGCTTCCCTTCAGGGCAAAATCATAGAGCAATGAGAACTCATATTCACACAAAACCTGTGCATGAATGTTCATAGCAGCTCTATTCATAATTGCCCCAAACTGGATACAGCCCAAATGTTCTTTAGTAAGTCAATTGATAAACAAACTCATACATCCATACAATGGAATGTTGCTCAGCAATGCAAATGAACAAACTACTGACACACAGCAATATGGACAAATCTCAAGGGCAATATGCTGATGGAAAGAAGCTGGTCTCAAAAGGTCACATAGGGACTTCCCTGGTGGCGCAGTGGTTAAGAATCCACCTGGGAATGCAGGGGACTCAGGTTCGATCCCTGGTCTGGGAAAATCCCACATGCTGTGGAGCAACTAAGCCCGTGAGCAACAACTACTGAGCCTGTGCTCTAGAACCTGCGAGCCACAGCTACTGAGGCCATGCACCACAACTACTGAAGCCTGCACTCCCTAAAGCCCACATGCCGCAACTACTGAGCCTGCGTGCCACAACTACTGAAGCCCTTGTGACTACAGCCCATGCTCCGCAACAAGAGAAGCCACTGCAATGAGAAGCCCACGCACCACAACGAAGAATAGCCCCTGCTCACCGCAACTAGAGAAAACCCGCGCACAGCAACGAAGACCCAACTGCAGCCGAAAAAAAAAAAATAGATCACATACATGATTCCATTTATGTGACATTTATGGAAAAAAGGTGAAACTATAGCTGTGGAGAATAGATCAGTGGTTGCCAAAGGTTAGGGGAGGAGGGAGCATGTTATTACAAAGGGCCAGTGTTTGGGGATGATGAAACTGGTCTCTTTTCTGATTGTGATGGTGCTTACACAAATCTAGACTGTGTCGAAACTCATAGAATTGTACATTAAACAAAGTCAATTTTACTGTATTTTAGTTAAATGAAACAAAACAAAAACAGCATATATACCTGAGGTCTGCTCACACCAGTTCCTGTCTTACCTAAATTTGGTGAATCTAGTTAGAATCAGGATGTACTTGAAAATGAGGTGATTGGAAACAAGACAGAGGTGTAGAATCTGCCCTTATCTCTCAACATCATGCCTTTCCATGACTCTTGCCTCTAACACTTCCTTTGTTACCCCAATGCCTTATGCAAAATACCAAGGTATGCTTGAACTAAAAAGAGAAATTGTATCCCAATTTCCAAAGAGATGATAGTTAGGGGTAGTTAAGGTTCTCATTCTGGAGTAAACAATTTTTAAAGAGCCAGGGATTTGCTATTTTTAAAAGGCACATCTGAAACTAAATAAGTTTATTCTATTATTATCTCTCAATGCAAATGTCCCATGTGTAAAGAACCCTACTTTAAGAGTGAGGAAATGAGGCTTCATCGAATGCATAATCACAAAAGTAGTAAATGGTGATACCAGGAATCAAAACTTACTGCTCTTTTTACGGTAGTATGTAATCACTGTATCAGGGTTGAAGGAGACGTTTTTATTTTCTAGGAATATCTCATGTCTTATTAAGCTATCTCTCCTGAGTCCTCAGCAACCTCACTCTCAGAATAATACTAAGCCTGGGTTCCAGCGTCTCAGGCATGACCTCTGGCTAGTGGAGAAGATCCCCACCTCTTTAACTTCAGAGTTTGTCTCCTCAATCATTAAGCACCCAGTGTTGGGAAGTGAATACTGAAAACAAGAATCCTAATAAAACCAAGAATAAACACACCTTAGCCCTGAGTAATCAGATGAAAACTCCGCTCTGGAAGTCCCATGTCAAGAAGGATAAGTTACAGTTCTTCAAAATTTTCCACAATGTCTTTATCATCTGTTAGCTTAGACTCTCCTTTAATTTGGTTGTTATTGGGATCTTTTTAACATAAGAACTTTAGGATATTTGTTTTTATAAAGAAATCAGGAAGCAGAATTGCATAGCTATAACTAATGAAAACCATTGTCAGAAAGAAGGAAACCAGGATGACTGATTCTGCTTATTAGTTTGTTCCTCAGAGCTGCTCCAAGCCCTTTAAATATTTAGGTTAGACTTTTTGCTCTTTTTTCTTTTCTTTTTGACATTAATTTCCTTCTTGACTCAAAGAATTGTTTTTGATGGAAGGTTAATGGTTCTGGACGTATGGCCACAGTTTACAGATATGTAGTAAAGATAAAGTTTTTTTTCTGAAAGGAAAAAAATCTCAGTGCCAAGAATAGCTCTGCCTAAAAATCCTCCTCTTCTCTATCTAGTAATATTCCTCTCATCTTTTGAGAATCAAATGTCATCAGCTGTGTGAAGCAATTCTTTTTAAAAAATTATTTATTTATTTGTTTATTTATTTATGGCTATGTTGGGTCTTCATTGCTGTGCATGGGCTTTCTCTAGTTGTGGCAAGCGGGGGCTACTCTTCATTGCAGTGCATGGGCTTCCCATTGTGGTGGCTTCTCTTGTTGCAGAGCACCGGCTCTAAGCATGCGGGTTTCAGTAGTTGTGGCACGTGGTCTCCGTAGTTGAGGCTCACGGCTCTAGAGTGTAGGCTCAGTAGTTGTGGCGCATGGGCTTAGTTGCTCCGTGGCATGTGGGATCTTCCTACACCAGGGCTCAAACCCGTGTCTCCTGCACTGGCAGGCAGATTCTTAACCACTGTACCACCAGGGAAGTCCCCGTGAAGCAATTCTTTAAGGAAAAAAAAAAGCTTTATTGAGATATAACTTACATAACATACTATTCATCTATTTAAAGTATATAATTCAATGATGTTGGGAACATTACATTATTAATTGTAAAAATTGTGGTTAAATATGACATAAAACTTTAACATTTTCACCATTTTAAAGTGTATAGTACAATGGCATTAATAACACTTATAATCACCACTATCTATTTCCAAAACATTTTCATTGCTCCAAATAGAAACTCTGTGACCATTAAACAATAATTCTCATTTTCCCCTCACGAAGCCATTTTTAACAGTCTGAGGCCAAGTTTGCAGCAATCTCTTTTAGATGCCCATGGAGTTCTACTTATATATCTTTCAAATTATTCACTTTTTGTAATAATAAGTTTACACATTTGTTCCTTTCACTAGATTGGTTTTTATGGGTATATAATCATATCAGCTGCAAATAATAATTGTGTACTTCCTTTCATAATTAATCAGAAATAATTAGTTAAATTAAAATTATTATTAAGATCAGTAAAGAGGGCAAAGAGTATCTTTACCATAAGAACCAGTAGAGTAGATCTTTCTATCCACTTGATTGAATCTAGATAGACAAAAGAATGACAAAATCCAGTCATATAAAATATGAAAAACTGATTCTAAAGTTTGTATGGAGAGGCAAAACCCCCAGGGTAGGCAAATCAATTTTAAAGAACAGAGTCAGAGGACTGACACTACCTGACTTCAAGAATTACTATAAAGCTACAGTAATCAAGGTAGTATGATATTATTGGTGAAAGAATGATGAACAAGTCAAGGGAACAGAAAAGAGACTCCAGAAACAGACCCACATAAATAAAGTCAGCTGATGCTTGACAATGGAGCAAAGACAGCCTTTTCAATAACTGGTACTGGAACAACTGGTCACCCATCCATACAAAAACAATAAATAAATCTAGACACAGAGCTTACACCCTTTCCAAAAATTAACTAAAAATGAATCATAGACCTAAATGTAAAATGCAAAACTATAAAACTTCTAGGAGATAACAAAGGAGAAAACCTAACTGACCTTGGGTATGGAGATGACTTTTTAGATATCATACCAAAGGCACAATCCATGAAGGAAATAATTCATAATCTGGACATCTTTAAAATTAAAAACTTGTGCTCTATGAAAGGCAAGGGAATGAGAAGAAAAGCTGCAGACAGAGAAAGTATTTGCAAAAGATACATCTGACAAAGAACTGTTATCCAAAATATACAAAGAACCCTTTTTTTCCCCTCTAGGATAATTTGGCACATTTTCATGTGAAAAAAAATTAGAAACCACTTGATACATATATAATACACACACACACATGGAAACTGAAGCATCTATCTGTAGAATCTGAAATATGAGCTTTTAGATAGGGCTGTAGCTGTAGATAGCACATCAGTTCCCACACTGAAAGATTCCCTTATTTATTTCAAAATTGCCGTGGGAAATGCTAGCTGTGCAATACTAACCATCTCCTGAGGGAAGAGTCTACCATTGCTTAAACATGAAATTTATCTTTACTACACACATATCCTTTGCCAAACCCATCTGAAAAGCTATTTATTTGGAAGGTTTATTTGATCAATCTACTTTGTAGCCAAAACACCTTCTAGTCCTGCAGTCAAATTTTGGAGCATATTTTCAAGCAGAACTGGATTCCATACGTTAAAAGATAAATATGAACTAAAACTTAGTAAAACAACCCATAGTAACCACATCAAGATGAAAGTTTCACTGCTAAGCTACGTCAAAATTATACTTATGTAAAAGGCACAAAATACATATATATTAAAAATTTATGGTCAAAATAAACCAGCTAAGCTGTTTAATTTATTCCCTTCTTGTCAACCAAAGAACTTCTCTAGTGTGTAGTACAATTTAGTGGTTAAGACTACAGGTTCTGGAGCCTACCTCCCTGCTTTTGAATCACACTTCCCACCACTTACTAGCTCTGCATCCCTGGCCAAGTTATTTAACTTTCTCAGGGCCTCAGTTTCACTTTCTGTAGAAGAGGGGAAGCAGTTCTACTAGTTTCATAGCGTTGTTGTGAGGATAAATTAGAAAATACAATTAAAATGGTTAGAAAAGCATCAACGCATAGAAAACATTTGTTAATCATTATTGTTAATAATACAGTAATTTTTCATTTTATTTCCCAATTTCCATCTAAGTCTTCCAACTTAAAATATAAAATTGTTGTTAAGGGGAGATTGGGTGTCTTGCTTTTGTCTCCACATGTCTCCACAGCTAACACAATACAGGGTACATAGCATGGATTCACTACATATTTTATGGAAGAAGAAAGGGAGGGAAGGAAAAAAAGAGAAATGAAGGAAGGAGGGAGCAAAGGAGGGAAAAAAGAGGAGGGGAAGGGAGGGGAAAGGAGAAGAAAGGAGAGGAGAGAAAATAAAGGAGTAAAACTGAAAATGTATAGTCAGGAGTAGAAAACCAACAGTAATATGGCATGAGTTCATGTTTGGTAGTAGAACTCTCTTAATAATTTCACAGGTAACTTGATTGTTCTTTATCTAAATCTACTTACTTAATACTTTTGATATATATGTACGATCACAACTGTTTGAATACATTACAAGTGTGCTTTCTGGTTAACTTTCCAAATATTTTAAAGCATTTAGTTCATTTGGTTTATACACACACATTGAAAGGTATGAGGAAAAACACAGAATGAAGCATAAATTCATGTACACAGGCTAATTCAAAGTTAAGCTTTTAGACTTGTTTACCCTAAAACCCACTTCCGGCTTTCCGACAAATACAGCCTGAAGGCTGGTTGGATTGGTGAGGACTGAGGCAGCTTCTGGAATTTCTGAGCAGCTCTAGTCAGTACAAGATTGCTCCAGTAGTCTTCAGTTACATGGACAGTCTGCTGTGGCAAACAGATGTCTCACTATTGGATCCTCCAACCTGGCTCAGTGACCATATTATTGGGTTTGCCTTTGAGTACTTTGCCAACAGTCAGTTTCATGACTGCTCTGACAAGGTCTGCTTTATCAGTCCTGAAGTCAACAAGTTCATCAAGTGCACAGGCAACCCAGTTATTTAAAAAAAAAATTTCATAGGTAGATATTAACCAAACCATTAGGTGTTTAATTTGTTAATTTAAATATGCTATGATTTTAACAAGAAGTAACAAAATTGTTATTCTATTTCAGAGAAAAAAAAATTTTGGAAGCAATTATTCACCAGATAGTGAAATTATGATCATACATGATAATAAAAAAGGATGACAATAATGTAATAAAATGTAAAAATAAATTCAAAACATGTAATTATCCTGCTAATTTAACTAAATCTAATTAGAATGAATTTGGGTAGTCTAAGTGATCTAGTTTGGCTGACCAGATTTTTCCTTAATAAAATAGTCGATTTCTCTCTTCACTTTGTACCTGATAAACTTAGTACAAATGTACTTGTTTATAATTTGAAGTGATGTATTTTCATGATTTTCCAGTAGTGCTAATTCCTATAGAACAAATATGTTCTCAAAATATTTCTCCAATATTTTCTCAAAATTGATGGTGTATTTTTATCCACTAAATAAACATTTTCTTGTTTAAAAAAATAGAATTGAATACTTAGATAATGAAATTTTGGAGAACCGTCTAAGATTAGAAGCAATAGAATTATGTCACAAAGGAATTTTTCAGTGGTTTAACTATAAATTTAAATACTTTTAAAAATGTCAAGATATGAACTGATAAAATATTTTCTGCAAAATTGAGAGACTAAATGTTAAGATGTTTGTTATATAAAGAATTGATGTCAACCGAGAAATTTAAAAAACATTGAAATCAAAATAAAAAAATCAACAAAGGAAATACACCATATTGAAGAGAAGAGATATATTAGTAAAACCAGTGTTTGAGGGAAAATAAAGTTGAAACACACTAGTATTAAAATAAATGTAATTTAAAACAATAGTACGTCTCCATTTTCACCTGTCACATTTGCAAATAATTTATTTTATTTTTTAGCATCTTTATTGGAGTATAATTGCTTTACAATGGTTTGTTAGTTTCTGCTTTATAACAAAGTGAATCAGCTATACATACATATATATATATATATATATATATATATATATATATATATCTCCCCATATCTCCTCCCTCTTGCATCTCCCTCCCACCCTCCCTATCCCACCCCTCTAGGTGGTCACAAAGCACCAAGCTGATCTCCCTCAGCTATGTGGCTGCTTCCCACTAGCTATCTATTTTACATTTGGTAAAGTATATATGTCAATGATACTCACTTTGTCCCAGCTTACCCTTCCCTGTCCCCGTGTCCTCAAGTCCATTCTCTACGACTGCTTCTTTATTCCTGTCCTGCCCTTGCAAATAGTTTTAATGACAATGTTTTATAATTTAACCACCAGTATTTAAAGTGATGAATTTTGTAAGGGAGACTTAATTGAGATATCCAACTCCTTTCTCTTGGTGAGCAGACAGCTATCCAAACTCCTCAGTCAGAAAATGGATTTTGTATGACTCTTTTATTCAGGCAACAATCCAATTATTAGAATATGATATATGTGATGTTATATAATTGTTTTGGCATAACTAAATATCTTGTTCCAGAAAAATCTTTGACTATAGTTATGACAGGGGAAATAAGACACCTGGGCTTCAAGCCTTTCTGTATAAATATTAAACAGCAGTTGACTTAAAAAGCAAAACAAAGCCAAACACAAACAAGCCAATTAAGAAACAAACAGGGGTGGTTTCCAGACCCAGCTTCACCTATGTCATTTTAGGCCATGGCTAAACGTACTTCCATGGAGCTTGAGAGATTCCTGGGACCTGAACAGACTTAAATTGGTAGTAATATTTCCTCCAATTACCTCATTGTCCAGGTGAATTCATGGCATTCATTGTCAGCTAAACAAACTTTGGATATGACTAAATATGTCTCTCAGTACTCTTGTTAAGGAGTGTTATACATAACTCTTACACTTTGCTGCAATGATAAAAGAGACACTGGTGTGGCATGACAGCTAGTCTTACATATTGCTGGTGGCAATATAAACTCTTGAGAATATATTTGACAGTCAAGAAGAATAAAAATGTTTATATTTATACTTTGGTTGATTGATAACTTAATTCAATAATATATGATCTGGTACTTCCATCCCTAGGAATCCATCATAAGGAAGTAATCCATCATAAGGAAGTAATCCTGTACATGAAAAGTTGGAAAATATCCAAATGTGATGTAAAATGGAGATGAATAGCTATAATCCAATTGTCCAATATCATTGGCCACGCAACCCATTTTACATCCTCTTGATGGAGTATCATGTAATCATTAAAAATGATCATGAAAGTATGTAACAATATTAAAACGTTTATAAACCATGGTATTATCTGCAAAAAAGTATTAGAACTATATTTTTAGTATGATTACAACTAGATAAAATATATGTATAGAAGGAAAAAGAAAGGACATAATAATTAAAAAATACTATAAAGATAGCAAAGCTTATGTAGGATCATATTTTTTAAAATATGCTGTTTTCCATATTGTCTATAATATGGCTATATGATTTGCATAAAGAAAAATAGGCCAGATAAGGAGATGGTGAAGGGAAACACAAAAATCCAATCATTAAATAGTATATAATTATTCTATATATTTAATTTTTAAGCCAATGACTTCTAGAAGAAATCATCAGCTGGCAGCACAGGAAGTCACATTTCATGGAAATTAATCCTGTGATTCCAAAACTGAAAACTGGTTAGAATCCATTTTTGATATGTGATTGCATCTACTGAAATGTATGTAAACTAAACCATAATAATTTATGTTGAAAAACAAGCCATATTATTTGCTGATAATATAACCCTTTTCTCTTAGTACTTCAGTTCTTGTTCAGCTTGAGAAACCCTATCTCTCTGAATCATTGGAACACCTTCAGAAAGTCCTTCTACCCAGAAGCACCACTGGATCCAGAATTTTCACCAACAGAGACTGAGCTGAGAATAAAGGGGATCATGGAAAAGCTAGACCAGCTGATCCCACCCAGACCCTTCTCCCACGTGAGCTCCACCACCAGCGCCACACACAGTAAAGCCACCCTCCTCAGCCCTCGAGACACATACTGCAGGGAGGATCAGCTAGACGTCCTGCTGGAGGTGAGGGACCACTTGGGACGCAGGAAGGAATATGGCGGGGATTTCCTGAGGGCCAGGATGTCCTCCCCAGCCCTGAAGGCAGGCGCTTCAGGAAAGGTGACAGACTTCAACAATGGCACCTACCTTGTCAGCTTCACCCTGTTCTGGGAGGGCCGGGTGTCTCTGTCTGTCCTGCTCATCCTCCCCAGTGAAGGGGTGTCGGCTCTCTGGAGGGCAAAGAACCAAGGCTATGACAGGGTGATCTTCACAGGCCAGTTTGCCAATGGCACCTCCCATGTCAATACTGATTGCGCCCTGGTTTTAAATTCAAGTGCTGAACTGTGTGAGAACCTGCACTATCGCGACCAGGAAGCCTTCTACTGCGTGAAGCCTCCACGTGTTCCCTGTGAGGCACTGACCCACGTGACCACCAGGAATGCAAATATTTCCTATCTTGGAGAGAAAGAATGGATCATTTTCCGCAGGTAAACGGGCCTTCAAACACAATCATCAATACAAAGAGGGAGACTTAGTTTCAGAACAACACTGCCTAATAACTTTTCTTAATCAAGCTCCCTTATGTTGACTAGTTTATAATCAGAGATTCAGTGCAGATGGTAATATATTCACAGGGTCCCATACAGGTCACCTCTACAACTGTGGTTTTATTCATCCTGAGCTCTTTGCTAAAAGGAGTACAACCAATGAAGCAATTCATGTAGGTCTATAGTTCTCCAGAGTTTGTAATACTTCCAGATAGGAATTTTCTGGAGACCAGTATTTTCTATAATGTGTTCCATGGAATACCAATCCTATAGAGTGTTAATGGATGCTATGCAAAAACAAAAAAAAAGAACAACAACAACAAAATAAAACAAACAACAAACCCAAGGGGAAGGAATGCTATCATTATTTAGTCTACCTCACCCTTTACATCAAATGAATCACCAAATCCTGTGAATTGTACCTCCCAAGTATCTCCTGAACCAAGCCATTTCACTCTATTGCTGTTGCCTCTATCCTTGTATAAACTATCATTGTACCTCAATTAGGTTATTACAACAATCTCCAGAGATGTTTACTTTCTCACAGCCTTGTTTCCTTCCTATCCACTCCACACCCAGACTAATGTTTACTTTTACTTGCTCAAAACACTTAATATGATCCCATTGCTCTAAGGATGAAATCCAAACCCTTTAATGTGTTTACAAGGACTTACCTAGCTCTGAAGCCCCTTATCTCACCTTTCTGCTGCCTTGCTCTCTGTCAGTCAAATTGAACTCCTTTAATTTCACAAACGGACTGTGGTGTCTCTCAGCTCTGGCATTTCACAAGCCTTCATCTAAACATCATTTCCTCTATGTTTGGGTAAAATGCTAGTCTCATACTCTTCCACTGCATTCTATTCTTCCCCAATCATAATACTCATTACACTATTAAATTTCAAATACATATTTTATACCCTCTGTTAAATTGTAAGCTCTGTGAGGCAATAACTGTAACTATTTTTTCACCATTCATTCAATTTATAAATAGCACATTCTATATACCAGACACAGCTCTAGGTGTTGAGAATTTAACATTGTATTTGGGTAGAAAGACAACAAACCAATAAACAAATAGATTTGTAATATAAAGTCATCAGAATAAGAGATCTGAATGTGATGGTGAATGCTATTTTAAAAGCGTGGTCAGGTAAGACCTGTCTTGAGCACCAATCTGAGGATGGGTAACTTGAACAGTAACCTGAATGAAGTGAAGAAGAGAGCCTTGTGAATTATGGGGGGAACACTATTTCAGGAAGAGGAATAGAACCTGAAGCAATGGCATGCTAGAATGTTCCAGGAACCATGAGGAGGACCAGGGAGGCTGGAATGCAATAAGAGAGGGAGAAAGGAGGTCAGGCGAGTAGGCAGAGCCTTAGAGTATCCCTTAACTTTAGTCTCTATTCCTTCAAGTGGGATGGAACACAAAACATTTCCCAGAATTACTTGACTGTGGACCACTTATTTATTTATGTATTTATTGGCTGCACTGCGCGGCATGCAGGATCTTAGTTCCCCAACCAGGGATCAAACCTGTGCTCCCTGCACTGGGAGCACAGAGTCCTAACCACTGGACTGCCATGGAAGTCCTGGACCACCTATTTAATGGATCATTTTCAGGGATTGTGGTTCCATAGTTTGGTAAATGCTGCTGTAGAAAGGTCTTGGTTTTCGAGAAGAGCAAGTTGGATATCACAATATCCTGGAAATTCAAGTTCAAATCCAATTCAAACATTATGATGACACAAGGGGAGGGGGTAGGATACAAGAGACCTTACCTGGCTACAGGATTTCCTTTCCACTCCTAGGTCACCTTTACTTCTTTTTGTTTTCTTGGTCAAGGTGTGAAAAAATCCATTTATCCTATGGCTCAGCCAAAAGAGGCTGGACTTTTTCAAATAAATATTTTACTGAAAACTAAAGGAGACATAATCATGGAGACATAAAGGCCTAAATAATTGCAAAGACAGAGACCTTCCTGTCTTGAAGGTCTGAGAACCATGTCTTAACTCTATGGGCAGAGACTACCTGTGCTGATTCCATATTCCTTGTTGGCCACATCTGCTCCCTCTTGAGATGGTCCTCCTTGCAGCTTGGATTGGAGGAGCTCTCCTTGCACACTCTCCTGGCTGCTCTCAGGAAATGCCAAGTCCCTGGTCTGGCAGATCTGCAGATCTGTATTTTGGGTCTAATCATGCTTCTCAAGTGAGCTATGTTCATGACAATAATCTGCCTGACCCCATTTTACTTCCCAAAAGACACATTTACTTCCTGGATCCCCTGCTCTATTCAAACCATCTAATCTCCCCCGCCTCCATCCCCCCTGCCCGCCCCCCACCCCCAATGCATGGAAGTAGATATCTCAATCTTCTCAAAGGTGATTTAGTGCCCACACAAGGAACAGTTGGCTTCATTGGTGATTCTGGATCCAAGAACTCTCACTATCACTGAGCTCTAGTGCCCCTTCTTAGGCCCACGCCAGGTTCTGTGGCATCCTTCTTTCCCACAAGTCCAGGGACTAAGCCTGTTTCTCTTTCATTTGTCACAAAGTAAATACATTTTCCTACCAGGGTTCTCTCTCCCAACCCTAGCTGCAGAATCAGATGTTACCTCCTCAGATACTCACTTCTTCAAAGTTAAAAAAGTCTTTTTTCTTCTTAATTTAAGAGTTTTATTGAAAATCATGATGGGAAAATAAACAAGGGGTATCACATGAGAACACATCACACAGGCAATAAGTTGTTGACAATTCTTTCTGTTTCTGTTATGTTTCTAATACTATGGACCCCTTCTGAAATGTGATACACAAGCACACTCAATACTAAGACAAGACACATTGAAATGAATGCCTTTATACCATGAGTACATATTTTTTTTTTTAGGTTTTTTTTTGTGTGTTTTTGCGGTACGCGGGCCTCTCACTGTTGTGGCCTCTCCTGTTGCAGAGCACAGGCTCCAGATGCGCAGGCTCACGGGCCCAGCCGCTCCGCAGCATGTGTGATCTTCCCGGACCGGGGCACGAACCTGTGTCCCCTGCAACGGCAGGCGGACTCTCAACCACTGTGCCACCAGGGAAGCCCCATGAGTACATATTTTTAATCCTAATTTTAAGGTCCCATCAAAGTTTGGCTTTGGTAACGAAATTTACGAGGTAGCTGGCTATTGGTCTCTTTTGTCAACTTCAACCTTACCTGGAACGGATGTAGAAGAATCAATGTTTCAAGTTTTAAAGTTGAAGTTTTCCACTGAGACAAATTTTAATTTGTGCCAAATAGAGGTCTGATAGGCACCTCAGTAAGATACTCTGGAGCGACTATGGTTGGCCAGAGTAGGTAGCGTCTAGTAAGTGGCAGAGTCAGAACTGGAATATCTCTATCCCCTATTCTAAAGTCAGTAGGCTATAGCACAGTCTCTCGTGACTCCATCGCTCTATGCAGCCATCACTGTCCAGATACCCCAGCCTCTCTGCTCTCCAGCCCTCAGATGCCCTTGATAAAGAAAATATTTTTCACTTGACCTAAAAAAATCCTTTCCTGTGACTCCAGCAATCCCTCTCAATTTTTGAAAATGTGTCCTTTGTCCCTCCTGGAGATCTCTGTGGCTCTGGGCCTGGAAGTCCTTCTTTCCCCCAGATGGATTTCATTCTGATGAAATGAATTTGATTGATCAGTAAAGTGACCATCTTAATTGGTAAGACCTATACCTTGAGGTGAAACTCACTGTGCCAGGGCCTTGAAATATTATAGTGAATAAAATTTGACCTACTTATTCACTATAATATTTCAAGGCCCTGGCACAGTGAGCTCTCAAGGAGATAACAGAGAACAGAAAATAGACTCCTGGGGGGATTTGTGAAGGAGAGTGCAGGGAGGAGAGACTGGAGAAGTAGATACTCGTGGGAAGTGTTATGCCAGTTGAGGACCTTGGTCCTTATCCTGCAGGTTGATGATGGAAAGTCATGGAAAGATTTGGTGTAGGGGAATAAAACAGGCAGCACAGAAGAGGTATTTAGGTGGGATAACCCAAAGGGGCAGAAAGACAATATTATAACAATCTAGGACATAGTTCTCAAAGTAATGTCCTTGTATCAGCAACCTCAGCATCACTTGAGAGTTTGTTGGAAACCCAAATTTGTGGACCCTGCCCCAGAACTAATTTTTTCTAGCTTTATTGAGGTATGATTGATAAATAAAAATTGTATATATTGAGGGTGTACAGCATGCTGTTTTGATACACATATACGTTGTAGAACAATTACTAAAATCAAGCTGATTAACATATCCGTCACCTCACATAATTTGCGTTTTTGTGTGTGTGATGAGAACTCTTAATACCTACTTTCTTAGCAGATTTCAAGTATACAATACATTATTATTAACTATCCCCACCATGCTGTATGTTAGATCCCCAGAACTTGGTCATCTTCTAACTGAAAGTTTGTACCCTTTAACCAACATCTCCCCACTTCCCCAACCCTCAACTCTTGGCAACCACCATTCTACTCTCTGTTTCTACTCTCTGAGTTCAGATTTTGTAGATTCCACATAAAAGTGAGATCATGCAGTATTTGTTTTTCTATATCTGGCTTATTTCATTTAGCAAAATGTCCTCCAAGGTCATCCATATTGTTGCAAATGGCAGGACTTTCTTTCTTAAGGCTATGGTACATATAAACCATATTTTTCTCTACCCATTTATCTATTGATAGACACTTAGGTTGTTCCCATATCATGGCTATTGCGAATAATGCTGCTATGACCATGGAAGTACAGAGATCTCTTCAAGTACCCAGAACTATCGAATCAGAAGCTCTGAAGATGAAACCCAGAAATCTGAGTCGTAACAAGCACTCTAGATGATTTTGATGCACGGTCGAGTTAGACAAGTACCTGCCTAGGAAAATGTCCATGAAGGACTGAATTACTACGAGTGGTAAATGTGGAAAGGGTGGCTTGTGGTAGAAAATCATTCGGAAGGTAAAATCAAAGAGATATATATTTGATTAATTGCACAAAGAAGGTGAGTGACTCTCTGGATCTCTGCATTCTTGTCATCAGTAGGAGAACAGTTTTATAGAATCTTGGCCCGTCTATTTCCTGCAAAATATCTAAAATGTATCAAAATAAAGAAAAAAGTATTTGTAGAGAGTTGAGAGTGGTTTGATCCCTCTAAGCCCCCCATGATTCATTCTTACTTTAGCGTCTGGACAGCTATCAGGCTATTTTACTTTCCCATTTCTTGAAGTTCCAACATGGGGCTTGAAATATGAAGGACTTTACCTCCATCGAGGTCTTGCCATGTAACAAGTCTATTGTGTTCATAATTTATCCATTTAAAGGACATTCTTACTTTAAGAGATATTTCTTGAATATTAACCATTTCAATCTTTCATTTCCTGGAATAAATAATATTAATCATCTTGGGTTTTGCAGAAGGGGTTTTATTCTTGGAAATATTTTCATATCAATTTAAACCAATTTTCATCTTGAGTCAGATATAAAAGGCTAGGTAACCCTTCATTTCAGCTGCCTTCTCTCAAAATGTACAGGTTATTTGTACTTGTATTTCAATTTGGGATTTGTTCCTGAAAAGCCAATAATTGGATACTGGTGAAAATGTCTCAAATGAACTACAGAGCTAGAAAATCTCTCTTTCAGCCAAACCATCTCAGTTGAAGTTCTATGAACTAGCAATTCCTGTGAATATTTTAAATTTTATCACATAAACTTCAGTGGTCAATACAAAGCCATCTCACTTATCAAAGTGATGTTTCTGCTATCCTGAAAGTAAAGTCAACTTCAGAAAAGCAAATTACTTCTGTTTTAACAGTCAATGGGGTATGCATTTATCCATTGCCCTTTTCTCATATATTTAGCACATGTTTATTGAGGACCTACTATAGGCAAAGAACTTTGCTAAATCCTGTGGAGATATAAATGGATGAGGAACCCAGACCTAAAGCTCACAGTCTATGGGAAAGACAGATCCCTTCTCTGCCATGGCAACCATTGTCCATACCCAACATTTACACCAAAGAAAGTTCTTTGACCCTTGAAGCCACTTGAGTCCTCTTAACACCCCTGTGGTTTCTGTCTTGCCTGGACAGTAATTTCTAGTAAAGTCAGGCAGTTTCTTATAAGACAGTGCCAGACTTATTTTAGGAGCCATTTATAAACCTGATATAATTCAATATGGATAAACTTAAGTCCCTAAACATATACCCCAAATCTGAACAATGTAGGTAGATGACAAAAAGATGTGTTTTTTAAGTGACAAAATAAAAAATGGCCTGAACCACACATGGATGGAAAGCTTGATATGAGTCAGTGAATTCAGCTTAGGCCACTTCAAAGTGGAATATTCAGAATAAGCAGATAAAGTTTCTCTTTTTCTGCACTAATCAGACCACGCAGAATATTAAGTTCAGTTCTGGGCACAAGAAAGAAACATTGAAGGAGTTTTCCTATTAACTAGAAAACATGGTTCTGATACATACAAAATAAACAACGTGTAATAGTCATTTTGTAAAGGTGTTCAAGCTTTCTCCATGGATAAGGAGTTTGAGGAGGAGAAGATGTCCAGTCCCCCCTGGCCAGTGTCATGGGTATGATATTCAACTGGGCTACCGAGTCCTGCTCTTTTGCCACCACACATTTCCCCCTGATTCTGGCTAGCTGTCTCACAACTGAGTGACATTAGGGACAAGATGAAGCCCTGGGAAACATTGCAAATGCACAAAGAAAAAAATTTAACCCCAGTCTAGGAAATACCATTCATTATTGGGATTATTCAAAAGTGAGAAATTTTAACTCATCCCTTAACATGAACTTATTAAATAAATATTTGGGAAGAGAGGATGGCAGAGACAGAGAAGGGTGGAGGGAAAAGGGGAAAAAGAGGAAGAAAATGAGGAAAGTGTTTCTGAAATAATTTGTGATAATAAAAGTTGCTGACTGTGGGAGTTTTTATTGCCAGAGAGTGAGAACATAGAAACAAACTGTCAGCTTGGCAGGAAGACTCCTTTTCCCAGTGGTTATACTGTGAAAAGAAGGTGGATTGCAGCATTTTGCAAACAGATCGAGTTAAATGAAACAAAAAATATAAATGACTGCTTGAAGAGAAAACTTATTTACCTCATGGGAGATTCAACACTGCGTCAGTGGGTTCACTACTTACCAAAAGTGGTTTAAAATTATGTATTTTATTTTTACTTTGAAACTATAGTTGCCTTCAGAGGTTATTTTTATAGAATTCTTTGCTTCCCTTTTCTGACATTTATTATTTTTCAAAATTTGCCAAATATTTGGATTTGGGCTTTTAATAAAAAGTTAAATTTTATTTTCTTCATTCACAAATATTAACATTTTCTTCCTCTTTCTCTATGCTGATAATAAGTTCAAAATTTTGTTAAGATTTGAATGCATCTGTTAAAGTTCCCTTCCTCCCACAGGCAGCAGCGCTCTTAGAGTTAGAAGTGATCTTGGCTAGAATTTTACAAATACGTGCATTTAAAAATTATATCATTATTTTCCTTTTGCTAAAAGATTTATTGATTTTTTTTCCCATCAGCCTTAAAATGTTTTTATCGTCATGGAGCTGGGATCTTTAAAACACATGTGCTTCTGGATGCTGAAAGACATATTTTGATTCAGTGGAAAAAGCATGGTCATCCATTTATTACCAAAAATCTGTTCTCAGTGAAGGATGAAAATTATATCCCATGGGAAATTGACCGTGTAGCAGGAGACAATGACACAGCCATTGTCATCACTCTCGGTCAGCACTTCAGACCCCTCCCCATCAAAATCTTTATCCGTAGGGTCATCAATGTTCAAAAGGCCATTGAACATCTATTCTTGTGAAGCCCAGAGACCAAGATGATCCTGAAAACTGAAAACACCAGGTGGGTGTCTCAAAATGCAGAGATGTTTAGTGACTTTCATGGTTATATTCAGAATCTTATCATGAGGGATGTTTTTGTGGATCTCAATGTGGGTATTATTGATACCTGGGACATGACTATTGCATATAACACTGATAATGTTCATCCACCTGATTATGTGATTGGAAATCAGATTAACATGTTCTTAAACTACATTTGCTAGAGGAAAAATACAAAGAAAGTCAGTACCAGCCATTCTCTATAGATGACGTCACTTATACTGCAAGGATGGTTTAATGAAATCCAAGGTAGGAGGAAACAAAATAAAAATAATTATTGTTAAAATATACGTAACATAAAAATTACCATTTAAACCATTTTAAGTGTACAATTCAGTGACATTAATGACATTCACAATATTGTGCAACCACCATCTTGATCTATCCCCAGAATTTTTCATCATCCCAAACAGAAACTTCGTATCCATTGAACAATAATTCCCCTCCCCCCCAGGCAACCACCATTCTACTTTCTGTCTTTATGAATTAAACCATTCTAGGTAGCTCATATAAGTGGAATTGTATAGTATTTGTCCTTTGTACTGGCTTATTCCACTTAGTATAATGTCTTTAAGGTTCATCCATGTTGTAGCATATGTCAGAATTCCCTTCCTTTTTTAAAGCTGAATAATATTCCATTGCATTATGTGTATATCACATTTTGTTTATCCATTCATCTGTTGATGGACACTTGGGTTGTTTCCATCTTTTGGATATTGTAAATAATGCTACTATGAAGAGGAAACCAAATTTGAAAGATTGTTTCCAGTACAGAGTATGATGACAGAACAGCGAAACATCATCATTCATAGTTTGATTTTAAGAAATGTAAGGCCTGGAAAGTAGCAGTCTAAATGATTCAAGTTTACAGAAAATGTGAAATGTAGGAGAAAACTTAGTGAAATCATAATAACAGTCTTTGTGCTTAAGATAATTATTTGAAATTTGGTAAACAGTTTTTCTCTAGATTTCAGTAAGAATCAGAGATCACAGTCCAAACCCACAAACTCATTGAGACAAACCAACTAGTATTATGTCAATGTACAGACCCTACAACCCTGGTTCTTGCTGATCTTAAAAGTATGAGATGAGATCCTCTCCAGAGGACCTCAAATGACTTTATAAGCTTTGTCTCTAAACTGTCCTCTCAGAATAAAAGTATCCTCCATTTCTATTAATATACTTGAGGTCACATGAGTGGAAATATTGTTACTCCAGGGTGATTTCTTTGTTTGGACTGTGTTTCTTAGGGAGAGGAAGTGAAATTATAGTACTGTAACATCAGTATAAAGGTCAATCCATACAGCTTAGGATGCGGCTCCTCTAAATAAGGAAACACACATTAGAAATCTTTTCTTTTGGTTCTAATTCTTCACATAGGAAACTTTCAAAATAAACCTAATCGTTCTTCCAATCATTGCACTCTTAAATGCTTATATGACTTATCATTGTCCCACTGAAGTTACCTTAAGTTCATTTAACCTAGTTCTGAGTTGATAGAATTTCCAGTTTTGTTACCATTACTCTTCTCTGATTGCAATGAAGTGTGTCTGTGTCATTCCACAGCATGTTTCTACCCCATCTCTCTCCTCAAAAAATTGAATGCTCTAATTTAAATGTGATAAATCAGCATCGAAAAATGAGGGTCTATTACTTCACTTGTTCTAAAGCTGAACTGTACAATATTATAGCCATTAGTCACATGTGGCTGTTTAAATTAAAATTAAATTAAATTAAAAATCATTTCCTTGGTTGCACTAATTACATTTCATGTTCAGTAGCCACATGTGGCTAGTGGCACTGTACTGACAGCACAATATTTACTTACATTTGTTTCTGGAGATTATTTTTTAACGTTTTGTTGTAGTATTTGAATGTGTTTTTAATAATAAGGCCAATGATATATTGTAGTTTTTTACGGTGAGTAAAAAAATTATTAAATGTTGCTAAGTGTTAAACTCTTGACTTTTAAGCCATTTTCTTCTGGTTCAGTCTTTTAAAGAAATCCTGGTACCTATATAGTTCATAATTCTTTGGCTTCAGATTATTACAGATATTGACTATGTTGCTTGTGTATTTACAAGACTTGAGCAAGCCATTTGAAATGTAAAGATATTCTTTACTGGTATTATCAAGTCTGTTTCAAAAGCCCATGTATGTATAAGGAATGAAACTAGAAATCCATAACAAAAGGAAAACAGGAAAATTCACAAATACATGGAAATTAAACAGTGGACTCTTTTTTTTTAACATCTTTATTAGAGTATAATTGCTTTACAATGGTGTGTAAGTTTCTGCTTTATAACAAAGTGAATCAGTTATACATATACATATGTCCCCATATCTCTTCCCTCCCATATCTCTTCCCTCCCACTCTCCCTATCCCACCACTCTAGGTGGTCACAAAGCACTGAGCTGATCTCCCCGTGCTATGCAGCTGCTTCCCACTAGCTATCTATTTTACGTTTGATAGTGTATATATGTCCATGCCACTCCCTCACTTTGTCCCAGCTTACCCTTTCCCCTCCCCATATCCTCAAGTCCATTCTCTTGTAGGTCTGCATCTTTATTCCTGTCTTGCCCCTAGGTTCTTCTGACCATTTTCTTTCTTTCTTTCACTTTTTAGATTCCATATATATATATATATATATATATATATATATATATATATATATATATATGTTAGCATATGGTATTTGTTTTTCTCTTTCTGACTTACTTCACTCTGTATGACAGTCTCTAGGTCCATCCACCTCACTACATATAACTCAGTTTCATTCCTTCTTATGGCTGAGTAATATTCCATTGTATATATGTGCCACATCTTCTTTATCCATTCATCTGTTGATGGACACTTAGGTTGTTTCCATGTCCTGGCTATTGCAAATAGAGCTGCAGTGAACATTGTGGTATACGACTCTTTTTGAATTATGGTTTTCTCAGGTTATATGCCCAGTAGTGGGCTGGCTGGGTCATATGGTAGTTCTATTTTTAGGTTTTTAAGGAACTTCCATACTGTTCTCCATAGTCGGTATATCAATTTACATTCCTACCAAGAGTGCAAGAGGGTTCCCTTTTCTCCACACCCTCTCAAGCATTTATTGTTTGTAGATTTTTTGATGATGGCCATTCTGACCGGTGTGAGATGGTATGTCATTGTAGTTTAAACAATGGACTCTTAAACAATTACTGGATCAAAGAAGAAATCACAAGGGGATTTAGAAAATATTTGGAGGCAAGTGAAATAAAAACCACTATATGTCAAAACTTATGTGATACAGTGAAAGCAGTGCTATAAGAGAAGTTTATTGTGGTAAATACTTACACTAAAAAAAAGAAGAAAGTTCTCAAATCAACAAACTAAACCCAAAATGAGTAGAAGAAAGAAAATCATAAAGGCTAGAGCAGAGATAAATGAAAGAAGAAAACAATAGAGAAAAAATCAACAAAAGCAAGAGTTGATTTTTTTTTGAAAATATCAAAAATTTGACAAGTGCTTAGCTAGACTAACTAAGAAAAAAGGAAGAATCAAATGAAGTTAGAAAGGAAAGAGAGGACACTATGACTGATGTTACAGAAATAAAAAAGATTATGAGACTGCTATGAACAATCATCAACAAACAAGTTGGACAACCTAGAAGAAATAAATAAATCCCTAGAAACATACAACCTACCAAGACTGAATCATGAAGAAATAATAAATCTGAACAGACCTGTAACTACGCTGAATACAAACAGTTCTTTAAAGCAGTAATCAAAAACTTCTCAACAAAGAGAAGCCCAGGACAAGATGGCTTAACTGGAGAATTCTACCAAAGATTTAAAGAAGAAATAATACGAATCCTTCTCAAATTGTTGCAAAGAATAAAAGAGGAGGGAACATTCCCTCTGAGTGTTCAATGAAGCCAACATTACCAGATACCAAAACCAGACAAAGACACAACAACAACAACAACAACAACAGAAGCCACTACAGATCAATATCCCTGATGAACAGTAATACGAAAATCCTAAACACAATAGTAGCAAACCGAATTCAACAGCATATTAAAAGAATCATACATTATGATCGTACATCATTTATATCTGGAAACAAGGATAGTTCAACATACAAAAATCGATCAGTGTAATGTACCACATTGATAAAAACTTGATTGTCTCAATCAGTGCAGAAAAAATATTTGACATAATTCAACACCATTTCATGATAAAAACATTAAACAAACTAGGAATAGAAGGAAACTACTTCAACATAATAAAAGCCATATTTGAAAAGCCCACAGCTAACATCATATTCAACATGGAAAGACTGAAAGCTTTTCCTCTAGAATCAGGAAAAAGGCAAAGATTCAACATAGTACAGGACATTCTAGCCAGAGCAATTAGATAAGAAAAAGAAATAAAAGGCATAAAAATTGGGAAAGAAGAAACAAAATTATCTCTATTTCCAGATGACATGATCTTATATATAGAAAATCCTAAAGATTCTACAAAAATACCTGTTAGAACTAATAAACAAATTCAGCAAAGTTGTAGTATACAAAAATCACCACTCAAAAATCAGTTGCAGGCTTCCCTGGTGCGCAGTGATTGAGGGTCCGCCTGCTGATGCTGGGGATGCAGGTTTGTGCTCCGGTCTGGGAAGATCCTGCATGCTGCGGAGCAGCTAGGCTCGTGAGCCACGGTCACAGAGCCTGCACGTCTGGAGGCTGTGTTCCACAACGGGAGAGGCCACAACAGTGAGAGGCCCGCGAACCCCTCCAAAAAAGAAGAGTCCATTTACTATAGACTCAAAAAGGAATTAAATATTTTGGAATATTTATTTGGAATATTTATTTAAATATTTTGGAAACTTAATCAAGGAGGTGAAAGACTTGTACACTAAAAATTACAAAACATTGTTAAAAAAAATTCAAAGAGGTTACAGATAAATGGAAAGGCATCGCATACTTGTGGACTGGAAGACTTAATATCAAAATGTTCATACTTCCCAATGCAATCTACAGACTCAATGCAATACTTATCAAAATTCCAATGGTATTTTTTTGTGGAGATAGAAAAAAATTTCTAAAATTCATATGGAATCTCAAGGGACCCTGAATAGCCAAAACAATCTTGCAAAAAAAAAGTTGGAAGACTCAGACTTCCTGATTTCAAAATGATACTACAAAGCAGTAATAATTAAGGTGGTGTGGTACTGGCATAAAGATAGATATATAAGCCAATGGAACAGGATAGAGAGTATAGAAATAATCCCTTGCATATATGGCCAAATGAATTTTACCAAGGGTGCCAAGCCTAAACAGTAGGGAAAGAACACCAAGGGTGTTGTGGAAACTGGATGTCCACATACAACACAATGAAGTTGTACCCTTACCTTACACTGCATACAAAAATTAACTCAAAATTGATTAAAGACCTAAACTATTAAACTTCTAGAAGAAAACATAGGGGAAATCTTTAGGACTTTAGATTTGGCAATGATTTCTTTGATATGACACCAAAAGCACAAATAACAAAATAAACAGACAAATGGGACTATACCACGAACTTAAAAACTTATGCATGCCAAAGGAAACAGTGCATGAAAAGATAGTCTAAAGAATGGGAGAAAATAATTGTAAATCACACATCTGACAAAGGTTAATATCCACAATATATAAGGAATAGTTATAACTCAAAAAGAAAAAAAAACCCTGATTATAAAGCGGGCAAAGGATCGAGGCTAGAGTCATGCTTGGGTATCAGCCATTGTCTTAGTGTGCTAGAGTCCTCAAAGAGTAGCTGCTGACCTTATTCACTGACTGTGGCCCTCATGGCATAGTCAGTCACCAGGTTAGTGACATGCATCAGAGAAAAAAAATGGGCAAAGGAATCGAATAGATATTTCTCCAAAGAAGATATACAAATGTCCAATAAGCATATGAAAAGATGCTCAACATCAGTGATCATTAGGGAAATGCAAATCAAAACCAAAATGAGACATCACTTCACACTATCAGAAAAGCCACTATCAAAACAAGTGTTGGTGAGGATGCAGAGAGAAGTTGGAACTCTTGTGCACTGTTAGTGGGAATGTAAAATGGTGCAGTTTTTGTGGAAAACAGTATGGAGGTTACTCAAAAAATTAAAAATAGATTTACCATATGACCCACTGATCCTGTTTCTGGGTATAACCAGAAGGACTGAAATCAGAATCTGAAAGAGATATGTGCACTCTCATGTTCATCGCAGCACTATTCACAATAGCCAAGATGTGGAAACAATCCAAATGCGCACCAACAAATAAATGAATAATGTGATATATACATGCAATGGAACATAATGGAAGTCTTAAGAAAAAAAAGAAATCCTGTCACATGCTACAACATGGATGAACCTCAAGGAAATTATGCTAAGTAAAATAAGCCAGTCACAAAAGGACACATAGTGTATGATTCCACGCATATGAAGTATCTAAAGTAATCAAAATCATAGAAACAGAAAGTACAAATGTGGTTACCAAGGTGGGAGGAGACGGAACCAGTATTTAGTGGGTTTTGAGTTCTGGTGTTGCAAGACAGAAGTTCTAGAGACCTGTTATACAACAATGTGAATATACTTAATGCTACTGAACTGAACATTTAAAAATGGTTAAGGTGGTAAATTTAATGTTATGTGTTTTTTATGTGACGTATGTTCTTTCCCTTTCATAGCAAATAAACATCAATGTTGAGATCCAGAGCAGTTCATTTCTTTGCTTAACATGTTAAAATGAAATAGTCTCAGTTACTCAGTAGCTGTTGGTGACTTGAATTCTTAATTTTCTTTCATAATAAGTCAACATTAGGAGGCATATTGTTAAAAAAGAAAACTGTTCTGTTAGTAAAGCAGCATGTGAATTGGCTTCAGGTAAAGTCTTGCTGCACACATAGCTGCTGTCTTAGTAGGAGTAATCCCAATGCCCTTTTCCATTCTACACCACAGCTCACAAAATAACTTATATGAAAATTCTTCCTCTACAGAACGTTTTCAATGACAACAAGAAGCAAAAAATCATCAAGTGCTTCAGCCTCTTAGAAATGCTGCACAGATGCCAAGAGCTTATCATACCCTACATATCAATCACTTCAACTTACTGTAAAGCAAAATGTGTTCCAGTATACACCTTTCAATTCACATTATATGCTATTGATATTGTGTTTGCACAACAGTATCATTTGACAAAGGAATTTTGCCAACAGTTCCATCTGCTTTAGCACTAACCATATTTGTCATTAACTTGTGGTTGGCTTTATAAACTTCTCATCAGTGGTTTGACATGTACCTTTTTTCATTATCAGGAGTTCAATGCTGAATGATACCTTAGTAATTCTAATCTTTCCTTTGACTTCATTGATAAAATGCATCAAGTTTGTACTGGAAGACAATATTTTGTTCCTACTCTGGAAAAAAGCTGATTGCTTTAGCAGAGAGGTGACTGTGCTTTCTCTGACGATCATATAAAATCTTTAATGGCTTTAGTCCTCTGTGTTAGACAGGAGCTTTTTTTTTTTTTATGGGTGATAGAAATCCACCTCAAAGTAGCCTAAGGAAGGTGGGAAGGAACATATTGACTCATAACTAAAAAGTACAGAAAAGGCAGAAAAATTGAGGAATGTTGCCTCCAGATGCTTAAAGAGCATTGTTAGGACTCTGTCTCTCCCTTACCACCTCTTGGCTCTGTGTTTCTCTGGCGGTTTCATTTTCAGGCAGGATGTTTACATGTGATAGCTGAAAAGTTGCATGATCCTTGTGACTTGGGATCCCAGAGGAATAGAACCCTCTTCTAGTGTCTATATATAGATAAAAAACATAGAGAAGACTCTGGTTGTCCTGTTTAGGTCACATGTCCGTGTTGGACCCAATGACAGTGGCCCAGGGTACAAATGATTTTGATTATCAAGCCTAGACCATATGCCCACACTTACGGCCAGATTCTATTGCTAGAAGTGAAGGAAAGAATATAAACACAACATATTTTTCTTTTACTACAGATGTATTTTTTTAACATCTTTATTGGAATATAATTGCTTTACAATGGTGTGTTAGTTTCTGTTGTATAATAAAGTGAACCAGCTATACATAAACATATATCCCCATATCTCCTCCCTCTTGCATCTCCCTCCCACCCTCCCTATCCCACCCCTCTAGGTGGTCACAAAGCACCGAGTTGATCTCCCTGTGCTATGCGGCTGCTTCCCACTAGCTATCTATTTTACGTTTGGTAGTGTATATATGTCCATGCCACTCTCTCACTTCCTCCCAGCTTCCCCTTTCCCCTTCCCCGTGTCCTCAAGTCCAGTCTCTACATCTGCGTCTTTATTCCTGTCCACTGCAGATGTATTTGATGAAGTCTCATAAAAAATAATACAAATAAAAAATAATACCCAAGGAGCAAATAGATTACTGATTCTGTAAAATTTAATTATCAGAGATTTGTGGTTGTATTTTTTTGTACTTTCTTTTTTACTTAATTGCATAAAATCACCACATTCACAGATATTTGGAAAGAAGCTCTTCACTTTATGTCTCAAATTATTTTGAGTTGAAGTATTTGTCACTAATTTTTCCACTACATTTAATTTCAGTAATCCACTCTTAAACCTTTGAGTTATTTATTTGTGTAGTGAGAATCTAAAATTATATAATAGAAACCAATAAAATATAAATTTAACAGAAACAAAAATACTCTGAAATGATATAAAAATATGTTTACGAATCCCAAACTGTGCCATGCTAACTGAATATTAGTCAAAATTAAGTGACCAAACAGACCTTATGACTCATGCACCAACTTTGAGTAAGAGATTTTTATTAATAATATGGAGAAATTTGGGGAAAATCATAATTTTGCCTGATAATTATATCAAGTCTATCATGGCTTTAGTCCTCTCTATTAGACAAGACTTTTTTTTAAACGGGTGATAGAAATCAACCTCAAACTAGCCTAAGGAGGGGTAGGATAAAATGCATTTCATTTCAAATCTATGAAATATAAGTAAAGAAAATATCTAAGTGTTTTTCTTTGAGAACTACTCAAACACCTCCTGACCTCTTGCTAAACTACCACAAGCCACACTCTGACAATTAGTGCTTTCTCCTACAAGGGTATTTTCAAAGTCACCTCCTCCAAGAGCTTGGGTACCACAACTATCTGTGAAGCTTATAAAAGACATTGATTGACAGACTTAATTCTGACTAACCAAATAAGGCTTTTCCTGGGTGATGCTCAGAAGTCTCTATGTTTAAATAGTCACTGTAACATACCCATCTTGGCATCTGGCAATGGGATTAATTTAGGAATCACACCCTAAAGTATTCTCTCTCCACTCTATTCCCTGAGGTCAAGCAACTTAACTTGTCCATTTGCCCTGTCTGTATCCCTCCTCGGTTCTCATCTAAACCTATCACATGGCTGAGTCCTCACCACAGGATACTGTGGGAAGCAGCCCCCCAAAGAGGTAACTCATAATCCTTGTGGAAGTTTTATCAGCAGGTAGGACAAGGAAAAGCAGCTTTAGTGGGGCCTGATCACCAGGCAGTTTGTCTCCACCCTCACCTGCTCTGGATCCAATAAAACTAGTTGTCTATGCCTCCTCTTCTACTGCGCTTCATGAAAAAAGGAATTCTGGTGCTCAAGGAAGGTCACTCCACTTCCTACATAAAAGTTACCCTAGGAATAGGGGAGGATTGATGAGGGATGAAATAAAAATGCTCTGAAATATAGGTGGGTATATGTTTCTTGTCTCTTCTATTCATCTCTGTCTTCATTATCTGGGTCTCGGATATATTACACAATATGTCCTTCCTGCAAAGTACAACCTGGGCAGAGAAATAAGTAAGTGGCACTTTTCAAGGATTTGGCCAGCATATATTGAGATGCAAGCTGAGGGCTTCCTGGTGGCCAAGGAGGGAATGGTCAGTGCTGCTTCTATAGTCTTAAGCAATTCAGCTCTGACCCCCAAGCTGCAAATCTCACTAAGCCAAATGAGAGTTCTGTGATTGAAAAGATCTGCCCTACTCAGAAGGCTGTTTGGTATCAGATCATTGCCACTAGGTTATACACTTAGGGAGGAGGTAGGTGGTGTTCCATACTTTAAGCAGTTGGTGAAAGTATTCCTTCCACCTGCAAAGAGCACTTTCAATAAGGAGAATGGAAATAAATAAATAGGTTCTGCCTTTTTGCATATCTGCTGCTAGTTTAGGAATCAGCAAATTGATGGCTGCCAGCCAAACCCAGCCTGCAGCCTGTATTTATACAGCCTGGGGGACAGGGGCTAAGTATGGTGTTTGCCTTTTTAGGTTTGTAAAAATAAAACAGAGAAGAATATATGACCCACAAAACCTAAGATAGTTACCATCTGGCCCTTTACCGAAAAATTTGCTGACCTTTGGCTTAGAGTCCTTTGAGACTGGTGTACCTGGTAACTTCCTGGCTGGCCCTCCTCTTAATTGGACTCTCCCTGGATCTACCATGAAGACCAACGGAGAGTCATTTCTGACCTAGTTCACATACCTGTCCTCCATTTACCAAATCCCTCTGGTGTGCAAGTAAATGTTCAACAACCAGCAATCAGAACAAAAAAGCCCTGATTTGTAGCATCTGCCGGTTTCTGTGTTGTAAATACTCCCCTCCACGGCTGGTTTCAAGCTACCAGCATGATGTTACTGAGCACAGAATTGGGAAGAAAGGCACACATCAGATCTCACTAGATGGTAGGAGCTGACTCCAGCAACCACTGCCCAGTCCTGAGAGGTGTGAGGCATCTGGAATACTGGAAAGAGAATCATTCCCTGGTTAAATATTCTTAAATTCAAATCAAGTCATCACTACTTAACTTGTTGGATGACCTTCAAAAATTCACTTAACGTCAACGAGCTTGTTTTTTCATGTGCAAATTTGAAATAATGCTACATTATTATCTCAGAGAGAAGGATTTGGGAAGAGTGAGAATAGGTACAAGCAAACATACCACACAGCATTTGGGACACACCTTCCCCACTTTTCCTCCACTGGCCCCATAGTAGGGTGGAGGTTTCCTCTTCCCTCCTCCATCTTCTCTACAGCTCACTCTGCTTAGGCCAGGACTGGATGGGAGTCCAGTAGATCCTCCTTCTGGGTCTGTTGTGGAGGTGTTTGGGCCCCAGGAAAAGTCTGAGGTCTGAGAGAGTTGGCTGGGGCCTTATGAGCGGGACAAGCACAAAACTTTGGGTGGGTTGTCCTGAGGATGTCCTTTAAAAGAGAAAATAGTCACTGGCTTCTACTTTAAGGGCTGAGTTCCAGTCTTATTTTGCTCTGTATCTACCATGGCTGGCACAATTGCATGGAAATAGGAGCCATTCAATATATAATTGCTGGATGAGTGAATGAATGCTGATTGTATCTGCCAATACATGAATGCAATCCTGATCAAATACTGATTAAGAGACTGGGCTGTGAACAGTCTGAATTTGAATACAGCTTTGTCCCTTACAAGCTCTGTATCTTTGGACAACTTACTTAACCTCTCTGGACTTCAGTTTCATATCTATAAAACAGATAATAGTACCTACTTTCAAGAATTGATTTGAAGTATTTACTAAAATAAGTCTGGAACAATATAAGTGCTCAACAATGTAAGCTATTATTATCTTTCTCATCAAAGTCAATGTTAACAACTAACACTCATTGATACCCCCTATGCCTCATGCTCTTCTTTTAATCTATTGGTCGGTTCATCATTTCAAGGAAAGGAGGCCGCAATACAATAGTACCACTCTAATATGTCAAGATGCCTAATTTTAATAGAACAGACTCATCGTAGCCAAATATTTCTATTCTTTTGGTCTCTTATGCTCATTCGATTTAAGAAGCAAAGGCTGTGATGAAATCAAAACGTCTGAATTATAGCAGCAAAAGATGTTAAATCCTGATGCCCACTCTTGCCTCTGAAATGTTCTCTGCCTCACAGACATGTCCGCTCTTATCTCATCTATGTCACTATTCTTAATTCTTAGACTTTATACCTTGGGTAAGATATAGGAGAGATAATGGTTAAGAAACAGAATGTTCTTCTGTAAATATTATGATATGGTCATTTTGATGCTTTGTGGAAGCGGTAGTATGGGGTAGCATTCGACTTTTAGCCTTTATTTCTCCCAGTAACTAATGTGAGAAATGAATCTTCTCCCAGGATGGCCAGCCTTCACCCCACATCTGGACATAGTCTCATTCCTGACCCGTAGTCCAAATATTTTACTAATGCTAACTTTATTGTGGGCAACTTGCTGTTAAATCCTGCAATTAATCTTTGGTTTATAATTAAGTAACTGGATTTAGATTTTGGCTTAAATTTGTGGCTTTCTTGCTTTTGAGTTGGGCTGTACCTTGTGTAACAACTGGCACCATAAAATACCCAATGTCTTGAACCACTTTGGCTTAGGACAATTGCCTTGCTCCATTAGCAAAACAGTAGACAATATTCTGGGAAATGTGGCATAATTCTTCAAATTTTCATCCATAAAAATAGAAGAAATAATCCTTATTGATGTCACTAGTGGAAAAAAGTATAACAGAAATCAAAGGCCATTTCAAAACTAAGAAATGAATCAAGAGTCGGACATGGAATAAAGTAAGGGCAAGGTAACTCTCAGAGTTGGGACTTGCAGATAGGTTACAGGTGATGGATGAATTTGGTAGCAATTTTACTCACACATAAAAACTTTTGAAAGAACCAAGCTAGTCTGCCTCTGTTTCTTTCTTTCTCTCTCCCTCTCCCTCACCCCTTTCCTCCCTCCCTCTCCCCTCTCTTTCTCTGTTTCTCTCTTTTCGTCTCTGTCTCTCTGACTCTCTCTCTCCTCCCTTTTGGTGGACAGGGATATGTAAATGTCAAAATGTAGCCTAAAACCAACTTTTAAAAATTTTATCTACATTCTAAAAATGGTCCTGAGGTTATTTGTGTTTGCTTTTTGATTTACTTATATCCAATACTTTTCCATCCCTGCAATGTCTAACTGACATTTCTTAACAGTTTTTTTCCTAGTCCCCTACACTCAATATCACACACTATTCTTTTTACGTTGGAAGGTAATTCTGAGTTCACCTCTCTCCTGTTTTTTTTTTGCAGGCTTCTAGCAGCCATGAATAAACTTTCACATGTAATACTTAACTCTTTTTATAAACAGAAATTGTACAATAAAAACTGAGGTCCCCTTCCATTTAGGGGTCCGAAAAGGAATTCAAGGAGCTCTCACTGGTCAAATATGGGGCAATGTGAACTCCGAAAAGAATGACTGCAATTGTTTGAAGCACATTGAATATATAAAAGTCTCTGAGTTTATGGGAGAGAGGGAGAGGGAGTGAGAGAGAGAAGAAATCTCATTTATCATCACTGGAGGTAGGAAGCACAGAAACACCTTACTCTAAATGTTGATAATTAAAGTTAAAGAATTCGCATTCATCTTGCTTTTCCTGTGTGAATTATATTCAGGGAAATCAAAGAGCTTGAACTGATGAAGGAAAGTTCTACTTAACAGAATTGTTCCATGGAATAAATGTGGAAAGAATTAGAAAATCACCAGCTTTTAAGCTCCTAATGAATTTGTCTATTTAGATAATAATTATTAATAGATGCTAAAGTAATTACAGATATTCACAAAGTGCCCAAACATTGCCCCACAAATTACTTACTGGCTGTAAGAGGAAAGTGCATCTACACAATGGGGAAGTCAGCCTGCCACCACCCAAACCCACTCAGCATCACTATAAGCGAGACAGTAGGCAACTACATGCCTTCTGAACACTTCATGCAACATGAAGCGTTTTTGTCCAAAATGTTGAACCAGAATCTAATTGAGCCTTCAGATCTATTTCTAGTTTATAGGAAACCTAGAAGTGTAATGAAGCAAATTAACTAACACCTTGGGGAAGCAATAAGAAAATTCAGAAGATGGGTTATTCTGCAGAACAACTCCTCATTTTTCAACAAGTCAATGTCAAAAAAGCAAAGGAAGTTGTGAGATAACTGTTATAGCCTAAAAGAGATTTAAGAAGTAGAATGGTGGTTGCCAGGGGTGGGGGGTGGAGCAACGTGAAGTTGTTCAGTGGGTATAAAGTTTCAGTTGCACCAGATGAATAAATTCCAGAGAACTTCTGTACAATATCATGCCTATAGTTAATCCTACAATGTGCAGTTAAAAAATTAAGAGAGTAGATCTCATGTTAACACACACACACACACACACACACACACACACACACACACACACCACAAACTAAACAAAAATAACCAATTTGCACAAGGAAACTTTTAGAGGTAATGGATATGTTTATTACATTGATTGTGGTGATGGCTTCATGAGTGTTACACATTTTGTTTCAGATAAATTTATAAACTCTAGTCGAAACAACCCCCATTATACTCTGATTTAATTCACTCTGACTTGTTTTTTACAGATGACTTGTTTTTCTGCTTAGTTGCATATCCACACCTGGTATTTTTCTCTTTTAAGAACACTCGCCTTTACACTCCCTTCTTTGTAAGCATTCTTCATTCCAGAGAGAAGGTCACAGTTCGATAATCTTGAGAACCACAGAAGCCCATCACAAGACCAAGTCCTGACGGTCTCCAGATGATCTCTGGATGGAAGGAATGCAGGCCCTGCACGTACCCTGATCCTAATCAACAACCCTGTTCCCTGAACCATTACTATAAGACTCCTCAAAACAGCCCCCTTCCCCGGGCTGGGACACACAGTTTTGAGTGCATTATCCTGCTGTGGCCCCCCTTTGCCTGGCAAAGAAATAAAGCTATTCCTTTCTGCTTCACCCAAAACTTTGTCTCCGAGATTCAATTTGGTGCTGGTGTACAGAGACCAGAATTCAGTCACAATATGTCCAAGCTCAAATTGTACACATTAAATATTTACAGTTTTTTGTATACCAATTATACATCAATAAAACTGTTTAAAGAAAGAAAAATTTAAGAGTTGTAAGATCCAATTATTAAAATGTATGATTATTTATTGAATCCTGGCTTGAACTTGTAAAAGATGTTTTGGGGACAATTGGGGAATTTTGAATATGAACAGGATACTTGATAGGACTAAGATAATACTGTAAATCTTGTTGGGAATGATAATGGCATTGATCTTAAGTAAGAAATGCCATGTTTTAAAAAGGAGAGGCATACACGCATTTGGAAATTAAGTTTCATTTGTCTGACATTTACTTTAAAATACTTTTGCCAAAACAAAACAAGTGGAAAACAAATGGGACAAAACTAAATAGATGGAAAAAATATAGTAAAATTCTAATCATTGTTAAAACCAGATGTTAGGTATCTGAGGATTAATTATATTAGTCCATTCTACCTATTTATATAAATGTTTGAAAATGTTCAATAAAAAGTGAAAAAGAATATGAGGGTCCATAATCCCTTTGTTACAAGGAAATGGATGAAGTCACATCCATCATTGCTTTTCTCATGGTGAGTTGAAATCCACAATAAAGGTAGTAAATCTGGCAGAATTTCCAACGAAATTGCTGTGATTATAGGTACGTATAGTCATTAGTGTAACTGAGATGTTCAGGCTTCATTTATCTGTGACAAAAATTACATGTCACAAATCCTATTTTTAAAAAATTTGAAATAAAGATATATATAAATATATAACACATATATACGCTAAAAGCAAGGCTAAGTACAATAGAATGGTATCACATGGAATACCACTCCCTCCAAAGAGTTAATTATTTCTGTTTTAGGTTGGCAGGTGGTATACCATACATTTAAGTTCATACTTCTTATTGATTATACTGACATTAGATGGAATTCATTGAGTTGTTATTGGGAAAGATGAGGAATCTAGATCACTTCCAGCTTCTTTCTTCCACTGTAAGATTTGTTCCTTATATTACTACTTTTAGTGCTTCGTGGATTGTTTTTTTTTATTACGTTAGATAATACAGTCAAACCTCTATTTCATGTTAGATCACCTGTAGTCAGTATGTCTTCACTGCCAGCAGGTACGATAAATAATAATACGCCACTACTTCTTCCTTCCTTTCACCTCTCTCCCAACCCAACCAAAGAAATGGCAGAAATAATATTTTTAATGAATAAATTAATAACAATTTTAGGAAACAAGGAAGAGAACCAATAGCAGATGGAAAATTTTTGAGCATTTTCTGAAAGTCAGGAAACAAGGTCACTCCTCAGGGGTAGGGGAGGCAGCAGCTTGGTGCAGGAGAAGCTTGGGTGCCAAGGACCCTGGGGGGTGGGGGGGGAGCTGTCTGGTTGTGCCTTTGTTCTTCTCCACATTGCTTTGGGTGGACTCTTGCCCATTCTGTCATCACTACAGGTCCCTGGTATGAGTCAGGGGTGGCAGTGCCCGTCAGAACCATTGGATCCACTTGGTCAGGGAAAGTGTTTAGAAGAGTTACACACAGTTTCTGCCTCCCCAGACCTGGTGGAGGGCCTGCAGAGTGAGTGCATCCAGCCTCACGTGACCACCTGACCCAGGGCTCAGCCTGCTTCTGGTGGCTGTGGCTGCTGGGGGTCTCGGGCCACAGCGTGCATGTCACGTGTCTCCTCTCAAGCAGTTTCCTGGCCTTGTTCCTCAGCTGAGAATCTCTCGAGACAAGTAGTCTGTGGTCCCAGCCCTCTCTGATGCCATCCCCCCCACACCAGGTCCTTCTGGAAGCCCCATACTTCTCATTGGTACCCGAGTGGCTCTCCCCTAATGAAGGTGACACACTGGAGACAGCCTGGCTGTGACAGCTATGAGTGAGCCTGTGCCCCGTGTCTGACCCCCCATGACTTTGCACTGTTCCTGACAAAGGAGGAAGCCTGCAAGGTCAGGTGGCTACCCAGGATGCCCAGGGTGAGTTCAGGCCATGGGGGGTCTGGGGAGTTGACTGCATACCTACCACTTATGAAAGATTTTTAGTATTGATATTATTTCTCTTCCCATAATCACCCCTGAGGGAGGTAGTAAGATCATCCCATTTTACTGATGAGAAAACTGACACAGAAGGAGGTTAAATAATCTGCCCCAAATCACAGCAATGATCAGTAGCTTGGACCAGATTTGAGAGGTCTAACTTTAGAGTGTTTTCCTTTAACGACTGTATTTCCTGCCCATGAATAGAATTAGGATAGAGGATTAAGTAGAAAAGAGAAAGGCATGCCAAAAGAAAAAGGAAATAGAGGGTACAAAATAATGGTATCCCAGAAATGCGAGCAGCATAGAGGAAAAGTTTGACTAGAAGGAGATAGTATTAAAAAGAGGAGGAGATAGGAAGGAAGTGGAAAGAAAGTCTGCAGTTTCAACCCTTGTTTATATATTGTACCTGGAAGATCCCTGTTCTTGCATTTATCAGCAAAACTTCTATTTAAGCTTAATTTTCCTACATAGTTTAAGGAGTTCTGTTTATGAGACAATGCATCATTCCCTAACCTTTACAGAAAAATTTTCAATTTATTTAAGAATTGCGAGGAGGAAAGGAAGGAAAGAAGGAAGTGAAAAGAAGAAAGGAAGGGAGGGAGAGAAAAAAGGAAGGAAAGCATGGAAGGAAGAGGAGAGGGAGGGAAGGATTACTAATTTTTGAAATCCCAAAGTGTGGAAAGCATAGAGTTGGAAAAGTGTTACCAAAAACACAGTAATAAATGATCCATTTGGTCAGGAAGAGGGAGAACCATTCAAGGTTACATCATATGGCAAGATTTCCTGAGGGCTTCAGAAGGAAAGAGTCTCACAATGGATTTTTTACGCAGTTATTAATTCCCCTGGGCATGTACCAGCTATATCCCCAAATCTGAGTTATCTTCATAAGGTGATTTACTTTGGCCTGCCCAGAGAGATTGTTATGAAACTGGATTAAAACATCTAATATAGTGAGTAAGCAAACATTTCCTAGCTTTACAAAGTCTTTGGGGGGCAAGGAAGGGGTCACAAAAATGATCCAGGCAACGAGTACAAACATCAGTATGGAAGATAATGTATGTTTCCTTCCAGTGTACAATACATGGTATGAATCTTATTATAGGTAAATATGAAAGAAATTTCATGAACAATTACAAGTAACATGACACCTCTTGGTGCTGACACTGCCCCTTTCCATTAGATCTCTTGTGCTCAGAACCCTCTCCTGACTGGTTCCAAGTTCTTCCCAATTCTTCCCAGATGTCATCTCTTTGTAGCTCTGAATTTATTAACAATGCTTTCTATAGAAGGGGAAAATGAGAAATGAAGAAACTTCTTAAATTTCCTCTAGAAAAATAAAATGTCAAACTGGTTGGAGACAACATACACAATCCTAAGGATGAGAGACCATTATTATCTCCATTTGACAGATGAGGAACCAAAAATTCAAATAGGATAAATAAAATAGTCAAGGTCACATGAAGGGTAAATCAGTAACCTGAGATTTAATCCCAGAACTGTACAATTCCTAACTCAGACCTTAACCACAACACTGTTCTGTTTCTCATGCCATTATGACAGCCCACTTCCCAGTTACACTCTCAACCTTGAGTCAACTGCAGAGTGGAAGTCTCTTTCCCCTTATCCAACCAGAGTGTGTGACACCATAGAGCTTCAACATGTTGACATTGAAAATATTCCATTCACTTCTGCTTGTAATGTTATAGCCAACAGTTAGGGTCTATCTTTGCATTCTTTTTCCACCATCTTTTTCCTACCACTCGGCCAGTCTTTTGCCATACACAGGCCTTTGAAGTCCAAATGTTACCTGGCTACACCAAATGAAGAGACTTGCATACCCTGTTACCATAGTTAAGTACCTCTGAACTTTCTACTAGCCCAAGCAGGAACTTCATAATCCTCCATTGCACTACCTCTGAACAAAAAATCTTCCCATCTGTTTCTGCACATCCTCAAATGGGTGCCTCGTGTGTGCCTATGAACCATCTGCTGGTCTTTTCTGTGTTTGCCTCTTCCACCCCTCTCTGTTTTGGTTCATGCCTGCTGACAAGCAATGCTTGCAAAGCTACTTGAAGGAGCATCATTGGGACTTCCATGGCTTTATTTTACACTCTGGGTAATGTTGCCTTCAGAAACTGTCTCCTCCTAATGCTAATAAAGCTAGTGATCCTTGGCTTGCCGCAGTTGTGCTAGATTTCAGGTTACAGGTCAGGAGAATACCCTAAAACTCTATGCTACACTTTTGCACTGGGGTCCTGTAGCAGCACTGTTCGTGCCATAGCTCACAAAAGTATTTTGTCCACACGACAACATCTGAGGTCTAGCTCAGCCAGGCAAAATTCCTTGCTGCGTGTTATTAAATCATGCAATCATAGGACTCAGAGTTAAAGGGGATGGTGAAGAGCTTCTGTGTTAACCTCGTACGTGGTGCCAAATTCCCATTTAAATCAGTGGTTTTCAAACTTTAATGTGTATCAGAATCACCTGGAAAGCTTGTTAAGTCACGAGTGTTTCTTGCAGTGTGTACCGACAACAAATTTTCTTAGCTTATTTTACCTGAAAATGCTTTATTTTACCTGAATATGCTTTATTTTATCTTCATTCCTGAAGGATATCTTTTGCCTGGTATAGAATTCTGTGTTGACAGTTGTTATTCATAAGCATTTCAAAGATGTTGTTCCTCTGTTTACTGGCCTCTGTTATATACAATAAGAAGTCAGCTATCATTTGAGTCATTATTCACTTTTTATGTATTGTGTCAGTTTTCTCTGTCTACTTTGAAGATGTTCTCTTTATCTTTAGTTTTCAGCAGTTTATCTCTAATGTGCTTAGGAGTGGTTTTCTTCAAATCTATCCTGCCTGGGGCTCTATGAAGTATTTGAATCTATAAGTTTATTTCTTTTTCTAAGCTTAGGACATTTTGGGTTGTGATTTCTTTACTCCCCACCCCCTTATTTTCTTTATTCACTCTCTCCTTTCCTTATGGGACTTGTTAAAATAAAAAGCAAATGGAGACCAGCCTTGAAAATTCCCTGAGCAGACAAAACTACTTTAGTCATACAAGCAAAGTTTAATTTAGCTTACTTTACAAGAATAACTTGACCTAGGTCATTTCTTGTTTATGACTCTGGAAATCATAAGCAAAACTTAAACTGTTGATATGAGGTAACCACTGACCAATTCCCTATCATTTAAGAAAATTCTAATGTTATAATTAATCACTGTGAAGAATAAACAGTCACTGTCTCCTTACCCTGGAGCCTCATTCCCTGTTTGATTTGAATGCTCCAGGCTCACAAACTGTCTTTTTGCTGTGTACATAATAAACTTTTACTAATTACTACTTTGGTGATTCATTGGTTTTACCTTGGCTGTTTCTGAACTTTTGACAGATTCCAACTGCATCTATGTTAAACTTTATGATACTGTCCCCGAGTCTTGGTTCATCTAAAAATTTTTTTTAATGTACTGGATAACTATTGATTTATCTTTAAGTTCACTGACTTTCCTCTATAAGCGTCATCCTGCTTTTGAGTACATCAGTGACTTTTTAAACAAATCTTAGTTCTAAAATTTACATTAAAAAATTAGTGTCTATTTCTCTGCTAGTATTTCCTATGTTTTTATGTATTGCAAGGATTTTTTCTTCATGTCATTGAGAATAGTTTAAAATCGGCTCATTCCAACATCTGAGTCATCTTAGGGTTAGTCTCCACTGAATTTTTTTTCCTCCTGAAAATGAGTCACATTTTCCTGTTTTTTCATTAATAGAAATGTCCGGGATTGAATTCTAGATATTGTAAATATTATGTTGTAAAGACTATGGATTCTGTTATATTCCTCTGATAAGTATTGCTTATTTATTCTTATTGTTTTAGCACTCAGTTGACTTGGTTGGACTCACACTGCAAACCTGTTCCTTGGGAAGCAGTTCAAATCTCAGTTCAGTTCTTTATCCTTTGCTAAGCAGCTTGGAATCTGCCTTGCACATGCATGGTCTGGGGACAGCCAGAGATTTGTTTAAAGACTGTACACAGCATTTGGGGATATCTCCCTCTATCTCTCTCATTTCTAGGGTTCTCCTCTCACTTTCCAATTTCTTTCTATTGGCTATCTTTTCTGGCTCTTCAAGTCAGAAAAGTGGAAGATTTGCTTTAGGGGTTTTAGATGCCCTATATAGTACAGTCTAAAATTTTCCTTAGGCTCAAAGCTGTGAAGACAAGAAACACACCAGTACTGTTCTTGTTTTTCAAATATCAACCCCTTTCCAGAATCTGCCTACTTTTAGTTTCTCTTCCTTCCACACTAGATTTTATAATAGTTATTTGTGTGAAAATCTGCTCATTATAAGCTTACTTAACCATACTAGAACTAGAACCTCCTCTAGTGATTTGAAAGGTATGCATTCTATTTCTCATTTTAATATTAACACTAAAAATGTTAATATACCTTGAATTTTTATTTAGGCATTAATATCTAGAGTTAATCAGTATCTGTGGCTTGCCAAAACCAGAACAAACACCAAGAACCTTAGCAGGGCTTGTTTCTATCTTCTTTCCTTCACCATCATCTATATTAAGATCATCTGGGATTCTCAATATAGATTATTAACCTTTTACATTTAGGCTTCTTTAGTTTCTTTGCTTGCCCTTGCTTCTTATGACCTGTGTCTTCTTTGAATTCATTTATTTCTCCTTTTGGAGTATATCCTCTAATAATTCTTTCAGAGTATGAAGTTGGTAACCTTTTTGATTTAGTTTAATTTTTTAATTAAACTTATATAGGTACATAGATTAATGGCATTTGTCTGACAAAGCTTGTAATGCATAAGAGCAATCCCCTACATCCTTACTACTTAAGTTCTGCTTTCTAGACTTATTATCTATTTTTGATATATTCATTAGCTTATTATATAGGGAGATAAGTGTTCATTTCTCTTACCCTACTGCCCTCCCATACGCGCGCGCGCGCACACACACACACACACACACACACACACATCTTTCCCCTTCTCTTCCTCTCAGAAGACTATGATTTTGATTAATTACTCAGGATTTCATATTACTGGGTGTATTAGTTTCCTATTACTGCTGTAACAGATTACCAGAAACTAGTGGCATAAACGAACACAAATTTATTACCTTACATCCTGTAGGTCAGAAGTAAAATACCAGTCTCACTGGAGTAAAGGGAAGATGTTAGCAGGGCTGGTTCCTTCTGGAAGCTCCCTGTGTTTTCCAGCTTCTAGAGACCACCTGCATTCCTTAGCTCATGGTCCCTTCCTTCATTTTCCAGACCAGCAGTGTAACATCTTTAAATCTCTCTGACTCTTTGACCTTTGCTTTAGTTGCCCATCATTTTCTCTCATGCCAACCCTCTTGCCTCCCTCTTATAAGGATCCTTTTGATTACTTTGGGCTCACTTGGAAAATCTCCCATTTTAAGATCCTTAACTTAACCACATCTATAAGTCCCTTTACAGTGTAAGTTAATATATTCACAGGTCCCAGGGATTAAGATGTGGCCATCTGGGGCAGGTGCTAGCATAATTTTGCCTACCATACTAGGATTATATAAATCTTTCTATAAATGAATCACATGGTATACTATGATTAAATTTTCATTACATATATAATTTATTTTGATGTTGATAATTATCTTTTGTTGTTTGCTTAATTTTCTATGTACTTACACATTTTTTTCCTATACTCTATGTTAGAATAATAGAACTCTCTTTAATATGTCAAACACTTTGGATAAACTACTAGTTCCTGTGATGGTTAATTTTGTGTCAGCTTGACTAGGCCACAGTATCCAGGTATTTGGTCAAACATTATTCTAGAAGTTTTTTGTAATATTTTTAACATGAAATTAACATTAAATCAGTAGACTCTGATTAAAGCAGATTACCCTTCATAATATGGGTGGGCCTCATCCAATTATTTGAAGGCCATAATAGAAAAAGACTGACCTTTCCTCAAGAAGTGGGAATTTTCCAGCAGACTACCTTTGTCCTCAAACTGCAACTCTTCCCTGGGTCTCCAGCCTGACAACCCACCCTGCAGATTTTGGATGTTCCAAGCCTGCACAATCTTGTGAGCCAATAAATCTCTCTCTCTCTCCCTCTGGCTATATACACATCCTCTTGGTTCTGTTTCTCTGGAAAATCCTGACTAATACAGATTTTTGTATTGACAGTGGTTCTAGAGGAACAGAATCTTAAGGATGAGTTTTCTGAATTGGTTCTGGGGTATCTGGAATAGGTTCTCTGATCTGATTAGATTTAAAGACACTAATGACTCTATTTCCAGTAATAAAGAATGATGTCTTTGTAAGAGGAGACTAGGACACAGGTTGGTATAGAGGTAAAACTATTTGAAGAGTCATAGAGAAGATGGCCATCTACAAGCCAAGCAGAGAGGCCTTAGGGGAAACCAACTTTGCCAACATTTTGACCTTGGACATCTAGCCTCCAGAATTTTGAGAAATAAATTTCTACTGTTTAAGCTACCCATCAATTATGTCTTTACAGCAATTCTGTAATATTATTTCTTCATTCCTAATTTTTTAGCCTGTTCTTATTTAATTGATATAATATTCTGTCCTGTTCCTCTGAGAATATTACCTTGATTTAAAAAAAATGTCCGGTTCCTTTAATTATCTTATTGAGTGTCCTGTTTGTTGAGTTTGGTGCTGTTTTATGTAGTGAATTTCCAGAATGTTAGGTGCTTCTTGCTGTATACTCATCTTGTATGAGAGTTTCCCTATTCTAATTTCAGTGGATGCTAATTTTGGGGGTGAACAATGCTGCCTTAAGCGATTGTGGTACTGAAACAGTAGGCTATATTTCAAGGAGGTAAAAATATTTATTTGGGGAACATGGGTTTCCTGCTTCTTCCTGGGTGCTGCAAGTAGCCTAATATGTTGTCCTTCCTCTCTTGCCCAGGTACCCATATTCATAGTTTTAGCCCAGAGGCTAATGTTCTGTTGGCTGTTCCTTGGTATAAATGGACATGGGATGTCATTGTCCTATGGTGTCAACTCATCTGGACACTCAAAATATATTTCTTTAATCATCTAGGTGTTTCGCCAGGGATCCTCCCTGACCCCCGTGTCTACACCTTCAACTTGAAGTATTGATACTTCCAAAATCATTGCCACCTTTCCTAAGAGTCCTCTTATATGTTTTGGACAATGATTTCTTCTGTTGATCCAACCCCATGTGTATATTCTAGTTTTCATGGCTTCCTCATGATCACTGGTATACGTTTTTGCTTTATAGTGTGTTTATGAATTTATTCCTTTAAACAATATCTTTTATGCCATTTTTAAGGATTTAGGTCAGGAAGTGGAGACAGGAGTTTGTGGTCAATCCATTCTCCAATTTTTTATCTTTTACTATGCTCTGGAATAGTTTAAGTAGCACCAGAATTATTTGTTATTTTAAGTCTTGATAGAACGTATCTTAAAGAAACCCCCTGAACCTGAATTAGTGGCAGAGTTTTGACTACCTATAATAATTCTTATCTTGGTCAATTTTGATCATTTGTATTTTTTTAAAAAACCCATCTTTTCACATAGATCTTTTAATCTGATACAAATTTGACATAGTAAATTCTTATTATAACTTTAAAACTTCCCTATGTATCTACAGATATGTCTTCCAAATACTGCTTACTTGTGTAATGAGCAACTTTTAGGGCAAAGCTAATTCATCTTGTTTCCTCCACAGTGTACGAGCACAGGGCTTTATATATTTGTTTAGTTTTCTTTTTAATCCCTTTCAAAATGTTCATTGTACTGGCATTGGTCATGGTTCAGGAGACCAAGACTTTGGCCAATGCCAGGTGTCTGGCTAATAATTCACTTTCCTATACACTGCTCATCTTTAAAGTTATGGCTGTCAGTAGGAAGTAATGAAAGTTAGCATGATCTTCCATTTGCTTCATTTCACAATTACATCATCTTTTGAATAGGTTATTTGTACCCTCATAGGGTTGCTAAGACTCTTCAGCTTCTCTTGGATACACGCTCCAAGAAAAATAAGCACATGTCCCTGTGTGATTCAATGGTCGCTTCTCTGAAGTGTAGCAGGGAGTTTTGCATGTCTCATCCTCCTGTGGTGTTTGGGAAGTTTTTTCTTTTCTTGGCATTTCTAAAAGCATAGTATAGTTTTTCTTTTTTTTAGCATATTCAGAATAATCTTCTACAAAAGAGCCTCAACTCTATATTTATAAGAATATAAAGGTTTCTCTTTTTTTACCTCTGCTGTTTGGGATCTTTCCAAATCCACTTCTTATGAGTTGTTTCCTTCTATCACTGTATTTTTACAAAAGGATTTCTTATATCTTATGTGAGAATTTTTCTTCCTCACTGATAAGCCAGGTTTGTAGTCCAAATCTATGAGTTTCTAGCTTTGTGAATGTAGGCAAACCCACTTAATTTCTGTGACCACAGTTTCCTCCTTAGAAAAATGGAGGAGTTAAAATTATTTCCATCTCGTAGGATTGTTGTGAAGATGAAATGAGATAATGAATGCACATTGCTTAGCGTGGCACACAGGAATCAATAAACATTAGGTGGTACTGTCAGTCATAATCATCATCATTGTTGCCATTTATATTTCAGTTACTTTCCTCTGATATCAAGCAGAAACTCCAGCTTAAACTTGCAAGAGGTATCTGGAGTGATCACCTGCAACAGGAAAGTAACCATGGCACACTGTCCTACAGGCCTCTGTTACAAATATCTGTCTCTCTGAATTTGAGCTTTATCTAAGTGGTCGTATGTGGTCACCATCTGTGTCTGTTTGTGGTGTTCCTGGAAAGCGTGCTTCTAAAACCTACTTCTTCCCTTCTCTCTCTGGAAGTGATAAACTGCCAACCTCTGAGTGCTAGCAATTTGCAAGGTATTGATTTCCCTGACTCCTGCACTCCCTCCTAGAACAGACATACACATGGTAAAACTTGTTTCTTCCTTTACACAATTGGATTTCTCTTATTTTCTGTGTTCTGACAATAGTCTGATTTCGATCTTTGCCCCAGAATTTTAGTGCTGTGTTTTCCTTTTAAACCAGTTCTGTCAGCACTGATATCGGCCAAGGCCCCAAACTCATCTCTGCTGATATCAGTAATATCCCAATCCCATCTCCACCAACATCAGTTAATGCTCAGACCCATCTTCACCAATATCAGCTAATGCTTCAAATTCCTTTCCACATGGATTGGGCGCAGGTGGGTTTGGGGCGTTAGCTGATATCAATGCTGGAAGAATGTTTTTAAAAAAGAAACAGAGCAATACGTTTCTGCAGCAAAGATAAAAATTATAATAATAAAGTATGAAATGAATTAAAATATTAAATTATAAATATAATAGTAACATTTCTTGAGTGCTTAAAATGTGCCAGTCACTCAGCTAAACCTTTTTTTTTTGGCTTATACCTTGTCATCCTGCCAAACAATCCTTGAAGTAGTTTCTCTTATTTTCTCCATTTTACGGATGAAGAAACAGAGCTGTGGATGGATTAAATCACTAACTCATGATCACACACATCTGTTGAGCAGTGAATCCTGGACACAAGCCTAGGTTTTGAGGGCCTCTAATAATTTGCTCCCCTATGCTTCCCTCTTGAATTCTAAACCGAGAGGAATAAAATAGTCAGAAAGATGGAGATCAAAGATTGGCTCTTTTACTGATATAAGTTGGACTGGAGGGCATGGCTTATGCAGCAAAAATTGGCTTCCCACTTCTCAGTGCCCCTCAAGTAAGATCATGGGAAAGTTTGATTCTGCAGGGCAGACACACCTGACCAGCCTGCTGCCTTATATCACTGTAGGTTGGAGATGGGAAAAATAGAGAGTAACTTCTTGTATACTATTCTTATTACTAAAGAAAATTTGATCTTTTCAGTAAATTATGTGTTATGATGCTTCCTAGCTATGTAATCTTAGCTCTGTGCCTCAGTTTCCTTATCTGTAAAATGGGAATTATGGTTATATTTTCTAATATTGTTTTTATAGTGTAACATGTAAGCATGATTGAAATAGTACCAATCAAACTGGAAAGGTGAGGGAGTAAGCAGAAGAGAATAAGAGTTTTTAGTGAGGAGCTTACTTGGATGTTTAAAATCCATTTATTTTATGCAGAAATTTAGAATTGACAAGACTTTCATCTTTCTAATACCTTTACCAATTTGGTGATGTAGATACTGTTACCTACAATTTATAGATGGGAAACTCAGACTCAGGTGGATTAGGTGGGCTAAAGTGGAACAGTCAATACATAGCAGAGGTGGAAAGATAGTCCAGACCTTTGCCTCATCATCTATTTCCTTTTTTTTTTTAAACATCTTTATTGGAGTATAATTGCTTTACAATGTTCCTATTCCTTTTTATTTTTCTTTTTGGTTGGGCATTTTAGATATGCTTTCTATTTAGTTAGTGTAAATATTTTTCTTTACCAAAGCTAGGAAAGAGTGTGTTTCTCCATCCTTTCTTTGTTTCTGTGGATTTTGCTTTCTTAGCTGCTCCTGGAGCCCTTTGTACATGAGCTGATTTGCTGAGAGAGCAGGAGTGCTTCCCCTATTAAATTGTGCCTGGTGTGAATGTGGTCTTTGGCATTCACTTTCCTGTAAATTCTAGATAGAGACTTTGTCTTCAAAGTACCATTTGTACACACTAGATATACACCAAAGTTTGACTTCACCCTAGGAATCTGGCCAAAAAAACTGGTATTTAGCCTTGGCTTCATCATTAGTCTTAGCCTTTGTGTGTTAGAGTAGACTAGATATATGTTTAAATGTAACTTTTGCCACCTTTAACTTGTCCATGATCAATAACAGCTTCGTCCTGTGGTTTACTATTATGTCTAAATGGTTTAGCAATGTGAGTAATACAAACATGACATGTTATTCAGATTTTTCGCTGATACCTTTAAATGTAAGTGAGCATTCTAGATGTTACATAGAATGAAAATCTCTGTGTATTTTATATACGAACATTCTCAGCCCATTAAAGTTATGAAGGCATATTTATTATTGCAATTATAAAATGGAACAATTATGAAGGCTCTTCACTTTTTGTACAAAAATAATTAAGAATATTTAAATATAAGGATATAAGTTAGTAGTTAATACAAAAATTAAGGGAAGCTGGGTAACTTGAGGAAGTTATCCTTGGTCAGCAAATAACTACTTATAAGAATTTAAATAATACAAAGCAGAATAATAAAAATATGATTACGCCATAGTTCTAATATTTATAACATGACTAGATATTAAAATAGGCTTTAAGAACCATATTTAAATCTTAGTTTTGTAATTCCATTTAGGCCATGATTCTCTCAAGGAAAGTTTCTTTTAGGAATTCTTTATGTCTTGTGAGAATGAAGTACGAATGTCAACTTTGTGACCGTCAAATTTCATGAGAAGAGAAAACTCCAAAATCACATAGAAAAACTAGTTATAATAAAGAATAGTAGAGTAGAATACAAGAAGAAAACACTGGGGAAAAATTAGGTGCCTCTCAATTTCTTGTTCTTTTGTCTTTTTTTTTTTTTTTTTTTTTTGCGGTACTTGGGCCTCTCACTGTTGTGGCCTCTCCCATTGCGGATCACAGGCGCCGGATGCGCAGGTTCAGTGGCCATGGCTCATGGGCCCAGCCGCTCCGCGGCATGTGGGATCTTCCTGGACTGGGGCACGAACCGGTGCCCCCTGCATCAGCAGGCGGACTCTCAACCACTGCCCCACCAGGGAAGCCCTATTTTACCAATTTTAATGAGTTACTTTATCTCACAAATGTGCTATATAGGAGCTGACCACGCTAAGCAAATACTGCTCCTGTGGTCACATGGTAAGCTTAAAATGTCAAATTTCACTTCTAAGTTTAGTGATAAAATTGCAATAATAATATTTTTTCTATGTTATAAAAATATAATAGATTTTGTATAAATATAAATTTTGTGTACACATAAAGTAATATATTTTACATCCCACAACTGCCTTCTGTAATGTCTATTTGGCTTGGCTTTAGCTGAATAGTGGTTTTCACACTTGACCTTTGGGCATTTGGCTAAAATCTGTATTTGGTGAACTTCTACTACAAACGATCTTGTATAATTTTGGCAACCATGTTGTACCCTTAGCAGTGGGGTGCTGACCCTCATTAAGTGAGTATTCCTACTATGTGGGGTAACTAGTTATGATGATGGATACTATTATAGTATCTTTATTTCTGTTAACTGAGCTAGGATTTTTTGTCAAGAATATCAAATAAACTAAAAACAAAACAAAACAAAACAAAAAGCAAACCTCCTAGTAGGGGTTAAGTATTGTAAGAAATTCAGTATGCCAAATCCAGAGATATAAACCATTTGAGGATTGTTACCAAGACCGGAGATGGGTGAGAGGACAGAAATCCTAAAACCAAGAACTAGTAAGAGATCCACTTCAGGTGCCAAGAATCCAAGCATTTAAAGGGCCAGGAATCAAGAGTGCATTTTCCTCTTTTATCACCCTATGTCTAAAGATAGCAAATTTTTATGTCTTGTTCCTATGTTAGCATTGTTATGTCCATCAGAAAATCCAGATTCCCTATCTCTTTGGTTGATTCATAGTCGTATTCCACAAAGATATCACTCTGATCCCTTTTATCTTCAAAGTGATGCTCATGTCTTTTCCCTTCCCTCTACCCAGGTTCTTTCTAGGAATGAAGTATCTATGTAGGCTAGATTACACTATAGTAATGAACAACCTCTAAACTTAGTGGTTTAATCCCTCACAAAAGTCTTTTACTTGCCCTACTTGCCTCCTTTATTTCTAGGTTCCATTAGGTGTCTGACTCCACAGTGACGCCCAGATTCAGGCTGGTAGAGAATCTGTCATCTTGTAGCTGCAGCATCTGAGCACATGCCTTCTTCAATCACCACAGCAGGGAAAGAGAGATGGGGGCAAAACATCTGGACCCTTCACTGCATCTGTATAGAAGTGGTATGTGTTATTTCTGCTCACCTTTCTTTGGCCTGAAATAGTCACAAGTCACATGGGCTAATAATTACAATGTTTTGTACACACAGAAGGGGAGGAAAGTCAGATTTTGCTGGAAACAAATAATGGCTACCACAGTCTCTCTTCTAGTCACCAAATATTCAGTTCACTCTTCTCTAACAACCCTCCCCAAGGGAGACAACCTGAAATGTTAGCCAGTTATGGTTTTGAGCTCAAAGCCCAGGGCCTCTTCAGGAAGGATCATAGCCTCTACTTCAGATCCAGGCCTGGCTCCTCTTTATCTGGAAATAATGAATGAGAAAGGCAAGTTATCTGTCTGCCATGGACCCAAAATACAGGAAGGGGAAGAAATCCCCGGTCTACGGGAATTCTTCAGTCTCACTGGCAGGCATTGTGAGGGTCTTCTACCTTGGAAGCTTCCTAGTCCTTTGTTTTTTTGGCCCCAGTCTTTGGGAGATTTTCCTTTTACTGTTTTCTTCTTCAGCCACAGCCGATGATGACTTTGGGAAATAGGCACTCTATGAGGGCTGTGCAGATTTCACAGCCCATGTTCTGGCTAGAAAAGGTCAGGAGCAAACAATTTCTCACAATCTTTCAAAAACGTATAGAGCTTCTTGCCATTTGATTCCAGTCATCTTCATGTGCCAGAAACCACACCCATATTCACAATTCTTTTTTTGCTTATTATTATTTTATTTTAAAACAATCTCAAGCACATAGAAAAGCTGCAAATATGGCACAAAGAACTTTCTTTTCTCTGAGCCATTTGACAGCAAGTTGCTGATCTGATGCTCCCTCATCCCCTTGTGTGTGCATTTCCTACTAACAAGGATGTTCTCCTACGTAACCGAAATATAATCATCAAAATCAGGAAGTCAACACTGATATGTTACTACAAGAGGGAGGGGATATATGTTTACATATAGCTGATTCACTTTGTTATACAACAGAAATAAACACATTGTAAAGTGACTATACTCCAATTAGAAAAAAAAAGAAACCTCAGACACATTCACATTTTGCCTGATATTTCAAAAATGTCCTTTATAGCAAAAGAATTCAGTTCAGAATCATGAGTTGTTTTTCATTCTCGTATCTTCTTAGTGTCCCTCACTGTGGCCCAGCTCCTCAGTCTTCCCTTCATTTTCATTACATTGACACTTTGGAAGATTATAGACCGATTACTTTGTTCTGTGTCCCCTGATTTGCATTTGTTTCATGTTTCCCCATTATCAGATTCAAGTTGTACGTTTTGTCAAGAATATCACAGAGATGATGCTGTGTTTGTGCCATTGGGTGACAGTTTTTTTCACTTTGATCACTTGAATGAGTTGATGTCTACCATGCTTCTCCACTGTAAAGTTATTCTTTTTCCATTTGTAACTAATAACTATTGTGGGAAGGTACTCTGGAACTATGTGTATACCCCATTTGTCATCAAACTTTCAGTTGATTCATTTATTAATTTGTATTTAGAATACATATGTTTTCCATTTTATTTAATGAATTATAATCCATTACCATCATTATTATTTTGATAATTAAATTGTCCTAGATTTGATCAGCAAGTGTCCCTTCAAGCAGGCATCTGTGTTCTTTTGACATGTCTTTATCATTCTTTGAGCTACTCCTTGTTTTCTAGGACAAGAAGGTACCCAAGCTCATTTTATACTTTTCTTGCCCTAGCTCTGGAATCAGATGTTTCTCCAAGGAGCACTGGTTCCTTTTGGTAGAGAATGAGTATATAGAAACCATGATCTAGTCACTGGTATATTCATTGCAGTGTCACTCTTCCTAAGCTCTCTCAGAGGATAGAGTTAGGGAATCAGTGTATGTATGTATACACACACACACACACACACACACACACACACACACATAAACATACACATTTACTTCTATCTCTCTATCAATCTATCAACTATCTATCATCTATCTAATATTATATATAACATATATATAAAATCTCCACAAGCTCATATGATGTATCACAGGGCTGATTCTAATTTTCTTCCTTTTCATATTTAAAGTGCCTTTCTCTGACAATGAGAAACCCATCTCCCATTATCCTTATTTCATCAATCCCTTGGTAATCATCCATTTCTACTGCCCCTTCCCTGCACAAATGCCCTCCTCACTGCACTTAGGCTCTGACAGCCTGACTCGATCTGCACTTCTCGTGTGGATGCCACCCTCAGCCAACTCAAGAGCTGATACCCATGCTAGGCTGCCACTCCACAAAGACCCCTTCTTAACCCTGCTGGGTCTCTAACTCCCATACTTGGAATGTCCTTTTCACTCTGGGCTCCAAATGCCCATGACAAGCCATCCTCCACGTGGGGTCTTCTGCACCCAGCTCAGGGTTTGCCATCTTGTGTCTGATGTGCCAACTCCCCCTCCCCCATCACCACGGATGGTCACCTCGGTTCCCATGGGTCTCTGACTCTCTTTGCTAGTGTGTGCTTCCCACAGGGATGTCCTCTGATACGCCACGCCAGCCCACTCCTCCAGCAAGACTCTTCAGCCTCCTCAGGCTCTGACGCCACTTGCCAGGACACTTCCCTCCACAGGGACACCCTCCTCACCATTCTGAGGCTCTGACGCCGACACTCCCTCCTCCAGGTGGACAACCTCCTCGCCACAGTCAGGCTCAGACCTGGGCAGCTGTCCTATGCAGATGCCCTCCTTATTCAGCTCAGACTCCAGTACCCTCCTCTGGGCCACTGTGGCTGCCCCCACCCCGCACCAGCTATGGATGGTCCAATATGGACCAATATGGATGTCTTTGCCCAATTTGGCTTTAGGGCCAAATTCTTCAAGAAGGAAAGGGAAGAGAAGAGAAAGATCCCATTGTTCCTTTTGGGACAAATTTCTCATATCTGGTATGTTTCTTTGCATTTTCCTTCCCAAACTCTCTTTCTCTATTCCACTTCTGGGGGCAAGTTTTACCCTTAATATTTGACATGAGTAATTTTATAAAGCTGAAAAAGATTTACTGAGCAATATATCTGTAATCTGATCCTTGCCCTTAGGTAATATAATCTGTTGACAGATTTTATCATCTTCCTTAAAATTGCTTTCTGACTCTTATATTTTACTATCTGGAACCTAGAAGCAGTTGGGTTTTTTTGACCCTGCAAAGCCCCAATTCCTAAATCTCTCAATTTCCTTTCATTTGTGCTTTCAAATTAAGCAATTTTCTCCTGGGCTTATGTCTTTATTATAATACCTAGCCAAACATGACAAATATCACTAAACAAACATTCTAACGTATTTCCCCCTAGAGCTGTAGGTTCACTCAAATCACGATCTATTTCTCAAGTTACATGAATGACAGTTCTACGAAATATTTGGTCACTATAAAACATGGTTTACAGCCTTTCTAGCCTCTGTTTTCAGTGTCCTTGCCAATGACCATCTAACTGTGAAACATGGGCCACCACATATTTTGAGTTATTATTATCATTTTTTTTACAAAGGCACCCAATTTCTGGCAGGAAATTCTGCATTAATAGGAATGGGTGAGGTTATGTTCTGATAACAAACAATCCAAAGTTTCAGTGTCTTAATACGACAAAAGTTGATTTCTTGATCACATCGTATGTCCTGTTCTGGTTGGTAGGGATAAAGGGAGGGCTCTGTTTGGCATAGCCACTCAGAAACCCAGTTTGTCAGATGTTCTGCCATCTGTATCTACACCATCTGAAACAACTAGCTCCCTGGTTGCCTCAACAGGGTAATAGGGAATGGTGAAGAGTGCATGGACTTTCCATCACCTCACACCGGATATGACATACATCACTTATGGCCACATTTCAATAGCCAGAATTAGTCATAGGGTCCCAATCAACCATGAAGAAGCTGAAAGTGGCCCTTCATATGCCAACAGGGGCAGAACTAGATATTGGCAAACACTAGTATCTTCTGCATGTACATTTCACTAGCAGATTTCAGTTGTGTCTCATTCCAACATGGTTATTATTTATGAAGTGTCCTTCACACTCATTCAGCAGATATTTATTGAGTTCCTATTATTTTCTAGGTACTCTTCTAGGCACTGGTCATATAGCAGTGAATAGAAGAGACAAAGCCCACTTACCCTTATTCTAGACAGACAAATTTTAAATATACAATGTGTCAGGTGGTGATAAATGCTGTGGAGAAAAATTAAGCAGAAAAGGAGGCTAGGGCTTTCTGGTGGGGGAATGAGATCTGTAAGCTTGAATATTTCAGTTGGAGAAGGTCTACTAAGAAAGTCACTGTAGTTGGCTGAATAATGGCACCCAAAGATGTCCACGATTTCATTCCCAGAACCTGTGAACATTTATCTTTTATAGCAAAAGAGACTTTGCAGAGGTGATTAAGGATCATGAAAAGGAAAGATTATCCTGGATTAAGTTGGTTGGATCAAGTGACAAGGGTCTTTATACGAGGGTGGTAGGAGGGTCAGAGTCAGGAAAGACAATGACAGTGGAAGCAGAAGTCAGAGGAAGGGAGATATGAAGCTGCTACGTGGCTGACTTTGAAGGGGGCAGGACTCAAGGAATGCAAGTGCCGTCTAGGGTTTGGAGATGTGGAAGGTGAGGTGATCACCTGGGTAAAATAAATTAAAAGTGCATATATAACAACCAAAAAGAAAACCCCCTTTATCCTTAAAAAAGCTAAGCTAAATATATTATAATTCCATCATGTGCAATAGTCATGGTGTAAATTGTTCATCAAATCATTATAATAAATTCCAAATCATTTGTTAATGTTTAGAAATTGTTGCTGTGATCTTTCATTTGAAGAGGTTGTCATTAGCTAAATGATGCCCCTGTCTGTGAGCTATGCTGTAATAAAAGAGATTAAATCCAACACACAAAAACTTCCCTGCTAAATTAATAGTCATTTGTGACTTAGAGTGTCAAATTAATGTCGATAATATAGATTACGATGCCGAAGCCTCTCAGCTTCTATTGAAATGCAATTATATTAAAAATGTTCTACCCTCCTAAATGTTTTAGTCCTTATATTACTGAGATTTTGTGTATTAAAAATCTATATTATCAACTAAATCAAGAAAAGCATTTTGGAATGTCACATTTAATTGGGTGGAACGCAATCCTTCCGGCCAAACAAGAGACAAAGCACTACAGCAGTTAAGAGCATTGGCTATGTGCCAGACTAAGTTTGAATCTTAGTTCTGCCATTTAAGTTTTAAATAACCTCTCTGTGTCTCAGTTATCTTATCTGTAAAACTGGAGATGATAATGAGCATTAAGTACCTAAATGAGTTGATATTTACCAGACAAAGCAAATATTGTAAGTGATTACTCTCATTTTTATTAATAAAATTATTGCTGCTAATTCTTGTGATGGGTGAGTGTTTGATGGATTTTAATGAGCTGATCCAATTAGATGGAGGTGAAATTCAACAGTGATCTATACTCCGGGTATCCTAGACCTCAAACTGTCCCCAAGTGTCCCATCCATTCCTTCCTGCTTACCTGTTCTCCCAGCATCTCACAGATCCTTTCTTTCTTTTTTTAAAAGAGTTTCAGTTTTATTATTTTTTTTTCAGTTATACATATATATATTCTTTTTTTTTTGTGGTACGCTGACCTCTCACTGTTGTGGCCTCTCCCATTGCGGAGAACAGGCTCCGGACGCGCAGGCTCAGCGGCCATGGCTCACGGGCCCAGCCGCTCCGCAGCATGTGGGATCTTCCTGGACCGGGGCACGAATCCATGTCCTCTGCATCGGCAGACGTACTCTCAACCACTGCGCCACCAGGGAAGCCCATACATATATATATTCTTTTTCATATTTTCCATTTTGGTTTGTCACAGGATTTTGAATATAGTTCCCTGTGCCATACTGTAGGACCTTGTTTCTCCATCCTATATATAATAGTTTGCATTCCAGATCCTTTCTGAGGCAAAGTCCCATGGAGGCTACAGTCCTAGTAGCCATGTGAAAGTGACACCAGGATAAGCACCAGCAGCACTAGGCCAGAGCTTTGGGGGCCAGATGGAGCTTTAGACATTTTCTTACATGAATACCAGTGCCACCAGGGACACTTCCTACAAATCTCTGGGCCAACTAGAGCCGGAATCTAAGGTTGGCTCACGGGAGCCATGGTGGGTGGGCTGGCATTCCAGGAACCTCCCAAACATTATCACTCAGAGATCCTCAGGCCTGTGCACAGTGTGAGCAGAGCATGGTCTACTCTGCTTGGGGTTGGAAGGATGGCAATGCCAGGGAATCAGGACCCTTGGGGAATATAAGTGGCACTTACACTATCGATCAATGAGAAAAGAATCTGGCCTTAGTGCTGGAGCAGGGACTTAGAGCCACCTCCAGTGCCTAGGATGAAGTCTTTAATTTCTGGATTTTGAGAAGGTAATGAATGGGTTCCAGGGAGTAGCAATGGTTGGCAGGAGCACTCAGAGAGCTCAGAAATGTGACTATTTATCAATGGTGTGGGAATTGTTTAGTATTTTAACAACTAGAATGGCTATAGCTATGCATATGGTTGGATATTTGCTCTGCTCTTAGTTCAAGTAAGCTGAAAACTGACTTAGATTTTATAACGTGGACGTCATTGATGTTTTGGTGAGCCAATAAGGGTATGAGTTTGACTGAGTAGGTACAGAGGAAAATGCAAGGAAAATTGGTGACTCTTTCAAGGGATTTTGCTATAAAGAGGAGTAGAGAAATGGGGTTGGGGATGAGGGGATCAAAGGACGGTTTTCTTAAAGTAGGAGAATTAATAGTATGTTTGCTGTTGATGAGAACGCTTTTGCAGAGAGATGATGTCTGTCTTTGTTTATTACCCAGGAGCTGTGTGTGTGATGTACTAAGGCTACACATATTTTTTTTCAGTATTATGCTCAGCTTTTCTTCCCATTATTTCCATTATGAAGTACCAGGCATCCCTCTCACTATTATTTTTTCTTCTCTTGTTATAGATGCTGCCCTGATTCATATCTGGGAATTTTTCTTTCTCTGCCTCTATTTTTAGTGTAAAGTCTGCTTGATAAATCAATAAGCACCTAGGTAGCCTGCATATACTGGATGTGTGCTCTTTTCTCTGCCAAGAGACCAACATTTCAGTATCTTAAACCACAACCTAGAAAGCCAAAACCAAATGTCATCCCATAATACTAGTTTTGCAGACAGCTACCTTCCTTCTCTCTCTCTCTCTCTATGTATTATGTCTGTCTGTCTGTCTGTCTGTATCTATCTATCTCTCCTCTATCATCTAGTTCTAGAAAGAAATTAAACTACTTGGCTGTTTGTTGAACTAATTTCTTTCCTCAAATCCCAATCTTAGTTGAAATGAAAAATACTACCTACCTGAACCCCAAGTTTTATAGTTTTATGATAAGACATCCTTTCTTTAGAGTATTTCCCCATGTCCCACACCTCCATCCTTCCAGGAATGAGTTAAAGTGGTTGGGGATGAAAGAGTGATAAATTCTGTTTATTGTCCATCACATCGTGGATTCATCTGCACCAGAGACAGCCAGCCCCCTCTTGACTTCTCACATCCACCATTTAGTGTTTCCTCGTGCTCTCCAGTCGATGGTTTCTTTTTTCCCTGGGCCCAGTAAGTGGATTTCTCAGACTCTGTAATACTTGTGAATTCTCTTTATTATTCCATAGAGGATGAGATGCTGCTTCTTTTCCAAAGGTCACAGAAGGAGGCAATAACAGAGGAGTTAAGAGCCCAAACTATTGAATAAGACAAGCCTGCATATAAGTCTCAGCCCTGTACTGACTAGCTCTGTGCAGCACGTTCCCTGTTAAATGGGGATGAAATCATAATGCTTTATTAGGGTTGTGTACCAAATGAGGAAAAAAAAGTAAAGTTCTTAGCATTAAAACAAGTCCTTGTTTACATTCTGTAGTAAAAGATTTCTGCTTCGTTATGAGTCTCATACTTAGTTTTGAGTTTCTAAAATGTGATTTCTTCCCATATTTCTAAATCCTTAACAATAAGTATAATTCTCTCAACAGCCAATAATTTTTCTCCATCAAGAAAGCCGTATGTATTGCTATAATGGATGTCAACAGAAAAACTTAACATTCTGAAATCTTTATTTTGTAGTGACCCTCTCAGAAATCAGTTTTATTTTATACAGTGAAATGACCCTACTTGCAGAAAGGTACATTAAAAAAACCCTGGAACCTAAAGATATAATAAGCAAACCACTTCTCCTACTTTTAGTTTCCTTATTCATAAAGTGAGGAGTGAAATACAGAGGATTTCTAAGATCCTTTTTAAATATATGCAACCAACAATACCAGTTTCCAGTTTCCGTCAGGAAGGAGATTTAAGCATTGAATGAACTATAAGGTGAGGCCTTGGTGATGGTCTACTACTTGCGTTTCTCTTCTCCTCAAAGCAGCATGGGGTTTAACTGGTATGTCAATACAGGGTTAGCAGGTACTTGGAAGTCATGACATTCTTTTTTCTCTCCACAATAGACCTTGTTAATGCATCACAGCTTTTTCCAGCTCTGCTTGATGAGGTCTCAGAATCCTTCTCAACACAGTTCTGCAACAAGCCATTACCAATCACTTGGCATTGGCCTGCACATGGGAACCAATGTTTCATCCCTGGAACAAAAATATTTGTTCCAGAGAGTTTGTCTTCACAACATATAGGAAACAGTAGAGTGTAGTTTCCTTTTTCGCTCCAAGATAATATCGACTCTGAAAAAAAAAATATATCGACTATGGTGAAACCATCCTCCCCCTCCAGAGCAGATCCTTCCTGTACCAACTGTGTAACCCGCTGTCTTTCCACGTTTCTACCTTCCTCCTGAGGGTGGGCAGGACATGTCTTATGCCAATCATGGGACAACATTTTGGTTTTAGTCAATGGAGCGAAAGCTCTATTTTGGCAACATTTCTATTGGTGACAGAAGCTTTTTCTCTGTTTTTCACTCTTTTTCCCTCTGTAACCACTCATTCCTAAAGTTTCCAGAACTTTCTTGGCCCTTTTTCTTCTCAGACCAGAGAATACTAGTTAAAAATGGGAATTTCTCTCCTTAGATCAAAGAATACTAATTAAAAATGAAAAAAAAATATTGTTACCCCTATAAGGGAGGGATTTGGAAAGGGCTGTGCTTAATCCGTAGCAAGAATTTTCTATGATAGATTTCAGACAATAAGACCAAATGGGAGATATGTCAGAAAAAGCTGTTTTTCTAATGTACCTCAGATTGTAGTATTTGGTCTTAACAGCAAAAAGTGACAAATGGGGTGCACAGTGGGAAACTCATGTTATTTTGGAAAAGAGTTGGGGTTCTTAGATTAGGGCTCTATGGAAGATGTCAGAGATAACACAAAAACAAATATTCACACTCAGGAGCAGTGGCATTTAATAAAGTGATTAAGCATTGACATTAAATAAGTTCTCAGGACATTTTGAAGTGATTAATGTGCGTGGATGGAGGCCAGGCTTCATTGGGGAAGGAATAGAGGGATGTTTTTCTTGACTAAAAATTGCAAGCAACGGTGGTAAAAATTTCATGGGAAGTTTTGTTTGATTGTCCTTGGCATTAAATGACATTGATTATTAAAAAGCCTTCTCCTTCCCTGCTACACGGTGGAGAGGATAAAGCCTCTGGAGGAATGGAAATATTTGTGAGCAGATTCTGGGTTGGTGTTGGAATTGTTCGCAGACACTTTTGGTTCATCTCCATCCATTAACCTCTCCCATTTCCTAGGTGAATTTCACTGATCCAAGAATATTATTGCCATTTGCTTAGAAGGGCATTGCTTCCATGATTGCATAGTGGTTAAGTACCTACATCTAGGGTTACTGAGGAGATTTGATGAGTTACATTGTGCAATGTGCTTGACAGAGAACAAGGTATATGGCTACTGCTCAAGAAAGATACTATTGCTGTTATCGTTATTATGTTCTATCTTTAACACCAGCTCTGATGGAAGCAGTCCTGTAGAATCTTTAACCAACAGCTTATACCCATGGGGCTCTGTCTCTACATTCTAACCCAGTGATAAAGTATAAGAAGACACTTGAGTTTACCATCAACCGTACTTGTCTAATTCACTATTGTATCAAGTATATAATAGATGCTTGTTGAATGAAACTAATGTGTGCAGAATTCACAGGTGAATGAAAATTAAATGGACAAATTCCACTCAGGCAGAATTCTTGCTGCTGGGGAAGGTAGAGGAAAGTGGAGTTACTCTGTTGGAAGGCAATATGGGATTATCTGGTCCAACTTCCTACTTAAAGCAGGAATCACAATCTCAGCTTTCTTTCAAATGTTCATCTGTTTCTCCTTTAGCATGAGATTGAGAGGTTTGGTTGAATGTTCACATTTTTCTTGAGCAATAAGCAGGACGTGTTCTTGGACAAGTATGAGTGAACTTACTCAGATACGCTGATGCATTAGCTGGGTCACAGGGGAAGTCTGGGATGCACAGTTATTCTTTAAACAGAGCAGAGAGCAGGTGTATTTGTGTCATACCAGAATTCTGGTCCTGACTCTCTCACTGAAGAGGCAGTAGAGTGGTCAAGAGGTTGGGCTTTGGAGACAAACCTGGACTAGAATCAGGAGAAAGTGTAAGCCAGGGTCCTTCATTTGCATGGGTTCCTTCCAAGGCCCTGGGAGAAGCCCTAGCAATACAGTCACATGGCTATATATTTTAGTAAAAGAAAAATCTGTATATATTATATATGTATTTATATAGAGATAAATATATACAAAACATATAAAATATAAAAACTTATATTTTATAAATATATATTTAGTTATTTTATTTATATATATATATATATATATATATATATATATAAATAAATAAAACTGCAATCAGTTAAGACTAAGGGCTCTTTCCACCCGGATTTTATGTGAAGAGGCAATCAAAGAGTAAATAACCACTAAAACAACAGACATTAAGTGGCTATATATATATATATATATATACAAATATATTTTTTATTGAAATATAATTAATGTACAATATTAAGTTAGTTTCAGGTGTACAACATAGTGATCCGACAATCAAATACATTACAGAAGTATCACCATGAGTCCAGTAACTATCACCATACAAAATTATTACAGTATAATTACAGTATAATTGACTCTATTCCTTACAGTATGTATTACATCCCTGTGACTTATTTATTTTATAACTGGAAATTTGTATCTCTTGATCCCCTTCATCTATTTCACTGAATCCCCCGCTCTCCTCCCCTCTGGCAGCCATCAGTTTTCTCTCTGGATCTATAAGTCTGTTTCTGTTCTGTTTTGTTTGTTTTGCTGTTTAGACTCCACATATAAGTGAGGTCACTATTTTATATCTTTATTGGAAATATTTTGAAATGTACAGAGAAGGGGAAGTAGGAAAAAAATACAAATATAGTTAGAGAACTCAACACCACTCTCTCAAAAATTGACATCGTATGTAGACAGATAATCAGTGTTGATATAAAGTACTTAACACTATCAACCAACTAGACACATTTGCCATTTATCAAACAGCTAACCAACATCAGCAGAAAACATGACACTTCTTTGTTGTGTGTCAGCTTGAATAGGCTGAAATACATTCCCCAGAATATTCACTCTTACATATTTGTGATTGTGATGGGCCACAGGGAGATTCTTGTGGAAGATTTAGAAGGTGGAAGTGAAGCAGCAGCATGCTCTTGGTGATCTGCTGAGTCAACTTGGCATTAATGCAGCAGGTGGACTGCAATGACTCCACCATGCCCTGGACATGCTGCCAGCTTCTACAACAACCAGGGGCACGTATGCATGATAAACTCCAAGATGAAAGACCTCAGGTCTGCCAGATATCCATACCACTATGTCAGAGGCGACAAGAACAAACATGATTTTCTGTCCATCTCATGAGTTTTCAACTCCTTATGTTGGCCCCAGTTTGTCCTGGATCTCCCTCTTTACATCCATTGTCCCTTCCCAAGCGTCTCCCCAGTGGCCTGTAATCTCCAGCCCGAGATGTGAAGAATGAACCTTACAAAATGCTTAGTCAGCTTCCACAAATGTGTAAGATCAAATTCCTGTTACAAATCCATATATATGCTCTTCATTGAATAAAGTGTCTCTGGGAACTTCCCTGGCAGTCCAGTGGTTAAGACTTCGCCTTCCAACGCAGGGGGTGTGGGTTCGATCCCTGGTAGGGGAGCTAAGATCCCACATGCCTCATGGCCAAAAAAACCCAAAACATAAAACAGAAACAATATTGTAACAAATTCAATAAAGACTTTAAAAATTGTCCACATCATAAAAAAACTTAAGAAAAAAAGTCTCTCTGGTATAATTAAACACACACACACACGCACACACAAAGCAAAACCACAAAACCAAAGACTGGATAACCAAAAAAAAAAAATGAGGGAGGAGATAGAGATGTGTCAGGGAGTTAATTAATAAAAATCAGTTATTTTTTCTGGATTTTATGATGTTGGGTATGTATCAGCTTTTAAAGATGTGCAAATTTGTTATGATTTCCTTTCTTGTTCTAAATAAGTCTTTACTTTGACACCTAATTTTGTCTTTTAAATTATGTATTCTTTTTCTTCCAGAAAACCCCAGAAGATCCAGGCCCCAAGGAACTTGTATCCATCTCTGATTGGAATCCTTGCACCATTCACTAACTCTGTGATCTTGGGCACCTCACTTTACCCATCTGAGTCCCAGTTCAATCTGTAAAACAGCACCCATCTGTTAAATAATAAAGCAGCACTAATCTGTGTAATAATCTTATGAAACTACTTAGGTTATTGTCAGGGCTAATGTTGATGCATGTGACAATGATAGTAAATATTAGCTATTATAGTTATTAATAATAATATCTGATTTTCCTACAGATTTCCCCATCTTAAAATGGATGTCATAAAATATAGTCTCTCATACTCACAAGGGTTTTTGAAGAATCAAATGAGATGATAACATTTACATGGCTATGAAGATGTCTTTTAATCACCGGAAGAAGGGCATGTACACAGGTCCACATCCTATCTCCTGTACACAGACACACACACACACACACACACACACACACACACACACACACACACACTTCTCTTTCTAATTCTGATCTAGAATTCACACTGATTAGTTGGCTCTTCCCATGCAGGTTGTTTCCGCTTCAGTCAGGTAACCCACAGCGGTGCTCTATGCCTACTCTATACCTCCTCCAGATGGCCTGTGTTTGAATTCTGGCTCTACCAGGCCCTGTTGTAAGACTTGGGCAAGTTATTTAATGCATCTATTTGTCAGTTTCTTCTCTGTAAAATAAGGATAATAATAGTAGTCACTTCTAGGGGTGTTGTGAAGATGAAATGAATTAATACATGTAAAAATCCATATAAAGTAAATCATTGTAAGTTTTACTACTTCCATTTTACCAACACCTAGTGAGTGCTCATGGAGTGTCAGCTATTGCTGTCTGCATAACAAGTCAGCTTCTGCTGGTGTGTCAGACCTTGTGTTTATGCTACGCCTTCTCCCAGTTATGTGGATGAGTATTTTGTTGGTCAAAAAGTAAGCTACAACTAAAAATAGAACTACCATATGATTCATCAATCCCACTCCTGGGCATAACCAGACAAAACTATAATTCAAAAAGATACATGCACCCCTATGTTCATAACAGCACTATTTACAATAGCCAAAACATAATACCATATGATATCACCTATATGTGGAATCTAAAATATGACACAAATGAACCTATCTATGAACCAGAAACAGAATCAGGGGCATAGAGAATAGACTGGTGGTTGCCAAGGAGGAAGAGGGTGGGAGCAGGTTGGATTGGGAATTTGGGATTGGCAAATGAAAACTGGTATATATAGAATGGATAGACAACAAGGTCCTACTGTATAGCACAGGGAACTATATTCAATATCCTGTGATAAACCATAATGGAAAAGAATATGAGAAAGAATGTATATATGTGTATAACTGAGTCACTTTGTTGTACAGCAGTAATTAACACAATGTTGTAATTCAACTATACTTCAATAAAAAAATAAATTTTAAAAAGTAAGCTATAAAATGAGAAAAATTAACATAAAGAGTAAGTTTTTCATAAAGCAAATTGTATTATATTTAATTTCCTTTAATCATTTTATGTTTTTCCTACCTTTTATATCTTATGTAATTTTGTTAGTGGTGAATGGTAATTTATTTGTTATTGCTTTATTTGGTGATATAAAGAATTGACATTCCTTTTTTAAAAAAAATTTTATTGACTCATGAAATCCAGAAACTTTCACTGGTTCATGAAATCCCAAATCCTGGGAATCATTGGTTTCCCATTAATACTGAAAGTCTGTAGACATAAGCACTTTTCTAAGGGTCACTGCTTTCAACAAGGTACTGGAGGCTTTGCTTAACAAAACTTCTACCCATCTTCCTTTATCTCCCTTGATTTTTTCATGGAGCTCCTAAACCAGATGGAGAATGAAAACTTGGGCCTCTTTTCTCCATTCTCAACAGCAGGGGGGTTATAGATAGACACTCAAATATGAAGCTACAGTGATTCTCAGGACTGTCCGTCCACTGGTAGCAAAAGGGAAAATAAGGGAAAAGCAATACAGAAGAAGCTCCTTTAGCATTTGAGCCAAGACAAGGAAACGTCAGTGGATAGAGAAGAGTCCAAAGTGTCTGCAAACCACAAAGTATCTGATTCCAGCAAAGGACTCTTGGTGCCAGCACTTTCCTCCTGTCCCTCACCTGGAACTCCTCCCTCTCACTGTGAAAAGAGAGAGCTATTTAATAGTCAAGACCATCTTAAGTCCAAGGACAACCAATTAATAACACTTCCCTGAAATTTCAAGCCCTCCCCCAAACATACCCTTTTTATTCAAAAGAACAGCCCTCCACATCCCTCCCCTAACAGATCCTGGCCTCCATCCACCCACATTAATCACTCCAACATGACCTGAGAACTTACTTAATGTCACTGACTAATCACTTTATTAAATGTCATTGCTCGTGATTGTGAAGACTTGTTTTGTTTCTCATCCCTGCCCATCTCCTCTGGACACCTATTCTCTTGAAAGGTAGAATTAGAGACCCTGTTGTGCACTGTTTCTCTGCATCCCCATCAAGATCTCTCATTTTGAAACGGGATGCATTTCTGCAAAAGCACCAGATTGTCCCTGAAGTCCTCGGGAAGCAGGTACACTCAGCTCCTGACTCCCGTTGCTTCTCCCACTTTCCTCAGCAGAGGTTGGAAATATGGAAACTGAGCTATTTGCAAGCCGACATTTTGGGAAAGCATCCAGTTTAGTGGCCAAAACTGGATGAGTTAGGAGAGTATTGTGTCAGCTATGGCCTGAGAGAGAAATCAAAAGTCAGCTATTTTTCACAATTACCAGAACCCAAATCCACCATGATCTTCTATCGTTTGTCTCATCAAGTTTAAATTTCTCTGCCTGACATCCAGAGCACCTCACGATGCAGTCTCGTGCATCGTGTCTATTACGTCTCGAGAAGGACCTCAGACCAAGCCAGGAACCTCGTGATTTTTCCTTTGCACCAAAGGTCTTCATTTGTGATATATCCTTGCCTTCTTCCTTGTCTCTCCATATACACTATCCAGGCCTCTTCAGAATTAATCATTCATTTATTAACCCCAAACTGATTTATTAAGCTTTTTTGGGTGCCAGGCACTGGGGACTGGTAACACAGAAGGTAAGGCCTTTGCCTTCAAGGTGTTATACGTAAGATCTTGTAGGTAAAGACTGACGTGTAAACAAAGAAGTTGATGAAAGTTTTGCAGTGGAAAAATGTCTGCTCTGGGAACAAGGCGGCATAAAGAATGGGGTGGCCAGGTATCTTTGCGGGGTCGGGAAGGAAAGGTTTCATAGCAGAGGTGGCTCTTGAGGTAGATTTTCGGAGAGGAGTGTTGTTCTCCACGTGGCTGGGCAGGGCTTAAGTTATGCATCTCTGGGAGCTGTGCCCAGGATGGGGCTGGGTTGGGGGTTCCACTTAAGTTATGCATCTCTGGGAGCTGTGCCCGGGATGGGGCTGGGTTGGGGGTTCCATCAGGGGCACCTATAATGCTGTCCCAGAGCCAGTCTGTGTAATGTGGGCATGAGTATGGTGTGTGTTTCCTAATCTAATGTTCAGGAGCCTCAGTGCGCCTATGCAAGGCATTATGTGAGACAATGAGGCTTATTTAACATTCGCTATGGGAAAAATAAGAGAAAATTAAAAGAGCAATTTTAGGAGGGAATAATTGTTTTCTATACACTATAATTACAACTGCTTGTAAATGCTGTTATCATAAACGAATTTGCCTTTTGGTGTTCTCTTAAATTCTCTTGGTAATGAACAGACACTCAAGGAGAGGGACTAATGTCTCCTTATAGAGAATCTGGGGTTGCACTGACCCCTGGCGTCTACCTTGAGCAGAGGCCTCTAACTGCCCAGAACTGTATATTAGGCTTCTTAATCTTCCTGTCCCTGGTTTCAGAAAGACCCAAGAATCCTTTAGGACCAGAAGTGAATCTTAGAATCTCAGCCTTCCTAGGTCTTCTTAGGTAATTTTCTAATATTTGTCTTCAATTCTATTTCTCCTCTCGTGCTACTTCCACAAAAGCTGCCATTTAGAATCTGAATGTCATTTTTGATGCTTCCTTTCTTCCCCACCATTCTCAAGTCCCCAAGCCAAGAGCTGCTCAGTCACTGAGACCTACTGATCGTACCACCTACATAAACGCTACAATCCATCTGCTGCTTGAAGTCAGGACACGGTCACCCTGCTTGGTTTGTAAGCAAAGATTTCCTGTCTGGCTTCCCTGCTCGAGACTTTCTGTCACCAGGGACATCCCATCTTAGCTCACTAAATTTATTCCTCAACTAACCTTTGATATGCTGGAAGGATTGCTATTAATTGCTTCTGGTAAATAACTGCATGAACTTATGTATGTCACTTGGGCAATCTCGTCATCTTATAAAATGAGGGTTTGGGAACAAGAAGAGGGGTTTTCTATCTTTTCACTCTGAGGACTTATACTATGAGTTCCCTCAGCACTCTGCCCTTTTCCCTTGTTTCAAAAAATCTCTTCTACCAAAATAAACTCATTGATTAAAGAAAAGTTTATTTGTTATCCATCTTTTTTATCCATCAAAGACATGTTTAACTGCTATTGGACATTTGGTAAGCGGAAGATCACTGATGTTACTGTAAAGAGCTAATCTAATTCCAGGCAAAGATAAAACAAAAAAATTAAAAAAACGCTGATATTTTATCTAGACTGTGCACCCTTATCATGAGTATATGTAGCATTTCTGTTAGTCTTCTTGAAATACTGAGAGTACCACATAGCCTTGTATTATAGCCATTACAGATCCCTGTGATATAAAGGGATCTATTGAAAGAAATAACCACAAAGGTCACACTAGCTCTGAGATTCTAGGTTTCTCAATCTCTTATATCTTAAATCCCCCTTAGAATTCCCTACAATGAACATAGCCCATTCTTTGCGGAGCACAGGCTCCGGACGCGCAGGCTCAGCGACCATGGCTCACGGGCCCAGCCGCTGCGCGGCGTGTGGGATCATCCCGGACCGGGGCACGAACCCGCGTCCCCTGAATCAGCAGGCGGACTCTCAACCACTGCGCCACCAGGGAAGCCCATAGCTCATTCTTCTTTAATGGCACCTGGTCCATAAATAAATATTCCATCACCAATGTCAACTCTAATTAAAGTTGGGAGGTGTTGCTACTTGCAAATTGAGCATATATGTGGAGAGAACTTAGAACAAATTAATTTCACATACATTTAATGATTTCTTATTTAATGCATGGTATTTAAACATTTTTGGTAGCATATGAAGAGTCTAATTAATATTAATTTTTATATTGCCAAATCATATTTCTAATTTTTTTCTTTTTTGGTCCTTTAATATCTAAAAATTATCATTTTCCTTTGATGCTATGGCCCGTTCATCTTCCTTTTCTTCCTTATCATCATCTTCTCATCACTACCACCACTACAACGATACATTTACAGATAACTTCAGGCAAAGGCCTGTGTTCTCCAACCAAGCAGATTTCTGTACACACTATAGCTCCTATTTCCCCAAAGGGCAAATCTGGCTCATTAAAGGGTCAGACTATACAAATTCTGCCTAGGCAACCTTACTGCTTTTGGATACATATATATGTCCCAAATATAATGTGTGATCCTTAATGGGCTCATAAGGACTGGTAACACAGAAGGTAAGGCCTTTGCCTTCAAGGTATTATACGTAAGATCTTGTAGGTAAAGACTGACGTGTAAAACAAAGAAGTTGAAGAAAGTTTCGCAGTGGAAAAATGTCTGCTCTGGGAACAAGGTGGCATAAAGAATGGGGTGGCCAGGTCTCTTTGGGGGGTGGGGGGACAGCTATAAAGTAAATTTAAGAACAGTTGGAAAGTTTGAATATGGATGTATACTAGATAAAATTATTGTATTAATATTAAATTTTCTTGGTATAATAATAGTATGGTAGTTCTATAGAAGAACATCCTTATTCTTGAAAAACATGTGCTGAAATACTCAGAGTGAACTGGTGTGATGTCTGCTACTTACTTTCAAATGTTCTTTTTAAAGAAAAAAAGAAAAAGGAAGGAAAGAAAGGGAAAAAAGGTGCGTGTGTGCGTGTGTGTGTGTGTGTGTGTGTGTGTGTGTGTGTCTCTACATACATTGTACACAGAGAGAGAAAGAAAATGTGGCAAAACTTTAGCAGTTGGTGAATCTGGGTGAAGGGTCTATGGGTGGTCATTATACCAGTTTCCTAACTTTTCTATAGGTTTGAAATTTTGGAAACACATGTTGGGAAAAAGAATCTTTTGGAATCACTTGGATACTACTGCAGTTGTAATTTCATACCCTTTTCCCCCATAAAACCCCAATTACTCCTGCTGTTCTATTCTCAGGAGGCAACTTTCTCCTTGTATTCAGTCAGGATGGTCTGGGTTATGCTGCAATAACAATCTGAAGATCTCGGTAACTTAACCCATCAAAGCTTTCCTCCTCACTTGTGCCACATGGTCATTTCAGATCAGTGGGAGATTAAAGCCATCTTTGGGAACATCTCATGTACTCATTCTCACAATATAAAAGCTCTGTTTCTGAAGTGGACTTTTCCCCTTTATCCTCAAAGGAAAAGGCTTCTTTCCTCTTATTTAAAGATAACTGCTTCCTGTGAACTCTGGACCCATGTCTCCTGTGGAATTTTGCTTCCATGAGATCTCGCTGGTTCCTCCATCTCCGACAGCTTCAGTCTCTTTCTCTCCATGTGCTATAGTCTCCATATCTCAGAAAGTCCTGTGTTTGATCCTACCATACCTTCTAATTTCCCCTCTTCCTTTTTCCTGGTAAACTTGTCAAGCTTTTGTTCTTTTCAGGTGTTGTCACTTCCTGACATCCTAATCTTGGTTTTCATACAAGATGGTGTTTGCTCTCAAATTAGACTGAAATGCCTTCGTGCAGAACAAATAGCATTTTTAGCCCTCTGCTCCATCATTCTTGATCTCTGCTGTGTGGCACTATGGACAATTCTCTCATTTGTAATATTCTCCTCTACTTTGATCTTTGTATATCAGATTTTGGGGGTTCTGCTCTCATCCTCTGGAATTGCTCCTTATCTGTCTTCTCTAATGTTTCCTTTTTATCGTGTCTTCCTAAACATGAGGATTTTCTGGGGACCTTTTTAGACCTTCTCCTTTGTCCCTCTAACCCCTTTCTCCAAGAGCTTGTTGACTATCACCTTCAGTACATCTCTCTTGTGTACATGTCCAGCCCTGATCTCACCACTACCATTTCAATCTCATTATCCCAACTGCTTATATGATAGGATTTTTTCCATTGGAGTGACTTTCCCATCACCTCAGACTGACACATCCTAACTTAAAGTCACCACATTTCTTATTTCCAAAGGCTTAATTTTCCCCCCAGAAGTACCATTTTTCTTCCGGTTTCCCAGCCTCGTAGCCTCTTGGCAGGATTCTTTGACTTTTTCTTCTCCATTTCTCATTTTTATTTCTAATACTCCCAGCCCTATCATTTTCCCTCAGATCCGCCCTTTCCTCTTTGTTCTTGCAGATGCACCCTCATTAATGGAGCAGGGATCACTGAGTCTGTGATTCGGGCTTTCTACTTCTTGTTCTTGCTTACCCCCAAGCTACCTCTCATTCTGTTACCAAGCAAAACTTCTTCTATCACGACAATACCTGGTATGAACTGACAAGAAGCATCAAATCCAGATGCCTCAGCTCAGAATATAATTTGGTTTCATCCAACCTATTCTGCTGTCACTGACTCTGCTTCAATAATCTTGTAGCCAAGCCCTTCCAGATCCATTCCAGCCTCTCCTGCAAATGCTCTAAATCTTCTATTTGAGCTTTTCCCTCTCTTCACTCCTCTCTTCCCTTTGTTTCTACTTTTCATGATTTCTCTCCATTTTTTCTACCCTCTCCCCCTTCCTTCTTTCCCCTTCATTCTTTTCTTCATCCTCTTTTACTTTCCTGTCTGCTTTTCCAAATCTTAGCTTTTCTTTTTTAAAAATAAATTTATTTATTTTTGGCTGCATTGGGTCTTCATTGCTGTGGGCAGGCTTTCTCTAGTTGTTGAGAGCAGGGGCTACTCTTCGTTGTGGTACACAGGCGTCTCATTGCAGTGGCTTCCTTTGTTGCGGAGCACTGGCTCTAGGCGTGCGGGCTTCAGTACTTGTGGCATATGGGCTCAGTAGTTGTGGCTCATGGGCTCTAGAGCACAGGCTCAGTAGTTGTAGCGCATGGGCTTAATTGCTCCACGGCATGTGGGATCTTTCCGGACCAGCGATAGAACCCACGTCCTTGCATTGGCAGGCAGATTCTTAACCACTGCACCACTAGGGAAGTCCCTAGCTTTTCTTTAAGATGTAATTTAGTTCTCTTCTCTTCCACGAAAGCATCTCTCACTGCTTGAGTTTACACTAGATTTTTCCTCCTCCCACAGTGACCAGAGTTAGTTGCAGTTTGGTGTAATAGTTAATTATTTAATATTTGTTATTCTTCTCCTTCCACCTAACTCACTAGCTCTTTGAAACTCTACACAGAAATCACCACAGTGCTGGGCACATGGCTGTGGTCAGTAGCTACTTAGGATTTGATTGATTGATTTCTCTGAGATATAATTATGTTTTTTCATCCTCCTACTCTAGGGAGACTTACACCTGCCAATTTCTGAAAATACTTTTTCTCCTCAATCCCAAATGGACAACTCTGGCCCCTAAAAAGGTGGCTGGTGATTTCAAAGTTCCAGGGATTTCTCATTTCCTTGGAGCGTCCATACCTGTTTTATTATACTGCTACTTAATCCTGTATTATAGAAACATTTACATTGTTTTTATGCCTTTTCATACTTACCTTTCCCATATTTTCTATCTTTGTGATTATGGTGATGAATAATAGTGCTTTCATTTACATTAACTCATTGTATCCTCTACCTAGCTCTTTTATGATTGGTAATATCATTAGACTGGTATTTTTGTAATCCAGCAAAAAAAAAAATAGTTTGAACTGGCTCAGAATCACACTAACAGAACTCAAATCCAGTTTTTTTCCCTTAAATTCAAAGGCTTTTACTCCTTCCTTCACTTTAATTTCTTTCTAGTCTGGATGTCCCTCCTCTGGGCTTGCATAGTTTCCATCCACCAAAGCATGTAATGGCAGTGTCATCATTAATTTACAAATTGGTCTCCCCAGATTAGACTGTGAGCTTCCTGACTGTAGAGACCAGGTGTTATTTAATTTCTTATTTCCAGTGAATAGCACAGGACATGTTGTTTCAATGTCTGAATTAAGGCATAAATGAATGAATGCATGAACGAAAGAGAATTGTGGCTTGTTCTGTCTGCTTTTTAGAGAACTTAGTCCAAGATGTCACATGACTGTGTACTCTCCGTGGTACATTGTACATGATTGTAAAAAATTTGTGGAATTTCTTTCTCTTAAATCTCCTTACCTCTCCCCTTATCCCAGCAGACCAGTATCCTCAAAAACATAAAACTCACTGAAGTCTGTGGTCTTGTGTATTTAAGACTCAGGCAGTCTTGGGTTCACACCTTTCTTCTGTTGATTACTAGCTAGTTGAGCATCTGTGGACAAGTTGTTAATCTCTTAAGTTTCAATATCCTCATCTGTAAAATGGGCATGATAAAATTCATAGAGTTGGTGTGAGAAGTCAGCGGGATCATTTATTTGAAGCCCTCGGTATAAGTCCTGGAACAATAATAACTTGCTTGATGAAAGTTAACAATTATTCTGGGGAAGGGTGATCAGTGTATTTCAGGAACCCCCTAGGCTATAACATAGGGCTCACCAACTGGAATTTTTCAGCTTCAAAACCACAGAGGTCTTTCCTTGGCCAAATGAAACCAGAAGATGTAGCCAATTCAAATAATTTGGCCCTAAACTCTACTTCCATTTGAATAATTCTGAGAAGTAAAGGGATAAGATAACCCTGACAGGTCCTTTTCAGCATCTCTAAGAACCTTACAGAGAGTTGGAACAAGAAGTTATTTGCCATTTATATTTGTAAGTGGGACCTTCCTGCCAGAGTTCTCCCCATCTATCTCCTATCATTACTGTGTTCCCAGAGTGCTTACTTTGTGTGTGTGTGTGTGTGTGTGTGTGTGTGTGTGTGTGTGTGTGTCTGTTTTGTTTCCTTAATGACATGAGCTGCTGCTACCAGGTGTCCAGAGACATTGATATAAAGCATCACTTTTAGGTACTGGTGAAAGATATTTAGCACATATGTAAATCCGTCTCCTGGCACAGAGAGCCATATACATAGAGTTATCACATTAATGCTGTTTATCACCAAGCATGGGGGTTTGGATTTAGAGGAAAGGTGGCCTCCATACAAATTATCTCAGTTTTACTGTATCTCTGAGAAGAAGAAAAATGGTGGCCATTTCCTTCATCAAAAAGCACCGCCCTAGCCAGTCCATTTTATCGGTGAGCAAACTGAGGTCACCACACACAAACCTTGTTTGAATGGGCTCTGGTTTGGAGAGGGCCTGGAGAGGGCCCAGAGAGGGCTGTGGCCAATGTCTTGCACTCATGTTGAACTGGAAAGAGAGTGATCTTCGGCATCAGAAAGAAAGACCTAGGTTCAAATCCTAGCTCCACTGGTGAGTAAACTTCAGCAAATTGTTCATTTTTTCCTAAACCTTGGTTTTCTCTTCTATTTGATAAGGACAGTGATATCTCTCAGGATAATTCAATTATTCATCCACTTTACTTATGCTTATTAAAGACATATTATGCACCAGGCTCTGATATTATAAGAATGAAATGATATTACAGGTGTGAGTTTCTGACCAAATGCTGAACTTACGGTGAAAACTCAATGAAAGTTCTTTCTCCTCCTCTCAAGCCTCATGGCTTCAACTGACCTTTCTCTAGGGAAGAATTCATCCCCATCCCCCCATTTGAGAATGAGTCAGACCTGGAGTATTTGCAGACTGACTTCAATCCCTTTCTCCCCCACGTTTCCCTTCAGCCCCCAGAACTTTCCCGCAGGGCTCTTGTGACTAGAATACCCCACTCACTGTGACAGATGGTCTTGGAGGGGAGAGAAATCTGACACTCCAGGCCCTAAGTGACAGCACACGGATATTCAAAATGATCCTGTTCAGACTAGATAAAGGCGACTTGTCAAAAGGGGACAGGTCGCTTTAGCAGCAGCTCATGGGAAGTCTGACAAGGGAACACTTCCACCCATTCTAGGGCCAAGTGGTGGCTCTTCTCAAGGGTGAGAAAGATGCCAGGGTCACAGGGAGATAGAAAGTCCGGGAAACAGACCAAATAGAAGGCAAGATCGCCTGAAAGTGAGAATGACTCAGGCAGTATAATCAAATATTTCATCCTCTTGAGGGCTCACTCCCACCTTACACTTTGCTCTGAGTGCCTTCTCCACCATGGCGCAAAGATGACCTTCTTCCCCACCAACAGCATCCATATCTGACGCTTGTTAGTGCCCTGCTTCTCTTTCCACTGTGGCCTCAGCCATGGCAACAAGTACAGGGAAATATAACAACATAATCCTCTTCATACCATTCAGTCCCCAAAGATCCTTACTGAGAATTCTCCACTTATCTGGTCATTAGATCTAATTAAATCCCTCCAACTTAGAGCACTGATGAGTGGCACTACTTTCTCTCACCAATTAAAAGAGAAGAGATTAAATAATTCCCTCGACACTTTGTCCTTGTGAGGGTGGTGGCAGGGGAAGAGGCAGGGAAGGAACACAGAAGGCTGTCCTTTATCTCTGAAGATGGTGCTGATATAATGTGGGTTCCTGCCAAAAAAATGTACTCTTTGCATGGCTTACCCAGCTGTGACCATGAACATGCATTAAGGAGTCTGTTGTCCTTTATAGAAATATCTACCTCTTTCCAAAGATGGTTTGAACAGCTTGCACAAAGGACACCTACAATAATAGAAATCAAAGAGGGAAACCAAGATTGAAGAAGGGCATTATCAAACATATTAATCTAAAGGATTAATTGCATATTATTGCAATTAACAGAAAATCTAATTGGAACTTCCTGGTAGCTAAGGCAAAAAAGGAAACATGGCAAATTACCATAGCTCTCATCATTTAAAACAGGGAAGTGCACTTCCCCACTATCCCCTATTCTTAGGGCATAAAAAAAAAATGTCCTGGTTCTAAATTCTGAAAGAACGTGGGGCTTATTTTAGGAGACGTTGCATGATAGACAATGTATTGAACATTGTCTCACATTTGACAAGCATGGTGCTGAACGTCCAGGGCTTCAGAATAGTGTTTTCTTCTGTGAAGGGTTAACTTGCCCACATAGGGCTCAAATGGTGACCTTAGCTTTATTATTTGGTACAGTATTCTATCAGAAGAGATCATGTCAACTCAAGGGTTTAAGCAGGGGTGGGAGGGAAGGCCACTGATTCCTATCACGTCTGACTCCCTAACAAGGTCCTTCTGAAAAAGTACCCCAACTCTTTGCCCCTATAAAACAGACCTGCCTTCTCTGCCCAACCCCACTGACATGTTTGCTCATTAAGATAGTCATCAGACAGAAACAGGGGTTCAGCACTTTGAAAAGCAGAGGTTGAGGGGTCTCAACCCTTGTAGACCAGTGTAATCTTCTGTCCCCCTTCACCACGGCATTACTGAGCCAGAGCGGGCTCCTCTCATTCTTCTCCTGACTTTTCAGTGTGCTATTTGGGGAGGACATACATCTCTTTCGAGCCCTCTCTCGTATTCAAAGTAGAATTGACTTTGGTGTGGTTGAAAGGATTGGAAGGCAGTGGGGCATGGAGGCAGAGGAATGAATAAAGTGATCTCAGGCTCACTAATCCTGAGATTCACTCCCTGCCATGAAAATATAGGGGAGCTGGGCTTCCACTCAAGCACAGGTCCATGGGGAAGCACATTTCTGCCAAAGAGATACCTTAGTGCACAACTTCCTCTGTTCTCATCCCAGACTCCTTCAAAAGAGACTCCAAAAGAGAGTTTTGGGTTCAAGGTCAAGCTCACACCCTGTGTACCCCACTGCATCCTGAGCACTCACAGATCTTCCTCTGGCTCTCTGCATCCCCAGACCCACTCAAAGGAATGTATCTTTAAGATGTTTCCAGATAAGAGCTCCCCCTTTGCCCTTGACTCAACAAAGGACTCCCTTCTGGAGAACTGCCCTTTTTTCTCTTCTCCTGTTTCTAGCTCCAATATTGGTCACCCCCTGACTTGACCTCTTACCCTGGGATCCTGGATTTCTCCCTGCACTTTTGACTAGCTCCCTGTTGCTCTTTGTGTGATCACCAGATACTGCTCTACAGTCCTTGAAACTGCCTCCTGGCTGCCCATCCAAGCCTGAAGCCTAGCGGTTTCCCTCCCTACTAACCAAACCCTGCTGAGGCCAAGCCCGATGTGCCAGTGCAGGTTTCTGATACCAAGTCCGGGGCTCTTTTCATGCCCCAGCGGCTGCCACCTGTTCTCGATCACTGAGACCAGGAGGAAGCAAAACAAGATGAAACTACAGGGGAGAGGGGACACTTGTGAAACCTGGCCTTGACTATTTTTACTTCAAGTGCACTCTCCACTTCCAGCCAAAGCCCTCTGAAACTTCTTGTGTTAGTCCCTTGAACGCAGTTGTTTCTTCTCATTGTGATTTTAGCGGAGAATTTGAAAAGTATTTGTGGAGATGAGAATAGAGCTAGTCACAGTTCTCCTGAACCAAAGAGCATGGATTTGGTTTTCCCAGGACCGTTGGCCCTGACAGCCACTCTTCCTGTGTCCTTTGGATTCTCCTGTGCCCCTTAGCCTTCATTACTAAACTGGGACTAGGGGCTTATTTTGTGTGTGAGCTTTTAATGAGACTACATATGTTGAGTGTTCTCAGCACAGCAGAACGTGTACCCGCGGGGCCCCCTAGAGGTCAGGTCCCTTTCCCTCTGCCCCTACCCCCCTTCTTCCTGCCCGCTCCCTGGCCTTTCTCCTTGCCTTCCCCAAGCTCAAACTTGTGCAGAGAAGGTTGCCAGGCCAGTTGTAGTAGGAGCCTCATTTCCAAAGGGGGCGCTCTGAGATCAGGAAAAAGGCCTTTGGGGACCTTGAACATGTGTCTGTGAGGACTGCATGCTGGTACCTATGGCTGGATATTTAAAAAATGACTTTTATGAAATCTTTGCCTTGATATGCTATCAATTTTTCCAGATGCCTTTTCAATATCTGTCTACAGAACTGTATGAAATTATAGTAAGTCCTACAGCTGGGAGGATGACGATATGGCAGCTGGAGACAGACATCTCTGGCTCTGATGAAATGAGGTAGATTCTCCCGGTAGTAGGTCCACTCTGGTGGGATGCTGAACTATGGGTCTCCTGAATGCAGGCCTCTGGGGCACTGACAGCTGTTGCCCCGTCTGTCTCGCCCTTCCTCTCCACTTCCCTCTAGGTCTGTGCCTCCCAGGCAGGAAACAGAACCAGACTTTCGGCTTTGGGGCAGTGCAGGGTGAGAGCCTGGCCTGGGTTTGCCTCCCTCGGCTTGACCCAGGTCCTTCAAGGTGGGGGAAGAGAGAATGAGGATCTGAACAGCTCATTCTAAACCCTCCTGGACTGGAGAAGGGAGAAAGCTGTTATAGGAGGCTAAGCGGACACCTCCATGGGATCTGACCACTCACTTCTCTCCATTTATTACCTCTCAGGTGTGCAGGGCACCATGAGAAACAACTGAGAGACTACAGCTGGTTTAAACCAAGCATCTGGGGTAGGGCGTCACTGAGCTCCTGGGGAAGAGGTGCTGAGAAAGGTGAATAGTGCCTGGCACATGGGAATGCCTGAGTGGATAGGCATCTGAAATCAACCCAAAGCTTTCCCTCTTGTGGGTCTTTGTCTCCCTATCTGGGAGGACCCAGGCTTTGAAGGAGAAGCCCCACTAAGAGAGAGCCTTGGAGGACCTGGAAGTACTCGCCAGTCCTTGTCTCCGTTCTGGCCGAGGCCTCAGAGCACCGGGGACCGCACAGCAGCTTCTGGAATGGGGAGGTGCAAGGTTGCTCCTCTGGCGGCCACGCTAGCGGCTCGGGGAACCCAGGAGAAGGAAGGTCCTAAGCATGTGTTGCAACAACCTGCGTGCTGCAGTTTACCAGCGCTTGTCATCTTGTCGGTTTTGTCCACCTGCTAAGCCTGTTTCCAATGAGCACTCTGGAGTGGGAGGTGGCCGACCTCACATCGGAGCCAATAACAGACCGCCTTGCGTGAAGCGCAGGAGGTTAAGAGGCTTTTCTTCGCTGTTGTGGAGAGACCTCTGGCTCGAGGCAGTGCTCCCCGAGGGCACTGGAGATAGTGTCAATTACAAAACAGTCCTTCAAGCCTCGAGCTGGGTGGCTGTGGGGTCTGCCTGAAGATGGGTGTGCACATGTCCAGAAAGGAGCCTGGTGCACAGAGCAGGTGGGTGAGGCCCCCAGTAGGCCTTCTTCTTCCCTTCCCCCTTAACTCACTGTAAAGTACTGTAATCTGTCAAGATGACGTCACCCTCGAGGACAATTGTGTCCTCTTCCAGGCGGTCCTATGTAAGGGGAGTGGTCTTTTCCCCCTCTGCCATATTAGTATGTCAATCTCAACACCAATTCCTTGGACCCTCTACCGCATAGATCACAATCCTTTCTTGGTTCACAGCATCTTTGGTCTCACTAGTTTTTATGGTACCTGGAGGCCAAAAGAACTAACAGATCCATTTTTTAAGTAGCTAGGGTCAAACAACGTAATAAGTATTAATGTCCTAAGAACGTAATAACAATTTGAAAAAATACAAAAGAAAGGGAAAAACATTTTTATTTTGTTCTTTTTGTTTTTTTGAAAAAATTTTGAGAATTTTATTTTATTTTTTATACAGCAAGTTTGTTGTTGGTCTTTGTTTTTTCTTTTCAAATTCATGTCCTTAGATTGATTGATTGATTGATTGATTGATTTTTAACATCTTTATTGGAGTACAATTGCTTTACAATGGTATGTTAGTTTCCAATTTATAACAAAGTGAATCAGCTATACATATACATATATCCCCATATCTCTTCCCTCTTGGGTCTCCCTCCCTCCCACCCTTCCTATCCCACCCCTCTAGGTGGTCACAAAGCACTGAGCTGATCTTCCTGTGCTATGCGGCTGCTTCCCATTGGCTATTGGTTTTACATTTGGTAGTGTATATATGTACATACCACTCTCTCACTTTGTCCCAGCTTATCCTTCCCCCTCCCTGTGTCCTCAAGTCCATTCTCTACTAGGTCTGCTTCTTTATTCCCGTCTTGCCCCTAGGTTCTTCATAACCTTTTTTTTTTTTTTTTTAGATTCCATATATATGTGTTAGCATATTGTATTTGTTTTTCTCTTTCTGACTTACTTCACTCTGTATGACAGACTCTAAGTAAATCCACCTCACTACAAATAACTCAATTTCTTTTCTTTTGATGGCTAAGTAATATTCCATTGCATATATATGCCACATCTTCTTTATCCATTCATCTGTCGATGGACACTTAGGTTGCTTCCATGTCCTTGCTACTGTAAATAGAGCTGCAATGGACACTGTGGTACATGACTCTTTTTGAATTATGGTATTCTCAGGGTATATGCCCAGTAGTGGGATTGCTAGGTCTTATGGTAGTTCTATTTTTAGCTTTTTAAGAAACCTTCATACTGTTCTCCATAGTGGATGTATCAATTTACATTCCCACCAACAGTGCAAGAGGGTTCCCTTTACTCCACACCATCTCCAGCTTTATTGTTTGTAGATTTTTGATGATGGCCATTCTGACTGGTGTGAGGTAAAACCTTATTGTGCTTTTGATTTGCATTTCTCTAATGATTAGTGATGTTGAGCATTCTTTCATATGTTTGTCGGCAATCTGTATATCTTCATTGGAGAAATGTCTGTTTAGGTCTTCTGTCCATTTTTGGTTTGAGTTTTTTGTTTTTTTGATATTGAGCTGCATGAGCTGCTTGAAAATTTGGAGATTAATCCTTTTTCAGTTACTTCATTTGCAAATATTTTCTCCCATTCTGAGGGTCGCCTTTTCATCTTGTTTATGGTTTCCTTTGCTGTGTGAAAGCTTTTAAGTTTCATTAGGTCCCATTTGTTTATTTTTGTTTTTATTTCCATTTCTCTGGGAAGTGGGTCAAAAACGATTTTGCTGTTATTTATGTCATAGAGTGTTCTGCCTATGTTTTCCTCTAGAGTTTTATAGTGTCTGGCCTTACATTTCAGTCTTTAATCCATTTTGAGTTTATTTTTGTGTATGGTGTTAGGGAGTGCTCTAATTTCATTCTTTTACATGTAACTGTCCAGTTTTCCCAGCACCATTTATTGAAGAGGCTGTCTTTTCTCCACTGTATATTCTTGCCTTCTTTATCAAAGATAAGGTGACCATATGTGCATGGGTTTATCTCTGGGCTTTCTATCCTGTTCCATTGATCTATATTTCTGTTTTTGTGCCAGTACCATACTGTCTTGATTATTGTAGCTTTGTAGTATAGTCTGAAGTCAGGGAACCTGATTCCTCCAGCTCCATTTTTCTTTCTCAAGATTGCTTTGGCTATTCGGGGTCTTTTGTGTTTCCATAAAAATTGTGAAATTTTTTGTCCTAGTTCTGTGAAAAATGCCATTGGTAGTTTGATAGGGATTGCATTGAACCTGTAGATTGCTTTGGGTAGTACAGTCATTTTCACAATGTTGATTCTTCCAATCCAAGAACATGGTATAACTCTCTATCTGTTTGTATCATCTTTAATTTCTTTCATCAGTGTCTTATAGTTTTCTGCATATGGGTCTTTTGTCTCCTTTGGTAGTTTATTCCTAGGTATATTATTCTTTTTGTTGCAATGGTAAATGGGAGTGTTTCCTTAATTTCTCTTTCAGATTTTTCATCATTAGTGTATAGGAATGCAAGAGATTTCTGTGCATTAATTTTGTATTCTGCTACTTTACCAAGTTCACTGATTAGCTCTAGTAGTTTTCTGGTAGCATCTTTAGGATTCTCTATGTATAGTATCATGTCATCTGCAAACAGTGACAGTTTCGCTTCTTCTTTTCCAATTTGGATTCTTTTTCTTTCTTTTTCTTCTCTGATTGCTGTGGTTAACAATTCCAAAACTATTTTGAATAATAGTGTAGAGAGTGGGCAACCTTGTCTTGTTCTGGATCTTAGTGGAAATGGTTTCAGTTTTTCACCATTGAGAATGATGTTGGCTGTGGGCTTTTCATATATGGCCTTTATTATGTTGAGGTAAGTTCCCTGTATGCCTACTTTCTGGAGGGTTTTTATGATATATCAGTGTTGAGTTTTGTTTGAAAGCTTTTTCTGCATCTATTGAGGTGATCATATGGTTTTTATCCTTCAGTTTTAACCTTCAATATGGTGTATCACCTTGATTGATTTGCGTATATGGAAGAATCCTTGCATTCCTTCATTTAAAGCTTGTGTTCCTTATTTATTTTCATTTTGGATGATCTGTCCATTGGTGAAAGTGTGGTATTAAACTCCCCTACTATGGTTGTGTTACTGTCAATTTCCCCTTTTATGGCTGTTAGCATTTCCCTTATGTATTAAGGTGCTCCTATGTCAGGTGCACAAGAATCCTTGCATTCCCACTTGATCATGGTCTATGATCCTTTCATTGTGCGGTTGGATTCTGTTTGCTAGTAGGATTTTTGCATCTATGTTGATCAGTGATATTGGCCTGTAGTTTTCTTTGTTTGTGACATCTTTTTCTGTTTTTGGTATCAGGGTGATGGTGGCTTCACAGAATGATTTTGGGAGAGTTCCTTCCTCTGCTATATTTTGCAGGACTTTGAGAAGGATAGGTGATAGCTCTTCTCTAAATGTTTGATGGAATTCGTCTGTGAAGCCATCTGGTCCTGGGCTTTTTTTTATTGGAAGATTTTCTTTTTTTTTTTTTGCAGTACGCCTGCCTCTCACTGTTGTGGCCTCTACCGTTGCAGAGCACAGGCTCCGGACGTGCAGGCCCAGCATCCAGGGCTCACGGGCCCAGCCACTCCACGGCATGTGTGATCCTCCTGGACGGGGACACAAACCCGTGTCCCCTGCATCCGCAGGCGGACTCTCAACCACTGCGTCACCAGCGAAGCCCATGTTGGAAGATTTTTAATCACAGTCTCAATTTCAGTGCTTGTGATTGGTCTGTTTATATTTTCTATATCTTCCTGGTTCAGTCTTGGAAAGTTTTTTTTCCTAAGAATTTGTCCATTTCTTCCAGGGTGTCCATTTTATTGGCATATAGTTGCTTGTAGTAATCTCTCATGATTCTTTGTATTTCTGCAGTGTCAGTTTTTACTTCTATGTCTTCATTTCTAATTCAGTTGATTTGAGTCTTCTCCCTTTTTTTTCTTGGTGAGTCTGGCTAATGGTTTATCAATTTTGTTTATCTTCTTAAAAAAATCAGCTTTTAGTTTTATTTTTCTTTGCTCTTGTTTCCCCTCATTTCTTTTTCATTTATTTCTGATCTTATCTTTATGATTTCTTTTCTTCTGCTAACTTTGTGTTTTTTTGTTCTTCTTTCTCTGATTGTTTTATGTGTGAGGTTAGGTTGTTTATTTGAGATGTTTCTTGTTTCCTGAGGTAGGATTATACTGCTATAAACTTCCTTCTTCGAACTGCTTTTGCTGTATCCCATAGGTTTTTGGTCATCGTGTTTTCATTGTCATTTTTTTCTAGGTATTTTTTTAATTTCTTCTTTGATTTCTTCAGTGATCTCTTGGTTATTAAGTAGTGTATTTAGCCTTCATGTGTTTGTATTTTTTACAGACTCTTTCCTGTAATTGATATCTAGTCTCATAACGTTGTGGTCAGAAAAGACACTTGATACGATTTCAATTTTCTTAAATTCACCAAGGCTTGATTTGTCACCCAAGATATGATCTATCCTGGAGAATGTTCCATGAGCACTTGAGAATAAAGTGTATTCTGTTGTTTTTGGATGGAATGTCCTATAAATATCAATTAAGCCCATTTTGTTTAATGTATTATTTAAAGCTTGTGTTCCTTATTTATTTTCATTTTGGATGATCTGTCCATTGTTGAAAGTGTGATATTAAACTCCCCTACTATGGTTGTGTTACTGTCAATTTCCCCTTTTATGGCTGTTAGCATTTCCCTTATGTATTAAGGTGCTCCTATGTCAGGTGCATAAATATTTACAATTGTTATATCTTCTTGGATTGATCCCTTGATCATTATAGTGCCCTACTTTGTCTCTTGTAATAGTCTTTATTTTAAAGTCTATTTTTTCTGATATGAGAATTGCTACTACAGCATTCTTTTGATTTCCATTTGCATGGAATATTTTTTTTGATCCCCTCACTTTCAGTCTGTATGTGTCCCTAGGTCTGAAGTGGGTCTCCTGTGGACAGCATATATATGGGTCTTGTTTTTGTTATCCATTCAGCCAGTCTATTTCTTTTGGTTGGAACATTTAATCCATATATATATATATATATATATATATATATATATATATATATATATTTGTGTGTGTGTGTGTGTGTGTGTGTGTGGTATGGTGGTATGCAGGCATCTCACTGTTGTGATCTCTCCCATTGCAGAGCATAGGCTCCAGACATGCAGGCTCAGTGGCCATGGCTCATGGGCCCAGCCGCTCCACCGCACATGGGATCTTCCTGGACTGGGGCATGAACCCGTGTCCCCTGCATCAGCAGGCGGACTCTCAACCACTGCACCACCAGGGAAGCCCCTAATCCGTTTACATTTAAGGTAGTTATCGATACGCATGTTCCTATTATCATTTTCTTAATTATTTTGGGTTTGTTATTGTAGGTCTTTTCCTTCTCTTGTGTTTCCTGCCTAGAGAAGTTCCTTTAGCGTTTGTTGTAAATGCTGGTTTTGTGGTGCTGAATTCTCTTAGCTTTTGCTTGTCTGCAAGGTTTTAATTTCTCCCTCAAATCTGAATGAGATCCTTGCTAGGTAGAGTAATCTCAGTTGTAGGTTTTTACCTTTCATCATTTTAAATATGTTCTGCCACTCTCTTCCGGCTTGCAGAGTTTCTGCTGATCAGCTGATAACCTTATGGGGAATCCCTTTTATGTTACTTGCTGCTTTTTCCTTGCTGATTTTAATTTTTCTTTGTATTTAATTTTTGATAGTTTGATTAATATGTGTCTTGGAGTGTTTCTCCTTGGATTTATCCTGTATGGGACTCTCTGTGCTTCCTGGATTTGATTAACTATTTCCTTTCCTATATAGGGAAGTTTCCAACTATAATCTCTTCAAATATTTTCTCAGTCTCTTTCTTTTTCGCTTCCTCTTCTGGTACCCCTACAATTCCAATGTTGGTGCTTTTAATGTGGTTCCAGAGGTCTCTGAGACTGTTCTCAATTCTTTTCATTCTTTTATCTTTATTCTGCTCTGTGGTAGTTATTTCCACTATTTTATCTTCCAGGTCCCTTATCCGTTCTTCTGCCTCAGTTATTCTGCTATTGATTCCTTCTAGAGAATTTTTAATTTCATTTATTGGGTTGTTCATCACTGTTTGTTTGCTCTTCTTCTAGGTTCTTGTTAAACGTTTCTTACATTTTCTCCATTCTAGTTCCAAGATTTTGGATCATCTTTACTATCATTACTCTGAATTCTTTTTCAGGTAGACTGCTATTTCCTCTTCATATTTTTGGTCTGGTGGGTTTTTACCTTGCTCCTTCATCTGCTGTTTGTTTGTCTGTCTTCTCATTTTGCTTAAGTTACTGCATTTGGGGTCTCTTTCTCACAGGCTGCATGCTCATAGTTCCTGTTGTTTTTGGTGTCTGCCCCCAGTGGCTAAGGTTGGTTTAGTGGGTTTTGTAGGCTTCCTGGTGGAGGAGACTAGTGCCTGTGTTCTGGTGGATGAGGCTGGATCTTGTCTTTCTGGTGGACAGGACCATGTCCAAAGATGTATTTTGGGGTGTCTGTGACCCCAAACATAAATTATCATGATATTAGGCAGTCTCTCTGCTTATGGGTGGGGTTGTGTTCCTGTCTTGCTAGTTGTTTGGCATAGGGTGTCCAGCACTGTAGCTTGCTGGTCGTTGAGTGGAGCTGGGTCTTATCGTTGAGATGGAGATCTCTGGGAGAGCTTTTGCCATTTGATATCATGTGGAGCCAGGAGGTCTCTGGTCTACCAATGTCCTGAATTTGGCTCTCCCACCTCAGAGGCACAGGCCTGACACCCAGCCAGAACACCAATATCCTGTCAGCTGCACGTCTCAGAAGAAAAGTGGGAAAAAAAGAAAGAAAGAAAGAAAAAATAAAATAAAGTTATTAAAATAAAAGTAATTATTAAAAATAAAATTTAAAAAGCAATAAAAAAGGAAAAAAAGAAAGAAGAGAGCAACCAAAGCATAAAACAAATCCACCAATGATAACAAGTGCTAAAAGCTATACTAAAAAAAAAAAAAGAAAAGAAAAAAAGACAGACAGAACCCTAAGACAAATGGTAAAAGCAAAGCTATACAGACAAAATCACACAAAGAAGCATACACATACACACTTGCAAAAAGAGAAGAAGGAAAAAATATATATGTATCGTTGCTCCCCAAGTCCACCATCTCAATTTTAGGTTGATTCGTTGTCTTTTCAGGTATTCCACAGATGTAGCGTACATCAAGTTGATTGTGGAGATTTAATCCACTGCTCCTGAGGTTGCTGGGAAAAATTTCCCTTTCTCTTCTTTGTTCGCTCAGCTCCTGGGGTTCAGCTTTGGATTTGGACCTGCCTCTGCATGTAGGTCCCCTGAGGGCATCTGTTCTTTGCTTGGACAGGATGCAGTTAAAGGAGCAGCTGATTAGGGGGCTCTGGCTCCCTCAGGCGGGGGGGGGGAGGAGTATGGATGCTGGGTGAGCCTGCAGCAGCAGAGGCTGACGTGACTTTGCACTAGCCTGAGGTGCACCATGTGTTCCCCTGGGGAAGTTTTCTCTGGATCGTGGGACCCTGGCAGTGGTGGACTACACAGGCTCCCAGGAGGGGAGATGTGGATAGTGACTTGTGCTTGCACACGTCACACAGCTTTTTGGTGGCTGCAGCAGCAGCCTTAGCATCTCATGCCCATTTCTGGTGTTCACGCTGATTGCCGCGGCTCGCACCCATCTCTGGAGCTCATTTAGGCAGTGCTCTGAATCTCCTCTCCTCCTGCACCCTGAAACAATGGTCTCTTGCCTCTTAGGCAGGTCCAGACTTTCCTGGACTCCCTCCCGGCTAGCTGTGGCGCAGTAGCCCCCTTCAGGCTGTGTTCACGCAGCCAACTCCAGTCCTCTTCCTGGGTTCTGACCTCCGAAGCCCGAGCCTCTGCTCCAAGCCCCCACCCGCCCCGGCGGATGAGCAGACAAGCCTCTCAGGCTGGCGAGTGTTGGTTGGCACTGATCCTCTGTGCGGGAATCTCTCTGCTTTGCCCTCCACACCCCTGTTGCTGTGCTCTCCTCTGTGGCTCTGAAGCTTCCCCCCTCCACCACCCGCAGTCTCTGCCTGCGAAGTGGCTTCCTAGTGTGTGGAAACCTTTCCTCCTTCACAGCTCCCTCCCACTGGTGCAAGTCCTGTTCTTATTCCTTTGTCTCCGTTTTTTATTTTTTCTTTTGCCCTACCCAGGTACAGGGGAGTTTCTTGCCTTTTGGGAAGTCTGAGTTCTTCTGAAAGTGTTCAGTAGGTGTTCTGTAGGAGTTGTTCTACATGTAGATGTAGTTTTGATGTATTTGTGGGGAGGAAGGTGATCTCCATGTCTTACTCCTCCACCATATTGAAGGTCTCCCCTACAGCAGGTTCTTATTAGTTATCTATTTTATGTATATCAGTGTATATATGTTAATCCCAATCTCACAATTCATCCCCCCTACCCCACTTTCCCCCATTGGGGTCCATACGTTTGTTCTGTACTTCTGTGTCTCTATTTCTGCCTTGTAACCCTGTTCATCTGTACCATTTTTCTAGATTCTACATATATGCTTTAATATACGATACATTTTTTTCTCTTTCTTACTTACTTCACTCTGTATGACAGTCTCTAGGTCCATCCACATCTCTCCAAAAGACCCCAATCTTTCCTTTTTATAGTTGAGTAATTGTAGTTGTATATATGTACCACAACTTCTTTATCCATTTGTCTGTCGATGGGCATTTAGGTTGCTTCCATGATCTGGCTATTGTAAATAGTGCTGCATGAATACTGGGGTGCATGTGTCTTTTTGAATTATGGTTTTCTCTGGGTATATGCCCAGTAGTGGGATTGCTGGATCATACGGTAATTCAATTTTTAGTTTGTTGTTTTTTGTTGTTTTTTTGTTTTTATTTGCTGTATGTGGGCCTCTCGCTGTTGTGGCCTCTCCCATTGCGGAGCACAGGCTCCAGACGCGCAGGCTCAGCGACCATGGCTCACAGGCCCAACGGCTCCACGGCATGTGGGATCTTCCCGGACCGGGGCAGAAACCCATGTCCCCTGCATCGACTGGTGGACTCAACCACTGCACCACCAGGGAAGCCCCTGAGGGTTGTCTTTTGGTCTTGTTTATGGTTTCCTTTGCTGTGCAAAAGATTTTAAGTTTCATTAGGTCCCATTTGTTTATTTTTGTTTTTATTTCCATTACTCTAGGAGGTGGATCAAGAGGATCTTGCTGTGATTTATGTCATAGAGTGTTCTGCCTATGTTTTCCTCTAAGAGTTTTATAGTGTCTGGCCTTACATTTCAGTCTTTAATCCATTTTGAGTTTATTTTTGTGTATGGTGTTAGGGAGTGTTCTAAATTCATTCTTTTACATGTAGCTGTCCAGTTTTCCCAGCACGATTTATGGAAGAGGCTGTCTTTTCTCCATTGTATATTCTTGCCTTCTTTACCAAAGATAAGGTGACCATATGTGCATGGGTTTATCTCTGGGCTTTCTATCCTGTTCCATTGATCTATATTTCTGTTTTTGTGCCAGTACCGTACTGTTTTGATTACTGTAGCTTTGTAGTATAGTCTGAAGTCAGGGAACCTGATTCCTTCAGCTGCATTTTTTATTCCCTCAAGACTGCTTTGGCTATTCAGGGTCTTTCATGTCTCCATACAAATTTTAAGATTTTTTGTTCTAGTTCTGTAAAATATGCCATTGGTAACTTCATAGGGATTGCATTGAACCTGTAGATTGCTTTGGGTAGTATAGTCATTTTCACAATGTTGATTCTTCTAATCCAAGAACATGGTATATCTCTCCATCTGTTTGTGTCATCTTTGATTTCTTTCATCAGTGTCTTATAGTTTTCTGAGTACAGGTCTTTTACCTCCTTAGGTAGGTTTATTCCTAGGTGTTTTATTCTTTTTGTTGCAATGATGAATGAGATTATTTCCTTAATATTTCTTTCTGATCTTTTGTTAGTATCATGTCATCTGCAAACTGTAACAGTTTTACTTCTTCTTTTCCAATTTGGATTCCTTTTATTTCTTTTTCTTCTCTGATTGCCATGGCCGGGACTTCCAAAACTATATTGAATAATAGTGGAAAGTGTGGACATCCTTTTCTTGTTCCTGATCTTAGAGGAAATGCTTTCAGTTTTTCACCATTGAGAATGATGTTGGCTGTGGTTTTGTCATATATGACCTTTATTATGTTGAGGTAGTTTCCCTCTATACCTAGTTCCTGGAGAGTTTTTATCATAAATCAGTGTTGAATTTTGTCAAGAGCTTTTTCTGCATCTATTGAGATGATCATATGGTTTTTATCCTTCAGTTTATTAATACGGTGTATCACACTGATTGATTTGCATTTATTGAAGAATGCTTGCATCCCTGGGATAATCCCACTTGATCATGGTGTATGATCCTTTTAATGTTTTATTGGATTCTGTTTGCTAGTATTTTGTTAAGGATTTTTGCATCTATATTCATCAGTGATATTGGTCTGTAATTTTCTTTTTTTTTTTTTTTGTAGTATCTTTGTCTGATTTTTGTATCAGGGTGATGGTGGCCTTGTCAAATGAGTTTGGGAGTGTTCCTTCCTCTGCAATTTTTTGGAAGAGTTTGAGAAGGATGGTGTTAGCTCTTCTCTAAATGTTTGATAGAATTCACCTGTGAAGCCATCTGGTCCTGGACTTTTGTTTGTTGGTTATTTTGTTCTTAAATAATTACAATTATTTACTAATGGGATGTGTGTACTTGTTGAGAACTCCACAACTTTTTGAACCTTGGACACTGCTGCCTTTACTTGTTGTTGTACATTGATTTTTGTGCAGTACTTGCTTTTTATCACAACAACCACAGAAAACCTGCCCTCCTAAAGATATGACCCAATTGAAAGGAAATTGTGAGATCTAATGCCAAAACTATAAACTTCCTTGCATTAGCAATTTGCTCAGCATCTGACAGGTGCTGAGTATATCTGTGTTACCCTCCAAAAATTAAGACATCCTGTGTGAGTTCACTGTTCACTGTGTGACCCAGGACACCTTGGTGCACAGTTTGGAAACTGTTGGTCCAACTGTATAAATTTATTGCCTCTCCTCATGTTGGAGGAAATTTGTGGGCTAGATGTTGGGATGAAGGCAAAGAATGGGGGGAGAAAAATTGCTGAGAAAAATCGTCTTAACTTTCTCAAGACATCCTCAGATTATGCTCATTCTATAAAGAGGTGTATCTAGGAAAACTCATGAGGCTGGGATCTTTCCTGGGAATGTTAAAGACATATTGTGCTAAGTAGGAATGGGTACCTCCATGAGTTGAGGACTGGGTCCATAGGATTATGCCTGGTACCACTGGTTACTTCTGCAACTATTGCTAGGCCAGTTATTCCTTCCTTACTTCTACCCTCCCCCTCTAACACCCTCCCTCCCTCCCTCCTTCCTTGCTTTCCACAAATGAATATTCTCCTCCATGTGAGCATACCCCAGTGATAAAAAGCAGGACGCAGGGCTTCCCTGGTGACACGGTGGTTGAGAGTCCGCCTGCCGATGCAGGGTACTCGGGTTCGTGCCCCGGTCCGGGAGGATCCCACATGCCGCGGAGCGGCTGGGCCCGTGAGCCATGGCCGCTGAGCCTGCACTTCTGGAGCCTGTGCTCGGCAACGGTAGAGGCCACAACAGTGAGAGGCCCACGTACCGCAAAAAAAAAAAAAAAAAAAAAAGCAGGAGCCAGACTACCCACCATCTGCTACCATGTGTGACTTTGGCTAACATCTAACCTCTGTGCTTAATATTCTACTTCTGTAAAATGGGTTTAGCAGAATTACATACTTTATCAGTTTGTTATGAGATTGAAATGCCCTGAGAGAGATTAGATCAGTGTCTGCTATGATGATGTGCAGGCAGCTCACCAAACACATGTGACAAGATAGACTTTATCTCTGTTTCTCCCTGGCTTACAGTCCAGGGCAAAAGATAAATATCAAACCCTGTTGGTGCAAACAATTAGTTGATTACAGTTCCAATGTGTGTTAAGAAGAAATGTAGTAGCCCACGTGAGCATTGACACATGGGGATTTCACTTTGGGGTGTGTGTGTGTGTGTGTGTGTGTGTGTGTGTGTGTGTGTGTTGGGGGGGTGAGTGTCTCGAATTCCTCCCAGAGTAAATGATACTTAAGTTGTGACTCAAAAGATGTATAGAAGAAGTTAGGCCAAGGTCCAGTGGGTGGAGGAGGTGTGGAGAATATTCCAAACAGAAGGAACACTGTGACCAAGACACTAAGACTCCTGCTACGGTGAAAACAAGGGTGAAAGGCTTAGGTAGAAGCCAAACCATATGATGCCTTGTGGTCCTTGTTAAGGAATCTTAAGAGTGACGGGAAGCCATTGAAATGATTTGAGCAGAGGAATGGCATGACTTTGTCTTATAAAAGATCACTCTGGCTGCTGGGTGGAGAATAGACTCCAGTGGACAAGAGGGAAAACAGAAAGACCAGCTAGGAGCCTACTTGGAGATCCTTTGGGAGAGATAGGAGGTGGCCCTGCCTATGGTGGCAACAGCGAAGAGGACAGATTTGAGAGGTAATTAGGAGCCTGAATGGATATGATGGGTTGATTGTGGAAAGAGAGGAAAAACCAGGCAAATGCCCAGAAGTCTTCCCAGAAGGGTTGGGAGGAAGGAAGGTGTGATGTGATGACAGGGCTGCAGAGCCCTGCAGGAGGGGCAGTGCCCCTAAAAGACTCCTGGGAGGGTATGAAGGAGCCAGATGACGCAGCTCTCCAAACCACTCTCTCCAAGTACTTCTTAAATCATTGAAATAAAACAGGATCTCTGTGTTTCTCTTCTGAGATGTCCAGATAACTATCTCAGGTCTTCACTTTATTTTGTACAAAGGCCAGCCCTGGCATAGAAAATGAAAACCTCCATTCCACAAAGAACCCACTGTGGTTTTCAAGTTCTTAATCAACCTAAAATGTACGTGGAGTCATCAAAACAAAGTTTATTGTCATGCTGTCCATGCACAGGCATGTCCAGATGTGTTGTCAGCTCCTTTCTCCCTCTCTATGGAGCCATCTTTTTTCTTGTATTTAAGTAAAAAAAATGTTTTTGATATTAATTAAGTTACACGGCAATTTCCTCCCCCTAATTAAAGTGGAACCTTCTCACAGGACACTTTGAAGTGCGGCTCTGTGGATATAAGAAACTTTTCATCCTCCGCCAGGGCTCTGTAGTGTCTCTTCATATTGTTCACTTCAGTCAGAATAAAACTCTTTCTGATAATGAAGGGAAGAGCATTTCCCTTTTCCCAGCTACCACACAGTCAAGCCCGCCTGGCGTGGGATGTGGGGGAGCTGTGGCCGCAGGCAGGTTGGGGGGCTGGAGGCGACAGCTCAGGTGCATCTGGGAAGGGGTTGATGGGGTGACAGGGCTGAAATCTGGGTGAGGGGGACATAAGTTGGAATGGGAGGGGTGCTGGGAGCCAGGGATGATTGGGGGAGTGGCAGCACACTGCTCCTGGGAGATAACAAATCCATCAACGACTTTTCGCCATGAGCTTTGATATCCTTAATGAAAAGTGTAGCGGTTGGATCGTGGGTTCTTCTGTTCTAATTTCCAGGGGGCAGTTCCTGTGCTTCGTTTGGGCCCAGAGGACCCCCTGAAATTCTCAGAGAGGGAACAGTGACCAAAGATGTAAGGAGAAAGGAAGAGAAGAAAGTGGGAAAGTGCAGCACGGGTAGCAGCAGTGGAGAGGGATGATCAGGAAAGGAGGGAGGAATCAGTCCCTCACCCTGAAAAAACTCCCTCAGCCGGGGAGACAGTTTTGACTTTCAAACCTGCTGGTTCCTCTGATTTACTCTTTCCCTCCCTCCAAGAGTTTTTCTTTCAAGCCCCTCTGAATGCCATGGAGGTGGGGAAAGAAAAGGAAGGCATCTTGTCCCCTCCTTGCCCAGAAACCAATTTCTCATGAGAACACCCCAGGGAGGAAGCAGAGGCCACTGGTTTTTATCTGCGAATCTGACTGCTGGTGTTTTCCCTGTAGGTATCGACAGCCAGGAAAACATATCACAGACCAAACCAGAAACAGCCCTGGTATGTCCACCTCCTCCCCACCAAACTGCCACCAGCCCAGAGTGTCAGACGCTCTAATTGGATTATTGCTGTTTCTCCAGCTGTCTCAAGGTGTCTCTCAAATAGCTCCGAAGCCACAGACAAAGGCAAATGGAAGAGGCATAGAAGGAGGTAGAGAGGATGCAGGTTCCCTTCTCCTGGTCCCTCCTTCAGCAGCTGCCCCCTCCTGTCTCAGGCCAAAGAGGCAGGAGCAGGTCTCCAACAGGAGGCCTTAGCTTCCCACCTGGCCTGCAAATCCCTGAAGAAATAGGTGCTGAAACAGGGATGGGAAGGGCAGGGTGGCGTAGCAGAGCTGGGCAGGTAGCGGTATCCTGAGGTCCTGCAGCTTAATTCAGCAACTGCAACTCAACTCCATAAATGGGATGTGATGACGACTCCTGGGTGCCGGGCATCAGGCTGGGAGGTGGGAAGGAGTCCCTGAATGCCAGAGGTTCCCAGCCTCGCCGGTGGTGGTGCCCAAATGTACGAGAAAAAAACACACGCTCTGGGAGCATCAGGAAGGCAGATCTGATTCCAGCTTGGGGAGGCCTGATAAAAGCCTCGGGGATGTGCCATTTCTGCATGACATTTGGGAGGCTGGAAAGATGGCAAGAGGAATGTTCCAGACAGAGAGGCAACAGGCGGAAGTTGCTGATGGGGCCTATGCCTCGTGTAGCAGCAAGTCTGGGCTACTTTAACCCTGAAGGTATCGTTGGGGCCCAAGGGGAGCTGAGGGGAGGGACGGAGAGGCCCTGCAGAGAGGCCGCCGCAGCAGAGCAAGACCTGGTCTACCAGGCTGAATAGCCGGCCTTTCTTTTTTGTGTCTTTTTTGTGTCACGGGGCATCATGGAAGACTTACGAGATGTGGAGTGATGGGATTAGACAGATATTTTAGAGGAACAGCTCTGCTCCCTTTTGGCACATGCTCCCTAATCCTTTATCCTCACCACACGGCTTGCCATCAAAAAAGCTAGGAACACTTAAACAAACTACAGTGTGTGACTTAGGAGAAATCCAGAACCATGGCGTGAACTTCTTTACCTCCTGCACCTGGCCCTGTGGACAATTTCAGCAAAGCTCCAACGAACATGGCATGGACTACAGGATGGCTTTTCCTGAGGACCCTTGATCAAGCACCATCCCATTCCCATCCCCGGCCATGCTGACTTTCAGTACATGGGTATCATAATAACCCAACTCAAGATACAGGTGCCAGGGGAGCCTGCACGTAAAGGGTGATGAGGACAATAGAGGGATGTGGTTAATTGGGAAGTCTTCCCGAAACTGTGGCCTTGTGATCGAGATATCATAAGTGAATGATTTGGCAGGAAACAAAAGAGAGAGGCAGTCCAGAAAGAAGACTCATCAGAGCCGAGGACAGCAGGTGTTTCTGGTGGGGGGAGAATTGGATGTGTTGATAGGAAGGAGAGGTGGGTTGTTTGTAACATGACTTGAAGGTGGAGATGCCATATTCCACGGGGTATGAATTCTGGGTGATGGGGTACCCCAGAGTGGTTTGTCAGTAATGGGCCACATCAACCCATTCTCCAGAGCTCCTCCACTTCTGCCTCCAGCCAGAGTGCAGGCAGCCTCCCTTGATTTTGTTCCCTTGAGACACAGCCTTGCAGATGGATGAGAGTACACCCCCAACTGATGGATCTGGACTAGTCATTGCATCCCTCTGAGGTTGGCAAGGGCAGGAAAGGTGTTCTGACCAGGGAAGGTGGCCCTGCCGAGCTGAGTGATGGAGATGACATATGTGTACTAACTCTGCAGTTAGACCCTAGAGCTGTGTGATAACCTGTGCTCTTTATATTTTGGCAGTGAACTTATGCTGGCCAGCTGGGAGCCAGGATTGTGTTTTAGACGTCCTCTGAATACTCTGGAACTTCCTTCTGCAGCATGGCTCCATGGAAAATACTTCCTTTGATGAAAGCAGCAAATTCCACTTGCTTGAATAGCTACATAGGAAAGTTAGCTTAACAACTATTTTGTGCTTTACTATTAAAGAAAAAGCCACTCACATTCCATTTAATGTTCACAGAATTCCGTGAAGATTTTAGGGTAGATGTGATTATACCCATTTTACAGATGAGGAAACTAAAGCTCAGAGAGGTTAAATAATTTCCCCTACATCCCACAGCTCCTAATTGCAGAGCAAAGACAATCCCTGGCCTTCTGAGGCTAAATCAAATGTATTTTCTGCTACAGACATATTTCTGATGAATACCAATTCCTCTGCATCCGGAGGCAGGCCAGTTTGTGGATACTAGGATCCAACACCTGATTCTTATTGCAGGGCTTCCTAAGGGCTGGGTCTTCAGCGCTGATGAAAGCCAGATTCCAGCTGCCAGCCGTAGGAGAAAGCTGCAGGCGTTCCAGCCAACCCAGAGACCTAGAAAGAAAATCCAAGCATTCTTAACCTTTAAAAAGATCTTGGCCTGTGGGCAGATAAATTAACTCCAGGGCTCTGGGGAGATTAAACCTTATTTTATGGTTTGCTTGTTAAAAACGCATAACTCCAAATCTCACCAGAGATTGCAATTAAGATAGCATGGGGCTAAAGCTATATGAGAAGTATTATTTACTCCTGGCTCCCCGCAAAGTCCAAAACGACAATGGGTTTTTCCATTTCGTAACCTGCAGTCGATCTGAAGCCACCTGCCTTTGTACCTAAAGTGCTTTAGGACACGTGCTTCTTCTCTCCGAGCATTGCTGCTGCCACCGTTCTGTTATCCTTTGTGGTTGCCCAAAGTAACCATAAAAACCCAAGTTAAAACAAAGTTTCCAGGGCGTTAATGTTCAAGAGACACCAAGAACACTTTTTACCATCTGCTCCTCTACTGTTCCCACCTGAGGGGCTCTTTTCCTGTGTTCCCCTTTGAATGCCAGAATTGTACAAGCCCCAAATAGCTCCCTGATTTCTAGCAAAGTCCAAGGAAAAGCCAGGTCACCCTGAAGCAGACTGATCTCACTAAAATATGCCCAAGAGAGAACCATTACACATCTTCTCAACCACCCCTGTTAGAGATCTCATGTAAGGACACACAGATTTTCTCTCCTGAACTTCTATGAATAGTTACTTTGTTTATTCAAAAACACCACCGAGAACTGTTTAGATGACTCTTTCTGGGATCCTTGTTACCTCTCAAGATTAGTGGTTCCTTTATTCCCATCCTCTGTATGGATAGAAGAGATACAGAAGGAACAAGAGCCTTACTCGGAGAAATTCCATCTTGGGTACTGTAGTGCAGTGAGGGTCTTTCTCGAATTTGTCTTTTCCATCTTAAGACTCACTTGGGACCAATTCCAGACGCCTCAGGAGAGTTACTCAACCATTTTGGAGACTGGTATAGTGGAAGAACACTGAATGGGGAGTTAGGAGAACTGGATTTTACACCAATCTTTACTTCCTACTAGCTCATCTTCATCTAGACACAATGTCTTGCTGGTTGTTAAATTCCTCCTTGTAAAAGAAGGAGCTACTATGATTAAATGTGTTAAGCATGATCTAATTGCCTTGTAAGCATCAACTCTATAAAGTAGCCCAAGGTCACACAACTAGTCAGAGGCAGGGCCAAGATTCAGACTGAGGTCTGCTGGACTCATGAGCCCAGATTTATAACCATTGTGCTATTCTACCTCTCTAGGTGGGCCCTTTCAGCTCTATCCTCCAATGAGAGTTTCTTACAGGCAAAGAAAATACTTCACACATTGGATGAGAAATAGACTTTCTATCCCAATTCGTTGCCTTTCTGTCCACTGGGTTAATCCTCCAGCCCCTGAATGCCACAAAAACTCTGAACCAGCCCCGCATTATTTTCCCCTTCTCTGGTGATGATCTGGGGCTGATTTGGCCAAACTTCTAAGTCTGTTGCCTAGCAAGTCCCAGCACATCTGGAGCCCTGCTGTTGTCTAAATTACACAGCTGTCTGCAGCAAAGATGCAATCATCAGAAAGCTGCTGCCCAATGGAAATCCAGAGAACAATCTTTATATGGATCAGCTCTTTATACCTTTGTGTGGATTTCACTTCTCACTCACAAAGACAACGGGGGCAAGTTAGCAGAGTTCACACTGAGATGTGAGTGACTTTATAACCAGCATGAGGAAGATTTTCCACAGAAAACCCTCTTCTCTCCTGGTGACAAACCTGAATTTTTGCTAAGGGGGGAAAAAAACTCTCTCTCCAAGAGAATTTGTATGGACCCAAGGGCTTTGAAATGGAAAAAAGCTAGAAGATTTCTCTGAGGCAAAGAGATACCACCAAATAGTGCAGTCTCCAAATTTAGGTTTTGTAGACATGCACAGTAAAAGTTTCCAAAAGCTTAAGGAGGCAGAGCCAATTTGAAGCTTTTTCTTTTTCTTTTTTTTAAATGCAATAGGATAGGAAATACTGTTTTGGGAGTGGGGAAGATTGAAACCTGCAGTGAAAGGAAATGAAAAACCAAAATCTCTGCTGGAGGTGTCGATAAAAACTAGAAAATAAGAAAAAAAAAAAGAGAAAGAAAGCCAAACTGACCAGTCTTATTTAGCTCCCCAAGGAGAGAAGTGCTGCAGAAAAGAAGAAAGTGACAACAGTCAGCCCTGTGATCTCTCGTCCTATTAATCAGTCCTCTCCATCAGCTGACAGTCTCCCAGACAAAGGCCACTGATGTTCAAAATGGCGACCACATGCACCGCAGGATCCTGAAATGCCGTCTGCATCAAAAAGGCCAATGAAATCATACTCAAAATTGAACCTCAGAATCTCAAAACTGGATGGGATCTTAGAGGTCCTCTGGTCCAACCTCCTCATTTTGCGGTTGAGGAAACTGAGGCACAGAGGTCACGAGACTGGTTGATCAAAAGTGGGAACACGGTCCCAAATCTCCACCTTCTGACTGCTGTTTCCTGTTACAGCACACTGACAACCCAGACTCCGTGGTGTTATAATAATTTGCGCATGGGTTATCTCCAGAGAATAATGGGGTCACTTTTCTTAAACCATATTATTGATTGAACCATATAGATTAAGTAGAACTCATCAATGACTTCTAATATATTAATGACAGTAGCCACTTTATCCCTGTGTGTTAGGTGTGTGTATTTAGTTCCACGGTGCTTCCAAAATGCAGTTCTCTTTATGTGAAGGCCAAAAAGGTGAGTCAGTGAGCTGGGATGAGGATTCCTTCCATCCCGGGGTTTTGTCAGTGACCTAATTTATTAATTTTACCTCCCTCCCAATTTAGAAACCTGGACAGAACTAAAACTCTTCACATTAGCTGTCAGTGTTGTCACTCACACTTGTATCAATAATCCTGAACTCTGACAACTTCCCTTATTTTTAGACCTAAATCCTATCTTATAATATAAATACCACACTCTAGGCAGAGCACCATAGAGCAATTATTGCACTTCCCAGGTGAGGTGAATTACTTGACCTCGACTCTTCAAGGCAGCCTCTGAGATGTGTTCTAATCACTTGGAGGCACTGGGGCAGAAGTTTAATACTCCTAAAGTGTACAGGAAAAAAGAGGGCACCTGTTCTTTTGACAGATCTCCAGGTCCTTCCCTCCAGAGAGAAAAAAGTGAAGGTGGGGTGGGTTGTCAGTGCAATGAGGGGGTTAGTACAGGGTGCTGTAAGAGCCCATAATAAGGGGAATCCATCCCAGTGGAGGAGATCGGACTGTCTTCCTGAATTTGTACGGTGCTTGCAATTTACAAGTGTCTTTCATTTGCATTGTTGCACTGATCCCCAGGACAGCATTTGGGACTTTTATCTACTAGTTAGAATATTGGATAATGTCCTCTGTGATGAATTTTCAGATCTCCCATTGTACAGATGAGAAAACTGAGGACTGAAGAGGAGAGGTAATTTGGACAAAGCTGGTATTCAAATTCAGATCTTTCTACCCCCTCCCCCATATTACTCATTTAGTGTGGATTTTTCCCACGTCCTGGCACATTAGGTCAGGCAAAAGTGAGGTTGTTAGTTTCATTCATTGAATCAACCTTTGTTCTTCGATTAATATCAACAAAATGCCATGACATAAAACAACGTGTAAGGCTCAGAAGTCCAGCGATCACTAGTTTCCTTACACTCTATAATCAAAGGAGAATTTTTAGTGTAAACTTCCACGATTATGGAAGATTATGGATTCCAGGTGGGTATCTGAAAAGATCTTTCAGGGAGAAATTAGTAGAAGGGTTCCAAAAAGACACCCAAGTCATAGTTTCCAGTTTGCTTTATCAAGAGAGTTCTACTGCCCTTTGCCTTTCACCTTCCATCCTGCCTTTATGCCCAGCTACCTCCCCACAGCCTCACATGGCCTGTCTTCTGCATGCCCCCCACACGCAACACACAGTGTCACAACACCGGAGCCTGCACATGCAGGCTCACATGCTTTTGGGCGGGCACTGTCCACCCACACCTCCCTTCATTCCCATCACATTTTGGTCCCTGAAGCTCTCTTTCCCTCGTCCTGGCCTGCTAAGAGTGCACCATGGGGGTGAAGTGCATTGCCCTCCAGCCCAGGAACACCCCGGAACAGCTGCCTGTCCCCGGGCTAATGTCCCGGCGCCTCCCACATCTCCCCAGCCCCTTCTCCCTGCATACTCTGCAATCACTCCAACCTCCGTGTCACACTTTCCCAGAGGTCCTCTTCTGACAAGTTTATCAAGTTGAGGGATGACACTGTCAATGGGCATATCCAAAAAAAAAAAAAAAAAAAAAAAAAGAAAGGAAAAAGAAGGGAGAGGAGGAAAGATGCCTGGAGCATCCCTTGATGTTGCAAGGAGAGTTCTGCACTCCCAAGGTCATGCGTGTGGGCTACGAGAGGCAGCCTCATTCTTTACCATTTCTTGATTCTTAAGTGAGCCTTGCCCAGTGGGTGCCTGGTGCAGCTCCCTCTGGGCAGCCTTTGCTTGGGGTGGGGTCTGGGAGCCCTGTGCTTCAGTAAGAGATTGCTTGGTAAGACAATGGCTGAGCTGATAATGCCAGCAAAGTCATGACACCAGGGACCTCTTACAATTTTAAGATCCAATCAACTTTAAAATATTACCATGTAAGGTGGATTTGAGCAGGGGCTATAGCAAACAATTGATCCCGGTATATTTACTGAGAGCACAGGCACCCTGCTGAAATATTCATCTGGGATGAGGGTGGTGGGGAAGAGGAGGGGCTGAGAAGCAACGGACTATTCAGCTCGGGCTAAAAGTCCTTTGACAAAATGCTTCATTAGGAAAATACAGATGCTATTTTGTATATATGTAGTTATTCTATACAAAAATCCCAAGAGTCAGCTACACAGGAGGAACTTATAAAGAGACCTGCCTCCTTTCTCAGGCCTCTTCCCCAACTCTGTCCCACACTCAGGAAATGCATATGCTCCAGGGGTTGCCTGGGACCCCTCTTCCCTGGGACTTGACTCTCCCAGTTTCTACATTTCTCCCCATATCTATGCCTTTCCAGTCACCGCCTTGGAGGTTCTGCAACCTCAGCCTGGTTGGAGGAATGCAGCCCGGCCCCAGGACAGTCAGGATGAGGGATAGCCTGCCTGCATTAACGAAGCCCTTGGAGATGGGAGGTGAGATGCAGGGAGGGCAGAAGCCAGTACAAATGACCCAGAGCAATTTATGGTTTATCCAGTCTGTGTCCGACAGAACGCCACCAGTCCCCTGCCTCGCCCACCCAGGGAAACATCAATAAGACATAGAGTTGCTATCCCGAGCCTGGACTTGCAGTGTGGCCATGAGAAGGAGAACAAAGAAACTACCTCTTTCCTGTAGGAGCAGAGCTCATTGCTTGCAGTTAATGGGAGGGTGGAGGGAAAGGGTGGCCCTGTGGAAATTCCAGCCACTGACAGCCTGGAGCTCCTCGAAGACTCTCTGCCTGGGGGGAGGGCACATCAACTCCTTTGCAAGTGGGAGAGGGATCTTCATCTTCCTAGCAAGCCGGACCCTGAGTTTCTCTAGTTAGAAGCCCTGGTTTCTTTTTAAAGATCTATAAGAGCATACTTGGATTTGTGATTTCATATTTTTTTGGAGACATTTGTCCACTTGTTCCTTAACACTGCTGTCTGTGGCTCTCCCATCTCTGTTACTCCCTGTGCCCGGATGCCCAGCTTTGCTAAGAAGGGTGCCTCTGCAGCTCTTAGGCTCAGTTCCCACACCCCCCTTCCTGCCCTTCTGTAAGATTTTCCCAAGGTCAAGCTCCCCTTCTTGCATTTCCATAGCACATTATTTGGAGTTTTGTTACATTAGTCACCATGTTGAACTGCAACCTTCCTTGCCTATCTCTTCTTTGGATGGTCAGCTTCTGCAGAGCAGGCACCTTCTCTCTCTACACCCCCAGGTCCTTGTATGGTGCCTCACATGTATTTTTTCTTTTTTATGTAAGTTATATAAGTAGTTGGGGGTTTTCTGGTTTTGTTTTGTTTTGTTTTTTAAACATCTTTATTGGAGTATACCTCACATGTATTTGATGTTCATATCATGCTGGATATATAGAACAAGGCCGCTCATCTTCCCTCAGTCCTTGCCAGGAAGAAACTTTTTCTTCTAAGCTAAATCCATTAATCCATCAAGCAGCTTTGGGTCAATGAATAAAATATGAACTTGAACCATATGAAACTACCAAAGTTCAACTACCTTAGACCTACAAAAATGGTAATTTCATATGGTTCAACCAAATCTATGACATAGACACCGCCCTCAAGGAGGGAAGGAATAAAAGGAAACTAGCTTTTGTTGCACATCAGCTGGGTGTCGGGTACTTTATGAATATCATCTCATTTAGTTTACTCCTCATTTGATTCTGGTTCAGAAGAAAAAAATAAACATAAAAGAAACAAAATATTTAAATGCTAAGGTGGGTGGTACTGTGGGGACAGTGGGATGGGAAAAAAGTCTTATTTGGCTGGTAAAGTCTTCATAATGAAGGTGAGCTTCAGCCAGCCCTGAAGGGCAGGCTTCTGGAGTCAGCCTACGTCACATGAGGTGCACCCTCCTTTGTCCCATGGAGTACACACTCTGATTACCTCCATCACAGCACTCCTCACCTGGCTTCCCTGCTATTCATTTCCCTGTCTGTATCCATCCTACACCCTGGGCAGGTCCTCAGGACAGGGGTCACCTCACCTTCATCTTTGTATCCTTCTGTGCAGAGTGATGCCTGGCACACTGTTTACTCAAATGTTCGTTGGGAATGTATACAGAGAAGACCATGCAGTGAATTCCAACAACAAATTCAAAGATTTCTCAGAGGCAGATATGCACCTGCTCTCCAGCCTCCCCACCAAGGGACCTGTGTGCTTACAAGGGCTCTAGAGGATAGGGTCCAACAGGGCTGAGCCAAGCATTAAGGAGGACGAGTCCCAGGAGAGGATCACAATTTCAAATAAGCATTAATAGTCGAATCCTTTTTTTCGTTTCCTGTTTCCCTGGCTGGTCAACACGATTCTTACATAAACCCTCAATTCCAGATCATACAGTTGTCTCCCATAGGGACCGGGAAGATGCCTGATATGCTCATAATAACAGTTACCATTCACTGAGCACTCCAAGATAGGTATTATCATCCCCATTTTACAGATGGAGAAGACATATACCTTGCCCAAGGTTACAAGCTAAAATTCCTGGTGGTTCTGGTTTTAAAACCCATACTTTTTTTTTTTTAATGAAGTAGAGTTGATTTACAATGTTGTATTAGTTTCAGGTGTACAGCAAAGTATTTCAGTTTTATATATATATGTGTGTGTGTATATATATATATATATATATATATATATATATATATATATTCTTTTTCAGATTCTTTTCACTTACAGGTTATTACAAGATATTGAGTATAGTTCCAAGGGCTATACAGTAGGACATTGTTGCTTATCTATTTTATATATACTAATGTGTATATGTTAATCCAAAACTCCTAATTTATCCCTCCCCTATTCCCCTTTAGTAACCATAAGTTGTGTTTTTTTTTTAACATCTTTATTGGAGTATAATTGCTTTATATTGTTACGTTAGTTGCTGCTGTATAACAAAGTGAATCAGCTATACGTATACATATATCCTCATATCTCCTCCCTCTTGTGACTCCCACATGCCCTCCCTATCCCACCCCTCTAGGTAGTCACAAAGCACGGAGCTGATCTCCCTGTGCTATGCAGCTGCTTCCCAATAGCTATCTATTTTACATAGGGTAGTGTATATATGTCCATGCCACTCTCTCACTTCGTCCCAGCTTACCCTTTCCTCTCCCCATTCCTCAAGTCCATTCTCTACGTCTGCATCTTTATTCCTGTCCTTCCCCTTTGTTCTTCAGAACCTTTTTCGTTTTTCTTTTGATTCCATATATATGTGTTAGCATACAGTATTTGTTTTTCACTTTCTGACTTACTTCACTCTGTATGACAGACTCTAGGTCCATCCACCTCACTACAAATAACTCAATTTCGTTTCTTTATATGGCTGAGTAATATTCCATTATATATATGTGCCACATCTTCTTTATCCATTCATCTGTTGATGGACGTTAGGTTGCTTCCATGTCCTGGTTATTGTAAATAGTGTTGCAATGAACATTGTGGTACATGACTCTTTTTGAATTATGGTTTTCTCAGGGTATATGCTCAGTAGTGGGATTGCTGAGTCATACGGTAGTTCTATTTTTAGTTTTTTAAGGAACCTCCATACTGTTCTCCATAGTGACTGTATCAATTTACATTCCCACCAACAGTGCAAGAGGGTTCCCTTTTCTTCACATCCTCTCCAGCATTATTGTTCGTAATTTTTGATGACGGCTATTCTCACCGGTGTGAGGTGATACCTCATTGTAGTTTTGATTTGCATTTCTCTAATGATTAGTGATGTTGAGCATCCTTTCATGTGTTTGTTGGCAATCTGCATATCTTCTTTGGAGAAATGTCTATTTAGGTCTTCTGCCCATTTTTGGATTGGGTTGTTTGTTTCTTTGATATTGAGCTGCATGAGCTGCTTGTGTATTTTGGAGATTAATCCTTCATCAGTTACTTCATTTGCAAATATTTTTTCCCATTCTGAGGGTTGACTTTTCATCTTGTTTATAGTTTCCTTTGCTGTGCAAAAACTTTTTTTTTTTTTTTTTGCGGTACGCGAGCTTCTCACTGTTGTGGCCTCTCCTGTTGGGGAATACAGGCTCCGGACGCACAGGCTCAGCGGCCATGGCTCACGGCCCAGCCAGTCCGTGGCATGTGGGATCTTCCCGGACCGGGGTATGAACCCGTGTCCCCTGCATCGGCAGGCGGGCTCTTAACCACTGAGCCACCAGGGAAGCCCTGTGCAAAAGCTTTTAAGTTTCATTAGGTCCCATTTTTTCACTTCTGTTTTTATTCCCATTCCTCTAGGAGGTGGGTCAAAAAGGATCTTGCTGTGATTTATGTCATAGAATGTTCTGCCTGTGTTTTTCTCTAAGAGTTTTATAGTGTCTGGCCTTACATTTCAGTCTTTAATCCATTTTGAGTTTATTTTTGTGTATGCTGTTAGGGAGTGTTCTAATTTCATTCCAGTTTTCCCAGCACCACTTATTGAAGGGGCTGTCTTTTCTACATTGTATATTCTGTCCTTCTTTATCAAAGATAATGTGATCATATGTATGTGGGTTTACCTCTGAGCTTTCTATTGTTTTCCATTGATCTATATTTCTGTTTTTGTGCCAGTACCATACTGTCTTTATTACTGTAGTTTTGTAGTATAGTCTGAAGTCAGGGACACCTGATTCCTCCAGCTCCATTTTTCTTTCTCAAGATTTCTTTGGCTATTTGGGGTCTTTTGTATTTCCATACAAACTGAATTCTTTTCGTTCTAGTTCTGTGAAAAATGCCATTGGTAGTTTGATAGGGATTGCATTGAATCTGTAGATTTCTTTGGGTAGTATAGTCATTTGCACAATGTTGATTCTTCTAATACAAGAACATGGTATATCACTCCATCTGTTTGCATCATCTTTAATTTCTTTCATCAGTGTCTTATGGTTTTCTGAGTACAGGTATTTTACCTCCTTAGGTAGGTTTATTCCTAGGTATTTTTTTATTCTATATGTTGCAATGGTAAACGGGAATGTTTCCTTAATTTCTCTTTCAGATTTTTCATCATTAGTGTACAGGAATACAAGAGCTTTCTGTGCATTAATTTTATATCCTGCTACTTTACCAAATTCATTGATTAGCTCTATTAGTTTTCTGTAGCATCTTTAGGTTTCTCTATGTATAGTATCATGTCATATGTAAACAGTGACAGTTTTACTTCTTCTTATCTGATTTGGATTCCTTTTATTTCTTCTCTCATTGCTGTGGCTAAAACTTCCAAAACTATGTTGAATAATAGTGGTGAGAGTGGACAACCTTGTCTTATTCCTGATCTTAGAGGAAATGGTTTCAGTATTTCACCACTGAGGATGATGCTGGCTGTGGGTTTGTCATATACAGCCTTTGTTGTGTTGAGGTAAATTCCCACTATGCCGACATTCTGGTGGGTTTTTTTCATAAATGTGTGTTGAATATTGTCGAAAGCTTTTTCTGCATCTACTGAGATGATCATATGGTTTTTATCCTACAGTTTGTTAATATGGTGTATCACATTGATTGATTTGCTTATATTGAAGAATCCTTTCATTTCTATGATAAACCCCATTTGATCATGGTTTATAATCCTTTTATTGTGCTGTTGGATTCTGTTTGCTAGTATTTTGTTGAGGATTTTTGCATCTATGTTCATCAGTCATATTGGCCTGTAGTTTTCTTTTTCTGTGACATCTTTGTCTGGTTTTGATATCAGGGTGATGGTGGTCTCGTAGAATGAGATTGTGAGTGTTCCTTCCTCTTATATTTTGGAAAAGTTTGAGAAGGATAGGTGTTAGCTCTTCTCTAAATGTTTGATAGAATTCGCCTGTGAAGCCATCTGGTCCTGAGCTTTTGTTTGTTGGAAAATTTTTAATCACAGTCTCAATTTCAGTGCTTGTGATTGGTCTGTTTGTATTTTCTATTTCTTCCTGTTTCAGTCTCGGAAGGTTGTGTTTTTCTACGAATGTGTCTATTTCTTCCAGGGTGTCCATTTTATTGGTAAATAGTTGCTTGTAGTAATCTCTCATGATCCTTTGTATTTCTGCAGTGTCAGTTATTACTTCTCCTTTTTCATTTCTAATTCTGTTGCTTTGAGTCTTCTCCCTTTTTTTTGATGAGTCTGGATAATGGTTTATCAATTTTTTTAATTTTCTCACAGACCCAGCTTATAGTTTTATTGATCTTTGTTATTGTTTCCTTCATTTCTTTTTCATTTATTTCTGATCTGATTTTTATGTTTTTTTCCTTATGCTATCTTTGGGGGGTATTTTTCTTCTTCTTTCTCTGATTGTTTTAGGTGTAAGGTTAGGTTGTTTACTTGAGATTTTTCTTGTTTTCTGAGGTAGGATTGTAATGCTATAAACTTCCCTCTTCGAACTGCTTTTGCTGCAGTCCATAGGTTTTGGGTTGTCGTGTTTTCATTGTCATTTGTTTCTATGTATTTTTTTATTTCCTCATTGATTTTTACACTGATCTCTTGGTTATTTAGTAGTACATTGTTTAACCTCCATGTGTTTGTATTTTTTACAGTTTTTTTCCTGTAATGGACCTCTAGTCTCATAGTGCTGTGGTTGGGAAAGATACTTGAACAATTTCAATTTTCTTAAATTTACCAAGGCTTGATTTGTGACCTGAGATATGATCTATCCTGGAGAATGTTCCATGAGCACTTGAGAAGAAAGTGTATTCTGTTGTTTATGGATGGAATGTCCTATAAATATCAATTAAGTCCATCTTGTTTAATGTGTTATTTAAAGCTTGTGTTTCCGTGTTTATTTCACTTTGCATGATCTGCCCATTGGTGAAAGTGGGGTGCTAAGTCACCTACTATTATTGTGTTATTGTCAATTTCCCCTTTTATGGTTGTCAGCATTTGCCTTATGTACTGAGGTGCTCCATGTTGGATGCATAAATATTTACAATTGTTATATCTTCTTATTGGATAGATCCCTTGATCATTACGTAGTGTCCTTTTTTGTCTCTTGTAATAGTCTTTATTATAAAGTCTATTTTATCTGATATGAATATTGCTATGCCAGCTTTCTTTTGATTTCCCTTTGCATGGAAGATCATTTTCCATCCCCTCACTTTCAGTCTGTGTGTGTCACTAGGTCTGAAGTTGGTCTCTTGTATACAGCATATTTACGGGTCTTGTTTTTGTATCCATTCAGCCAGTCTATGTGTTTTGGTTGGAGCATTTAATCCATTTGCATTTAAGGTAATTATTGATATGTATGTTCCTATTACCATTTTCTTAACTGTTTTAGGTTTGTTATTGTAGGTCTGTTCCTAGAGAATTTCCTTTAACATTTGTTGTAAAGCTGGTTTGGTGGTGCTGAATTCTCTTAGCTTTTGCTTGTCTATAAAGGTTTTAATTTCTCCATTGAATCTGAATGAGGTCCTTGCTGGGTAGAGTAACCTCGGTCGTAGGTTTTCCCTTTCATCACTTTAAATATGTCCTGCCACTCTCTTCTGGCTCGTGGAGGTTCTGCTGAAAGATCAGCTGATAACTTTATGGAGATTCCCTTGTATGTTGTTTGTTGCTTTTCCCTTGCTGCTTTCAATATTTTTTCTTAGTATTTAATTTTTTATAGTTTGATTAATATTTGTTTTGGTGTGTTTCTCCTTGGATTTACTCTGTATGGGTATCTCTGTGCTTTCTGGACCTGATTAACTATTTCCTTTCCCATATTAGGGAAGTTTTCAACTAAAATCTCTTCAAATGTTTTCTCCATTCCTTTCTTTTTCTCTTCTTCTTCTGGGACCCCTATAATTCGAATATTGATGCATTTAATGTTGTCCCAGAGTTCTCTGAGATTGTCCTCAATTCTTTTCATTCTTTTTTCTTTATTCTGCTCTGCAGTAATTATTTCCACTATTTTGTCTTCCAGGTCACTTATCCATTCTTCTGCCTCATTTATTCTGCTATTGATTCCTTCCAGATAATTTTAAATTTCATTTAATGTGTTGTTCATCATTGTTTGTTTGCTCTTTAGTTCTTCTAGGTCCTTGTTAAACATTTCTTGTATTTTGGAGAAAATTTTCCAAGATTTTAGATCATCTTTACTATCATTACTCTGAATTCTTTTTCAGGTAGACTGCCTATTTCCTCATCCTTTGTTTGATCTGGTGGGTTTTTACCTTGCTCCTTAATCTGCTATGTATATCTCTGTCTTCTCATTTTGCTTAACTTACTGTGTTTGGGGTCTCTTTTCACAGGCTGCAGTTTGTAGTTCCCATTGTTTTTGGTGTCTGCCCCCAATGGGTAAGGTTTGTTCAGTGGGTTGTGTAGGCTTCCTGGTGGAGGGGACTGGTGCCTGTGTTCTAGTGGATGAGGCTGGATCCTGCCTTTCTAGTGGGCAGGACCATGTCCGGTGGTGTGTTTTGGGGTGTCTGTGAACTTATTATGATTTTAGGCAGACTCTCTGCTAATGGGTGGGGTTGTGTTCCTGTCTTGCTATTTGTTTGGCATGGGTTGTCCAGTACTGGAGCTTGCTGATCATTGAGTGGAGCTGGGTCTTAGCACTGAGACAGAGATCTCTGGGAGAGCCCTCACTGATTGATATTACTTGGGGCCCAGAGATCTCTGGTGGTCCCATATCCTGAACTCAGCTCTCCCACCTCAGAGGCTTAGATCTGACACCTGACAGGAGTACCAAGACCCTGTCAGCCACACGGCTTACATGTAAATGTGTTAAGTTCCCCAATCCAAAGGCACAGGGTGGCTGGCCTTCTGCACTCTGCTTGGTCCTCCAGCCAGGTGTTGTCCTCTGGGCCTTGTGGATATGGAGAGAAAGCTTTGGATCCAGGTCCAGCTGCATTCCCTAGCATCTAGAAGAAGCAGCTGACACCCCCATCCTCCCCTATCACTGTCACAACTCATCACGATCCTTGAGCACCCAGGGCTCCACCTCTCATGCTCCATTAGTTTGTTTTTTATTTCTGTGAGTCTATATCTGTTTTGCAAATAAGTTCATTTGTATCATTTTTTTAGATTCCACATATAAGTCATATCATATGATATTTGTCTTTGTCTGGCTTACTTTACTTTGTATGATAACTTCCAGGTCCATCCATGTTGTTGCAGATGGCATTATTTCATTCTTTTTAATGGCTGAGTAATATTCTATTGTGTGTGTGTGTGTGTGTGTGTGTGTGTATACACACACACACACACACACACACACACACACACACACCACATCATCTTAAAATTCATACTTTTTATCACTAAGTTTTATTGGTACAAAATCCAGATTTGGGCTGGCCCCAGTTTCCCAGAATGTCTGGAGTTCAGCATGTTTGTCTGGGGTTTTGGGTGGCCAGGGCAGCACCCACGGCCAGAAGTGCACAAAGGAGTCTTCCCTGTTTTTGATCCCCTGCTTTCAACCTTTGGGACAAATCATATAAACATTTTAGCAGACTTGGTCCCTCATCAGCCAGCATCGTGCCAGGTCTATGAGCCTTTCAGTCATCATTCTCAATGAGGAATTAACTCTTTGGAATTGATTTATAGAAATAGGCAGGGGCCTCTGCCAGCAGAATCTGTGCTACTCTGTCTTGATTTCTTGCCCCTTCATGTTCCCAGAGAGCTCCTGCTGTCACTGAAGATTGTCTTGACTCCTAGGAACTCACCAACTCATTGTAGATTTAAGCACGTGCCCTCTTGACTTTCAGGATTATGGTTTTTTTCTTCTTCTTCTTAATCTTTTTTTTTTTTGCAGTACATGGACCTCTCACTGTTGTGGCCTCTCCCGTTGCGGAGCACAGGCGCTGGACGCGCAGGCTCAGCGGCCATGGCTTACAGGCCCAGCCGCTCCGCGGCATGTGGGATCTTCCCGGACCGGGACACGAACCCGTGTCCCCTGCATCGGCAGGCGGACTCTCAACCACTGCGCCACCAGGGAAGCCCCATCTTCTTCTTAATCTTTAAGGAGGCGTATATCCAAGGGGTAGGCAAAGTTTCACAAAGAGGAGATGGAGGTGGCAGAGAGAATGAACCCAGCATATGCTAAGAGCTCTATTCCACAATTTGAATGACAGTGAAGACACATCTTGTCAAGTTACCACTTCAGTCAAACAGGCTAACCCTCACCAACGTTGATAACAGGATGATTTCACTTCAAAAAAAAATAAGTGAGAGAAGGTGGGAAGAAACCTTGGGCTATTAACAGGGTTCCCATTTCACTGAGCTGATACAGATTCCCATGTCTTCTCATGAGCTCTTCCAAATCCTCTGCTGTTTGCAGCTGTGGGATAGAAAGGTCCAGGATGTACATGTATCCAAGCCACTCTTCTGGCTGAAATGAGACCACTCTGGGGAGCTGCCTTGGGTGACTGGGCCACCCAAGCACTACTGTCGGAAGAGCTTTCTGTGCCCCCGGATTGGTAGGTGTAACTCAGGCAGAGTGGCAGATGTCATGCCCTTTCAAGATGTCAGTGCTTCTACTGGAGTGGAGAAACAAAAATCAGGGGCTGAGTCAAGGTCAGACTAGGGAGAGTAAGCACATCAGCAAATTAAACTGGGGTACCCAGAACCCTGTTCTATCCGGAAATATGTCACTGGGTCCTGGGTGGAGAAACTCTTGCTCATAATGAAGTTTCTATTTTTATCATAATGATCATTACTGACTCCACCAGCCCTATCTGCCTGGTTTTTACATTTGGTCTCCTAGAAACTCTTATTTCTGGATGCTCTTAAATCTGTGTCTTACCAGTCTGGATTCTGACCCCAAATCTATTCCTGACATTAGGCTTTTGACTTGGTAACTTTGATTTCTGGTTTCTTACCTGTATGTATATTATAATAACCCTGCTCCAAGCTACAGATCAGCTCTTCTAGATCCAGTGTATTTCTGGTAATTCTTGCCTTGCTAGTACTTGGGGCCCAAAATGATCATTGTAAGTCACTGGGGAAGTGGAAGCTGTGCGATACCAGTCCGCACTGAAGATGTATCATCTCTGTGAATCCAAATTCACCAGTAAGTACTCCTTATGTTACAGTCATAGACATTTAGGTTTGAGAGAGACTCCAAGGGTATCTAATCTGATGTCTCCCTATCTGTTGTGCAAATTTCCTTATTATATTAATTGTTTCAAAATAATAAGAACTACCATTAATGGACTCTGCTAAACACATTTTATATATTATCTCACTTAGTCCTGACATCAATTCTGTGAGGAAAAAAACTGTCATCCTCATTGTATAGTTCAGGAAACAAAGCCCATGCTCTGAACCAGTATCCCATATTGACACCCCTTCCTATTGGTCCTGAAGATTCTGCTTAGATGCCTCCAGTAGAGAGGAACTCACAACTTCTTGGGGCATCTAGCTCTCTCTTTGACAGCTCTGACCTTGAGAAAGTACCCCCTTATGTTGACCTAAAAACCCTCTTCCTATCATTTTCAACCATGCCCTAGTTTTACACCTTAGTAAGTCAGAACAAGTCTAAATGCCTCCACCACATGACAACTCTCCAAACACCACATCCTGCACGTTTCTCTTGAAATGTGCAAAATATTTCCAGATTCAACTTTTTCTCATATGACTTTTTGATGCTGTCCGTTTGCTCCAATTTGCCTTCAGCTGTGGTACCCAAGATAGGGCCCTAATAATTGCATTGTAGATACTAATGATAGATTCTATTGTATTTTCTGGGTTACCACTATTTTTTTCTCTCCTGTGCTAAATTTACAGGCTCAGCAAAACATATAGAAGACAAAGTCCTTGCCCTCAAGCTAAAATGTTATTGTTTTCTTGGATGAGAAATAATAAGGAAGTATATTTAGTAAACTGTTTATTGTGTGCATCTGACTATAGACAGATGAAACATCCAGTAAGAGGGACAGGAGAAGGCAGGAGCCATCGGGGGAGTCTTTCTGGAACATTTGTGGCTTCACCTGGGTGTCAGTGGGAGCTAAATGAACAGCAGAACAGAGGGGATTCCAGGTGGTAAATGGCATGGAGAAATTGCAGGTTGTGTGTTGGAGGAAAGAGGAAGAATGGCTCTGCAGAGAGAATCTGGGAAATGAGGATAGGGAAGATCGAAAGTTTAGATGGAAATGAGGATAAAGATGGAGAAATCTTGACTATTAAGCTCCAGGATTTATACGTATGTGAATGTGGAATCAGGGCAAGAGAAGGAGGTTATTGTAAGGGCATTTCATTCAGTCCAGTCTTTCATATATCTCACTTCTGCAGCCTCAGGATTTCTCTGCAGGGCACCTATTCTAATTTCTATCACCATTCCAATCTACCCCCAGCTGGCTTCTCTGTCCCTGTCGATTTCAGTTAGAGCCTGTTCCTTTTTCTTTACCTTTGCCACTTCACCTGAAAAGTGCTGTCTGCCTGCAGTCAGACTCCTCCTGTCCTCCTGCCAGGATGACTGCTCTGAGATACCTGCCCGCCTCCTGCCTCTACTTCTGAGCACCTAACGTAGCACTTCCTGCTTAGTCCCTCCTATTGGCTCTCAATGGATTCACCCCTCCTGACCACTTTTCCAGTCTCATTTCCAACTACTCCGCCTATTAACCCTATGCTCAGGAGTGCCTCAAACATTTTAATTGCTTCATCATACCGAATTCTCTCTCATTTTCCTGGCTTTGCACTCGTTGCTCATTCTCCACAGGACACCCTTCCCCCCTTATTCTCCTTGCAATAATATCCTTCAAGATCCAGCTTTGTGTGACCTCGGAAGACACCTCCTTGGCCCACTCGAGCTGAATGAGCATCTTGGGCATTTCATGAGCACTCAGGACACTGGGCATGAATGTGCCCTGACCACACTGGGCAAGAGGCGATGGAAGCCAGTTAGGTTGTCTCATCTTTATTGAAAAGCTGACAGTGACTCACTGCATCAACCTGGGGAACAAGGCTGGAAAAATAAGCAGGAATCCAGTGAAACTCAGGAGTTTGACTGCAGGACCACAGGAAAGGTCATGCTCTAGACACAATCTGTCCTGTGTGCAGCCACAGGGATGGACTTGACCTCCAAGTGTTCACACCATGACACAAAGATATTTAGGAATTCCCATTCATGGGCAACTTTATTTATTTTTCTTATGATTTCTCTTTTATTTTATTTTTTTATTGGAGTAAAATTGCTTTACCATGCTGTGTTAATTTCTGCTGTACAGTGAAGTGAAGCAGCTATATGTATACATATATCCCCTCCCTCTTGGACCCCCTTTCTCCTCCCTCCATCCCACCCATCTAAGTCATCACAGAATATAGCATAGGGAGCTATGCTACGTTCCCACTAGCCATCTGTTTTACAAATGTAGTGTACTTATGTCAAACCTAATCTCCCAATTCATCCCACCCTCCCCTTCCCCCACTGTGTCCACACGTCCATTCTCTACGTCTGCCTTTCTATTCCACATAGGCAACTTTAAATTAGGGGATTCCTATATTCTTTTATTTTCCAGACTCCTACTTTCTTAATTTAGAGCCTGCTTTGAGACAGGAGGATGAAAGAATTGACTCTCCTGAATTCTAAGGGGTAACTCCATCTCAGCTGTGAACTCTGCAAATTCAGGAAACCCATCAGACTGCTTTGGCATCCTCCTCCTCTTTCACAGAGTAGCTGAGAAGCCGTCAGAGTAAACAACGAGATGCTGCCTAATAACAAATTCCCAGCATTTTGTAGCTGATAATAGTTGCTCACTTAAGTCTCCTGAAGCTTTAATTTGGAAGGTTGTAATCAATGGCAGTTTTCTCCCAGAGGTAGGGGAAGGGTGAGTGACAGACAGAAGAGCAAGTTATCGTGTGTTGCCAATCCCAGGAGCTGAAGGAAGGAGGAGAGAGCCTTCCAGGTTGCAAATGTATGAAATGGGAAGTGGAGGAAGGCTGGGTCTAGTCTGTGCAGGGGGCCCAGGAAAAGACTCCAGGAATTTTTTTAGAGTTTGGAGTCATTAGTAATGGAGAAGGCTACCTTCCTTCTGTATTCAGCTTCCTAATCCTTCATCTGGTTTCCCAGTCAGCTGTCTGAGGCTCTGATCAGAACAGATGCCTTTCAGGTTTATAAGGTTTAAACTTTCCCAAAGAATCCCAGCACAACAGAATCCTGCCTATACCCCTTCATTTGGCCCTTGCCTGCCTACTTCGTAATTCCCCTTCATTCACTGGTCCCAGTCTCTTAGATATAGTATGTCTCTTACATTTAAATAATACCTGGTTGCCAACTTTGTATTAACTCTTGATCCATCTCTCCCCATCTCTTCAGGCCCCAGTGCCCAACTTAGCTTTGGCACTCCCACGGCAGCATAAATATCCTGAAGGGACCTCATCCTGCCAGGACATGAGTTCACATCTGCCATCAATTGGCATCCAAGACAACCCTTGAGTGAGACCACTCTTTTCTAGTTAGGTTGATGCCCTGGCATGTAAACTGTTCTATCTCTGGCAACCATGTACCTGTGCTTGTCTTGTACTCATCTTAGGGCATAAAACTTCAGTGTAATGTCCTGCACCCGCTCAACCAGCTTAGCATTGAACCTAGGTTGGAATTCACTAGCGAATTTTCAAGAAAGAGGGGTCATTGCCGTATCTTCTCCCCAGGGACAGTTTCACAGTAGGCAGAGGAGGAAGTAACTTACATGGTGTGATTTGGATGGTACCATGCAGACCTACCCTATCTCCAAATAGCTCTCTCACACTTCTGTTCAGTGTCTAGAGAAAGTTGTGATTGTGGAAGAAAGGGTGTAGAATTTAGATTGGAAAGATCCACCCATCTTTGATCCCTGGCTCTGTTCTTTCTGTCTTTGTGACCTCGGAGAGCTCATTAAGCTTTCTGGGCCTCATTTTCTTGTAGGAAGCAAATAAAAATAAGTTGGACTCTTTTTGAAAATCCTAAAGCTCTGTGCACATATTAATTATTATTGTTCTTCATTAATTCAGCCTTGGAAGACTTTTTACCTTTCAGAACCACATTTTAATTTCAAATATCCAAGGGAGGGGTAACATTTTATGTATATTAGTTATTACCTTACAGCTTAGAAACTGAAAATAAGTATCAGGGAATGATTTAGAGGGAAATTCTTAGAAAAATTTAGAAGCTAGTGGAATGAAGAAGTGGTCGACCCTTTCCTCTGAGATTCAAATAAATCTCTGTGTCCCTTTTCTGTGTCCAATATCCAACACTAGTAACCTGAAGACATAGTGAACCACTGACTTGTATAAAATTCCTGTCTATTTATTTATCTAACAAATATCCCCTAAGAACCTAATTTATGCCAGGCTTTGTGCTACTTGCTGGGAAGGCAAGGATGGACAAATATTCCTGGTCCTTTTCCTCACAGAGCAAACAGTCCAGTAGGCGGAAACAGACAGGTGATAAGCCAGTTACATTACAGTGTGGTTAAGTGCTGACTGTGATATGCGGACGTATAACAGAGAGCATCACTCAGAAAAGTGAAGTCTAAGAAGATTTGCTGGAGGAAGGCTGCCTAAGAGTTTGTGGACAGAGCAGGCAGAGCATGGGCTAGGAAAGCAGATAAGAGTTTTCAAGATGGAGTGGATGGTGTGGCAAGAGTCTGGAGGTGATTGAAATATGATTTGTTTGAGAAATTGAAAGTAGTTCAGTGCAGATGAAGCACAGAGTTCGGGGAGAGAAAGGTGGAGAGGTCAATGTAATCCGTGTGAACAGGGATCTGTGTGCCAGAGTAAGAAATTTCCCCTTTAGGCAGGAAGAAAGAGGTCACAGAAAGGTTTTCTGTAGGAGACTCGCATTCACTATTGCGTGACTCATAGTGTCTTAAAATAATTCTTAATTTGACTGATCTCCCTGCCCCCCGCAGCTAAGCTGTGAGCTCTATGGGAATTGGATAATGTCATACTGATCACTGTATCCCAAGTGCTTGGCATACAGTAGTCACTACATTAATGATAATAGAAATTAATGAAACGTATTGTTCCTTCCTCTTTTCCTTCTGTAACTGCTACTAGAAATAAACTGGTATGAAATTAGAAAGATGAAATAAGAGTGCAGTGGAAACGAGGAGGTGGCTTACACTGTTACTTCTGGCTAGTTCAGCACATTCTTCTATTTTCTCTCCTCCTAGGCTTACGGAGGGTGAGTACAGCCTCAGACCTCTCAAGTTGATACTTAAACAAGGGTTAGTAAGGAAGCTCCTGTCAAGCCACAAGGCCCTCAGTTAGTTCACAGCAAGCATCTCACCATCACCCCCTCCCATGTGGATGGCACACACAGCTAGTCAGACTCAGCACCGTTTCCATCCGAGCACACATGCATTCACAACACATCCCTTCTCAGCAAAGCTTCCTTGGCACCTTCATCAGAGTTTACTCTTGAGATGAAATCTATTTACCATTCCAGAGATAAATGAATTCTATGAACCTTTCAAGTGAGCCATAGACAGAGAAGATATTTATTCCAGCCACTTTATTAGATAACATCCATGAACTTTTGGTATAGATAATGTTCATATTATAGCACTGTGATGAAAGATTTTAATACTAAAATAATCAAGTTTAATGTGAAGTTCTTAGGCCCTCAGAAGTAGACAGTTCATTTAAAGTAACTGTTTAAATATCCTATAATATCACTTATATGTGGAATCTAGAATAATGATGCAGATGAACTTATATTTGCAAAGCAGAAATAGAGACACAGACATAGAGAACAGACATATGGATGCCGGGGGGATGGGGGGTTGGGATGAATTGGAAGATTGGGATTGACATATATACACTACTATGTATAAAATAGATAACTAATAAGAACCTACTGTATAGCACAGGGAACTCTACTCAATGCTCTGTGGTGACCTAAATGGGAAGGAAATCCAAAAAAAAGGAGATATATGTATACATGTGGTTTATTCACTTTGTTATACAGCAGAAAATAACACAACATTGTAAAGCAACTATACTCCAATAAAAATTAATTTAAAAAAGAGATTATATGTCAAGGTAAAATAAATGAATTAAGTAAGTAAGTAAGTAACTGCTTCCAGGCTAAGTTCTAAATCTGCTCTTTGCTGTCTGAAAAAGTCAGTTTGGAGTCTAACTATCTATTCAGAAACCATAGTAAAACTGAAGACGAATCAAATCTAAAGTTAAATTGGCTATAACCTCTCAATTGTGCCTAGGTTATTCAATTTCTTTAAGTCTTGCTTCTGTTTATATTATTCTTATTCATTTATCTCTAAAAGAGAATACTGGTCTCATACACATTCCTATTTTGACAAAAAGCTATCACATTAGAAAAATATCAAGCAAGTACTTGAATTTTGTGTACTGATCTCTGAGATTCTTTTTTTTTTTTTTTTTTTTTTTTTGCGGTACGCGGGCCTCTCACTGTTGTGGCCTCTCCCGTTGCAGAGCACAGGCTCCGGACGCACAGGCTCAGCGGCCATGGCTCACGGGCGCAGCCGCTCTGCGGCGTGTGGGATCTTCCCGGACTGGGGCACGAACCCGCGTTCCCTGCATCGGCAGGCGGACTCTCAACCACTGCGCCACCAGGGAAGCCCTCTGAGATTCTTAATGATAGATGGCAACAGATAAACCCTAAAATTGCCTTTACCATCAGGTAACAGTGACCTGGATTGCATCCACTGTCCTCAGGAAAATGTCACCAATTTTTAAAAACTTTTTATTTTATATTGGAGTATAGGTGATGAACAATGTGTTAGTTTCAGATGTACAGCAAAGTGATTCAGTTATACATATACGTGTATCTATTCTTTTTCAAATTCTTTTCCCATTTAGGTTGTCACGTAATATTGAACAGAGTTCCTTGTGCTATACAGTAGGTCCTTGTTAAATGTGACCAATTTTTAATGAACTTGCCTTGGAACCTTCATCTCTTTCTCTTTCTAGGTCTCTTACTTTTTCTGCACTTTACTACTTTGCATTGTTTACTTCCTACATCTCTTCTTTGCCTCTTCATTTTGTCTCTAAGTTTCTTTGTGTTGCTCTATCACTTTCTGACACTTTGCTCCGTCCCTTGATCTTCTGCCGTTACTTTATCCGCCTCTCCATGTCTGTGCCTTCCCATGCCTCTCCCTCACATCCTGGCTGCCCCTCCCTCAAAGGTAGAAAGCCATTAAAGCAGCTCCCCATGCTTGCTTCATACTGTCGCATTGCTAACGCCGACTCCTTGCCGCTCTCACTAGAAATAGCTTTTGCCTTTTGTTGCCAAATCAGAATCTTCTCAGCAGTGAAAATGTGGCTTGTGAAAGCAAGTGCCTTGTAATTAAATAAATGGGTAATTTCAGTGTTTTTATTTTTATTTTTCTACCCAGGGATTTTCTTAGTAACAGGAAGAAATGGATAGCAGTACACTAATTCCTCTTGATAGAGAAGAGAAAATAAGTTAGTTTATATTTAGGTTTTATTTGGGAATTTGTGATAATTAATAAGAAGAGAAGGAAACATCTGTCCTAGAAATGGAGAAGATGAGAGGGAAGGGGGCAAAAAATTGGCTGCATCAGTTAAGACTGCTGGGAGAAGATAAGGTTGGCAAAAATCCTGGCTGAGTTAATAGTTTGGAGAAGAGTTAAGGAAAATAAGAGTTGCATCAAATATATCAGAGGACAGAGTGGTCCTGAGGAGGCAGGCCATGAATAAATGAGACGGTGATGAAGTGTGACCATTATAAACTAATGGACACCTTGAGGGGAGAGAGAGCCAAGGAGAAAACGGTGAGATTCCAAATCAGGACGGAACAGCAGTCCAATGATGGCTCTCCCTGGGTGGGAAGGAAATTAGCCAGTGTATTCTGTACACTGTTTACAATCATTTTCCCAGACCTCTGAGGCAGAAGAGGGATCAGAGAGGCTGCACCCAAATGAACAGCTACAAGATGATGTGAGGCAAGCCTGTGAGTCCCAGAGCTAGAGCAAAGGCATCAGCAACCAGAGGGAGCATCTATAAACACTGAGAGGACAGAGGGATCTGCAGTGATAAACCCAGAAAGTTTATCTCATAGCAGACAAGGTCAATAGCTCTTTTTTTTTCCCTCCTTTCTCCCTCCTCCCTCCCTCCCTCCCTCCCTTTCTTTCCTTCTTCCTCCCTCTCTCCCTCCCTCCATTCCATTCTTCCATCCTTCCTTTTTTCTTTCTCTCTTTCTTGTCCTCCCCGTTCCTTCCTTCCTTCTTTTTCTTTATTTCCTTCACTTTTCTTCTAGCTGCCTATCTGTCTCTCTCTCTCTCTGTATCTCCATCTCTCTCAATAGTGTTTCTAAAGAAAAAGGGCAGATTCCCTCGGTAAATAGCATCTTTACCCCCTAAACCACAAGCTCCTCGGATGGGCAGACATTTGTCCCTGGGATTAAAATGTTAGTCAGCTTAAAAGTAGTGAAACTTCACATGTGCTTGTCACAATTCTCACTCAAAATACTTTCAGAATAACTTTCACACTATCTCAACATCACTCTGAGATGCTTGTGTAGATATTATTTTATCTATTCTAAAGCTACACTATGTTAAGATGGGAGACAGATAATGAACTTTAGATTTTTGACATTCTTTGATTGTTTAACATGTTTGTTAAACTAATTTTCTTAGGTTCCCCCATGAAGTGCTTTGGTCTCATATTTTATTCTATCATTTTCAGCAGTGAAATTTAGCAAGGTATCTAAAAAGCTCATACCTAGTAAGAAGTGAGGGGTTGACTTTGTTAAATATTTATTTTTTGTACTCTTTTATTATATTTGCTTTAGAGAGTCAATGTGATGTCATGGGTAAATACTGACTTTGGAATCAGAAATTCCAAGTTCAGTTTCAAGACCCACAAATTTTACTTCCTATGTAATCTTGAACAAGTCATATAATCTCTCTGGGTCTCAGTTCTAACACTGTGAAAAGAGGATCAAGATACCTATCTTACAGGGTTTCTGCAAGGATTAATTTAGACTAATGTAAAATTCTATGTCTGGGATATAGTAAATGCTCAATAAATAGTAAGTGTCATTATTGCTGCAGTTGTGGTTATCATGTTCAATAGAGCTTTATAACATATCAAGTTCCATAACTATCAAACCTATTATCATTGAATTTTGGATGGAATTATGGGGAAATCCTTTGTATCTTTCGAAATCTCCTTTACTTGCAATTGAGAGAAACCCAGCTAAATAGCCTTTATTCATATATTCAACAGACACTTATTGAGCACTTCTCTTTGCCAGGAACTGTTTTAGATACTCAGGTTGTAGTAGTGAAAAGGCAAAGTCCCAGGTTTTATGATGCTTACATTCTAGTAGAGAGAGACAAAATAGAAAGAATGAATACCAGATTGTGATAAAATACTTAAATAACAGCATATGAAGTGTTACTGAGGAGAGATAACTTAGATCTGGGGGACAGAGAAGCCTTCTCTGAGGCATTCAAATAATGGAAAGAAACCAGTCATGCAGACATTCTCCGTAGAGAGGAGCAAATGCAAGGACCCTGAGGCAGAGAACAAATTTGACAGTTTCAAGGAAAGAAGACTTAATTAAGAAGATGAGTTGGAGAGATGGAAAGGGGCCAGATCATAGAGTTTTGTGGATCATGATAAAAAGTTTGGGTTTTATTAGTTATTGTGGAAGTAACTAAAGGAAATTAAGCACAGGAGTGATTTATCATTCAAATTCTAAAAAGAGTACTCAGTGTGCTGTGTAGAGATGGATAATATATTATAGGTGGTCAAGAGTCAAAGCAAGGAAACCACTTAGGAGGTTTTTGTGGTGGATCAAGCTGTGTAAAAGGAGATAGAAAGAAGTAGACAGATGGAAATTTTATTTTAGATGTAAACCCAGCAGGATTTGGTGATGGGTTTGATGTTGGAAGTGCAAGATAGGGAGGAGTCAAGGGTGATGCTGAGGTTTCTGATCTGAACGATTGAAAAATGCAATTGGTGGTGCTGTTAATGGGATGGGTGGAGGAGGGGGTGAGTGTTGTTTTGGATGTGTCTGATCAAAAGGACTACCAGAAATCCGATAGGCATCGTTGAATAGGCAGCTTATCTATGAATGTAGAGATCAGGGCTAGAGTTACAAATGACAATGTCAGCATAAATGGTACTCAAAGCCGTGGAGCCAGATGAGATCACCAAGGGAGTGAATGTAGTTGAAGATGAGAAGATGGTTTAAGTCTGAACCTTGGGGATGCCAAGATTTACAAGTCAATTAGAAGAGGAAGATCCAGGAATTTATTAGCTTGATAATCAAGCCAGTTTGCAAAGAATGGGACTGGCCTAATGCCATTCTGTCTGTCTTCACCACTCTGGGTTCTCTCTCCCTCTCTTGCTCCCTCCCTCAATCTTTCAACTCCATCTCTAATCCTCATTACAGACTTTTTCTATATGAAGGAAACCTAGCCACAGACAGATCTGAATTCCATCTTCACAATGCAAGAGAAAAAGAGAAATCTTCCTCCCAACCTCATTTAAAATATCCTAAGGAAGGTCACTGATTGGCCTGGCATGGGTCACAAGCCCACCTGTTGCACCAATCCCAGGCCAGGAGAGCAGGGTAACTCAACTCAACCAGGTTCAGCCTGGTTCTGTGCTTCCGGGAGTCCTCAAAAAAAAGTAATGACTTTTTTCTTAGAAAAGAGTAGCACAGTTGTGGTTACTAATGAAATCACTGAGCTAGGCAGACTTTTCAATTTGGATCTGTTTCCTAATTATAAACTTGATGTGTCTGTCTATATCTCCAAATATAGTATGACATGATGGCCTGGGTTTTAATTCTTCTTCTTGTTTGATATCTCTAATCAAGTTTAAATAAATAAATTTGCTCTTATCTAAAGTTGAGATTGATGTACTCAAGATCTGTACTGGAAAGTAAAGTGGGTCATGAAAAAAAAAGAAAGGGAAAGAAAACCAGAGGATCAGGAAACTTCCCCAGACACTGAACTGTCTGATTCAAAGTATGGTGTATTCACAGAGAGGTCCTGGTGAAGCTGAGCCTGCTGGTCCAGAAGGGGCATCTCACATGGTAGACCAGATGACCACTTCTATACCACCCTGCCTACTCAGGGTTTTCCCTCCTGTAATAGGCTGAGCTGTAGCCAGAGGCAAGGGCCAGCTGGCCCACGCCAGTTATTCTGGATTGGCTACCTTGCAACACACTCAGTAATTATTTTTCTAACTCTAGTCTGGGCCTGTTCCCAATTTTGTTTTGAGTCACTGTGCATGAAAAAAGCGGAAGAATTTATTTCTAAGCCCACACACTTCAGGGGACAAAGAAAAAGTGACAACCCAAATTTGCTAACCAAATAATGATGATGTGAATAGCACATCCCTTAACCGTCACTTCATTGGCTTATTTAAGATGCACATTTCAGTCCCTCTTTATAGCAACTATAAGAGAGGGCAATTTCAGGGACATCCAAAAGTTTATCCATGAAATGCAACTGATTACAGTCTCCGACCTCTAAGAGTCCTCAGTCAACTTGTTAAGAGGGACCTCCTAAGTGACCTCTTGTATCTAACCAAAGGAAACATTAAGTTTCAGGGAATATTTCTTACCACTCTCATTTCCTATATGTCATCACCACATGATCTTGTCTGGAGAGTCTGGGTTCAAGGTTAAGAGATTTGCTCTGGGCTTTGCCAAGGTCTGTGGTTTTGACCCTTTATAACCTTCATTCAGCCATGTTATCAGCTCCAGCAAGATACTAGGGTTCGGAGCCTTGTCTTAACACAAGACAAAGCCTTTCCATCATAAGAGGCTGAAAAGAACAACAATAATAGGGACAATTAACTTGCCATTCCCTGTGACTGGCTGTTCATCATAACATAATCATGTTTAGGATGAGCCTGGAGGCCATTTTTTAGTTTTATTGTTTGTTTTGGTTTTTGGTGTTCTTTCTTTTCTTTTGTTTTTAGTTAGAATATTTAGGTTGTCACTTTCAATTTATCTCTTAAAACATGTGCTCTTGGAAAGAAGTCTTCATTTTTGTCTACACTGTAAAATCAAGATGAAGAATAGGAACCAGCTCAGATTGGGGTCAGCAAGGCAATTACTGAGTGCGTTCCTATGTGGTTCTTCCTCCTTCCGTAACGAAGAGCTTGTTATTGTTGTTTCCTTGTAAGACAATGCTCTGGACCCTGGGACGTGGCTTCCGGAACAAAGACTTCACCTGGAGAGAAGCACAGACCTTGGCAATGCCTCATCCTTTAGAGCACAGTCTCCAGACCTGATGGATTAGAACCATGGATGCCAAAGGAATTTGAAAATATGACTTCTCTTAAGAAACTCTCAAGGGGTATTTTCTCTCTAGGATAAATCTCTACCTCCTTCCCCTTTGGAATGAGAGGCCAAGTAACACGTGTCTCTCCTGGCTACTGAAGAAGTAGTGGGATTAGGTATAATCAGAGCCCTCTCCTTAGGTATGAGATGAGATGAGACTCTCTCAATGTGATCCCCAGGGGTCTCTCCCATGGGCCAAATAAGAATCCTTGGGTCACTTTTTGGGACCACAAGAAGTTTAAAAAAAGAGGAGGAGAGACCTGTTCTCCAAAAGCCTTACTATCGTGGTTATGAAGAGGAGAAAATATGTAGACACCAAATAGCACAACAAGGATGGGGAGAGAGAATGGTGAGAAACGTTCCATGCATGCAAGGTGGATGGGATTAAGGGAGCAAACAGGCAGTGGCAGGGAAGATTCCAGCAAATAGTTGGGTCCTACCCTGGCCGGGATTCGGATAGAACTTCAGTCTGGGCATTGGGGACTCAGAATCATATGCCCTCTGCCTAGAGGTGCCAAGAGGGACACAGACCATCAACAGGCACCATGAAAGGCCAGGCTAGAAGGCATTGCATTAGAGTGGCTTAACCACAAGGCTGCAGAGTGAAGCCTGCCTGGGTTGTATCCTTAGCTCTTTCACTCATCACCTCTGTGACCTTGGGAAAACCACTATATTTCCCTAGTCTTCAGATTCCTCATCTGTACACTGAGGGTAATAAGATTGAAATGGAATTAAGACCCTGTGGAGGCCTCTTAGGTACAAATTCTTTCCACGTCCCCCATTTCTTGTCTGTAGGAAATAGACTTCATTCAGCCTTCTTGACCTTCCCTGAGTTCCACAAGGCAGCTTCAAACAAGTGCTTCTCAGGGAAAGGAGAAGATGCAGAAACAAAGGAGGAGCAGTCAAGAAACTATAGTGCAGCTGCGGGACAGGGTCCTGGTTCCTCGTCAAGGAACATACATAACAATTTCTTTGAGTTGTTCCATAGGAACTAAGGCCCCCACCCAGGTAGAGGATGGTAACTTCAGACTGAGCACAAGATCCTGGAACACTGCCCCATTACCTCACCACCAACCAATCAGAAGAAAGTCTGGACAAAGTGGAAGACTCTGACCCCCTCCAAATGATTCTCCCTTTAAAAACTTTCATGGTTAAGGATGCTCAACATCACTAATTATTAGAGAAATGCAAATCAAAACTACAATGAGGTATCACCTCACACCAGTCAGAATGGCCATCATCAAAATATCTACAAACAATAAATGCTGGAGAGGGTATGGAGAAAAGGGAACCATCTTGCACTGTTGGTGGGAATGTAAATTGATACAGCCACTATGGGGAACAGTATGGAGGCTCCTTAAAAGACTAAAAATAGAGCTCCCATACGACCTAGCAATCCCACTACTGGGCATATACCCTGAGAAAACCATAAGTCAAAAAGAGTCATGTACCACAATGTTCATTGCAGTTCTATTTACAATAACCAGGACATGGAAGCAACCTAAGTGTCCATCAACAGATGAATGGATAAAGAAGGTGTGGCACATATATACAATTGAATATTACTCAGCTATAAAATGAAACAAAATTGAGTTATTTGTTGTGAGGTGGACAGACCTAGAGACTGTCATAGAGAGTGAAGTAAGTCAGAAAGAGAAAAATAAATACCATATGCTAACATATATATATGGAATCTGAAAAAGATAACGGTTCTGAAGAACCTAGGGGCAGCACAGAAATAAAGACACAGATGTAGAGAATGGACTTGAGGACACGGTGAGGGGGAAGGGTAAGCTGGGACGAAGTGAAAGAGTGGCATGGACTTATATATACTACCAAATGTAAAATAGATAGCTACTGGGAAGCAGCCGCATAGCACAGGGAGATCAGCTCAGTGCTTTGTGACCACCTAGAGGGGTGGGATAGGGAGGGTGGGAGGGAGATGCAAGAGGGAGGAGATATGGGGATAAATGTATATGTATAACTGATTCACTTTGTTATAAAGCAGAAACTAACACACTATTGTAAAACAATTATACTCCAATAAAGATATTTAAAAAAAACAAAAAACTTTTATGGTTGAGCAGAATCTTCAGAGTTGGTTTTTGGACATGAGTCCACCTTCTCCCCAGGTTGCTGGCCTTCTGAATAAAGCAAGCTTTCCATTCCTATGGAAAGAAGCACTTGCTTCTCATGTATTGGCTTTCGAGTGGCAAGCAGCCAAACCTGAGTTTGGTAACAGTAACAACCATAGAGAATTGATGGCAGTATTAAATAAAGTATAGCGCACTTAGCACAGTACTGGGCACATAGGAAATGCTCAAAAAATGATAGCCATTATTATCACAAAAATAAGTAGAAGCCAGTTTAATTGGAGAAAGAACACAATACAAGGACCACATTATCCAGACTAAAATTGAAAGAAAATTGATTTTTAATCCCACACTGTTTGGTTTGAGCCCTTTAAATCCCTCTTGTCCAAGGCCAAGATTAGTCCTAACACCCCAGGGTAGAACTGAGTCCACAGGTGAGGATCAAGTGGCCCCAGCTGGGGATGAAGGAGGATGGCAGAGGCTGGGAACCAGGCCAAATCTGATGGTAGCTTAGCTGTCTTTGAGTAGGTAACAGGATATCATGTGCAAAAGGGAGAAAATTTATTCTCATTTTTTCTCCAAGAGTATATCTAAAGAGACAAACTATAGTTCAAAATAAGAACTTTCTAGCAATTAGAATTATTTTAAATATGGGGAGGTGGCACTGGAAAGGCATGAGCTCATCTTTTCATCACACAAAAGATGGACAGAGAGATGTTCTAACAGGAGAAACCCAGGTTAGAAGATTGAATTAGCTGAACTCCAAGGTGTTGTCAAAGGTGGAGTTGCTAAGGAACCATGCTCTGTTGGAATTATGCTGGATTTTTTTTTTTTTTGGCTGCTTTGGGTCTTTGTTGCTGCGCGTGGGCTTTTCTCTAGTCGTGGCAAGTGGGGGCTACTCCTTGCCGCGGTGCACAGGCTTCTCACTGCAGTGGCTTCTCCTGTTGCTGAGCACGGGGTCTAGGCGCATGGGCTTCAGTAGTTGTGGCATGCGGGCTCAGTAGTTGTGGTGCACGGGCCCAGCCACTCCACAGCACGTGGGATCCTCCTGGACCAGGGCCCAAACCCACGTCCCCTGCACTGGCAGGCAGACTTTCAACCACTGCGCCACCAGGGAAGCCCTATGCTGGCTTTTGAACAAGAAGCTAAGAAATTGTCAGAAAAGTTTCAGGAATTAAATCTAGACTGGTAGGTTTTGGCACACTTGAGAGAATCGCCCTTTCCAGGGGTTCATGGAAACGGTGGCACTTCTGCAGGGCTGTTGTCTTCCCAACAACACTAAGCTGCTTCTGACCTTTGCAAAAAAATGGGGTAGTGGTGGTGCTGGGAATTGGGGGAAGGGGAGAGGTGGCAAGAGAAGGGAAAAAAGGGAAAAAATCGATGCACCATGAAACCCGCAATTAGTTTGTACCATGCTATTTCCATAAAGTAGAACTCACACTTGAGATCTGAAAGGTAATCATCTGAGATACCAGAGTCTGACTATAAATAGCCAAGCTCCTGGCCTTATGGCTGCACCCTGGGGAGAGGGGCCAGCAGGGAAGTCTCCTGCTGGGGGCCTGGAGGCTGGGGCCACCCTCCCTCTACTCATCCTATTAATGCCAGCTCTCGGGACTACAGAGCATCTGGATAGCTATTTATACCCATCCTCCCCCAACTCTAATTGCTGCACACATCACAGGAAAGCCTGCTGCAGGAAGAAAAACCACACTAGACAAAGCTGCAGTATCTACCCAGTGGTTAGAATCAAAAAGGTGTAATCACAGGTTCCGCCCAGGACCTGCCGGGACACCTGCCCTCTGGCATCTCCTCCTGCTCCAGCTGTTTGCCTGGGTCGCTCTCCAGGTAGTTGTTGCCAGCTTCCTCCCAGCAACTCAGCTCACCTCTCTGCCATCCCCTCAGGAGGCCTGAGGAGGGACCAGGCCAGACTGGGTTTGCAAACAGACACTCAAGAATTGCCAAACACACACCCCTTGGAACAGACTCATCATCTGGTGACATCTGTGAGCTGCAGCTCAAGCCAAGGCTGCAAGCTCTGGACCTCTTTGCATTGGCACCATGGGTTTCTCTCCTGTGCATGTGCGTGTAGGCACCTGCACGTGTGTGGGTCAGGGTATGTTTGGGTGAGTGGATCCTTACGTGCACCTAGCTCAGTTCCTGGGCTCCACTCACAATGTAGCTCCCACATACAAGATGTGCAGTTATTTGTCAAATGTTATCAACGTTTTGACGAATAAAATGCATTTTCAAGAATGGCTTTTTGTCATCACACAGTTTCTTGATGAGCAGATAACTCAAAGAGAAACTGCTTCAATGAGATTTCAAAGGAACCACTAGGAACCACTGCTTTACTAAACAGAAGTCCACACAAAGCCCTTATAATTGGGGCTATTTTTATGCTGTGAACCTTTTAGAAACTTAATTGAAAAATGAAACTTGCAGCTTGCAAAATTAACAAGCAAAATGTGCAGAGAGATCCTTACCTCGTTCCTGCATCTTGTTCTATCCTGTATGTGTTCTCCGTTCCTACCCCACAACTCAGGACTGGGCACATAGTAGGTATCCAGTCAATGCTTGCTGACTCAGTCCCTCTCAGGTCCCCGGGCCACATCTCTAACTTGAGTTTTTCTGATTCCGGTAAACACTGAAAGTCACCCAGGTAAGATCCAAGTGGGGCTTCAGCAAGAATCGAATCTTGTCTCAAGCTTCCTCTCCTACTGAGCATTTCAATGGTCTTAATGGTTTGATGAGGGAGAAAAGTTTCAAAGGATCTGGCTTCAATCCCCTTCATACGAATCATTCCTCTCCTGGGGGGTATACTGTGAAATGTATGGGCTTTGGAACAGAAATATGTGCACACCCATCTAGACATTGTCCACCATCAACAGCAGTTAACCTTAGGCAAATCACTGAACCTTTGTTTACTCACCTATAAAACACACCCACCACAGGGCATAGTAACATGAGGATTCCTTCTCCTATTCTGTTTTCCCTACATTGGATGAATCTTTTTTGCACTCCAAAGTGTTTCTTGGAGAGAAATCATAGTCCTTTCCTGAAAAAAAATTATAATGCAATTTGGTGAGTGATACATGCAGGGCCAGCTTCATGGTTTAGCAGCTTGGGTAGTCGCACAGGGCCTTGTGTTCAGAAGGGCCCCATGTGTGGTTTAAGGCTCTGCTGTTGCTGTCTTGAAATTCTTAATAACTTCTGAGCAAGGGGCCCTTCATTTTAATCTTGACTGAGACCCACAACTTATGTGGCTTGTCCTGGATATATAGATACATAACAAACACACTTCAAGAACATACATGCAGTTGCCTTCTCAGCATGACCCAGGGACACATTGAAATGCAATGGAATACAATGCTTAAAGAGTTTTCCCAGAGTTGTTGAGTAGAACAGGAGGTAAGGAATGAAAGATTTCAAAAATAATCAATCCAGAAAAAAAAAAAAAGATTATCCAGAACAACATTTCTGATGACTGATGACTATTCCAACCTAACAAAGAAAAGGGCCTTTCTGCTTTAGGTGGTCCTGGATCAAGGGTAATATTGGGCCCTCTGAGCAGGCTGGGCCTCTCTATTTTCACAGGTCAAGTTTACCCTCCTGAAACTGTTGGAAATCTTGCCTTGGGGAAGTAGCCTCCATGGCTTCATTACAAATCTCAAAGGTTCTTCAATACCTCACTTTGCATTTAATTTCTCTCAGGTTGTCAAGATTGATGAAATACATGCATGCTTCTGCTCTCTTCCACCTGACATGTCCACCTCTACACCTGCCCTGCTACTCAGGCTGTTTCTATCTTAGGAATGTGCCTCTTTTTTTTTCCATCCATATTTAAGTCCTACCGCTGCAGTTTACTAGCTGTTTGACTTTGGGAAGGTCACTCAACCTCTCTGTGCCACAGTTCCCTAATTCAGAAAATGAGGATAATAATAGAACCTACCTCATACGGTTGTTGAGAAGCAAAGAAATTAATTCACATAAAGTACTTAGAATCGTGCCTATCACATAGGAAAAACTCAATAAATGTTTGTAATTCTTGTTACAAACTCTCACCCCACATAGTCCATTTAAACTATCATCGTAGAACAAAAAATTTCACAATTTGTATGGAAACACAAAAGACCCCGAATAGCCAAAGCAATCTTGAGAAGGATAAATGGAGCTGGAGGAATCAGGCTCCCTGACTTCAGACTCTACTACAAAGCTACAGTAATCAAGACAGTATGGTATTGGCACAAAAACAGAAAGATAGATCAATGGAACGGGATAGAAAGCCCAGAGATAAACCCACGCACATATGGTCACCTTATCTTTGATAAAGGAGGCAGGAATGTAGAGTGGAGAAAGGACAGCCTCTTCAATAAGTGGTGCTGGGAAAACTGGACAGGTACATGTAAAAGTATGAGATTAGATCACTCCCTAACACCATACACAAAAATAAGCTCAAAATGGATTAAAGACCTAAATGTAAGGCCAGAAACTATCAAACTCTTAGAGGAAAACATAGGCAGGACACTCTATGACATAAATCGCAGCAAGATCGTTTTTGACCCACCTCCTAGAGAAATGGAAATAAAAACAAAAATAAACAAATGGGACCTAATGAAACTTCAAAGCTTTTGCACAGCAAAGGAAACCATAAACAAGACCAAAAGACAGCCCTCAGAATGGGAGAAAATATTTGCTAATGAAGCAACTGACAGAGGATTAATTTCCAAAATTTACAAGCAGCTCATGCAGCTCAATAACAAAAAAACAAACAACCCAATCCAAAACTGCGCAGAAGACCTAAATAGACATTTCTCCAAAGAAGATATACAGACTGCCAACAAACCCATGAAAGAATGCTCAACATCATTAATCATTAAAGAAATGCAAATCAAAACTACAATGAGATATCATCTCACAACAGTCAGAATGGCCATCATCAAAAAATTTAGAAACAATAAATACTGGAGAGGGTGTGGAGAAAAGGGAACACTCCTGCACTGCTGGTGGGAATGTGAATTGGTATAGCCACTATGGAGAGCAGTATGGAGGTTCCTTAAAAAACTGCAAATAGAACTACCATACGACCCAGCAATCCCACTACTGGGCATATACCCTGAGAAAACCATAATTCAAAAAGAGTCATGTACCAAAATATTCATTGCAGCTCTATTTACAATAGCCAGGAGATGGAAACAACCTAAGTGCCCATCATCGGATGAATGGATAAAGAAGATGTGGCACATATATACAATGGAATATTACTCAGCCATAAAAAGAAACGAAATTGAGCTATTTGTAGTGAGGTGGATAGACCTAGAGTCTGTCATACAGAGTGAAGTCAGTCAGAAAGAGAAAGACAAATACCATATGCTAACACATATATATGGAATTTAAGAAAAAAAAACTGTTATGAAGAACCTAGGGGTAAGACAGGAATAAAGACACAGACCTACTGGAGAACGGACTTGAGGATATGGGGAGGGGGAAGGGTGAGCTATGACAAAGCGAGAGAGAGGCATGGACATATATACACTACCAAACGTAAGGTAGATAGCTAGTGGGAAGCAGCCGCATAGCACAGGGAGATCAGCTCTGTGCTTTGTGACCGCCTGGAGAGGTGGGATAGGGAGGGTGGGAGGGAGGGAGATGCAAGAGGGAAGAGATATGGGAACATATGTATATGTATAACTGATTCACTTTGTTATAAAGCAGAAACTAACACACCATTGTAAAGCAATTATACCTCAATAAAGATGTTAAAAAAAACCCAAAAAACTATCATCAAGCTCCAAAGTTCCTACCTCTGAAACTGCTCCATGCCTGCTCCCATCATTTTATTTCAGGCCACTGTCTCCTCTCTCCTGACTTCTGCTGCAGCTTCTGAACTGAATCCCAGGCTCTAATCTTATCCTCCCCGCAAGGCCCATCATCCCTCTGGGCATGCAGTAGGTGCTCCGTACGTGTTGAACGAGGCAGTGACTGAATGAACGATGAATGAAGGAGCACAGTAGAGCGATGGTTCTAAAGCACAAATCGGACTACCTCACTCTGTGCTACTCTGTGCTACTAAAGGCCCTCGATGCTTGGGATAAAACCCACACTCCTTAACAGAGGCCTTCTTGAGCCTCTGCTCAGGTCTTCAGCTTCTCCTCTCACTACTAATCTCTCTGTCCTCGCGCCCCAGCTCCCCACCTCCGGCCTTGCCTCCTCTGGTCATTCGTCTCAGAACTGCTTTCTTCCTCTTGGGTCTTCGCTCACGTATGGCTCCACTTCCCCGCTCCCTCATCCCTCCCCTCTTCCTGCATCTGGCCATCCCTGCTCATCTCTGTACCTGAGCTGAGACATCACCTCCTGAATGCCCAAGGCAGCATCAAGCTTCCCGCTACACAGGTACGGATAAACCGCCACTTATCCCCATTTCCCTTCTTCCTTGTCAATCTCTTCGACTAGAATTAATACTCCTCAACAGTAAAGTTTGTGCCCTGTTCCTTTGCCTATTTTCAGTATCTATCGCAGTTCCTGACAGAATAGACATTTAGAAAATGATGATGTATTTATCAAATTAATGTTGCACTGTAATTCCTTCATTTCCATTTCTGCCCTTCCTCTGTGAGCACATCAAAGGTAGGAACCAGGGCTATTTCTTCCTTACTTTCGTACCCCCAGCGCCTAGCCCAGCCAGACCCACAGTAGCCACTCAAGGAGTATTTATTAAATAAATAAATGACTTTTCGATTTTAAAATTTGAATCTATCAATCTACAGATATATATGATGTGCCTTTTCCAGGCAAGATATCCTATTAACATGAATTTCCAGACAAGACATAATGACAGGCTGGAGAGGGGGAAGGAAATTTCAGGCTAAGAAAACAGCCTGGAGACAGATGGGGAGCTAGACAAGAGCATGAAGAGCTCGGGGGATGGTGGGAAGGTAGTTAGGGTGGATGGAATGAAATGGGAGATTGAAAAGGGATTTGGACTCCAATTCATAAGCAATAGGGAGCCACTGCAAGTTCTTGAGCATGGGCTAGATAAGAAACAGCCTGGGTTTAGGAATAGAAACCCTAGAAGCAGAGAGAAGAGTGGCTTGAAGTGGCATGGGATTTGGGGCAGGCGGACTGGCAGAGGCCTTGACAGCAGTAACAGACAGACAACGTGAAAGCAGGGGTGGGGACCAATGAACTTGAAGGTGCTCCAGAGACTGTAGCCTCAGGGCTGTAGGACTGCTAGGCTCGGGGAGGCAAGTAAGGATGGCAAGTGTGAAGATGGCTTGGGGATTGAGAGCATGGTGAGATTGTCACTTATCAGGAGAAAGAGGAGGTGGTGGAGGGAGTTCGGATGTGCTGTTGGGGAGCAGGTTATGAGCTCGCCCTGGGCCGCATTGTAGGGGGATGAGCAGCTTTGGGGATACCCTGCGACAGGCAGCCGGAAACCAGGCTCGGGAGGGAGGGAGGTATGGGGTTGGTGAAGCTGCAGAGAGCAGTGAAGTATGGCCCCCCGAGCCTGGTGCTTGCATCCCTGGCAAGGGATGCAGTGGAGGATGCTGGACTAGAAGGGGATGCAGGGCTCTACACACCGAAGGCTCTCCGCCCAGCCTTTCAGGGTGATGTTCACCAAATAGAATCGTTAGTGAACAGTGTTGGGAAACACCGAACTACAAAACCTGACATTTCTGAGCAGCAGGCAGACAGGCGAGGGGGTTCTCAAGATCAGACTGGGCGCCTCTGTCGCTTCCTTCAAACCCTCGCTGAAATGCAACATGGAAGGCACTTCCACCCCGTGGAGGAGCCGGGATGAGGCGACTGCTGAGCGCAGAGTTCAGAACAGCTGATGAATGCCCTCCTGTCCGAACCATTCTGCTTGGGTTTGGGGAAGAGCTTGGAGGGGAAGGGATGGGGGGAGCGCCTAGGCTGGGGAGGAGAGGGAGGGAGGGCGGCAGGAGGACAGGATGGGTTTGGTAGGGCTGCATAATTTTTGTTCTTTTTCACGTAGCACATAAGGAGGTAAGGAAGCCAAGGATTTCTGTCAATTGTGAGAGCTTCTGTGGCAACGAGGATGTCAGCTCAGGAGCCAAACTGCCATTTCTGCTTTAATTGGAGCCTCTCCGTGAAGGTTTGGGAGGGACGGGAAAGGGGGGCGGTAGAGAAAGGGAGAGGAGAGAGAAAAGAGTCAGCAACTGAGAAAGAGATGGAGAGAGACACAGCCAAGGGACGGAAAGAGACAGGAAGAAACCTTCTGCAGAAGGAAAACCCCACAGGCAGGCCTAATCAGTGCCCTCAAGCATCTGTGACCAGGGCAGGCTGCCGGCTGGGTGAGGGGCCCAGAGACCACTACTCAGGATGGGGCGGCCCCTTTGCATGGGGGCACACCCACCCCACCTCCGCACCAGGACAAGACAAGAGCCAGGGGAGGAGCCTGGAGTTTATTCATCTCTCTTCCTTCTTTAACATTTATTTAAAAGTTTAAAAAAATCCTTTTTCTTTTTTCTCAAGTACCCTGACTACTTGTCAAGTCCACAGTTCTTGACGCACCATGGAACGCTCAGTCCATGGAAAGCCAGGGCATTGATGTCTAATAAAGACTAATCCCCCTGCAGGCTCCTCAGCTTGAAAGGAACCCATGTAGCAGAGGGCCCAGACCCACCTGCCTCTACCCTGCCCAGGCCCTTTAACCCTGCTCCAAACGGAACAAGATTAAGTGCGGTAATAAGAAAAGGTAGCAACATGCATGAGTGTGCGTAGGTGCATGAGAGAGATAGAGACACAGACAGGGACAGAGGCAGAGCTATTACAGATTAGAGGTTATGTAAAGAATGGTGGAAAAGAGCAAGGAAAAAGGAGATGATAACAAATAAGATAAAGAGCGCGAGAAAAGATTAGCGCTTGAGTATATATAACCTTTGTTTCCTGTGCCTTGTCTCTTCCTAAATGTTCACACACACATTCAAATAGTTTCAAAGAAGCTTTTAGAAATGAATCAATTCGACTCTCGTTTGACAGATGAAACTGAGTCACCAATGCTCAAGGAAGGAAAGCACCTCTAGAACTTACTTGTAGGCTGGTTAGGATTTGAACTTAGATCTCTTGACTGTCTTATCTGTGCCCTCAGAGCCTAGCCCAACAGTTTCTGTGGTTTGATTGGTGGGTCTGTAATAACTATCACTCGGTGTTTACCATGCACCAAGTACTGCCTAAGTACTTTACATATGATATCTCTTTGCATTTTGACAACAGCCAGAAAAGGCAGGTACCATTATTATCCACATTGTGGAGTTGAGGACAAGCACAGGGAGTCAAGTAAATTGTACAAGGTTGCACAGCAGGTAGGTGGTGGAGCTGGAATACAAACCCCTGCAATCTGATTCAAGGGCTTATTTTTAACCACTCTGCTAAGCCACCACTCGAAGTAAAAGGGAGGTAAACAGTCCATGTAATTCTTCTCCACGAAAGGCCAAGGATAGACCATTCTCTTTCCAGCACGTTAAAGCCCTGGGAGTATGACAGCAGAGGGGACATCTCATGGCTCCCCCGCCACCTCCTTGCTCATCTGCCTCTCCCTAGAGGGTAGGTCCTCACTGGTGTTCAGCTGGAAGGCCGCTCCCTGGATGCTTTCTCCACTGGCACTGTGGACAACTCAGCCTGTGTGAAGAGTGTGAGTTTTCTTCATGAACATGCTGAAAAGCTTGGCTTGAGCACAACACACCCTGTGGCAGGCACTGTGGTCTTCACGGGGCACTGGGTCCTTATCAAGATGGACCCAGCCGAGACTCTTTCCTCCAGGATCTCCTAGTCTCTTAGGAGAGCTAAAATGTGTACGCAAATAACTGCACCACAAGCTAGAGAGCCATATGTAATACCACGAGATACACTGACATAGGGCTAAGAAAATTTAGGGGAACAAGAGATGGCTTCGGGATGCAGCACCTGGGAAGTCTTCCTGGAGGAGGTAAGCATTGAGCTGGGCCTCACGGGGTCAACTCCATTTGACTATGTGAGGATGGAAAGGAGATCAAATGGCATTCTCAGTAGAAGGAATGCTCGTGCAAAGGCTCAGAATCCAAAGAAGTAGAATCTCAAGGAAATTGCAGGGGTGGGGAACTTCCCCTGGAAGGGAGTAGCCAGCCCCACAGAACACTTTCCATTTCTTCGCAGTCAGATGACCTTTTCAGGTCCAGGCCCTGTGCGAACAGGCAGACGGGAGGCATCCTGCTCAGAGCGGCCAGCATTTAACAGAGCGTGTGCCAACGCTTCACATGCCTTCCCTCCTGTAAACTTCACAGCCACCCTGCGCAATAGGTACTATCATTATCTTCACTTTATAGGTGAGGGGATGGAAGCCAGGAGGGTTAAGCAGCTTAGCAACGAGACACAGCTAGTGAGGGAGGGGTGAGGCTGGGACTCGCCCCTGTAGCCAGCCGGACGGGCCGCTCTAGAGACTGCTGTGCCATCGTGCCACCTGTGTGGTCTTTGGAAACTGGTTTCCAGAGAGCAGACACTCAGGAGGGAGACTCAGCCCAGTTGCCACCTGGGAACCAGGTTGAAGGTAAATTATAGCAATGGAGGGGGGGGAGGGCTGTGGGCTGCCCACTGGGTTAGGCAACCTGGGATTCAGCACCTACTGCAGGAAGCTGTGACGTGTGTTTGTGTGTTAATAGCACTTTGTTCCTAAAGGTTTCTAGAGAGGCAGAGTGCTCAATCCAGCAAACCAAACACGCTTAAGGTGCAGATAATCTGTAGAGCTCTAGTTACACATATATATGCATTGATCAGCAAAAAGACTATGTCCATTTCTAAACAATGTCTAACAACATCTTAGACTCTCTTGTAAATATCTAATAAAATTATAGATTCCACCACGGGGTCCCAGTCCTTCTCTCCCGCTGTCCTCCCTCCCCTCTCTACAATCTTTTCTTCCTTCCCCTTTCTCCCTTCCTTCCTTTCCTCTGCTGCTGGGGAAATCACTCAAAGGTCCCGACAGCATTTAAAGGGAAACTTCAGCTTTGCAGATTTCAGACCCAAACTCCAACTCAGGGGCCCAGGGCTCCCACAGCTTAAGGATTGCTGATCACTCAAGAACATGTCCTGTTTCTTTCCTGCATCTTATTGGCTTAAAAGGGAAGACTGGGTATTAGGGGGTGGCCAAGGCCTTAAGCTGGAGGGTAAAGTGGTCAACTTATGTTCTCCCAGGCCAGCCATTTCATGAGTCTGCCCAAGACGAGAGAGATCTAGGGCAAGATGAGGCAAGGAGATGACTCATCCCAGCTTGCGATGTTCCTATGAGGGAAAGTGCTTGTCTTGAGGCCCAGCTGCCGCAACCTGGCACCTGCAGCCTGGCGCTGCTCCCCCCTGGCTGCGCCCAGAAGCAGTGGCAGTCTCAGCGTCAGAAGCAACACGGCAGCAGCACCTGCCCCCTCCCCTCCCCAACCTGGGCACCTGCAGCCCTTCCGCAGTAACTCCTTTCCAACCCAGCCAGCCCTCCACCAGGGCTGCAGTTGATGAAATCTGGGAGCTATTTTGAAATTTCCCTTTTTTAAAAAAAGTCCAAACTGATCAGTTGATAATTACATGTTGGAACATCTGCTCTGATTTGTTTTATTCTTTCTATTTTGGAAAATTGGAATACACTGAAGTTGTGCCTTCTGGAATTGCCGGCCTGGCTCTTGGAGGGTGAGCAGCCCGTCTGCTCGGCAGCACCTGGCTGGGCCCACTGCCCGGCTCCCAGGGAAAAGCGCAGCTCTCCTGCCTGAAATAGCGGGGCTGTGGCAACTCCCCGCCCAACCCCTGGCTCACAAAGGGTTACAGCACCTTCTTCTCATGTGGCCCACCTGCCTCCAAGATTGGGAGGTCTGAGAGGAGCACAGACCGTTCAGAGCCTGCAGCCAGCTTGGGGTGTGATGAGGCCAAGTCCGGCGTGGGGCACTTGGAACGCCCCACCCTCTGCAATCATCAGTGACTTGGCTGGTTTCCCTCTGGAAGTGCCCAGATGCTTCTGTCTCCCAGGGAGGGAGGCAGGCCCACACTGCCCAGCACAGGCTTGCTGGTACTGAGAGGTGGGAGCTTGCTAGGGTTTGCACAGGAGAGAAGCCTGGCATCAAAAACCCTCCAGACTCCAAGTGGCTGCCGTTGGAGAGTGACCGATCTCTCAGAGCCTGGGAGTGACAGAGACTCAGCAGGGCTAAGGACATGTGTCCTCTTGTCAGCTCCTCCTCCAATTAGCATTTCTGGAGTGTGTATGCAGTACTGGGGGCTTGGTGTGAGAGGAGGGGCCACCAAAAGTGAATCAGGCTGACTCTGCTCTCAGGGGCCTCAAGGTGCTGTCCCACTCCAGTCCCTTCTCCTTGCAGTAACTGTGATGACCTTAAAATCTAAAACACAGAATGATGATGTCACTCACCTACTTTTTTCTTTTTCAGTGGTTATTTTTCTCTTCTCATAATAAATATATTTTTAAATTTTTCATTGGAGTATAGTTGATTTACATTGTTGTGTTAGTTTCAGGTGTACAGCAAAGTGAATCAGTTATACCTATACATCTATACACTCTTTTTTTTTTTTGATTCTTTTCCCATATAGGCTATTACAGAGTATTGAGTAGAGTTCCCTGTGCTATACAGTAGGTCCTTATTAGTTATCTATTTTATATACAGTAGTGTGTATATGTCAGTCTCAATCTTCCAATTTATACCCCCCCCATCCCCTGGTAACCATAAGTTTTCTTTCTACGGCTGTGACTCTACTTCTGTTTTGTAAATAAGTTCATTTGTGTCACTTACTTACTTTTAACCCCTTCAAAGTCTCCCTATTGCCTTTATGGTAAAGTCCAAATTCAAGTCATTAACTTGGTGTCCAGAGCTCTTCTAGATCTGACCCCAGCTTACCTGGCTGGCCTCATCTCTCAGCCTCCATCCCATCCACTGAAGACTCCACACTCCAGTTCTCTGAACCTCCTCTGTTCCTTCCTTTCCATCTTGCCTCACACGTGTCGTCCCCTTTGCCTGGATTACTCTTCTTTCCTCTTCCCTTCACCCCTTCACCTGAATAACTCCTACTTGTTTCTCAGGTCCCAGCCTACACTGTAATTTCTCCAGCAATCCTTTCCTGAACCTCCCAAACTTCTAAGAGTTTAGGTGCTCTACCTCTGTGCTCTCATGGCATTTTGAATTTCCCCCATGATATGCATCAGACTTCCCTGACACTGTCTGATTCCTTCTCTACCCGCCTGCCTAGACCAAAATCCTGTTGAGGGCAGATACCATGCTTTGCTTATTGTATTATCTCAGGCAACTAGCCCAGTGTCTAACACATGGGGCGCTCTGTAAGTAAGGGTGGGTTGAGTCGAAAAATGAGTAAATGCATCAACAGATAAATCAATGCTCAACTTACTAAGGAGATGACATTTCCACAAATAATGTGCTATTGGAGAGGATTATGGTGTGTATCAGACAAGGTAGGTTATGTCATGCTGCAATAATAAACATCCCCAACTCTCAGTAGTTTATAAAAATGAAAGGATTATTTCTTACTCCCATTATATTTCTATCATGGGTCAGCAGATATATTCTGCTCTGTGATGTCCTCACTTAAGAACTCCAGCCAAAGGGAAGCCCCATCTCTGTGCCTCTACCATTGCTGACAAGAGAAAGAGGACATAATAAACCTTTCACTGGCTCTGAAAGTTTCCACTCTGAAGTGACACAAATATTACAATAGCCAAGACATGGAAGCAACCTAAATGTCTATCGACAGATGAGTGAATAAAGAAGATTTGGTGTGTGTATATATATATATATATATATATATATATATATATATATATATATATATATATAAAACACATACATACACACAGTGGAATATTACTCAGCCATAAAAAAGAATGCCATTGCAGCAACATGGATGGGCCTAGAGATTATCATACTAAGTGAAGTAAGTCAGACAGAGAAAGACAGATATCATATGATATCACTTATATGCGGAATCTAAAATAATGATACAAATGAACTTATTTACAAAACAGAAATCGACTTGCAGACATAGAAAACAAATTTATGGTTACCAAAAAAAAAAGAATTGACACAAATAATTTCTGCCCTTATTTGGTGGCCAAAGCAAGTCACAACAACCATACTGAACTTCAAAGGGGCCAGGGAAATACAGTCTTACCATATTTCCAGGAGGGGAACTAGAAATATTTGGTGAACAGCCTTAATGACCTTTATAGGAAATCCAAGAAGAGAAAGTCCACTTCCAAATGGAAATATCTAGTAAGATTTTAAGGACAAGGTGGCATTTGACTTGGGCCTTGAAGGATGATTTTGTTTAGGCCACTCGGTTCAGTTTGCTGGGCTTTGATACTACATGTTGGGAGAGCATCTAACTTCCTTCATTTTCAGTCTCTGCCCCTGCAGCTCGAAAATTTCCTAGGCTCTCTATTCTAAGCATTATTCAGATAGATAACACAAGGTCCCATCTCTGAGGGAGTTTGTAGTCTAGTCGAAAGATAAGTACTGGATGTGTACAGATCTTCATAAAATATGCACAAATGTGATATGCACCCAAAAAGTAGAGCAAAGGAAGAGAAATCACTTCCGTTTGGAGGCATCAAGTTGTGGTTTGTGGAGATGGGTAGGATTTCAAAAGGGGGAATTAGGATGGAAAGTGGGGAGGGACACTAGGTAGAAGAATCAACACGGACAAAACCATGGAAGTGGGCATTGGCAAAGCAAAGTAACTGGAAGAAATACACTTTAGGTTGGCCAGTGTCCTGGACACTAAGGCAGCAGAGCAGTTGGAAACACTGGAAAACCTCCTGAAATTGGGAACTTTCAGAAATGGGGCAGTAAAGAATAAGTGAGCAGCCTTGTTTTCTTCTTATGAAAGCTTTTTCTGAAGGTTCAGCCTAGGAGCCACCACCGAAATGAGATGAATTTTGGAAGGCCTCTGGCAGGCTGTACCTTACCTCTCAAAGATTTACAAAGTGTGCAGCCTCCTTCACCCCATCTTCCCCCATTTCACCTGCAAGTCACAGATTTGCAGTCTTGGTGGCTACCTCCTCCTTTTCAATGAGCAGATACTTCTAAGGGAAGTTTGGAAACTCTGGAGACCCTGGGTTCTGAAACAAAGCCTGATCCAAGGTATTGCCCCACCCCTGGAGACGTTCCCCAGCCCCATGGGACTCAGGGCCGCCGTGTGCTGGGTCTCAGGGAGGGGTAGGACCAGCGCCGTCGGTCTGATCTTCCTGGATCCATCTGCCACCACACTCAACTTTATATTTTATTCTCTAATGACTTGGTCCTTTTTCAGATCAATCCAGTCTCAAAATAATATGTCAACACGGGCATTTGTGGTGAGGGTGACCATGATGAGGAATATGGCAAAGATTATTATTAGTTTCCATTTCATTGGGTTTTATTTATTTTTTTGTTTTTCGTTCACATTGCTGCAGTTGAGGACTTATTTCCTGCAGCCGAAGTCTTCTGCCTCTCACTCACTTCACACTTTGACCCATTTATTTTTCCTACTTCCCCAAAGATCTTTTGGCACTTTGAAAAGTGTTTTACTAGATATGATCCTGCACTCTTAACCTGTGTTTCTTCCTCTCCTCCCTTCTCGGTTTTTATTAATGTCATAAAGAAAGTGTTTCCAGGCAAACGTCAGTTACTGAGTAATAAAACCCGAGGCGTAGGACAGAACGAAGCAGAGAAGTAGAGGCTGGGGAGGCACTTGGCCTTGTGGCTTTATGGGACAAGCAGGGCCAGGAGGTCCAGCTGGCTAAGAGGCAGGGCCAGACTCTGCATTCCTGCAATATTGTTGCATCCTTGTGTAAAGCCCATCACAGCCATAATGGCTGTCCACGTTGGAAGCAACGAGTGGGTTATCCGCTCCAGCTTTTCCAGATGAGAACTAAGGTTAATGACTCAGCCCAGATGAATCCGTTGGAAGCAGAACCCAGATCAGAACCCATCCCAAGCCCTCTTCTTGTTTTTCACACTTTCCTGCAATGGTCACACCCACTGCTGTGGGCCACTTTCAACAACAGTAGGGACTCCAGGCCTCCCTTCTCTCATAATTCCAGACTCATAGGTGACTGTAATTAATTTCAAGACATTTCTATCCAAATGACCTTCAGACACCAGGGTTCTTATTTTACTGCCCAGACCTGGTGAATGATATTTGGACCCACCAAGTAACAAAACAATACCATCTCAGACTTTTCATGGCTCTATTTTCCTCAGTTTCTACATTCTACTTTGAAATCTCTCAGAGCCACCCTTCCATGGTGGATTCTCATCACCCTGCTGTGTTCCAGACTTCCTCACCCATCTGCTGGTCTGCTAGTTTCTAGTCTCTCTGCCTCCCAACTCTATCTTCACAAAGCCATCTTACACACTTTATGGAACAGATTTTCCTACAACTCAAACCAGATCGAGTTCTTCCTATAGCTAAAAACCAAATTACTCCACAAAGGCAGATAGGGCTTGGAAGAAAGAGGCTGGGAGATGCCAATAAAAACCCTTGCCTAGCACAGGGCCTGGCTCTGGGCTCTCAACGAGTGTTTGCTGAATGAATAAATCAGTGATGAGAGTACAGAAGGGCTGCACAGAAAAATGGAAAGAACATGGACTTGTTTAGTTGCCCAGATCCAGCATTTACTATGTGGCTTAAGGCAAACGCTGAGCCACTCTGAAATTCAGATTCTTGAAAAAAGGCAACACTTAATATTGCTTGACTTAGCTCACAAGATTGTCATGAGGGATCAAGCGAGAGAATGGCTAGAAAAGAGCTGTTATAAAGCATAAATAAATGTGCAAAAAAGAATCATATTACATCACAATGTTGGCTAGATTCAGGAAGCTCATTGCTTGGTACAATGGAAAGTGTGATCCTAGACAAGTCACTCTTCCTCTCTGGACCTGAGACTTCCCATCTCCAGAATGACAGCTGGGGACCAAAATATCTCCAATCTCTTCCTATGCTTACGTCTTGGGATTTGATGTTCTGATCCAAGGCTTCATGTGTCCCCAAGGAGACTTGCTTATTAGCTGTCGCAGTCTGCTGTCAAGCTGCTGTTCTGACCCTATCTCTGGATTCAGTCTCCCTACCCAGGCTTCTGCTTTCATCTGCTAATAAAGATTGAGGCCTCAGATTTATATCTGGTCCTTTCCTTATTCTCACCACATATTATACAAGTTTTGATCAACGAAGTTAGGTGGTTCACTTTTTATTTTTTTAAATATAAGATGGGGAAAGACATAATTAAGGAGCCAATTGGTCCTCGTTATGGGGAAAAAAAAGCCTTAATTATCCCCAAGGCTGACTCTAGTACACACTCATCAAAGGGCCCAGCAACCCTAGATCAAAGCCTGGAGCTGGGCGCTGTGGCCACCCCCTCACTTGTTTCCAAGCATTTATGTTCAAAACAACAAAAACTCTGAGTCCACAGCCTGAAAACACTCTGGAATCCTCCAGCCTGATTCCCTAGGGCTCCCTCGGTCACCTCTCAGGGAACACAAAGTAAACTTCTGGGAAGATCCTCATGGGAACTGGGTTTTCTCCCTTCCCTGATAAATGTTTGGGTCTAGAGGATTTGAGATGGAGAATGGAAATTCAAACAGAGGTCTGCCCTGGGGATTCTGAAATTGGGGCTATAAGCCCTAAGCAGTCAAATGAAAAAAATAAACCAAGTGCATAAATGCAAATAATTCATACCGACCAATAGCATGACAGCATGTGACACTCCAAGCTATAGCTACTTGTGACCATTGTATTATATATGACGATGGCAGCTACCCCCTGTTCACAAATCCTCAGTGACTCCCGTGGCTTTTAGAAGGAAGTCCAGACCCTTCATTCTGGCATGGGAAGGCCCTTCTCAATGTGCCCATCACAGATCTCTGCATCCTTATTTTCCACGGCCCTACATTCTAGACAAATCATTTCCTTCACGTTCTCTACCTCCTTCCCATGCCTTCAGAAATCTCTGCATTATTCACACTGGCTTTTCCTGGGAAACTATTTCCTTTTACCTCCCTCTTTTCCATCAATCAAACTCTTCCCTATCTACTGCCCTATTTGTGTATTTCTTATAGAGCTCACTCATTTATTCAGCACAATTTGTGGGGCAGGGGCAGATTCTATTATGGACAAAGTTTCATTCAAGGGCCTCAGGACACAAAGATGAGTGAGAATTTTCCCCACAGTGGAGGAGCACATATTTTAGTGCTGCGGACAGACATGCATTCAAATAGTGACATTACAGTATGAAAAATGCTAAAGCCAGTGCTGTCTGGAAATATAACGTGAGCTACAAAGGTAATTTAAAATTTTCTAGTAGCCACATTTTTAAAAGGTAAAAAGAAGCTGGTAAAATTAATTTTAATAACAAATTTTATTTACCTCAATAAATCTAAAATATCATTTCAACTTGTGGCATTAGGTACATGTCTAGTATATAAGAGCCATGTGTGGCCAGTGGCTACTGTATTAGATGGCACAGAGGTAGGCAAAGCATATATAACTATGAAGAGACCACAGGGAAGGAAGTAAACCAGTTGGCCTAAGGGGCCATGAACTCTTCACGGGGCCTTGATGAATAAATGGGGCTCATCTGGTGGAGGAAGGAAGAAGTGCTTTCAGACAATAGGAAAAACCTCCAGAAAAGCGTAGAGGAGAAAGAGTATGGTGTGTCCATAGAAGCATAAGATGGTATAGAGTAGAGGGCATGATAAGGAATACTAAAAGTGAGCTTGGAAAGGAGGCTTCATGTATCCTCCCATGAAACACGAAAGAAAAAAGGAGCAGAGGAGATGTTTATCCAGGGGAATCCACACTGTGATTTAGGAAGATGACCTTGGCTACTGGATGGAGAATGGGCTAGGTGTAATGTAAGGAGAACTCCAGGGGCCGTTGGGAGGCTGTGATAGAAACTGTGGGTGCTTACCAACACTCTGAACTGGCACTGATCGGCTACATTTCTCAGCCTCCCTTGCATTTTAGGCTTCCGGTCAGGAGGTGAGGAAAGAGAATTAGGGAAAGTCATAAGCATTCTTAACAGCTTTGGTCCAGACCTCATGGACTCTCATCCACTCATATTCCACTGGAATTGATGAGTAGTCAAGGAACTGGAGAAAAATAAATAAGGATTTTTAAACTTTTAAAATCAGTGGTAAATTAAGACGAGGATGCAGAAAAGGAGTCAGGGACAATTGAAGATGGTAGGTCCACTTGATGTCAGGGTGCTGATGGACCATGATGAAGAGAACCCAAACCTTCCCATCACCTGCCCACCCACACCGACAGTGACATGAGGGAGAAATACACCTGAGTAAGTGAACCTTGAGAGATGGGAGTTAGTTGTTACAGTAGCTAGTCAGTCCTGATTGAGAGGAGGCTATTGCTCCAATCTTACCCTACTATTTGTTTATGGTTATTTGACATTTACGTGCACTTGCCATATCTCCTCACTTAAACTGTGGGGTTTTAGACGACAAGGACCTATGGACTGTGTTTGGCTTAGCCTTCTGTCTCTCCCCTCCCCAGGCACAATGCTTTACCTTTTAGATAATTGATGATTAATTCAGTAATCAATTACTTTATGAACTCAATAAATCCTCTCATGTCTCGATCAAAATATACCTTTGTGACCACTTTCCCTGCCAAATCCCTGAGCCAAGCCAATGTTACCTCTTGCCTAGATTATTGCTATAGCCTCCTGATTTGTCTCCCTTCTCTGCGCTTGCTTCCCTGTGGTCTATTTTCAACACAACAGCCAGAGAGGACTGGCTAAAAGGTAAAGCAGATGTTACTCTGCTTAAATTCTCAATGGCTCCTATCTTCCTGAAAGTAAAAGCCATTGTTTTCATAATAACCCACAATGGCCCACAGAACTGGGCTTGACCTGCCCTCCCTGTCCCATTACCTCTCTGATGTCATCTCCCACTTGTTTACTCTCCCTGATCAGACTGGCATTTTTTAAATATGCCAGGCACACTCCTACCTCAGGGCCTTAGCACTTGGCTATTGCCGCTGCCTAAGATGCTCTTAGTTCAAATATCTGCATAGCTTCTCCCCCACAGGCCTCAGATCTTTCTCAAAAGTCACCTCCTTCATAAGGCTTTCCTCGGTCACATTGGTCACATTATCTAAATTGCAACTCCACTCACTGCACTCTTTTTTCCCCGTCTCTCTCTTATTTTTCTTTGTACTTGTACTCACCACTCTCTAACATATTAAACATGTTGCTTAATGCACCTTGTTTCCTTCTTTCTCATCTAGTAGAATTTAATATCCAAGAGACATAGTTTTTCTTTGTTGTCATCACTACTATGTTCCCAGCGCTATGTCTGGTACAAAGCAGGCAATCAATAAATATTGGTGGAATGAACAGATGGAGACAGGCAAGCACAAGGTACCAAGAGAGCCATAAGGAAGGGCACCGACTTGTGCACGGTGGTGGTGAGGGGGTGTTGGGCTGCATTCTGCAGGCCCGCAAGCCCTGTACTTGCTTATCCTTGATAACAAAGAGAGAGCCGGGAGTCAGCAACAGGGACATCAGTGGTTTAGTGGATGGGGGATCTTATGTGTCTGAATCAAGGTCCTGGATGGACAACCCACCGTGTGTGGCTGGAGGCAGTTAGGATGTGAAGGCAGTATTCGCTCCTGGGGGAGGGGGGATGTTTGTCAGTTATAGCGGGAATTGATATCAGGTTGTATCATTGGTTACCAGGGAAACTAGCAGAGGGGCACGCCCCTCACTGCCCGTTTGATGAGCTATGACGGTGGAGAGGTCCCAATCTAAAGATTAGAACAGTCACTAGCTGGGACCGGGGCAAGTATGTAGGAAGGTCAGTCGTGTGAGTAGGTGTAGGTGAAGCAGGCACTGGTTGAGCAGGGCATTTACAGAGAGCATTTCTGTTGGGGAGGAGGGATGTGCACCCATCTTGGGTGACCTGACCATGCTGGGTGGGGGTAGGGGACATAGGGAAGGCTCATGAGCAGAGGAGACACCCAAATGAGACTTAAAAGAATAGTTCAGATTGGCTAGGAGAAGAGTAGGTGGGAGGGAGGGCAAGACAAGCAGAGTGAGCAGTGAATGCAAAGACTTTTAGGAAAAAAAAAAACAAGATGCATGAAACTGCACGTGGTTAGGTTTGCTGGTGTGAAAGGTGCGAGGCTGGAGGATGAGAGATGAGGCTGGAGAGGTAGGCAGGGGAGAGATCACAGATAGCTTTAGCCCAGCAGTCCAGGTAAGGGGCTTGGTTTGGTCCCAATCTGCTTTCCCAGTAGGTCATTCTTGTGATTGTGCAGAGAACAAATGTGGGGAAACAGAGGAGAGCCAAGAACAGTAGTTAAGGAGGTTGCTATGGTGGGTCAGCCGTGAGATGACTAGGGCCCACAACAGGGTGGGTGTGGTGCAGTTGGGGAGGAGATAAAAGTAATATTGGCAAGATTCAGCAATTGACTTGCTTGGGAGAAGTTTGCCTCTCTGACCCTCCCTTCTGGCTTAGATGCTGGTTTATGTACTGGTCCTGCTGAGTGAGATTATAAACACAGATGTTGGAATGGGTTTGTGCAGAAAGGTTATGACATGGAAGAGTCACGTGAAGACATCCAGGACGTGTTGGAACATATATAGTTGGAACACTGGCAATCTTGGCTACAGAAATAGATTTGGGATTCAGTAGCAGAAAGATTATTGAGGTGCCCATATGAGTCAGGTGCAGAGATAGTCACACAAAGCATCCTATGTCTTACATGGTGAGTGGGGAAGAGATTGGAATAACTGTTTAGAGGGATTGACATCACCTTGGGGGAACAGTGTTGAATGTGATGCCCAAAGGGAAAAAGAAAGATGGAGGCTTACGTCAGGAAAAAAAAAATAGCAGAAAGGTCCAAATCCAAATAAGTTAGCAATCTGGTACAAAAACTGAGTCAATGAGAGGGGTTCAAGTTTAGGACCAAGAGCAGCATATAGGGTGAAGCCCTAGAAAGGATATGGTGGCCTAAGAGAACAGCCCAGGGGCGGAGCCATAAGAAACATTGATTTTCATACTCTTCAGTCATGGAACCCCTTCTTACAATTTCATCTCATGGAAGACTAATCGTGAAAACAGATACAGGTAGGGCTGCTCTGATGGAAGTTGTTTTGGGCTGGAACCAAAGAGCTGGCTCCTGGCTTTCCTCCCCTCCTCTGAATGCCCCCAGAACACGGAAAGATGGAAAACTGCTTGTGTGGTGTGAAAACATTGGACTTCGTGCAGTTCCTGGAACACTAACTGCATATGCATTTGGAAGTCTTGGGATTGCCAGGTCCAGCTCCACCTCAGTCTACTTGGTGACGTGGACAAGCTGCTTTCTCTCCTTTCTGGGCGGCAGAGGTCGGGGAGTGGGACAAGGTAATGGCCCCAGCCCCTTTCTGCACTAATATTGCCCGGGAATGCAGAGGGTGTAGAAACTGCTGAAGGCAGGTCAGCCAGTCCTGCTGGGCCTCGCTCTCTCCCTGGTGCCATTTATCCCTCTGCCCACCCTGCTCTCAAAGCTTTAGAAAATGCTTGCCACTTGTAAAGCGCTGCCCTTAACACTTTATTACTCTAACAATAGCATTTTTACCAGCCCAGTCATATTTTCGTCTTCCCGGCCCAATGACTATATTTTCCAAGAAAACAAGCTCCTTCAAAATGTGCTGCTCTCTGACAAGCAGGGGAGTGCCACATGGTCTGTGGTGGGTGCCGGCATTTAGGAGGAAACCATTTTCTTTCACCTGCCCAAGTACTTCTTTCCCCAACACTTGTAAAGTTGATTGCTGCCAATTTCCAGCTGGAGAAACACAGCCATTAAGAGGGGGAGTCATTAGTAACTAGAAAATACTTAGAACATTTAAAACGGGGGCTTTGCTTTTCCTTTTTTTTCTGCTCCAGGTGGTATATTTTTTTAATTTTTTCAGAGTTCTGCTAGCATTTCTGTTGGGGAGGAGGGATGTGCAATGTGTTTATATGTGAGTGTGTGTGTGTGTATTTAATACACGCATATATATAATGTATTATAAATATTTAGGTAAATATATTTAAAATGTTTAGATGATATATGTATAAGGCACACATGTATATAATATGTGTACTACACAAAGTATATATGTACTTAATATATGCATACATGTATAGGATGCATTTATAATGTATGTGAAGCTTTTGTAAATGGGGAGACAGAATGAAAGAATAGGAGAGAGAGAGGAAGAGAGAGAGAGAGAGAAAGAGAGGAAGAGAGAGACCTCCCTTTGAGCTCATTCCTCTTCATTGCTGTCCAGACATGAAAGGAAGCAGGGCAGGCAAACGCTAAGCTCCCGTCCTGGCCTCTGTGTCGATTCTCCATATCGTACGCGCCAGGCACTGTCACTTTTACCTCTTGCATCTCAGGCATGGGAGAAGGGGAGAAAAAGAAATAAAATAAAGCACTTCCTCCAAAGAGTGTAGTCATGGGAATCGCAGGACTAAGAACAAATAATGATTTCCTCCTCCGCTTTTTAAGTAAATATTGCTGCACAACGAGCTATTGGGCAGGACAGGTGCAAAATAATAGATTCTTTTCTGGTCTCCCCAGCCCCCACGGGGCCACTGCTAACTGCATCAGGTACTCAATTTTCTTTTGTTATTTAAAAATGTGTTTGTGAATTCCTGGGGGGTGGGGGAGGAGGGGGCCAGTCCTGTTCTAGCATCACCAAGAGGACTGCTTGATTTGTATTTTTGCTTTATTAATGGAAAGCTATCTGTGGGCCCCAGGATTTCTCTACCCGGGAGGCTTTTAATGCCTCTGTCCAATGCAATGGGGCTTGGGAGAAAGAAACCACTCTAATCAGCAGAGCACATTTTGCAGGGGGAGGCAGCACATCCAGTGGAAACAGCTCCAGCTGGCAGAGAGGAACCTGGGGTCCCATCGGGATGCTGGGTAGACCCTGGACCTCCCCAGGCCTCAGTTTCCTCTTCCATGAAAAGGGAAGGGTAATGCACATCTTATCGATTTCAGAGGGCTAACGGTGAGGTTATTTTAAACTCATGATAGCCTTGAAATATCACAGTGCCTCAAGAGAGTAAAAAAGCACAGTAATAAGAAAAATGTGAGGGGTTATTCTTAATAATGTTTTTATTCAATCAAGTATAATTAATCCTTTCTCATTCCCTATTCTGAAAGCAGTTCATCACTTCAGGTAAAGCCAGACACAATCACAGCAGCATCTGGCTGGAGAGCACCTGAGCGTTCATCTCATTCAGCTGCTCACTCCCAGACTGGGGAACACCGTGATGGATTCGGGTCTCCAGCTCATGTATCCCATGCAAGCATCTCTCAACACCAAAGGAAAAATGTCTAGAGAGAAAACCTGGAGCCTCAAGCAAATAATTCTGAAAATATTTCATGATCCTTGTTAATTGCAGATTATATAGATTGCCTCCAACTTGCCCACCCCTTGTCCTCCCCCAAAAGCAGAGGTCTTTGTATCATCCGAGGTGGGAAATACAAAGGTGCTTTCACATCCTGTGTCTGGCCTCCTTGCCTCCATCTTTCATGTCAAAGCTGCAGCGACAGTCCTCAGGGAGGCAAATAAGGTAGATCTTTTGCAAACGGGACTTGCTTTCAAGTTTAAAAGATTTGGGGAGTTGGATATGAATGCACGGTTATCCATATCTTTTCTTACCCTCTGGATCAATTAGGAGAAAGTTTGAGGGGCTGGAGAAGTCTTTCCTAGGTCTGAACTGAATGGTCTCTGATACACCTATGGGAGCATTGTCCCCAGCTCTCCAGGCCAGCCTCCCTCACACTGCCTTCAGCCCGCACTCTACCAGCAGCTGGACTGTTGCAGTGTAAGAGCTGCCGTGATGAGATGGGCCACAAGCTTTGGAGACCAAGGCCTGCCAGGGAGCCAGGCTAGGGACACACAGTGTGCCCAGCAGCTGAGGCCCACCTGGTCCTTCCATGGTCTTCCTCCTTGGTCAGTGCTTCCTTTGTCCTCAGAAGAATTCCCAGGGAAAGAGACCCCAAACTATGTAGTAAGCCAAGTTCACATTTCTCATTTGGTACACTTTGCTCAGTTTCTTCTTCTCCTTTTCTCTTTACCTCTCCCCTTCTTACCTTCTCTGTGAATAATATATTAATTCATTAGCATTCATTAAAACTCTGCACAATTTAGTCGAATAAATTAGAAGAAACTATGGCTTTTAGTTCAGAAGCCAGGGACATTTTGATAAGACAAAAATGGGTTCAGGGACATGTGGGGCTCAGGCCCCATGTGTGCTGTGGTCAAGAGCTCTGATTACCTGGAGCAGCAGGACAGAGGGTAGAGATGGGACAGGAAGGCCCAGTGCCTAAGACACCTGTCCATCTTGTGAGAGACACAGAAAGCAGTCAGGTGAAGGTCAATGTTGTCTACTTATGTTTAAGTAGATCTGACTTTTCTACTAGCCTGGAGCTGTTGGAATTCAGTATAGACAGACATTAACAGAATCCACTTCGGTGTCAGAGAGCTGGATTTTAGTTGTGATTCTGTAATGTTCTAGCTTAAGTGACTTTGAGTTTATTATTCAATCACCAAGCCATAGTTACTTAATTTGAGAAATGGAGGTAATGATAATACCTACCTGGTATGATTATTCTGATGATACAATGAAGAGAAACTTGAAAAGTACTGGTACATTAGTGGTTAGCAAATGTTTGGTACTCTCTTAGTCATTTCAGGCTATTATAACGGAATACCATAGACTAGGTGGCTTAAAACAATAATTTATTTCTTACAATTCTGGAGGCCAGTAAGTTCGAAATCAGGGTGCCAGCATGGTGAGGTTCTGGTGAGGACGCTCTTCCTGGTTTGCAGATGGCTGTCTTCTTGCTGTGTCATCACAGCAAGGGACCAGAGAGGGAGGAAGCAAGCTCTCTCGTGTGTCTTCTTTTAAGGGCACTAATTCCATTCATGAGGGTTCCACATTCATGACTTAATTTACTCCCAAAGGCCCTACTTCCAAATAGGATCACATTGAGGTTAGGTTTCAACATAAGGATTTTAGGGAGACACAGACATTCAGCCTATAGCAGGTACTGTTATTATCTATCTCCTCTCCCTTCCCAATGAAAACCCTCTGCCTTTAGACATACTGTTGAAAATATACTTTAGAATGATCTCCTCTATCCAGACTGCTCTTCTTACCTCAGTTCTTGATATCAGCTGCACCTCTCACAGATATTTTTAAAAGATGCCTTTAGCATCAAGAAAAAGTTAGACATCCCCTTAGAAATGTGGGCGAAAGTCACAAACAACTAATTTATGAAAGAAAAAACATGTGTTCAATAAATAAAAAAGAAAACCCACTTCAGCCTTGAGAGTAATAAAAATACAAATAAAAACAATTAAATTATACTCTTTATCTTCCAAAATGAAAAGGGTTTAAAATATGATGACATGAGTGTTGTCAAGGATGTGGAGGGGCAAGACACTCATATGCTGTGGATGGGAGAATAAAACAATAGAACCTTTCTGAGAGCAACATAACAATATAAAGCAATAGTCCACCCTTTGTATTGAATAGACTTATTAAAGGAACAGACAGAAAAACCCAGAAATAGACTCAAATGCACATAAGAATTTAGTGTATTATGAAGATGACATTTCAAATTAATGGAGTAAAGATGGATTATAAATGAGTCTGGTTGGGACAACTGGGTAGCCATCTGATAAAATATTAAGGTAGAATCCTACCTCACCTCTTATGCCAAAATAAATTCCAGGTGGATCAAAGACAAAATACAAAAAAGGAATCCATAAAAGTACTGTGAGAAAACATGAGAGCAATCATTTATAACCTCAGAGTGACTCATGCCTTTCTACTAAGTTGTCTCAAAATTTGTTTCCATAAATATAGGATTTATTACATCCTAGAAGATAAGAAAAATATTCTGAAATACAACCCACATTTGTGACAACTGTGACTAATATTTCTGTAAGCAGATTCATATGCTAACTTTGATTTGCAAATAAAGAAGTTTCAGTGAGCTACTTGGAATCCATGGTGTGTTTTGAAATGCTGCCTACATAGAAGCCTGGCCATAACATGGGCAGATTATGATCTAGTGGTACAAAATCTGGATGAGACACTAAATGCAAAAAAGCTTTTACTTTGCCCCTTTCCTAGATTTTCTGGCTCTGAATATTTTGGGGAAAGGGAAGAATTAAAATTTTTGTTTTCTCAATATTTTCCACAGCTTCTTATCTGAAACCATTGGATTTTACATTTTTTTGGAAGGCTAATACTGTGAATATATTGAATACTATTAAACACCACCAGTAGAGTATGCGTCAGCATTCTAGAATCGAATACGTTATTATTTCTGCAGCAAACAGATGACTATTCATACTAAGTGAGATAGATAAAACCTCACATTAGTCCAGGTCTAGTTTTACCACCAAATAAACTTTTGCATTGAATTTATAAAAAACTCTTCTTGTTTTCAGAGTGTTGTGGATAAGACATTGAGGGCCAGTATATAAAGAGTATCTACAAATCAATAAAGAAAAAACAACAACCCATTAGAAGTAAACAAAAAGTTTATAGGAAAGGAAATACAAATGTATCTTAGATGAATGAAAAGGTTATCAACCTCATTCTTAATAAGAGAAATGCAAAATAAATAAGATACAATTTTTCGTGTAACCTATGTAAACATATGAAAGTTTGATAAGACATTGATATTGAGAGTATAAGGAAACATATTCTCTTATATGTTGCTAGTAGGCACACATATTAGAATAATTTCTAAAGAGAGCTATTTAACAAGATCAATAAAAATTAACTTAAATATGCAATTCCCCATCTTGGAATTTATTCTAGTGCAAATAATAGGAGACTGATTAAATGCATTATGATATAATATATATATAACGTACAGTAGAATATTATACAATAGTTAAGAAGAATATGATAAATCTTTATGTACTGATATAAAACAATACCATATGTACACTGTTAAGTAAAAAAGCCCAAGATGCAGTAAATTGGGCTTATTAAGGTACAATTTTGGGGAAGGGAAAGGAAAATTTGAAAAAATTGCCATTTTTATAGGTAACAGTGATTATCTCTGGGTAGGGAATTGGGTGACTGGGATACAGAGATATGAGAGATACTTTTCAGCACATACTTTTTTTTGCCTCCTTTGCATTTTAACCCAAGTGCCATTGCCGCATAAATATTAAAAGATAATTTATTCTCATCATGATTTAGATGAACAATGTAAACACCCAACAATAGTTATTAGTTAAGTAAATGATGATAACTCTATGATGGATTATTATGCAACCATCAGAAATCAAGCTATAGAAGAATGTTTATCAGCATGGAAAATGGTAATGTTACACTGATACATTTTTAAAGTAGACTAGAAAATAGAATCTTGTCATATTTGTAAAAATTAAAAAGCAAACATGATATATAACCTACAAGCAAAGGTACTTAGGAAGGAAAATATCAGAAGAATTAATACAAAAATATTCTGTTCACAATTATTTACTGAATTCTTACTGAAAATGAGAAATTCTTCAGGACGTTAGGTATAGAGGGATGAACAAAAATTGTAGTTGTTCTGGCATGCATGGAGCATAGTCTAGTGGGGGGCATGCAAAGTGAAGAAAAAAAGTACATTTATATGAGAAAGAGTAATAAGAATTACTGTAGTAATAAGAATTACTCTAGATTGGGTGTTCAGGGAAAGCTTCATTGAGGAAGTGACAGTCTGAGATCTGAATGATGATAAGGATCCAATCAGGTGGAAAGAGATGGGTAAACATTCCAGGCAGATGGCGCAGAATGTGCAAAGATGAGGAAAAACTATGATGTGTCTATGGAAATGAGAGAAGACCAGTGAATCAGAGCAAGGGAGAGAGGGAGAGAACAGCACAAGAGGAGATAGGAAAGGAGGGTGCCACAGATCACATGGAGTCTTCCAGCTATATTAAAGGATTAAAACTTTATTATAAATGCAATGTTTTTGAGAGTTCAGTTGTCATTATAGCCTCCTTTTGAAGTTAATTTTCCTCTGACTGCTTTTAAGATCTTCTCACCATCTTTGGTGTTCTAAAATTCAGTATGATGTATCTAAGAGTAGATTTCTCTTTGTTTACATTGTTTGGATTCATAGGAACTCTTGAACCTGTCTCTAAACAGTTCTGGAAAGTTCTCAGCCATTATCTCTTCAAACATTATTTTTGCCTAATTTTGTCCCTCCTCTCCATCTAGAACTTGAATTAAACAAATCTCAGATCTCATTCAATCTCTTAATCTCTTTTATATTTTCATTTCTTGTTCTCTGGGTGCTTCTCTCTTGGTAATATCTGTCTGAGTTATCTTCTAGCTCACAAATTCTTTTTTATTAGCACATCTGCCGTTAAACCAATCGAGCCTCTATTATTGTACTTTTCATTTCTAGAAGTTCTACTTGTTTATAGTTTTTTGTTCAGTGAGGATATTTTAAAGTTTATCCCTTTTCCTGAATAAATGAACATAGTAAATTATAAGATATTTCTCTTAATTCAGTCTAAATTTTTCGTGGGTCTGTTTTTGCTCATTGTTTTTTATGCTGATTCTCCCACATGATGCTCTTTTCAGTCTGTCTTTGTATTTTCTATTGTGTGCTCTTCATTGCCTTTGGAAAATTATTTCTGGGACTTTTTTTTTTTTTTTTGTGGTACGCAGGCCTCTCACTGTTGTGGCCTCTCCCATTGTGGAGCACAGGTTCTGGACACGCAGGCTCAGCGGCCATGGCTCACGGGCCCAGCCGCTCCACAGCATGTGGGATCTTCCCGGACTGGGGCACGAAACCGTGTGCCCTGCATTGGCAGGCGGACTCTCAACCACTGCGCCACCAGGGAAGCCCTCTGGGACTTTTTTTAAGCCTAGTATAATTTTCTACAAAGACAATTCATATTTTTGTTTTGTTTTATCTTGGTTTTGCCTATGCCTATTCCTAGAGCTTGACCACAGCAAACCAAATTCACAGCTGTGTATGTGCCTTTCGGTTCATGTGAACTTAGTTCACACATTTACTAGAAGACCATTTTGTGCTTGAGACTTCTAGAGGATAGGTTATTTCCTCTCCAGTATGCTCAAGGCTAAGGAAATCTTTGGTGTCCCAGCTTTATGGTGGGAGGTATCCTATTACATGCCCACTTTAGGAGGGCTCGGGAATTTGACTATTTTCTCCATTGACCCACGAGGCTGTAATCAGTTTATCCAGTTCAGAAAATGGTATCAGGGCAAAAATGTCCTACTTGACTCTCTGGGTTCCTAATTTCACGTTGATTTTGATGTAGTAATTTCTTACCATAGGGTCAGTCTTTTGATGCTTTTAAGAGTCTTGAAAAAAAATTATTCATCAATTTTAGTTGTTTTTAATATTAGAGTTGTCCAAACAACCTAGCCTCCTTATTCTCAGAAACAGAACTCTATTCTAAGTGCATTTGGAAACCACTGAAGCTATTGTGCATAAGAATAACTTGATCCAATTTACACTTAAAAAAATAATGGTACAATATGGAGTAGAAGAGACAGGAAGAGTTGATAAAAGATTATTGAGTAATCTACACAAGAATGTGTTTTGGGCTACATTGTGGCAGTAAAGAGGGAGAGAAATAGAGAGGTTGAAGTATATTTTGTAGGTTAGAACAGAAAGGACTTGGGGATAATTAGTTATTGGGGGAGGAGGAGAAGGAATCATCCAACATGACTCCCAGTTTCTGCCTTAAACAACCATGTGGATGGTGGGAGCATTGAAGAGGTGGGTGCTATGACAGAAGAGCAGTGCAAGTTTGGTCCAGGGGTCGTGTTTGTGTGTGTGTGTGTGTGTGTGTGTGTGTGTGTGTGTGTGTGTGTAATTATGAGTTCAGTTATAAGCTTGTAATGTTTGAGATTTATATGAGACATCTAAGTATCATCATTAATAATGATTATTTCTGGGTGGTGAAATTGGGAGGAATTTTTCTTTTTTCCCACATTTTCACTATTAAACAAGTATTGTATTTGTTTTTAAGGAAAATGCTATTTTACAATAAAAGCAGTCCCTGTATACCACAAAAACTATAATTCCTTTTGAAACCTTGAAACTGGTTACCTCCATATTAATTAGTAGCCCTCTCTGTTTTTACTTCTCTATGTTGTGTGTATATATGTCCACTGAATTGTAAATATTTTAGTGTCAGAGGCTTCTTATTTATTTCTCATCACCTCTCCCTCTCATATTGCTGTGGACACAGTAGATGCTTACTAAGTGCTGAGTAAATGAAAGCATTTACTCTTTGAAGACACTCAATAATTATTTTTTCATTGAATCTTTGAATAGACTGTCTGTAAGTCTGTTGCAATCACAAACCATCATGTTTTTTCCATTCAGACCACCTGTATCAGATACCTTCTTCGTGTTAACTCACAGAAGACTAAGTGGATGCTGGACTTCTGAGACTCACTTCCATCCCTTCCATTTGAGCCCTAGATGGGCTCCCTTCCACCAAAGGTAGCAGCAAGCTGAGCACTGAGAAAACACCTAATGGCCCAGGCACCGAACTTAATTCATTCACCAGCCTACAGGATTTGTGACAACACAGATGGTGTGAGAAACCGCCCATTGCTAAGGACCCCCCAAAATGCCATGGGCCTGCCTTCCACCATAATGAGCTTCCCTTCTCTCCCACCAGAGCAGACTGTGTAATGATGACATTATACTCAGTGAATGCTACAAGAGAATAGGGGTTGGTTTCCACTTGTTTTATTGTCTCAAATAGTGCATAAGTCTAAACTTTCTTAGGAATCCCCAGAGTGTAAAGCCTAAGACAGAGAAATCTCTCAGGAGCCAATAAGCCCTTCACTAGTCAATGTTGCACACTGGTATCATTCTCAGGGCCGGATCATAAGAAGGCCGTATAGCATGGACAGGTATTTAAAAGTCAAATTCTCTCAGACTCTCTATGGGATAGTAAGCAAGATGTACAATGCAAACCAGTAAATGACAAAGATGCCCTGCTTTCCAGAATTCTCTCCACTTCTTCTCCCACCCTGAGTGCTTTCCCCTCAAGCTCTGAACCCACCAGTGTAAAGATCAGGAGATTTTTCAATGTCCCTGCAAAGAGATGCTCCGTGCCCATCCTGCTCCAATGCTCTTGCTTTGGCAGCTTCCCAGAGGGCCAGTGCCAAGATCGCAGACTATCTGGGGGGGAACACCCAGCTGGCCACCCTGAGGAACATCACCACAGGGATGCAGAGCCAGGCCCAGCCAGGCAAGAGCAGCTGCTACAATGGGACTTTCGGGACCGGAGGCCGGCTTGTGCTCCATGTCAGCAAGGCACCGAACAGCATCTGCAAATCTCAAAAAGCTAATGTATAATACAGAACTGCATGTTCCCGCTTTCTACCTCCTTCTTCATTGTTCTCTCAGGTTATGTGAAATAGATAGCTTGTCCATGTTTTCCGCCTACAGTCATGTCCTCAAATACTCCTGTCTGTGGCATTATATTCCCTTACCCAGGCAACTTCGGAGAGGCAGGGAGGGCAATGCAGACCTCAGTGGAGCTTAAGCATGTGGGGGGTGGGGGACACTGTGGTCGGTTTCCAAGTAATTGGTTTTCCTGGCCTCAGTTTCTACATTTTCAGATCCCAGAACAAAAGACACTGGAGCTAAGGGTGAGGCTGAGTAAAGAGACAAGATTCTGTTGCTGCTGGAATGCCAGGTCTGCCGTATCTTAACCTAGGCACCAGGCACCAAAACCCCAGCCCCCAATCATTTGCTGCTCTCTCAAGAGATTCTATCCAAAGCTCCCGGAGCTCAATTGAAAGCAGCAGGCGAAAAGTCAAATACTTCATTAAAAGCAGCAAGAGACTCCATTGTAAACCCACAGTTCTTGTCTATCAAAGATCAGACACTGGGATCCAAATCGGTTCTGGTTTCAATGAGAGATCAGATACTAAAGAGGTAGCTTGTGGTGTGTATCTTTTCAATGTGCTGCAGAAAGCCCCCTCTGTTTCTCCTGTTTTTACCTTATTTTTATATCCTATAGAGACCCTCAAGAACACACACACACACACACACACACACACACACACACACACTCATTATGCTGAGAAAGGGAGAAGCAGAGAAACATTTCAAAACGTAAGCGTAGGCTTGAGTTTCAGATTTATTGAATTCCCGGAAATGCTGTCTCTTCTCCTGAGAAAGGTTAGTGTTTGGAAACAACTTTAATCTGGCCAAAGAAAAGGGAAAGAGGGAGGAAAAGATACAGGGAGAGGGAGTGTTGGCAGAGGAAAGAGATGGTGAGAAAGAGAGAGGGAATTATTAATTTCAATTGATTTTCTGATAAGGTTTCATATCCTGAAGTGTGCTTCAAATCTAAGTGACATCTGCTGAGATCACCCCTCAGTGTCTGAATTCTCCTGAATGTAATTAGATCTGAGACAAGATAGAAGACTCAGTACGGTGGCCCTTAGGGAGGAAATGGTCTTTGAAAAGAATTATGTTAATCAGACTAGCCTTCTTCTTGCATCTGTTCTGCTGTTATTCCGGGTAAAATTAATAGGTCTAAGGAAGGATCTGATCATAATGACAATCTGGTCTTCACAGCAGGAGGTTTTATAAAGGAGTTGAACTGTGCCTTGTTGAGAACACTTAAAGTAATTAGTTACAGAGCTACTCACTTTCTTTCCTTTTTAATAATAATAATGGTTATTAATGTTTACAAATTAAAGAGTCTTACTCCAGATGAAAGGAGTGCTGAAACAGAGACTCAGGAGCAGAAGCTCTGTCCCTTTCTGCCTCGTGCCCAGAGTGATGACACTGTAGCCATCCTCCTTTTCCTGCTGGACTGTCCGCCCTCTCCCTCTCCCCTCTGTGCCCCCTCCCTCCTTGCTCCCCAGGGAACTGCTAGGAACCAAGTCCCTAGAGCTTGCAGAGGTGGGAGCAACAAACAGAGCTCAGGAGCAGAGGCTGAAACTCCTGACCTGGATGCCCCATGTCAGGCACAGAAGAGCTTGATAAGTATTTGCTGACAGGATGGAGGAAAAGAAGGAAGGGGAAAAGGAAGAAAGAGTAGAAATAAAAAATAAAGCAAGAGAGAGACAGAGAAATAGACAAGAAAGAGAAAGAAGAGAGAGACAAAGGAAGGAAGAAAAGAACAAAGGGTAGAAGAAAGAAAAGACTAGAAGCAAAAAAGAAAGAAAAGAGAGAGATAAAGAAAGGGAAGGAGAAAAAGCGCTCACATTGTCTTACTATAAGATGTAACTTCAAAGATGGGGAGGGTTGATGCAATAATTTGTGTTCAGGTTTCTTCTCTATTAGTCTATAAACCAGGAGTAGGCAAACTACAGCCACTGTACGTGCTTAGTTCTACCCACCACTTGTTTTTGTAAATAAAGTTTTGGGGGCCTGTATGTTTACATATTGTCTATAGCTGCTTGCATACTACACCTGCAGGTTTGAGTAGCTACAACAGAGATGATATGGCCCCCAAATCCTAAATATTGACTATATGTCCCTTACAGAAAAAATTTGCCAACCTGTGCTATTACCTCTTGAGAGCAGGCGTACTGCTTGATTTGATGCTAAGACATGCAGAGTGGGACTGAATTTTCCAGAATAGAACTTCCCACCTGCATGATGTTCAGAGACCCTTAAGCCAAGATAAGTACCTCTTAGTGGGGTAGGTGATGTAGTGGGGGGAGGGGGGAGGGATGAAGGAGGGTGAGCATCTAAATTTCTCTTTTCTCAGTCTGAGAACAGGTTCTGAGAGAATGAGATGCCGTGTGTCTGCTTCATGTCCACGGGGCTAAAAGCAGCTGCAGCAGGGGCAAAGGTAGGAACTGAAGACCAACTCTGTCTCCGAACTAATTGTCACCACCTAATTTAATGTTTATATACATCAAACAAGCCAGTGTGATGCAAGGGTGAGATTTGGAAGGAGAAGACTTAGATCCAAGATTTTCCATTTACTGATTGTGTCATTGTAGTCAAATCACTTAACTTTCCTGAGCTCGTCTTCTCACTTGTAAAATGGAGATGAACATAATATAACTTCATGGTCTTGATGTATTCGATGAGCGAAGTGTGTCAAAGACCTTTGAAAACCATGTGGTTCTTACACAATTATTATATAACAGTTATAATAGATATTATATGATCCAATAGTATGAAGGACCTGGATAAGCCAGTGTTTCTGTGTGGTGGAAGTGCTGGTGTTGGTCTCCTGAGGTCTGGCTCTAACAGGAAATCACATGTCTTAAAAGGCATTTTTGGTAAAGCTGAACTATCCAGGCAATCAAACTTTGAAACTTTGTTACACTCACCCCAAAACCCAGGGACATAAAGCAAGCATTCATTTCTTGCTTACACATCTGCTGGTCATCTGGAGCTCAGTTAATCTAGAATAGGCTCATCAGGGCTTGGCTCCAACTTGTAGGTCTGATTCAAGGTCAATGTTCTTTCACTCTTTCTGAACCAGTGGCTTCCCAAGGCATGCTCTTTTCACAGTGATAGTCAGGAGCACATGAGCCCAAGCCTCTGCTTGCATCACGTCTGTTTAATATCCCATTGGCTACAGCAAGAAACAGGAAAGCACACTCTTCTCAGCATGAGGCCAAGGCAAATCAAACACCATGCCCAATATCACTGCAGTGGGGGAGCATACTCCTCCATGGAGGCCTGTTGCAGGGAGTAGATATTTGTTGACAAATAATCTACTACAGAAGCCAAAGCATTAGCTAAGCCGATCTAGTGTACCCGAAGCTACTGGACACAGCAGCTTGTCTAAGTGTGCTGCCGTTTTGACGTTGGTGGACCATCGCTGGAATGAAATTCACTTGCTAATCTGAAGAGTTTACTCTTGACCTCACATTCCTCTTTTTCATGTCCAGATGCAGTGGACTGCCAAGTAAAGGAAACTGCACAATTTCTCCAATAACTGAAATTCATTGACCAAATTTTACAGAAAAATCTGTACTCTTTAAGAACAAATTTGGGTCATTTGGAAAATGTAGACATAATAAAGATGCAGGAGGACTGAGTATAATGGTAACAGGAAGCAAAAGGAACCAGGACTAATACCAGACTCTAGCAAGAGAGAGCTGAGGTCACCTTATATAAGAGTGGCAGTCATGGGCAGGGGGTCCCAATTAATTAATTACACCTTAATTTAAAAAACTGTCTCTGTTCTTGTGTCACCCTCACTGTCCTCTAGAACTATGCGGAATGCCATGGCATCCCGAGGAAGGGAAGGGGTAAAGCCAGCTTCTCTGAGTTTCTCTGTTTTCCTGACTCTCTTTCCTCCTCCTCCTCAAGAGGTAAGGATAAGGTTACCATAGGATCAACAGCTTCATAAATATGCAGAAGAAAGACAAATCAACCTGAAATCCAAAAAAAAATAATTAAAATATAAATAGACTTGTTTGTTTCAAGGATTTGCAATGAATGCTTGACTCAGTCTGAAGATTAATCAGTGATTGGTAATTATACTTTCACACACACACACACACACACACACACACACACACACACATATACACACACACATATCCAAATACACAAAAGGATAAACCTGGTCCCCTCTAAACAACACGAATGCAAAAACTGTGTGAGTTTTCTGGTTCAAACAGAGGTGAAATCACTTGAGGTTCCTTGCTGAGTCTGGGTTCACTTCATACCTGTTGCTGAGCCACCAGCACAGGAAGGGACCATGGGCGGGCTTTTACTGGCATCAGTGAGCAGCCTCCTTTTCTTCCTTCTTCCTACATTTCCTCTTCTGTTTTCTCTACCTCCCTTCCTCCCTCCTTCCTCTCTCCCTTCATCTTTTCTTCCCTCTCTCTCCTATATCTCTTGCAGTTTTTCCCCCTGAAATTTGACTTTTTTCCTGCCAAAGGAGGTAAGCCATCTTTCAATCCGTAGACATTTATGAGTGTTTCATCACTGTGCCAAGCTTACAATTGCCAGTAAGTTCAATAAACCCAAGCCCTGTCCCACAGGAACTCACAATCTAGAACAGTTTTTCTCAACTGTGGGTAATTTCACCCTTCCAAGACACATTTGACAATGTCTGGAGACATTTTTCATGGTCATGGCTTGGGGTGGGTACCACTGGAATTAGTGGGTAGAGGCCAGGGATACTGCTAAACATCTTAAAATACAGAGGGAAGATCCCCAAACAGAATTATCCTGCCCTAAATGTCAATAGTGCTGAGGCTGAAAGACCCTGGTCTAGAAGGAGAAACAAAATACAAACCCATTAAAAGGTGACTCACTTCCAGGCTATGTGGAGAAAGGACCCAATATGTACTACGTACTTGGGCTTGGTAAATTGCGGTTCTGGCTTTTCTCTCTAGTCTCTGGGTCTTTCCAACTCTGCAGGCTCCCAGGTTTGCTGCCACCTTTGAGAACATGGGATTCATATATATATATATATATATATATATATATATATATTTGTTTGTTTGTTTGTTTGTTTGTTGGCTGTCCTGAGGTCTTCGTTGCTGCGCGAGGGTTTTCTCTAGTTGCGGCGAGCAGGGGCTACTCTTCATTGCGGTGAGCGGGCTTCTCATTGTGGTGGCTTCTTTTGTTGTGGAGCACAGGCTCTAGGTGCATGGGCTTCAGTAGTTTTGGTGCATGGGCCTAGTAGTCGTGGCTCACGGGCTCTAGAGCACAGGCTCAGTAGTTGTGGTGCATGGGCTTAGTTGCTCCACGTCATGTGGGATCTTCCCAGACCAGCACTTGAACCCGTGTCCCCTGAACTGGCAGACGGATTCTTAACCATTGCGCCACCAGTGAAGCCCAAGAACATGGGATTCTTGATAACAGTTGCAATCTTAGGAGGGAAATTCCTCTCCCTTAAGCTACTGTTCCTTGAGCCCCCCTGGTAGCTCAGTATTTGGCCATCTGGCCATCCGCCCATGCTTCCATCCATCTACTCAGCCAGCCAGCCAGCAGTATTCATTTGGCACTACTAGAGTTGCTCAAACTCTACTAGATACATCTTATTCTCAGATTCAGACTTCTTGGGAGGGAAAAAAATCTATGTGTGGCATATTAATTGGAAGAGCACAAGGGCTGAGCTTTCTGTAGAGTGGTTTTAGTTAATGCCCATGGGCAGTGTACCAGTTTCCTTCTCTTGTTAATGCCTCTAGTTCCCTATCTGTTAAATGGGAGTCCCACTCCCAGCCACTGTATTGCTCTGCAAGATGTACACCTGGGTAATCAGCCTGATCTCCTGCTGGAGGGAGAAGACAGAAAGGGGAGAATGAAAGTTACAGTAGCAGCATCCTGTCTATACCCCACACTGGTTTTGTAACCTAAGACAAGTTTCTCAAACTTTTGTGCCTTAATTTCCTTATTTGTACAATAGAATAATGGCACTTTAGTAAAAGAGTCACTGTGAGGACTGACTAAGTCAATCCATGAAAAGCACTTAGAACAGTGCTTGGCACATAGTAAGAGCTCAATAAGTATTAACTATCATTATCAATTGTTATCATTACCAAGAGAAAAGTCACTAGTTTAGGGATCACGAAAAATTCTATTGTGTCATAGGTTGGAGGGGAGAAGTGAGACCCTATAACTCAGGAATAAGACCCCTAAGGGACACCCTTTTTACCACTATCACTTAAACCAGGGTTTCTCAGTGTCAGCAATATTGATATTTAGGGCCTGAACGTTCTTTGCTGCGGGGGGGACTGTTCGGTGCAGTGCAGGAAGTTTAGCAGCATCCCTGGCCTTTAGCCACTACATGCAATAGAACTTTCCCCCCAGTTGTGACAGCCAATGTCTTCAGACTTTGCCAAGTGTCCCTTCAGAAGCAAAATCACCGTGGTTGAGAACCACTATCTTAAACAATAATGATTTTAAAAAATCAGTGATAGTAATAATCACGTGTGAGGAACTGTCTCCTCATCATTTGCAATGTCCCTTTTGACTGAGCATGAGGGCATCTTCCATGTGCTGCATATAACTGTAGATGCTTCAAAAATACTTTCATTCTGCAGAATCTGAGACGTCTTCCTCCAGGAAATTCTGGCTGGTTCCTCCCAGGCAGTTTGTCTCTAGTTCAACATACTTGCCATGAGGTGGATAGATAACAAATGTTCAAAAGAATACATTCCTTCCCAAGCAGAGATAACTGAGAATCTTGAGATTAATGCATATATTTCATCCATTTATGATGTTAATGTAAACACGACTTCAGAAGGATAACAATATAAATATGTATTAATCAGTAATCACTTACATATCTCTACCTGTCTTTCAGTCACACAGACCTTGGCTGGAAGGCTCACTCTGGCTTTTAATACTGAGTGACTTTCAGCAGGTTATTTATCTTCTCTAAGCCTCAGTTACATCTTCCATAAAATGGGGCTAATAACTGCACCCATCTTGTGAAAATTAAGTAAGAGAATGCATGTGAAAAAATCAGTGCAATAGAAGTACAAAGGAAGAATTCAACAAATGGTAGCTATCACAGTTGCTGAAAAGAGAAAACTGATAAGTCAAAGAATTAAATAGGATTAACATGTAGGCATAGATCGGTGCCCTTCTCTCTCTATTTTCAACTAGTTTCAAGCACTATTAAACAGAATTTGGTGTTCCCAGTTGTATTCGGTTGAATACACTCTCACCAAATTTATCTCCACCCAGAACCCCAGAATGTGACCTAATTTGGAAACAAGGTTTTCTTGCAGATGTAATTAGTTAGAATGTGATTATACTGGTTTAGGGTGTCCTTATAAGAAGGCCGTGTGAATTGAGGGAAGACCGCCATGTGAAGTTGAGGCAGAAATTTGAGTGAGGCAGCTACAAATCAAGGAAAACCAAGGACTGTCAGCAATTACCAGAAGCTAGAATAGGTAAAGGAAGGATTCTTCCCTAGAGCCCTCAGAGGGAGCCTGGCTCTGCCAACACCTTGATTTTAGACTTCTAGCCTCCAGAACTGTAAGGTAATAAGTTTCTCTTATTTAAAGGCATGCTGTTTGTTGTTCTTTGTTATGGCAGCCCTGGGGACTAATACACTAACTTGCTCTGTCTCTTACACTCTGCCTGGGTGGATAGTGCTGTTTATTGACTTATGTAAAAGTGTGTTTCCTTATAACTGTTTTCACTAACTGTTTTTTTTTCCATCAGAGCCAGCATCACTCTTAACTTTTTAGTGCTGTTAATGAGCTTAAGAATACAGTTACTTCAAACAAGACCGGTATCTCTTCCTGGGCAGAGCTGTTTTGTCCGTCACATGTCCCTCCCCATTTCACCATATTTTCTTATTTCAAACTGCCCCAAAGGATCACATTCTTCTCACCTTCCAATTGAAATCAAAGTCTGACTTGGCTACATTTGGCAATTTTTCTAATAATTCATGTCTCAATTACCTTCTTCTTATCTTCATCCTGATAATGTGTCCTCTCCACCGAACTGACCACTTTACAAAGGCTCATACTTCTGGCGGAAATGGCTGTTGATGTCAATAGCTCTATAAGTAGATGTTGCCATTTTCCCACTGAACCTAAAATAAAAAGTAATTATAGAATTCTGGGTTTAGGAGGGACCATAAAGTTCATCTCTTCCAGTGTTCCCCACCCTCTGCTTCCCCACTTCAATGCATGAACTTTCTCTACACTATTCTTACAAGTAGACATCCAGTCACTGCTTTAAAACATCCAGTGATGGGAAATCCACTGTTTCTTACAACTGTCTTTCTTATCATTAGACATTTTTAGTGTTAGGAAGGTCTTTCCACTGAGTTACATACAAAGCGTCTGTCACTGTAACCACTGGTCATGGTTTTGCCCTCAGAGCTCAATAAGTAATATTCATTGCTCTTCTTAGGCGCTCACATCCAATAATAGTGAGTTTCAAATTCACCATCCCTTCCCCACCTCCTGAATAGTTTGTTATGTTTACTTCAGCCTAAACTACCCTTACTATTTGAGTCATTCCATAACAAAATTTAAAGTTCCTAAACATTTTTGTCACTCTCTGTTGAACACATTCCAAGTTACATATATTCTTATGGTATGCCCCTAGAGGCATATAGAGCATCCCTGCCAATTCTAGTAGGAGCAGAGTGAGCTGAATTATACCAAACAATTTTTTAAAAGCTGAGTTTTCTAGTAGTTTCTTCATCAGTGAACAAGAACTTAACAATGGGTAAAAACACACAAAATTCTACTGTTGGAGAAGTGAAGGATCTAGAAAAGAATTCATTAAGATACCCAAGGAAAGTCAGAAAAGATTAACTGAGAATAAACTAGACTTTGGACAAATGTGAAAAAAAAGGCAGTGAAGGAATTATAATTTTAGCTCACACCTGTGGTTGGGCCTATGTTCCAGCTACTCTTGCTGTGTAACAACCACTCCAAACTTAGTAGTTTAAAGCAGAGACATTTTATTATAACAGATTCTGTGAGTCAGAAATTTGAATAGGGCTAATGGGGATACCTTGTTTCTGCTCCTGCATGTCTGGGTCCTCAGCTGGGAAGACCCCAATGCTGGGATGACTGAAACACCTGTGGGCATCATCACTCACATGCCTGGTAGCTGGCTTGAATGCTGGAACTGTCAACTGAAACACCAGCACATGGCCTTTCCATGCAGCTTGTGTTTCTCACAGCATGGCAGCTGAGTATCAAGAGAAGTATCCCCAAAGTGAACTTTCCAAGAGAACCAGGACACTGCATGGCCTTTTCTGATCTAGTCTCAGAAGTCAAACAAAATTTCCACTGCAGGTTCTTGGTTACCTCTTGATGGCGGGAATTGCAAGTCACCTTGAAAAAAAGGATGTGAGATGGGAGAATATTGTGGCAGCATCTTTGGAAATTATAATCTGTCATTGTCTGGAAAAGTAAAAATCAACGGTGTCCAATCTCAGTGTCCAACAGAGTTTATTTAACTAGAACTGAAGAACTCCCTATGGAGGACATCTTCCAAGTAGGACAAAGCTGTAACTCTCTACCTGAAATATTCTCAACCCTGTCCTCCATATGTGCTTTCTATCAAGAATTTTCACAATGGCGTTGCCCCTTACATTCTAAAAAGTAGAATGAATGTGATGATAGTTTATATGCTAGGCCATGCTTAGGCATCTCCACTGAAAGACCAAAGTGGTCATAAATGAAAAATTCTTACACCTTGAAGTGCAGGGAAACATAAAGGGAAATTGTTCCTGTGTTGGTTTAGCATGAGTATCAGGTTCCAGATTCTAGTCATTAGGTCTGCTAGACACAGTTCTCTTGGTAAAATAATTAGTATTCATGTTTTGGTGTGATACTATGGCTGTGACTAAAGAAGGCAATGAGTTCATAGCTCTATTTTTCTTCAACCTGGAGCATGTCTCACTCAGTTGTATAGTTAGGTCAACTGCACTTTGGGTACATATGTTCACAATCAAGGGTGATAATTGAGAGCCATGTACATTTATCTTTGTGCAAAGCTTGTTTTCGTCCTGTGCACAACTTTGCTGTTTTGGGAATAATCCACGTAAAAACAACCTTGAACTGAATACAAAGCATCATTCTAGCCCATTCTTGAATTTGGAGTAGGGTCTGTGGTCTAACCAAAATAGCTCTAATGAGGAAGGACTCTGGCAAGAATTAAAAAGCAAAGTTTATGGTCCCAAGGCTGTAAACAGCAAAAATACTAATCTCCCTTTTCACATCTAGGTGGTAGCAAGAAATAATCAGCAAAAATAAGGGAATGTCCTATCAAAGGATATTTGACTTTTCTTTAATGATGTTCCATCAGAGAGCCTTGACCATCTCAATCAGGAATGACCTGATCATGGTAGTTACTGTCCAAACTACACATTTGACAATTACCATACATTTTGTTTTCTATCATTGGTTTTCACCTCATGTGTATTTGCCTAATGATGAAATTCTCTTACATCCATAGGAAGACTCTGTTGTAGTTATGATGGTCTCTCTGCAGTTTTGTGTACTTTAGATACACAATTTAGTATCCTAACTTCCCAGTGGTATTAGTTGTTTATTTTATGGGCTATTATTCATAATTGCAATTCCATGCTTTGACCATTCTTTTCTTTCCACCATGAAAGTATTCCATTTCCACTTTCCCAATCCAAATGTGACTCATATCTCAAGGCAAGTTACAATGGTATTTTCCCCAAGGCCTTCCCCAAACAGCTCTATGAACATCTAACTCACATCCATCTCCTTCTTCTGTAAATTCTTTCCATCACACTTATCATCTGTCTCCCTCACTCTGACATTTTTATCACATTCTTCCTTTTCTTCTTAACTCTTCCATGTGAGTTTATGTTGATTCTTCTATTAGACTCAGAGCTCCTGAGGGGTCATAAACCAATGTTTTTTTTTTGTTTGTTTGTTTGTTTTTGTTTTCTTTTTGCGGTACGTGGGCCTCTCACTGTTGTGGCCTCTCCCGTTGCGGAGCACAGGCTCCAGCCGCGCAGACTCAGCGGCCATGGCTCACGGACCCAGCCGCTCCGCGGCATGTGGGATCTTCCCAGACCGGGGCACGAACCCGTGTGCCCTGAATCGGCAGACGGACTCTCAACCACTGCGCCACCAGGGAAGCCCTAAACCAATGTTTTTTATTTCCCCCACAACCTATGTACAAAATAAGTATTTGTTAAAAATACAAATAAGCTCAGTTGTTAGGAGTGAGGAGGCTTTTGCTGATTGATCCATGCTCTTTCTCTTGCCCAGTTCCCTCTTCTGACTTATAAGAGGCTTTTGTGAAAAGGCTGGGATGATCCATCTTACATTCCATATGGAAACACAGAGGTACAAAACCCAAGAATGAATTTATCAGGAGCCCAAGGACCAGCCTCCCAAGTCACTGCCTTCCACTTGTCCCTGTTTCTGCCTGCCTTTCTCCTGAATACATCTCCACTAGCCAATGACCCTATGGCAGAAGACTCAGTGCAAACTTCAGGAGAAGTCTTGGAAACTCTATTGCCAGGTGGAAGTTTTAAGAACAGAAAACATGTGTTGAGCTGAACTAGAGAGAGGCCTTGGCTAGATCAGTCCCAACATTGCTATGTTTATGCTTAGCATTCTCTCTAATGTCCTCCCTGCTCAAGCATCTTATTGAGTATTCTTCTATACAGGGAAGGAGTTGGAAGATTTTTCCTCCTTTCTATAAAGGGCCAGAATGTAAAAAATCTAGGCTTTGTGGGTTATATAATCTCTGTCACAACCATTCATGTCTGCCATTGTAGCATGAAAGAAGCCATAGATCAAATGAGTGTGGCTGAGTTTCAATAAAACTTTATTTATAAAAACAGTTGGAGAGAGTCACCAAGACGGTAGAGCAGGAAGACACTTAGCTCACTTCCTTATAGGCATACCAAAGCTATAACTATTTGCAGAGCAACTATTAATGAGAAAGACCTAAATACTAGCAGAAAAGATTTTCTATAACTAAAGATATAAAGAAGGAACCACAATGAAACAGGTAGGAGGAATGTAGACACAGTATAACAGAGACCCATACCCCAGGGTGGACAACCCAAAAAGAGGAGGATAATTACAATTGCCCACACACCCCACATAGAGGGAACCCTTAAGGCATACAGCTCTGGTGAACAGAGGGGTGTGTGCTGCTGGGACACATAGGCCATCTCCTACAAAAGGCTACTTTACCAAGACTGGGAAATGTAATCAACCTACGAAATACATAGAAACAAAAGCAGCAAAATCAGGTGACAGGGGAGTATGTTCTTAATGAAAGAACAAGGTGAAACTCCAGAAGATGAACTCAGTGAAGTAGAGATAAGCAATCTACCCAATAAAGAGTTCAAGGTAATCATCATAAAGATGCTCAAAGAACTAGGGAGAAGAATGAATGGACAGAGTGAGAATTTTAACAGAGTTAGAGAATATAAAGAAGAAAAAAACAGAGCTGAAGAATACAATAACTGAAATAAAAAATACACTAGAATGAATCAATAGTAGATTAGATGTTGCAGAAGAAAGGATAAGTGAGACAGAGTAGTGGAAATCACTGAAGCCAAACAGAAAAAAGAAAAAAAAAAGAAATGAGGACAGTTTAAGAGATCTCTGAGACCACATCAAGTGCACTAATTTCACATTATAGGGGTACCAGAAGGAGAAGAAAGAGAGAAAAGGGAAGAGAACATATTTGATGAAATAATAGCTGAAAACTTCCCTAACCTGTGTAGGAAAGAGAAATCCGGGTTTAGGAAGCATTGAGCAACCCAAACAAGATGAATCCAAACAGACCCACACGAAGACATATTACAAGTACAATGGCAAATTTTAAAGAGAGAATTCTAAAGGCAGCAAGAGAAAAAAGAAAAGAGTCATATACAAGAGAACCCCCATACAGCTATTAACTGATTTCTCAGCAGAAAGTTTGCAGGCAAGAAGGGAGTGGCATGATATATGCAAAGTGCTGAAAGGGAAGATCTTGCAACCTAGGATACTCTACCCAGGAAGATTATTATTTAGAATTGAAGGAGCGATAAATAACTTCTCAGACAATCAAAAACTAAAAGAGTTCATCAATACTAAACCTACCCTAAAAGAAATGTTAAAAGGTCTTCTCTAAGTGGAAAAGAAAAGGATACAACAAGAAGTAAGAATCTGTAGGAAAGGAAAAATCCCATTAGTAAAGGCCAATATATAGTAAAGCCTGTGGGTCAAGCACTTAGATAAGCTAGTACAAAAAAATAAAAGACAAAAATTGTAAAATCAACTGTAAGTACAATAAACATTGAGGGATAAACATGAAGATGTAAACTATGCCCTCAAAAGCACAAAACATGGGGGAGCAAAGTAAAAAATGTAGATCTTTTAGAATATGTTTGAACTTAAATGACTACCAGTTTAAAAAAAGCAGATGTAGCTCTAGGTCAATGTATATGAATCCCACGCTAACCACAAATCAAAAACTTGCAATAGATACACAAACACCAGAGAGAAAGTAACACATGCATACCACTAAAGGAAATCATCAAACCACAAGGGAAGAAACTAAAAGAAGTAGTAAAGAACAGAGAAGAACTACAAAAACAACCAGAAAACAATTCACAAAATGGCAATAAGTATATCCCTATCAGCAATCACTTTAAATGTCAATGGACTACATGTTCTAATCAAATGACATAGAGTGGCTGATTGGATAAAAAATTTTTTTAAAAGACCAATTTATATGCTGCTTATAAGAGACTCACTTCAGAGCTAAAGACACACACAGACTGAAAGTGAGGAGTTGGAAAAAGACTTTATGCAAAAGGAATCAACAAGAAGGAGTGTGTAGCAATACTCATATCAGACAAAATAGATTTTAAAATAAAGTCTATAGGGACTTCCCTGCTGGCACAGTGGTTGGGAATCTGCCTGCCAATGCAGGGAACATGGGTTCGAGCCCTGGTCCGGGAAGATCTCACATGCCACGGAACAACTAAGACTGTGTGCCACAACTACTGAGCCTGCGCTCTAGAGCCCATGAGCCACAGCTACTGAACCTGCGTGCTACGATGACTGAAGCCCATGTGCCTAGAGCCCATGCTCTGCAACAAGAGAAGCCACTGTAATGAGAAGCCTGCACATCACAACAAAGAGTAGCCCCTGCTCTCCACAACTAGAGAAAGCTCACACTCAGCAACAAAAACCCAATGCAGCCAAAAATAAATAAATAAATATATTAAAAATAAAATAAAATATAAAGTCTATGACAAAAGAGAAAGAAAGGCATTACATAATGATAAAGGGATCAATACAAGAAGATTATATAATGCTCATTAATATATACGCAACTTATATGGGAAAGCTTAAGTATATAAAGTGAATATTAACAGATATAAAGGGAGAAATGGACAATAATACAATTGTAGGGGATTTTAACAGCCCATTTACATCAATGGACAAATCATGCAGACAGAAAATCAATAAGCCAACAGTGATCTTAAATGACAAAATAGACCAATTAGACTTAAGAGATATCTACAGGACATTCCATCCAAAAACAACAGACAATACATTCTTTTCAAGTGCACATGAAACATTCTTCAGGATATATTACATGCTAGGGCACAAAACAAGCCTCAACAAATTTAAGAGGATGGAAATTATATCAAGGCGTTTTTTCCAACCACAATGGTATGAAACTAGAAATCAATTACAGGAAGAAAAATGAGGAAAGCACAAACACGTGGAGACTAAACAACATGCTGCTAAACAACCAATGAGTCAATAAAGAAGTCAAAGAGGAAATTAGAAAATACCTTGAGACAAATGAAAATAAATACACAACATTCCAAAATCTATAGAATACAGTAAAAACAGTTCTAAGAGGGAAGTTTATATCCATAGAGGTCTACCTCATGGAACAAGAAATGTCTCAAATAAACAACCTTACCTACCATCTAAAGGAATTAGAACAAGAAGGATGAACAAACCCCAAAGTCATCAGAAGGAGAGAAATAATAAAATCAGAGAGGAAATAAATAAAATAGAGATAAAAAGCAATAGAAAAGATTAATGAAACCAAGAGCTGGTTTCTTGAAAAGATAAACAAAATTGATAAGCCTTTAGCCAGGCTCATCCAGAAAAAAAGAGATGCAACCCAAATGAACAAAATAAGAAATGACAGAGGAGAAATAACAACTGATACCACAGAGATACAAAAAAAAATCATACGAAAATGCTACGAACAGTTATATGCCAACAAATTTAACAATCTAGAAGAAATGGACAAGTTTCTAGAAACATACAACCTTCCAAGAATTAATCAGGAACAGACAATCTGAACAGACCAATCACTAGTAATTAAATTAATTTGTAATTTAAAAAAAACTCCCAGGAAACAGAAGTCCAGGACTAGATAGCTTCACAGGGGAATTCTACCAAACATATAAAGAAGAGATAATACTTATACTTCTCAAACTATTCCAAAAAATTGAAGGGGAAGAAACCCTCCCAAAATGATTCTATGAGGCCTCTATTACCCTAATACCAAAACCAGACAAAGACATTACAAAAAAAGAAACTTATAGGCCAATATCTCTGATGAATATAGATGTAAAAATCCTCAACAAAATATTAGCACACAGAATTCCACAATATGTAAAAAGGAACATATACTATGATCAAGTGGGATTTATGCTGGGGATGCAAGAATGGTTCAATATCCACAAATCAATCCATGTGATACACCTAATTAACAAAAGGAAGGATAAAAATCACATGATCATCTCAATAGATGCAGAAAAATCATTTGACAAATTTCAACATCCATTCCTGATAAAAACTCTCATCAAATTGGTTATAGAGGGAGCATATCTCAGCATAATAAAAGCCATTTATGACACACCTACAGCTAAAATAATATTCAATGATGAAAAGCTAAAAAAAAAATGATGAAAAGCTAGTGCTTTTCCTCTAAAATCAGGAACAAGACAAAAATGCCTACTCTGACCACCTGTATTTAACATAGTACTGGAATCTTAGTCACAGCAATCAGACAAGAAAGGAAACAAAAGGCATTCAAATTGAAAGGGAAGAAATAAAACTATCACTGTGTGCAGATGACATGATATAATATATAGAATACCCTAAAATCTTCACCAAAAAGCTATTAGAACTAATAAATGAATCAGTAAAGTTGCAGGATACAAGATTATTATACAGAAATCTGTTGCTTTTCTATACTGGAATAATGAACTAACAAAGAAAATTCAAGGAAACAATTTGATTTACGACTGCATCAAAGAACAAAATACCTAGGAGTAAACTTAACCAAAGAGGTGAAAGCCTGTACTCTGAAAACTATAAGATATTGATGAAGATAATTGAAGAGGCTACAAATAAATGAAATGATATCCCATATTCATGGATTGGAAGAATTAATATTGTCAAAATGTCCATACCACCCAAAGCAACCTACTGATTTAATCAATCCCTATCAAACTACCCATGTCATTTTTCACAGAACTAGAACAAATAATCCTAAAATTTATACAGAACCACAAAAGACCCTGACTAACCAAAGCAATCTTGGGAAAAAAGAACAAAGGGAGAGGTATCATGCTCTATGACTTCAGACTATACTAGAAAGCTACAGCAATCTGAGCAGTATGGTTCTGGCACATAAACATATAGAGAATCCAGAAAAAAACTCATGCACATATTGTTAATTAATTACAAAAGAGGCAGGAATATACAATGGAGAAAAGGCAGTCTCCTCAATAAGTGGTGTTGGGGAAACTGGACAGCTACATGTAAAATAATGAAACTAGAACATTTTCTCACACCATATATAAAAATAATCTCAAAATGGATTAAAGGCCTAAATGTAAGACTGAAAACCATAAAACTAGAAGAAAGCATAGGCAGAACACTCTTTGACATAAATCATAGAATGTTTTTTTAATCAGTCTCCTAAAGGCAAAGGAAACAAAATCAAAAATTAAAAAATGAGACAATTAAACTTAAAAGATTTTTCACAGCAATGGAACCATTGATAAAACAACAAGACAGCCTACTGGATGGGAGAAAATATTTGCCAGTGATATGACTGATAAGGGTTTAATATCCAAAATATACAAACAGCTTATACAACTCAATATCAAAAAAACAAAAACTCAATTAAAAAATGAGCAGAAGACCTGAATAGACATTTGTACAAAGAAGACATACAGATGGCTAGCAGGCACATGAAAAGATGCTCAACATCACTAATCATCAGAGATATGCAGATCAAAACCATAATGAGATATCACCTCACACCTCTCAGAGTGGCTAATATCAAAAAGGTAAGAAATAACAAGCACTGAAGAGGATGTGGAGAAAAGGGAACCCCCATGCACTGTTGGTAGAAATGTAAAGTAGTTCATTTGCTAAGGAAAACAGTTTGGAGATATCTCAAAAAATTAAAAATAGAACTACCATATGATCCAGCAATTCCACTACTGGATACTTATCTAAAGAAAATGAAAACATGAATTTGAAAGATATATGCACCCCTATGTTCATTGCAGCATTATTTACAGTAGCCAAGAAATATAAGCAACCAAAGTGCCCAACAATAGATGAATTAATAAAGAAGCCATATATATATAGGAGTATTAGCCATATAAAAAATAAAAGAAGGAAATCTTGCCATTTGCAACAACATGAATGAACCTAGAAGGTATTACGTTAAGTGAAATATCTTAGAGCAAGACAAATACTGTATGTTATCACTTATATGTGTTATCACTTATATATGGAATCTAAAAAACAAAACAAATGAACAAACATAACAAAACAGAAACAGAACTATAGACACAGAGAACAAACAGGTGGTTACTAGAGGGGACCTGGGTGGAGAGAGGAAAGAAATAGGTGAAGGAGATTAAGAGATACAAACTTCTAGTTGCAAAATAAATGAGTCATGGACATGAAATATACAATGTGGGGAATATAGTCAATAATTATGTAATATCTTTGTATGGTGAATATTGTAATTAGACTTATGGCGATCATTTTGAAATGTATAAAAGTATCGAATCACTATGTTGTATAACAGGAACTAACATAGTGTTGTAGGTTAATTATACTTAAAAAACAAACAAACTCATAGAAAAAGAGGTCAGATTTGTGGTTACCAGAGGTGGGGAGTGGGGGGAGGGGAAATTGTATGAAAACAGTCAAAAGGCATAAACTCCCAGTTATAAGATAAATAAGTACTAGCAATGTAAAGTACAACATGATAGATATAATTAACACTGCCGTACATTATATATGAAAGTTGTTAAGAGGGTAAATCCTAAGGGTTCTCATCACAAGGAAAATTTTTTTCTTTATATCTTTAATTTTGTATCTATATGAGATGATGGATGTTAATATATCATGATGTATGTCAAATCATTATGCAATATGTCTTAAATTTATATAATGCTGTGTGTCAATTATATCTCAGTAAAACTGGGGGAAAAAAACCAAACAACAACAAATATAAACAAACCAACAAAAACAGGTGGGGGACTGAATTGGGCCTGAAGCCCATAATTTGTTGACCACTGATCTAGGGGAATATCTACGTTTCTCATTCTTATTCCACTTCTGTGGCCACACTTTGGCTCCTGCAACCCAACTCATTTGGGAATCACTGCTTTCCCTTTCTGTCTCCTTTCCTGCTACATCTCTATTTTGAGTCTCTCGATTTTTCCCATGAAAACTTCATCAATTTCTCCAACTTATACAACTCAAGTGAGTTTTCTGTAGCCCTGGGGCATTTATAGTTAGTACCCTAGAGTTTAGAATATAGTTATTTCATGAATATTAATTTTATCTTCCAAAGAATATTGTAGGTCCTTGAGGGAAGAAAACAAGTCCTATATTAGTATATGTTTCCTACACCTTCCCTGTTACAGCTTGGTACATAGTAGGTGTTTAACAAATATTTGTTAGTTGATTTATTGACATATGTCTACAAGAGTGTATTTGTTCCTTATTCTGTGTGGTAGGCTGCATAATGGTTCCCCAAGATGTCCCTGTCCCAATCCTTGGAACATGTGGATGTTACCTTACATCATGATATAGACTTTACCATGTGACAAAGTTAAGAATCTTCAGGTGGGGAGATTACCTTGGATTATCTAGGTTGGTCCCATGTAATAACAAGGGTACTTATAAAAGTGAAGCAGGAGGAGAAAGCAGAAGCAAGCAGAACTACAATTCTGCAGCCTGTGGAACAGAAACCATGTTCACAGAAAGAGAGATTAAATGAAAATGCAGAGAAGGATGTACCAGATGAAGTAACAAGATAAAACCCCAGAAAAACAACTAAATGAAGTGGAGATAGGCAAGCTTCCAGAAAAAGAATTCAGAAAAAGATAGTGAAGATGATCCAGGACCTCAGAAAAAGAATGGAGGCAAATATAGAGAAGATGCAAGAGATGTTCAACAAAGACCTAGAAGAATTAAGGAACACCTAGAAAGATTAAAGAATAAACAAACAGAGATGAACAATACAATAACTGAAATGAAAAATACAATAGAAGGAATCAGTAGCAGAATAACTGAGGCAGAAAAACGGATAAGTGACCTGGAAAACAGAATTGTGGAATTCACTGCTGCAGAACAGAATAAAGAAAAAAAGAATGAAAAGAAATGAAAACAGCCTAAGAGACCTCCAGGACAACATTAAACACACCAGCATTCACATTAAAGGGGTCCCAGAAGGAGGAGAGAGAGAAAAGACGTGGGAAAATATTTCAAGAGATTATAGTCAGAAATTTCCATAACATGGGAAAGGAAATAGCCACCCAAGTCCAGGAAGCACAGAGAGTCCCAGGCAGGATAAATCCAAGGAGAAACACACTGAGACACATAGTAATCAAACTGACAAAAATTAAAGACAAAGAGAAATTATTAAAAGCAACAAGGGAAAAATGACAAATAACATACAAGGGAACTCCCATAAGGTAAACAGCTGATTTCTCAGCAGAAACTCTACAAGGCAGAAGGGAGTGGCATGATATATTTAAAGTGCTGAAAGGGAAGAACTTACAAACAAGATTACTCTACCTGGCAAGGATCTCATTCAGATTCGTTGGAGAAATCAAAAGCTTTACAGACAAGCAAAAGCTAAGAGAATTCAGCACCACCAAACCAGCTTTACAACAAATGCTAAAAGAACTTCTCTAAGTGGGAAACACAAGAGAAGAAAAGGACCTACAAAAACTAACCCAAAACAATTAAGAAAATGGTAATAGGAACATACATATCGATAATTACCTTAAATGCGAATGGACTAAATGCTCCAACCAAAAGACACAGGCTCACTGAATGGATACAAAAACAAGACTCATATATGTGCTGCTTATAAGAGACCCACTTCAGACCTAAGGACACAATATAGACTGAAAGTGAAGGGATGGGGGCTTCCCTGGTGGCGCAGTGGTTGAAAGTCCGCCTGCCGATGCAGGGGACACGGGTTCATGCCCCGGCCTGGGAAGATCCCACATGCCGCAGAGCAGCTGGGCCCGTGAGCCATGGCCACTGAGCCTGCGCATCTGGAGCCTGTGCTCTGCAATGGGAGAGGCCAAAACAGTGAGAGGCCCGCATACCGCAAAAAAATAAAATAAAATAAAGAAAGTGAGGGGATGGAAAAAGATATTCCATGCAAATGGAAATCAAAAGAAAGCTGGAGTAGCAACATTCATATCAGATAAAATAGACTTTAAAATAAAGAATGTTACAAGAGACAATGAAGGACACTACATAATGATCAAGCGATCAATCCAAGAAGAAGATATAACAATTATAAATGTATATCCACCCAACATAGGAGTACCTCAATACATAAGGCAGATGCTAGCAGCTATAAAAGAGGAAATCGACAGTAACACAATAACAGTGGGGGATTTTAACACCTCACTTACACCAATGGACAGATCATCCATACAAAAAATTAATAAGGAAACACAAACTTTAGATGACACAATAGACCAGATAGATTTAATTGATATTTATAGGACATTCCATCCCAAAACAGCAGATTACACTTTCTTCTCAAGTGCACATGGAATGTTCTCCAGGATACATCACATTTTGGGTCACAAATCAAGCCTCAGTAAATTTAAGAAAATTGAAATTGTATCAAGCATCTTTTCAGACCACAATGCTATGAGATTAGAAATAAATTACAGGGAAAAAAAGGTAAAAAACACAAACACATGGGGACTAAACAATACATTACTAAATAACCAAGAGATCACTGAAGAAATCCAAGAGGAAATCAAAAAATATCTAGAGACAAAGGACAATGAAAACATGACAATCCAAAACCTATGGGATGCAGCAAAAGCAGCTCTAAGAGGGAAGTTTATAGTAATACAATCCTACTTCAAGAAAAATCTCAAATAAATAATCTAACCTTACACCTAAAGGAACTAGAGAAAGAAGAACAAACAAAACCCAAAGTTAGTAGGAGGAAAGAAATCATAAAGATCAGAGCAGAAATAAATGAAATAGAAACAAAGAAAACAATAGCAAATATAAATAAAATTAAAAGCTGGTTCTTTGAGAAGACAAACAAAATTGATAAACATTTAGCCAGACTCATCAAGAAAAAGAGGGAGAAGACTCAAATCAATAAAATTAGTAATGAAAGAGAAGTTACCATGGGCACTGCAGAAATACAAAGCATCATAAAAGACTACTACAAGAAACTCTATGCCAATAAAATGGACAACCTGGAAAAAATGGACAAATTCTTAGAAAGGTATAACCTTCCAAGACTGAACTAGGAAGTAACAGAAAATATGAACAGACCAATCACAAGTAATGGAATTGAAACTGATTAAAAATCTTCCAAGAAACAGAAGTACAGGACCAGATAGCTTCACAAGTGAATTCTATCAAACATTTAGAGAAGAGCTAACACCCATCCTTCTCAAACTTTTCCAAAATATTTGCAGGGGAAGGAACACTCCCAAACTCATTCTACGAGGCCACCATCACCCTGATACGAAAACCAGACAGAGATATTACAAAAGAAGAAAACTACAGACCAATATCACTGATGAATATGTTGCAAAAATCCTCAACAAAATACTAGTAAACAGAATCCAACAACACATTCAAAGGATCATACACCATTATCAAGTGGGATTTATCCCAGGGATGCACACATTCTTCAATATATGCAAATCAATCAATGTGATACATCATATTAAAAAAATTGAAGAATAAAAACCATATGATCATCTCAATAGATGCAGAAAAAGCTCTTGACAAAATTCAACACCAATTTATGATATAATCTCTCCAGAAAGTGGTCATAGAGGGAACCTACCTCAACATAATAAAGGTCATATGTGACAAACTCACAGCCAACATCATTCTCAATGGTGAAAAACTGAAAGCATTTCCTCTAAGATCAAGAAAAAGGCAAGGATGTCCACTCTCTCCACTATTATTCAACAGAGTTTTGGAAGTCCCAGCCACAGCAATCAGAGAAGAAAAAGAAATAAAAGAAATCTAAATTGGAAAAGAAGAAGTAAAACTGTCACTGTTTTCAGATTGACATTATACTATACATAGAGAATCCTAAAGATGCCAACAGAAAACTACTAGAGATAACAATGAATTTGGTAAAGTTGCAGGATACAAAATTAATGCACAGAAATCATTTGCATTCCTATACACTAACAATGAAAGATCAGAAAGAGAAATTAAGGAAACAATCCTATTCACCATTGCAACAAAAAGAATAAAATACCTAGGAATAAACCTACCTAAGGTGGTAAAATATCTGTACTCAGAAAACTATAAGACACTGATGAAAGAAATCAAAGATGACACAAACAGATGGAGAGATGTACTATGTTCTTGGATTGGAAGAATCAATATTGTGAAATGACTATGCTACCCAAAGCAATCTCCTGGTTCAATGCAATCCCTATCAAATTACCAATGACATTTTTTACAGAACTAGAACAGAAAATCTTAAAATTTGTATGGAGACACAAAAGACCCTAAATAGCCAAAGCAATCTTGAGGGGAGAAAACGGGCTGGAGGAATTAGGCTCCCTGACTTCAGAGTATACTACAAAGCTACAGTAATCAAGACAATATGGTACTGACACAAAAACAGAAATATAGATCCATGGAACAGGATGAAAAGCCCAGAGATAAACCCACACACCTATGGTCAACTAATCTATGACAAAGGAGTCAAGGATATACACTGGAGAAAAGACAGTGCCTTTAATAAGTGGTGCTGGGAAAACTGGACAGCTACATGTAAAGGAATAAAATTAGAACACTCCCTAACACCATATACACAAAATAAACTCAAAATGGTGTAAATACCTAATTGTAACACTAGACACTATAAAACTCTTAGAGGAAAATATAGGAAGAACACTCTTTGACATAAATCACAGCAAGATCTTTTTTGACCCACCTCATAGAGTAATGGAAATAAAAACAAAAATAAACAAGCAGGACCTAATGAAAATTAAAAACTTTTGCACAGCAAATGAAACTATAAACAAGACAAAAAGAAAACCCTCAGAATGGGAGAAAATATTTGCAGATGAATCAACGGACAAGGATTTAATCTCCAAAATATATAAGTAGCTCATGCAGCTCAATATTAAAAAAACAAACACCGCAATCAAAATGGGCAGAAGACCTAAATAGACATTTCTCCAAAGAAGACATACAGATGGCCAAGAGGCACATGAAAAGCTGCTCAGCATCAGTAATTATTAGAGAAATACAAATCAAAACTACAATGAGGTATCACCTCACACCAGTCAGAATGGGCATCATCAGAAAATCTACAAACAACAAATGCTGGAGAGGGTGTGGAGAAAAGGGAACCCTCTTGCACTGTTGGTGGGAATGTAAATTGATACAGCCACTATAGAGAACAGTATGGAAGTTCCTTAAAAAACTAAAAATAGAATTACCATATGACCCAGCAATCCCACTACTGGGCAGATAGATACCCAGAGAAAACCATAATTCAAAATGACACATGCACCCTAATGTTCATTGTAGCACTATTTACAATAGCCAGGTCATGGAAGCAACCTAAATGCCCATTGACAGATGAATGGGTAAAGAAGATGTGGTACATATATACAATGGAATATTACTCAGTCTTAAAAAGGAACGATATTGGGTCATTTGTGTAGACGTGGATGGTCCTAGAGACTGTCATACAGCATGAAGTATGTCAGAAAGAGAAAAACAAATGTCGTATATTAATGCACATATGTGGAATCTAGAAAACTGCTGCAGATGAACCGGTTTGCAAGTCAGAAATAGAGATGCAGATGTAGAGAAGATACGTATGGATACCAAGGGAGGAAAGTGGCGGGGGTCGGGGATGGTGGTGGTGGGATGAATGGGGAGATTGGGATTGACATATATACACTAATATGTATAAAATAGATAACTAATAAGAACCTGCTGTATAAAAATAAATAAAATAAAATTCAAAAAGAAACAAAGTGAAGCAGGGGGAGTCAGAGAGACAACAGAAGCTGAGAGACAGAAAGTGATTTGAAGATGCTCTAGTACTGGCTTTGAAGATGGAGGAAGTGGGCCATGAGAGAAGAGCTTCTATAGGCTGCTTCTGGAAGTGGGAAAGGGCGAGAGAACAATTTCTCTCCTGCAGACTTCTTAAGAACCAGGCCTGTTGATACCTTGACTTCATCCCAGTGAAACTTATTTCAGAGTTTTGGCCTCCAGAACTGTAAGAGAATAAGTTTGTGTTGTTTAAAGCCATTAAGTTTGTGGTAATTTGTTACAGGAGCAATAGGAAACTAATACCCTCTGTGACAGGAAAATATTAAATGATAAAAAGCACCAAGAAGCATTTTTGTGCCTGTGTATGTATGCCCCAGCAGGTCCCTAAGCACAGCTTTGAGCATTTATTTTCTGGTGAGGATGGAAATCTAAAGTAGGTGGTGAGAAAAAACTATAGAAGCGTGTATTTGTTTATAGGAAGAAATTTCCTAGTGACATTCTGTACATAAGCCATTCTTCAAGGTGCATTAGAAAGTGATTTGTCCTGGAGATGTGGGTTTAAGATACAGCTCTGTCACTTGCTATGTGACCTTGGACAAGTCACTTAATCTCTTTGGCAGTAGAGCCTTACTGTTACAAAGGTTGTAGGAGGTCTGCCCTTGCCCCACTTAATTGGCCCCAATGAGGCAGATGTAGCCTCTGTTCATCTGGACTTAGTAACACTTTTTTTTTTTAACATCTTTATTGGAGTGTAATTGCTTTACAATGGTGTGTTAGTTTGGACATAGTAAGACATTTACTATAAGCTTGCAATAAAGCTATCCGGTAAGAAACCCAAGGAGCAACTCTGTCATACAGAAAGCTGAGGTACTCAAGGTGCAGAGCTGCTGAGCTGCCATGCAACTTTGAGACTTCTTTCTGCAAAGGAGAAGGTGCAATTACTCCACTCAAACACCACTACCAGGGGCTTCCCTGGTGGCACAGTGGTTGAGAGTCCGCTTGCCGATGAAGGGGACACGGGTTCGTGCCCCGGTCCAGGAAGATCCCGCATGCCACGGAGCGGCTGGGCCTGTGAGCCATGGCCGCTGCGCTTGCGCGTTTGGAGCCTGTGCTCCGCAACGGGAGAGGCCACAACAGTGAGAGGCCCATGTACCGCAAAGAAAACCCCAAAAAACCAAAACAGTGCTACCAGGTCCAAGACCCAACAGCTAGGTGATTATTTTCAGGAGGATGGGTTAGATATTTGTTCTGTTTTGGTTTTGCTTTTGTGAGCTGTCCTCTTAGATTAATCACAAAGGCCCTATTGGCACAACCCAGGCTTCTAGTATTGTCATTTTTGTGATATTAACAAAAAGTAATAATGATGGCAGTTTTGTATGAATGATATCATTCTGCTACTTGTCCAAGGTCAGTCCTTCTCTTGTGTTCCAGATGTTTTACTCCATCAATTCTCCCCATTTTCCCTTGCATCATCAAACATTGATCACCTCTATATTTCCATTTTCACTACTAACATGCTCAGGTTCTCCAAACACTAATAAGTGAAAACAAACAAAAAAGTTTTTGGAACACTGCTACCTCTTTGAACTACTGACTACTCTATTTCTTCCTTCCCTTTACTACCCAACCACTCCAAATGCTGTCTACTCTCACAGCTTCCTCGTGTCACCATCCATGCACTCTTGAACATCTCTTTCTGGTTCCCATTCCAAACAATTAACTCAAATTATACTCCACACAACTGAACTTTTCTTAATTGTCAACTTCAAAGCCCCTCTCAGTTCCTCATTTTCTCTGACCTCTCTGCCGTGTATAATTGGACTCTCCTTCTTGTAGATATCATTTCCCTTAGTTTGCATGACTGTCCCCTATCCTGATTATTCTCCTATATTTGTAACCTCTTCTTCTCTGCCCTTTGTCCTTGGCTTTCCCTCTTTTCCCTGTCTCCAACTATGGCTGGTCACCAGGTCCTACATTTAGCACTCCTCTCCTCCCACCATCCTTTCTCCTTGAGAGATCTCATCTATCCCCATATCCTCACCATCATCCATACTACTGACTCCACTTCTGACCACTGTTCCAAGTTCCATTTCCAGTTTTCCAAATGCATTGTGGACATCTCCACATGGATGTTCAAATGACATATTGAAACAGACAGGACCAAATCTGAACTAATGGTCATTCCATCAAAACAATACAGTGTAATGATTAAGAATATGGCCTTTCAAGTTTTATAGCCTCGAGTTTCAGTGTCAGCTGCTCTCTGCTTTAGCTGTATGACCCTAAGAAATTTATTTTTGTGTCTCTATCTCCTCATTTATGAGATGGGAAAATAGAAGTACCTACTTCACAGAGTTCTTGAGAAAACTAAAAGAGAGAATGCAGCCAGATTGTCATGCTTAGTGCCTGGAACATAGTTATGGTTGAATAAATATGAGTGCTGTTACTACACCTGACTTACCCTTCTTTTTGTTAGTCAACCTCAGTTGGTCATCCTTGACATCACCCTACACCCAATCAATTGTCAAGTATTGTCAATTCTTCAATAATAACATGTCTTGTTTCTATTTCCTGCTTTTCACATGATCAGCTGTCTTGTTAAGACCAACTACAGCCTGCTGTCCAGTACTTTCACCGTTTTCTCTCCATCACTTCTACTCCATCCCTTCTTTTTGAAGCACAGATTCAATGTATCATTTTTCTGCCCCAAACTTTCAATGACCCCTTATCACATTAGAAATAATTGGCATTCAAGGGTCTTCATGATCTTGTCCTTACCTGCATTCCCAGCATTGTTTCCCACAACTGTCCTATAAATATCTCACATTCTACCCAAACTTACTGCCTCACAAATAGTTATCTTGTTTTTCTGACCCTGTTCCTTTAGTTGTCTGACTCCTATTGCCAATACTGCCGTTCCTGGTTGCAAAAATTCCAGCCTCCCTTTGAAGTCCAAGTGAAATAGCATTAGCTCTGACTTAGTGATTCTTAAACATTTTGAGTTATGACCTCCTTAAAAATCTGATGTATATATAGACTTTCTTCAGGAAAGATGCAAATGAGCCAAAAGAATATCAGCATATAATTTCAGAGGTTCATGGACCTTCTCCCCCATTCCCTTTTGCTGATCATTGAATTATTTTTTATTTTAAAATTATATTGTATTTTTTGATTACTAAATTCTTAAAGCATTATGTATCTCTTTCATAGAACTCAGCACATAGTTCCCTGTATTTCAGTTAGTTTCAACACTGGCCTTCCATAACTTCTAGAAAAGTGCTTTCTTTATTGTTGCTCTTATTATGTGTGTATCTGTCTGCTTTTTTTTTTAACATCTTTATTGGAGTATAATTGGTTTAAAATAGTGTGTTAGTTTCTGCTTTATAACAAAGTGAATCAGTTATACATATACATATGTCCCCATATCTCTTCCCTCTTGCATCTCCCTCCCTCCCACCCTCCCTATCCCACCCCTCTAGGTGGTCACAAAGCACTGAGCTGATCTCCCTGTGCTATGCGGCTGCTTCCCACTAGCTATCTATTTTACGTTTGGTAGTGTATATATGTCCAAGCCACTCTCTCATTTTGTCCTAGCTTACCTTTCTCCCTCCCCGTATCCTCAAGTCCATTCTCTAGTAGGTCTGCATCTTTATTCCCATCTTGCCCCTAGGTTCTTCATGACCACTTTTTTTTTTTTACATTGCATATATATGTGTTAGCAGACGGTATTTGTTTTTCTCTTTATGACTTACTTCACTCTGTATGACAGATTCTAGGTCCATCCACATCACTACAAATAACTCAGTTTCATTTCTTTTTATGGCTGAGTAATATTCCATTGTATATATGTGTCACATCTTCTTTATCCATTCATCTGTTGATGGACACTTAGGTTGCTTCCATGTCCTTGCTATTGTAAATAGAGCTGCAATGAACATCTTGATACATGACTCTTTTTGAATTATGGTTTTCTCAGGGTATTTGACCAGTAGTAGGATTGCTGGGTCGTATGGTAGTCCTATTTTTAGTTTTTTAAGGTAGCACCATACTGTTCTCCATAGTGGCTGTATCAATTTACATTCTCACCAACAGTGCAAGAGGTTTCCCTTTTCTCCACACCCTCTCCAGCATTTATTGTTTATAGATTTTTTGATAATGGCCATTATCACCAGTGTGAGATGATATCTCATTGTAGTTTTGATTTGCATTTGTCTAATGATTAATGATGTTGAGCATTATTTCATGTGTTTGTTGGCAATCTGTAGATCTTCTTCAGAGAAATGTCTATTTAGGTTTTCTGCCCATTTTTGGATTGGGTTGTTTGTTTATTTGATATTGAGCTGCATGAGCTGCTTGTAAATTTTGGAGATTAATCCTTTGTCAGTTGCTTCATTTGCAAATATTTTCTCCCATTCTGAGGGCTGTCTTTTCATCTTCTTTATGGTTTCCTTTGCTGTGCAAAAGCTTTTAAGTTTCATTAGGTCCCATTTGTTTATTTTTGTTTTTATTTCCATTTCTCTAGGAGGTGGGTCAAAAAGGATCTTGCTGTGATTTATGTCATAGAGTGTTCTGCCTATGTTTTCCTCTAAGAGTTTGATGGTGTTTGGCCTTACATTTAGGTCTTTAATCCATTTTGAGTTTATTTCTGTGTATGGTGTTAGGGAGATTCTAATTTCATTCTTTTACATGTAGCTGTCCAGTTTTCCCAGCACCACTAATTGAAGAGGCAGTCTTTTCTCCATTGTATATTCTTGCCTTCTTTATCAAAGATAACATGACCATATGTACATGGGTTTACCTCTGGGCTTTCTACCATTTTCCATTGATCTATATTTATGTTTTTGTGCCAGTACCATACTGTCTTGATTACTGTAGCTTTGTAGTATATTCTGAAGTCAGGGAACCTGATTCCTCCAGCTCCATTTTTCTTTCTCAAGATTGCTTTTGCTATTCGGGGTCTTTTGTGTTTCCATGCAAATTGTGAAATTTTTGTTCTACTTCTGTGAAAAATGCCAGTGATAGTTTGATAGGGATTGCATTGAACCTGTAGATTGCTTTGGGTAGTATAGTCATTTTCACAATGTTGATTCTTCCAATCCAAGAACATGGTATATCTCTGCATCTATTTTTTTTTTCACATTTAATTTCTTTTGTCAGTGTCTTACAATTTTATGCATACAGGTCTTTTGTCTTCTTAGGTAGGTTTATTCCTAGATATTTTATTCTTTCTGTTGCAATGGTAAATGGGAGTGTTTTCCTAATTTCACTTTCAGATTTTTCATCATTAGTATATAGGAATGCAAGAGATTTCTGTGCATTAATTTTGTATCCTGCTACTTTACCAAATTCATTCATTAGCCTTAGTAGCTTTTTGCTAGCATCTTTAGGATTCTCTATGTATAGTATCATGTCTTCTGCAAACAGTGATAGCTTTACTTCTTCTTTTCCGATTCGGATTCCTTTTATTTCTTTTTCTTCTCTGATTGCTATTGCTAAAACTTCCAAAAATATGTTAAATAATAGTGGTGAGAATGGGCAACCTTGTCTTGTTCCTGATCTTAGCAGAAATGGTTTCAGTTTTTCACCATTGAGGACGACGTTGGATGTGGGTTTGTCATATATGGCCTTTATTATGTTGGGGAAAGTTCCCTCTATGCCTACTTTCTGCAGGGTTTTTATCATAAATTGGTGTTGAATTTTGTCAACAGGTTTTTCTGAATTTATTGAGATGATCATATGGTTTTTCTCCTTCAATTTTTTAATATCGTGTATCACATTGATTGAATTGTGTAAATTGAAGAATCCTTGCATTCCTAGGATAAACTCTATTTGATCATGGTGTATGAGCCTTTTAATGTGTTGTTGGAATCTGTTTGCTAGTATTTTGTTGAGGATTTTTGCATCTATGTTCATCAGTGATATTGGCCTGTAGTTTTCTTTCTTTGTGACATCTTTTTCTGGTTTTGGTATCAGGGTGATGGTGGCCTCGTAGAATGAGTTTGGGAGTGTTCCTCCCTCTGATCTATTTTGGCAGAGTTTGAGAAGGATAGGTGTAAACTCTTCTCTAAATGTTTGATAGAATTTGCTTGTGAAGCCATCTGGTCCTGGGCTTTTGTTTGTTGGAAGATTTTTAATCACGATTTCAATTTCAGTGCTTGTGGTTGGTCTGTTCATATTTTCTATGTCCTCCTGGTTCAGTCTCGGAAGGTTGTGCATTTATAAGAATTTGTCCATTCAGGTTGTCCATTTTATTGGCATGCAGTTGCTTGTAGTAATCTCTCATGAGCCTTTGTATTTCTGCAGTGTCAATTGTTATTTCTCCCTTTTCATTTCTAATTCTATTGGTTTGAGTCTTTTCCTTTTTTATCTTGATCAGTCTGGCTAATGGTCTATGAAGTTTGCTTATCTTCTCAAAGAACCAGTTTTTAGTTTTATTGATCTTTGCTATTGTTTCCTTCATTTCCTTTTCATTTATTTCTGATCTGATCTTTATGATTTCTTTCCTTCTGCTAACTTTGGGGATTTTTTCTACTTCTTTCTCTAATTGTTTTAAGTGTAAAGTTAGGTTGTTTATTTGAGATGTTTCTTGTTTCTTAATGTAGGATTGTATTGCTATAAACTTCCCTCTTACAACTGCTTTTGCTGCATCCCATAGGTTTTGGGTCATCGTGTTTTCATTGTCATTTGTGTATAGGTATTTTTTGATTTCCTCTTTGATTTCCTCAGTGATCTCCTGGTTATTAAGTAGTGTATTGTTTAGCCTCCATGTGTTTGTATTTTTTACAGATTTTTTCCAGTAATGGATATCTAGGCTCATAGCGTTGTGGTCGGAAAAGATACTTGATATGATTTCAATTTTCTTATATTTACCAAGGCTTGATTTGTGACCCAAGTTTTGATCTATCCTGGAGAATGTTCCATGAGCACTTGAGAAAAATGTGTATTCTGTTGTTTCTGGATGGCATATCCTACAAATATCAATTAAGTCCATCGTGTTTAATGTTTCATTTAAAGCTTGTGTTCCCTTATTTATTTTCATTTTGGATGATCTGCCCATTGGTGAAAGTGGGGTGTTAAAGTCCCCTACTATGATTTTGTTACCTTTTATGGCTTTTAGTATTTGCCTTACGTATTGAGGTGCTCCTATGTTGGGTGCATAAATATTTACAATTGTTATATCTTCTTCTTGGATTGATCCCTTGATCATTATGTAGTGTCCTTCTTTGTCTCTTGTAATAGTCTTTGTTTTACAGTCTATTTTACCTGATATGAGAATTGCTACTCCAGCTTTCTTTTGATTTCCATTTGTGTGGAATATCTTTTTCCATCCTCTCACTTTCAGTCTGTATGTGTCCCTAGGTCTGAAGTGGGTCTCTTGTAGACAGCATATATAGAAGTCTTGGTTTTGTATCCACTCAGCCAGTCTATGTTTTTTGGTTGGAGTATTTAATCTATTTACATTTAAGGTAATTATCGATATGTATGCTCCTATTACCATTTTCTTAATTGTTTTGGGTTTGTTATTTTAGGTCTTTTCCTCTTCTTGTGTTTCTTGCCTAGAGAAGTTCCTTTAGCATTTGTTGTAAAGCTGGTTTGGTGGTGCTGAATTCTCTTAGCTTTTGCTTGTCTGTAAAGGTTTTAATTTCTCCGTCAAATCCGAATGAGATCCTTGCCTGGTAGAGTAGTCTTGATTGTAGGTTTTTCTCCTTCATCACTTTAAATCTGTCCTGCCACTCCCTTCTGGCTTGCAGAGTTTCTGCTGAAAAATCAGCTGTTAACCTTATGGGGATTCCCTTGTGTGTTATTTGTTGTTTTTCCCTTGCTGCTTTTAATATGTTTTCTTTTTATTTAATTTTTGATAGTTTGAGTAATATGTGTCTTGGCATGTTTCTCCTTTGATTTATCCTGTATGGAATTCTCTGTGCTTCCTGGACTTGATTGACTATTTCTTTTCCCATATTAGGGAAGTTTTCAACTATAATCTCTTCAACTATTTTCTCAGTCCCTTTCTTTTTCTCTTCTTCCGGGACCCTATAATTCGAATGTTGGTAAGTTTAATGTTGTCCCAGAGTTCTCTGAGACTGTCCTCAATTCTTTTCATTCTTTTTTCTTTCTTCTGCTCTGCAGTAGTTATTTGCACTATTTTATCTTCCAGGTCAGTTATCTGTTCTTCTGCCTCAGTTATTCTGCTATTGATTCCTTCTAGAGAATTTTTAATTGCATTTATTGTGTTGTTCATCACTGTTTGTTTGCTCTTCTTCTAGGTTCTTGTTAAAAGTTTCTTGTATTTTCTCCATTCTATTTGCAAGATTTTGGATCATCTTTACTATCATTATTCTGAATTATTTTTCAAGTAGACTGCCTATTTCTTCCTCATTTGTTAGGTCTGTTGGGTTTTTGCCTTGCTCCTTCATCTGCTATGTGTTTCTCTGTCTTCTCATTTTGCTTAACTTACTATGTTTGGGGCCTCATTCTCTCAGGCTGCAGGTTCTTAGTTCCCATTGTGTTTGGTGTCTGTCCCCCATGGCTAAGGTTGGTTTAGTGGATTGTGTAGGCTTCCTGGTGGAGGGGACTAGTGCCTGTGTTCTGGTGAATGAGGCTGGATCTTGTCTTTCTGGTGGGCAGGTCCACGTCAGTGGTGTGTTTTTGGGTGTCTGTGGCCTTATTTTGATTTTAGGCAGCCTCTCTGCTGATGATTGGGTTGTGTTCCTGTCTTGCTGGTTGTTTGGCATAAGTTGTTTAGCACTGTAGCTTGCTGGTCGTTGAGTGGAGCTGGGTGTTGGCGTTGAGATGGAGATCTCTGGGAGGTTTTCACCATTTGATATTACATGGAGCTGGGAGGTCTCTGTGGACCATTTCCTGAATTTGGCTCCCACCTCAGAGGCACAGCCCTGACGCCTGGCTGAAGCACCAAGAGCCTGTCATCCACATGGCTCAGAATAAAAGGGAGGAAATAACGAAAGAGAGAAAGAAGAAGATAAAATAAAATAAAGTACAATAAAATAAAATAAAGTTTTTAAAATAAAAAAATAATTATTAAAAGTTTTTTTAAGTAATAAAAAAAGAAGGAAAGTAGAGAGCAACAAACCAACAAACAAATCGACCAATGATAACACGTGCTAAAAACTATACTAAAACAACAACAACAAAATGGACAGGCAGAACCCTAAGACAAATGGTAAAATAAAGCTATATAGACAAAATCACACACAGAAGCATACACATGCACACTCAGAAAAAGAGAAAATGGGGGAAAAAAATATCTTTGCTCTCAAAGTCCACCTCCTCAATTTGGGATGATTCGTTGCCTGTTCTGGTATTCCACAGATGCAGGTACATCAAGTTGATTGTGGAGATTTAATTCGCTGCTTCTGAGGCTGCTAGGAGAGATTTCCCTTTCTCTTCTTTGTTCTCACAGCTCCCGGGGTGCAGCTTTGGATTTGGCCCCACCTCTGCATGTAGGTCACCAGAGGGCGTCTGTTCTTCGCTCAGACAGGACGGGGTTAAAGGAGCCGCTGATTTGGGGGCTCTGGCTTACTCAGGCCAGGGGGAGGGAGGGACACAGAGTGTGGGGTGAGCCTGCGGCGGCAGAGGCCGGCGTGACGGCGTGACGTTGCACCAGCCTGAGGCGCGCCGTGCGTTCTCCCGGGGAAGTTGTCCCTGGATCACGGGACCCTGGCAGCGGCGGGCTGGACAGGCTCCCGGGAGGGGAGGTGTGGATAGTGACATGTGCTCGCACACAGGCTTCTTGATGGCGGCGGCAGCAGCCTTAGCATCTCATGCCCGTCTCTGGGGTCCGCGCTGATAGCCGTGGCTCGCGCCTGTCTCTGGAGCTCCTTTAAGCGGCGCTCTTAATCCCCTCCCCTCACGCATCAGGAAACAAAGAGGGAAGAAAAAGTCTCTTGCCTCTTCGGCAGGTCCAGACTCTTCCCTGGACTCCCTCTTGGCTAGCTGTGGTGCACCAACCCCTTCAGGCTGTGTTCATGCAGCCAACCCCAGTCCTCTCCCTGCATCCGACCGAAGCCCAAGCCGCAGCTCCCAGCCCCGCCTGCCCCGGCGGGTGAGCAGACAAGCCTCTCGGGCTGGTGAGTGCTGGTCGGCACCGGTCCTCTGTGCGGGAATCTCTCCTCTTTGCCTTCCGCATCCCTGTTGCTGCGCTCTACTCCGTGGCTCTGAAGTTTCCCCCCTCCGCCACCCGCCATCTCCGCCTGGGAAGGGGCTTCCTAGTGTGTGAAAACCTTTCCTCCTTCACAGCTCCCTCCCACTGGTGTAGGTCCCATCCCTATTATTTTTTCTCTGGTTTTTTCTTTTTTTTTTTTTTGCCCTACCCCGGTACGTGGGGAGTTTCTTGCCTTTTGGGAGGTCTGAGGTCTTCTGCCAGTGTTCAGTAGGTGTTCTGTAGGAGTTGTTCCACATGTACATGTATTTCTGATGTATTTGTGGGGAGGAGGGTGATCTCCACGTCTTACTCTTCCGTCATCTTGAAGCTCCTCCTGTGTGTGCTTTTTAATGAGGTTCAAAGATCATCAACATTAGAATCATAAGAGATTCCTTGGTGCAACTCCAGATCTCCTAAATCAGAATGTCATGGGCAAGCACGCAAGGGACCCAGAAACACTTTCCTCTATGCTGCCCCATTGAAATGCCCATGAAACGTTGATCTCATCCCATGCCTGAGCTAGCACCACAGATGCAGGATGTACAGGAACAGCCTTGGTACCACCCCAACACTAGCCTTTTTCTTCTGTGGCCAGGAATTGTCATGGACAATAAGAGAATTACTTCTCCTGCCATCTTCCACTAGTTTAATTGGATTATTTCTACACCAGCACCTTCTGGATTTGGGGCAAAGAATGCTATGTGCTTGAAAGTATTGTATCTGGGTCCCTGGCTGCCTTCTCTGCAGGTGGCTTGTTCTTTCCAAATCCTTATCCTGCACTGGTGAAGAGGTTTCTTCTTAGTCTTGGCTTAATACATCTTAACACACTGTATAGAAAATTCCAGTAAGTCTCCTAATGGAGCTTGCCTGAATTATGATAGCAATTTGGGTAAATGCCTTATTGTCTCTCTCTGACTGTGAAGTTCTTAAGGGTAGACTAAACCAATTTCCAGGTTTGGCATGTCCATTGTATTGCCTTATTTCACCCAGACAGATGAGGTCTCTTCCTTCTCCCTCCCCATCCCAGAAAGGTCAGAGAACATTACAACTTCCTTTTCTCCTATCTACAACGTAACCATTTTAAAATTCTCACTTCTTCCATGAAGTTCCTCCTGAGAAGTTCTATGTACATTGATCTCTCCCTTTCTGAACTGCCCAGAGCACTTCCTGTCTACTCCAAAAACTCCTTCTTAACCTGCGATTATATTCAGTCTACTGCATATGGCAGTATGGCATAATAGTTAAGTTCATGGGCTCTGGATCCAAGCGAACCAGGTTCTAAAACTCAACCCTAACTCTACATAACAACATGGCCTGAACTTAGCTCTGGGACTCAGTTCAACATCTATAAAATAGAAGTAATATAATATCTACTTCATGGTGTTTTTATGAGAATTCAATGAGATAATGCATATAAAGCCCTGAGCATATGCTCAGGATATAGTAAGCACTCAATAAATGTTAGTTTTAGAGTGATGTCTTGTATAAATCAGATTAGGCTAAGTTATGCTATGGAAACAAGTAACCTCAAAACATTGCTTCTTATAAAAACAAAAGGTTATTTCTCACCCACGCTACATGTCTCTTGTAGCCCGGTTAGGAATCAACTCCATATTGCTATACTTGGGGAACTAAGCTGACAAAGGAGCTGTTATTGGAACATCTGCCAGTCATCACAGCCAAAGGAAAGGAGACTATCCTAAAGCAAGAAATGGATCTTAAAACTTCTGCCTGAAAGTGACACACATCACTTTCCTGTAAATTTCATTGACGAAATTCACAAGGCAGAGCCTGACTTCAACGGGGCAAAAAAGAATAATTTCCCGTCAGGAAGGGAAGAGGAAGAAACAGTTATCTTTTAAGTCTTTCATGTATTTTAGTTTTCCATTATCAGGTATTTGACTGATATCTTTTGTGTCCCTTAGAATTTAGCACATAGTAGGAAGCAAGTATATATTTTATTGATGGATAGTAGGTGTCCATCATGTCTCTACATTTTGAATTGAATTGAATGATTGAAGGAGAAATTCCTCGGTGATATATAGCAAGTGTCTGAAAATGTCAACTGATGAATTGACAGCAAAGGACCAGAGATCCCTATTTCCTTAAAAACAAATGAAACCATCCACCTGACACATATGCTTAACTTGAGTATTGTCCAAGTCCACCACTTCACTCAAGATTTCTTCTTAGAATAAGTTTTTACTTAGTTTTCTGCAAAATCTATGATGTTGTTGTCATTTTTACATTTAGATCCACAAGTGTAGGACACACAAAATCTTTATTTCTTCCTGGGTTCTACCCAGCAATTAGCACCCGATGCCTTTAAGTTACCTTGGGGATAAACATGTGGCCAGGACATCTGAGCACCCAGTAGATATAGCTTCCTGCTCTTATAAAAATGATTCTCTATTTAAATAAATAAATGTCAAAGAGAGACGTGGACAGTCCAAAAGCACAAACCTTTAAAGAAAATAAAATCCCCCAGGGAATTTTGGGTAGCTCTGTAACTAATTATTAATTATTATCTTGCCCTGGTTTTATCCCTAACCTTGAGAACATTTCCTTCAAGTCACTTTCAGTCTCGAAACTTAGAGTCAAAATTCCTTCCTGGGGCGTATTTATGGCTCCAGTACTTCTGTGGCTTCGACAGATATGAATGTCCCTGGAGTCTTTCTCCTGCCAACAGCAGATTAAGCCTCTGTTGGGAGAGTCTTTTGCTTTTCAAGAGTTTTCTTCCTCAGTCGGCAGTGATCAGACATCTCACATGACCTAACTACCAAATTCTTCCATCTTAGCACTAGAAAGAAATTTCCAGCAGGGGAAAGCTATCTCCTTTCAAGTTGCCTACTCATAACTTACTTCTTCTTTATGCATAGGGCAGAATCCCAAATGGGAATAAAGTCACTTAATGCTGCTGGTCTGGGGTGGTGGTGATCCAGGGGGAAGATCAAAGGGCTTCATGAAATAGAAGGTTGCCGACCTATTTACTAACTCACTTTTTCTTTCCTTTCTTCCTAGCTTCCTTCTTTCATTCTTATCAATATTTTGACTGAATTATGTGTAAACCAAAATTTGAATTGAATCCCTTTAGCAACCAGCTCTTTTACAACCTGCTTTTGATACAGAGTGCCTGCCTTTAAAAGCTACGTGTCTCTTTCCAATGCAAGCCTGTACCAAATATATCACTATTTAAATGTACTTATAACTATCTTACTTTCTATTACAAGTCAGGAGAGCTAGAACGAAGAATTTTTCCACTTTTTTTTTTACTGTAGTATCCCCAGAGATTTACAAATTGTATGCCATATAGAAAGTCTCCAGTAAATAATTGTGAGTGAAAACATGAAGAAATAGCATGGTGGTGAATAAATATTGGATCCAGGCAAACCTCCTGAATTCAAAACACAGTTCCACACTTACTATGTAACTTCTTTCTGACTCAGTTTTCTTATCTGTGAAACGGGACTTTACCACTTGGCATAGTCAGGGTTTAGCTGCAGATAACATAAAACACTCCAGGTATTTTAAGCAAAAAAGGATTGAATACAGGGAATTAGGTGCTTACAAAATTGTTGAATGATGAGAGGAACAGGCTCTAGGCTCAGCTTCTACAATTAAGTTCCAAAATACCACCACTGTACTGACCCACTAAGAGAACTCCTACACATCTGCCATCAGAAAGCAGGGGAAGCAGGAGGTCACTGTCTTAACTGCTGAATTCAATATCAGATCATCTTAGATGTAATCCGAGAATCAGGAAGCCGCCAGAATTCTTGGCCCCAAGGTCACCTGAGATGGAGTAATCTGAAAGCTCTCATTACAACTGCTAATTTCAGGGTCAAACTATTATACAAACTGGATCTGTAGTAGGGAATAAATGACTCGCTTACCTCTCCTTATCTCCCTACCTAACTCATCAAAGAGTTCAAGTTTCAAGAAATCTGTTTGGGTTAACCAGTATTACATCTAGACTGTAGCTACAAAGCATTCTGGGAAATGTATTTTCAGCTTCTCAGCCACTGTCATACAGGAAGTAATCCTAGAAGTGGATTCAGTGGACATTGAACAAGTCAGGCTATAGTCTCCACCATAGGATTTCAGTAAGATTGTTTATAAAAGTGCTTCAGCAGAGTGCTCGCACATGAGGGGCAGTCATTCAATGTTAGCTGTTGTTATTATTTTACCTAAGAAGATCTGTCACATTGGCTTATGTGATGACCCTTCATACATATTTTGTGAGTGCTACAGGCATTGAGTAGCAAGTTTAATTAACTAATTCCATAAAAATTTATTTAGTGTTATTTTTGGTACTAGACAGTGGCAGAGTCTCTACACCCCTCCTCATGCCCCACATTCTTGGCTCTCTTCAGATGACTGAAAATGAAGGCAAAACCTTCTTTCCGGTCTTCTGCCTAAATGTTGCAATGTTCCTGCTGGGGGCTTCCCCACAGCTCACCCTCCTGGAATCCACAGGACATGCAGTTTGGCTGATTGCTTCAAGCTGCAATTATCTCTAGAATCCTCTCCAATCATTTTGTTCTTTATGGTTTGGGGGCAGGGAATGTAGGTGTGTGTGTTTCTTTTTGTGTGTGTGTTTCTTTCGTATGGCCATCTACTCCTCTCTCTTCAATCAGGTGTCATCTCCTCTCTGGGATCAATTCCAGTTCTCTCCTTTTACTCTTCCCAAGGCAAGTCCTCTGAGGACATTTCTTTCATGTCAGACAAGTCAATCCACAACACTTTAGGTGCGCCATCTACATACTGGTTCCTATGCTAGGTCCTGTAGATCAAGGTACTTAAGGTACATCTAGGAAAACCTGCATGGTGCCCTGGGAACACAAAATAGATGGACCTAAGCCACATCTCAGTTGGGGATCATGGAAGATGTTTCCGAAAATAAAAGTATAAGCTGAAAACTGAATGGAAAAGGATGAATGGGAGTTGTCCAAGTGACAACTGGGCTTAGGGCATCAGAAGTATACCCTGTGGAAGGAAAGAAATATGCACAAGGATATCTCCCCCCACAATAAATTAGTGGTTAAAAGGTAGATTGTTCAGACAAGTGAACGAAGGGTCAAGTTTCTGTTCTTCCACTTACAGGTAATACACAGCAATCCCATTTACTTTGGAGAACTACTTGTCTGCTGTTGAATGCAGTCTTGGTGGGATTGTCAAGCAAGGTGTCCTGCCCTTTCATGGCCGAGTTGTGAGCAGATGAAACAATCTAGGCCAATCAGATATTCTCCCTGGAATCTGAATCTTAAGTGTGTTGAAAAAAAGACTGGAAAAGTCTCAAGTTATCATAGTGGTGGAGGGCTCTCAGCTATCCATTATTTTAAAATACTTTGGTTTCTGTCCTTTCTGAGGATTTTTTCTTCCCCCCTCTCAATTCTGTGAGACACCCCATGTTCACCGATAAATTTTATTTTATTTTTTGCCCAAGTTGATCTCTGGTGGCTTGCAACTAAGACACTTTATGGGATAAGGAAGGAAACTTTTTTTTTTTTTGCTAAGGAAAAGTTTTTGATAGAAGATTGAAGTGAAAGTAAGAGTTCAAGGGCAAGGGAAGCTGGAGTCTAGTAAACAAAAGCTATCCCTAAACTGTTCTACATTAAAAATCAATAGAGCATTGGAAAGTTAGGAGAGAACAGAAGAGAAGAGGGGAAATTTTAGTTGAATAACATGGTGAAAGGAAGATCTCCTGTCTTCCTAAATACTTCTTTCCAAAGCATTTTTCTACACTTGAAATTGTTGATTATGAATCGATTTTTGTGTATATGGAACAGGTGGGACAATGCAAATGCAGAAAGAGATGGAGTTCCACATTTGCAATGTCCTGGGGTAAAACAATGACAACAGTGTGGAACTGAGTAAGAAATTCAAAGATGATGGTAGCTGAGAGTCAGAGTGAACAATGAGAATATAAACTTCTCTAGGAATTTTCAGACATACTTCCAGTGGGCCATGGAATAGGAATTTGAAATAATCTTAGTTGGACTTTCTAAGGACAGAATGATCCATAAGTTGATATCTCTTGGTACATTTATGCCTTAGGAGAAAAGCCTGGTGTAAGACGCACCAACATGTTAATGGTAGTTACTTTGCATGGCAGGATTATGTGTGATTTTTTATTTTATTTAGCATACCTTTTCATAAATTCCAAAATTTCAACAATAAACTATAATGGGGAAATACTATTTAAAGTATGATTAAATACATAACCCTTTTAGCTCACATGACTGCTGTGAGGACCAAATTACATAATGGGTAAAAGCCTCTGATAGTCTAAGGGGTGATTGTTGATAATTCTTCTGTGTTCAGAGCTGGTGCTGTTTACAGAACCTATCCTGGATGGGCAAGGCTGCTTGAGAACAGCCTTACTGACTGGGTAAAGGTGGCTTTGTTGCCTCATCCATTCTCCTTCCAAGCACTGTTGCCTCCTCAGCAGCATCATTGCTTCCAGAGGTGCTGTCATAGTGCAAACAGGTAAGGGGTTCTCCTACCCTGAGTAACTGTTGCTCCCTGCAGGATGTACACCAGAGTGCTCCAACCTACTCTTGAAAGAGGCACATGGCAGCTTGGAGAAGCCTCCCACAGCCACTCACAGCCAAGAGAGGCTTTCTGGCATCCAGCACCCAGTATGGCACAGCTGGGACATTCTTTGTATGACAAGGCCAGGCCAAGTCAGCACTGGTCACCACAAATGGCCTGAAGTCTTCAAGGCTTTGCAACATGCAGAAAGAGGGTGGTCCTCTGGGCACCTTTCCCTGGTGAGGTCCTAGGAACAGTGGCCCCTACATTGGGGTCCCTGATGATGAACTGGGAAGCCATTGCCTTCACAGGAGCAAGCCTCTGGGGGGGGGCCACTATCAGACCCTGATATCTTTCCACCAACCTTTTGGGTTGTGAGTACCCCTGAGAACTCTGAGCAACTTTATCCATGATGGTTCATGTTAAGGATTTAGAGGCAACCAGCTAGTTCTAGGGATGATTCAGACACCTTCAACTGAGGAGCAGGAAGCTCAGCTCAAGCTCAAGTCCTTCTCCTTTGTCTAATAGCTCCCTAGACCTTGGGGGAAAATTCACTGTCACCTTAGTTGCATTTCCACGCTGCTTTGTGCATACCCCATTTGTAGCATTTATCACACTCTGTGAAAGTATATATATATTTCTCTTTGCTCAGAAGACTGTGAGCTCCTAGGGAACAGGGAATAAACACTGTCCACCTATCACAGTGCCTGGCATGTAATAGCCTCAGTCACTGTCTGTGAAGTAAATGATTTCTTCATCTACTCATTCAACAAATATGTGTTACATATCTGTTCGGGGCCAGACACTGTACAAGGCAATGGGGACACAGTGATGAATGAGACAAAGACCAGCTTCCACGGAGCTTACGTTCTTGTGGTGGAAGACAGGGTACCGCATATACATTGTCATTAATAACTGTCAAATGTCAGTGGGTGCCCTGAAGATAAATGATGCCAGGTAGAAGAGAGCACGCCTTCAAACTGAGTGGCCAGGAGAGGCCTCTGTGAGGTGGTCACATTTTAGCAGATGCTGAGTGAAGTGAGAGAGTGCCACTACAGAATCTGGAGGAAGTGTGTCCTGAGTAGAGGAGGCAGCAAGAGGGAAGGTGTCAGGGAGTAACCCTGATGTCTCCAGGGGCCAGCAAGGAGGGTGGACAGGGAATGGGAGAGTGGAGGGGGCAGGATTCAGGGGACCCATGGGAGCCTGATGGTGCAGGGTCATGGAGAGGAAGCTGGATTCTACCCTGAGTGAGAGGACGAGCCACTGGAGATTTTTGAGCAGGGGAATGTTGTGATCTGATTAGTGTTTCAAACTTCTTCGTGAGAATTAATGGGAGAAGTTCAAGGGTACAAGCACTGAGAGCAGTTAGGGGGTGATTATTAGACCAAAGAGATGATGAGGGATATGACTTGGATGGTCACACCCTGGACCACGCAGATATGCAGTGTGGTCGGATGCAGGATATATTTGTCTGTTTTTAGGCTGACCATGCAGATATGCAGTGTGGTCGGATGCAGGATATATTTGTCTGTTTTTAGGCTGCAGGAAGAAAGAAAGCTCTTAGGCAGAAAAGAGTTTAGGGCTGGACCCAACGATGTCCAACGTTTTGACAGAAATCTGGGCAAGGCAAGAAATAAACAGCTTTCGAGGATCAGAGCTGACATACCAGCCTAGGTGTCTGGCCCCTCCTTGAAGGAGGCTGGGGAGGCTGGGGGCTGGAGGGCACCATGACAGCTTAGCCAGGACCCACGCTGCCCCCTCCTCACATTTTCCCCAAAGCCCCACCAGGTGGTGCAGGGGCTGGGATTCTGGCAACAAAAAGTGCTGAGATCTTCACCTCAGCACCAGCAGCTGCTGCATCCCTGCTGACCCCATCCCCAGGCAGAGGACAGGGGAAAAGGAAATTATAGCAGAAATAACACTCCCCTCCCCAAGCCAGGCCTTGTTGTCTAGTGCTGATGGGGGCAGGAACGCAGAGCTTCCTCTTGGGGAAACAGGACACCTTCTGTTGTCTCCTGGACTCTCTAGAAACAGCTGGCTACACAGTTTTCTTGTGAAGCCGGCCCCATTCTGGGCACCCAAACTCATGGCTGAGCACTGTTCACTGAATTGAGGCCCTCCAGCTCCTGAGTGCCACTTTTATTTACTCGCTGCTGCTGAGGGCTGCTGGGGAATGAAAAAGAAAGTGCTCACGTCAGGGTCTGAGGAGATTTATTCCACTTTCATCTTACTGCTTGTTAAAAAGCATGTAAAAAAAGGATGCTGGAAGGTGATCCAGAGCAGACCTAGCTGAGAGAGTGCAGAACTCCTGCACAGAAACTGCCAAGGGGTATTTATGACAATCAGAGTGAGGCCAGATGGCTCTGCCCAGCAGCCAGGGCCTAAGGAAATCCGGAAAAATGTTCCCAGCATCTTCCCAGCATTAGCTCACACACCTACTTCACAAAACCTTCTTCTTCCAATCAGCCATAACCTCAGCGTTCTACCCACAAGGCACACTCATTTCCTGCACCGCCTCCCTCACGTGGAGTATCCTCTTAGTCTTCCTAAATCTTCCCCATCCTTGAAGGGACACACTTAATCCCACCGTTAGCAGTCTGCCCTCCCTGGTTTAGCTCATGTGAAACTTCCTGTAATGGACCCCAAAGACATCCATGTTCTATTCCCACCAGTCTATGACAATGTTACTTTACATGGCAAAAGGGACTTTGCAGATGTGATTAAGTTAAGGACTTTGGGATGGGGAGATGGTCTGGAATGTTTGGGTGGGTCCAACATAATCACACCTGTCCTTATAAGAGGGATGTGGGAGGATTAGATTTGGAAAAATGAGATGTGACAACAGAACCAGAGGTTGGAATGACATGCTTTGAGGATGGAGGGAGGGACCACGAGCTAAGGGATGCAGGCAGCCTCTAGATGCTGGGTGAGCCAAGGACATGAATGTGCCCCTGAAGCCTCCAGAAGGAATGCAGCTGTACCAACACCTTGATTTCAGACTTCTGACTTCCAGAAAAGTAAAAGAATACATTTGCATTGCTTTAAGCCACTAAGTTTGTAGCAATTTGTTACAGCAGCAATAAGAAACTAGTGCACTCTCCCTTTTCCGAATATGCCTCTGCCACTCATTTTGCTATTTCATCCTATTTGCCTCTCATTGTTCCCCAGATCTAGTTCTTGTCTCCTTAACTGGCCTGAATGCCCCCAGAAATTCAGGGGACATACTTACATAGCCTGTGCTTGTCCTCGGGGTTTAACATAGGGCTTAGCACATAATGCACACTCTGTAAGTACTTGGAGAAGGAACCACAGTCAAATGGGGAGAAGCATCATAGAAAAATGGGAGCCCCAAGGCAGTGAGCATTGTACATTTCATCCCCGCCTGGCCTGCTGAATGTGTTCTTACATTCAAGGACTTTCTTAGGGCTTCTATGGTCCAGGCACTGTTTAGAAATATAAGGGTGAACTGGACGGGTAAGGTTCCTTTTAGAGGAAGTTTGCAGGTTAGTGGGAAGGACAAACAGTCAATAACAGTGAACTTTGTGCTTGGGGAGCTACGGGAGCCTAGCAAATGCAACTAATTAGTCTTCCTGGAGGAAGTGACATTGAAGGTGAGATCAGGAGGATGGGTAAGAGTTACTCAGGTGGAGAGAGCTGAGAGTGTGATGGAGTGGGGGCATAAAAAATAATGTGCAAAACAACACAGAGAAAGATATTTGTATGCCCATGTTCATGGTAGCATTATTCACAATAGCCCAAAGGTGGAAGCAACCCAAGTATCCATCAATATATGATTGGATAAACAAAATGTGGTATATACATACAATGGAATATTATTCAGCCCTTAAAAGGAAGGAAATTCTTTCACATGCTACAACATGAATAAAACTTGAGGACATTATGTTAAGTGAAATAAGCCAGTCACCAAAAGAACAAATATTGCACAATTCCGCTCATATGAGGTACTTAGACTAGTGATACTCACACAGAGAAAAAGCAGAATAGTGGTTGACAGGAGCTGGGGGAAGGAGAGATGGGGAGTTATTGTTTAATGGGCTCCGAATTTCTGTTTTACAGAATAAAAAGTGTTCTGTGGATGGATGGTGGTGACGGTTGCCCAGCAGTGTGAATGTACTTAATACCACTTAATACACTTAAAAATGGTTAAAAGGGTACATTTAATTTTTAATATTTTACTGCAATTAAAAGATAAATTCATTAAAAATAAGAAACAGAGGTTTTCGCCTCTGTACTCAAGTATCTATAATCATCATTAAGCATCTTCCACATGTAAAGACAAATAAGACTTGTTTTCTGCCTTGGAAGCCTCAGAGTTAATGAGGGAGAAAGCACGGGAACCAATGTAACTCCTTTGCTGGAGTTCCTCGATTGGCTCTTGTCCTTGGTGGTCTTCTATTCCACCAGTGTAAGAGTTTGCCTTGTATCCACCAAGCCTCAGCCTTTCTAATTTCTGGCATCTCTATAGGAGAACCCCCAAAAGAGCTGGGGCCTTTCACAAATAAGCCACGCTGATGGCTGTTGTTCGGTGCAGACTTGCCCTTTCTTTGTGACTCTCTGGAACTTGGAGGCCTCTAACGATGCTTCACTGGGATGCCAACAGAGTGAGTCGCCAGCTTGCACTCAGCTTAGATTGTCCTAGGGCAGCTGTACCTTCTTTAGCAGTGCAGTTAAGAACAGTTTTTTCTGTAGCTGGTGGGGAAAAGAGACACTCTCCTAGGGCCCAGACCCTTCAGAAGGGACCCCCAGCAGAGGGCCAGGACACATAATCACACAGACCTCTGACATGCTCCCTTCCCTGGCAGGGACCATAGGTTCACTAGAGGAGGTAGAGATGGCACCCAGGGCAGCCTTGCTCTGCACCAGGGTTGCCTGTTCCCCTCCCATCCTTAGACCCTGGGCCTGAGCCTGCCTCACCTGCCAGACTCATTATTCACCTAAAGAGATTTCTTTCTACAGGTTCCCATTCTCTCTCCTTTCTGTGGGGATCCTTCCCCATTCAGTCCATCAGATACATCGATGAAGCTCTGGATTCCAAATGAAGTAAAGCTTCAGATTATTTCCCGCAGAGCTCCCAGACCCCAGGGAAATCAAGGGATGTTGCTTGACACCTGTAACCAAGTCCCTGAACATTTCATGACAGTTAGAGTGATTTTCTCTACCCAGAGCACAGAGAAAGCCTCCAGGGCAGTGTTGCTTAACCTCAAAGTTGTCATATTCTAGTTTCAGCCAAGCCACCCTTTTACACCAATCTGTACTACAATCTTATAAGTGTTTTCTTAGCACTTTTAAATTACATGGTATGGGAGAACAGAGGCAGAAGAGACCGATTCTGCCTGGGGGAGGTTATTCAAGAGAAAGGAGTAGGGATGAGGTGACACCACTGCTCCTTGACATCAATTGAACAGCGTGCATGGTAGTTAGAGCCCTGTTGCCACTCATCTCATTACTGTATACATTCACAGGTCCTGCAGGTCAAACCTCCTCCTGAAACACAAGGAGGGCACAAAACCAGAATGAATCAGCTGGACAAGAGGGAAAGCCTTGGACTTGGAGCTGTGGGACCTGGGCTCACATCCTGACACCACCCAGATCCTTTACCTCTCAGCAATTTGCTCTAACTCACTCCTCTTCGGGAGAACACGTACCACCATCAACGCTTTCACTGTCTTCCTTTCAGGACCTCTGTGAGAGCCAAATGGGATGGCCTATGAGGAAGTGCTTTGAAAGTTATCCAACACTCTACACATACGAAATAAGAATAAAAAGGATAGTAAAACAATAAAAAAGGTTTATTATGAAAAAGAATAATGATAAAAACTCAGCATAAATCAGTGAGCCTATAAAATAGCTGATTGCTATCTTCCAGTTAGCATATTATAGGTATTTGTCATGGCCAGAGAATGCTTAGTTTAGGGAGGAAAGCCTCAAAACCACATATAAGTGTCCATCTGAGTTATGGTAAAGAAAGATAGAGGATGTATTCTCACACTGAGCTGTTGGGAGGCATCCTGAGTGAGTGACCCGAACGTCAACTCACTGTGCTAGTTGCTCCAAAACTAAAAATAGGCTTTATGTCAGATTCTCACAGAATGCAAGAGTCAAAAAGCAGTCACTTTTTCCACTTGAACCACAGCTTTATAAAGCAGGGCTCCTGTAAGAGCAGAGACTCCGTCCCCACTGCTCTACCTCCAGGCTTGGATCTCCCCTCTCTGTTTCCCTCCCAATTCACTTGTCCAGTGAGGCTCCACTCACTCACTGCAGCATGATGCAGGAAGCAAAGGAGGCTATTGGCTCACACCACACTCAGCTAAGTGAGAGAGTTGTCAGCGGTGAGGTTGGGGAAGGTCAGGTAAGCTAGGCAGGTCCTGAGTTGCCATGGAGTTTGCTGAATCAGACACAGGACAAGGAGATGCTGGTGAGATGAGGTGACCCTGGCTGCCTGAGTTACATATTCTCCCTGTCAAAGGTACACACACAAAACCCTGCTAGAAAATCACCTAGCCTGGCCTCCTTCTCCTTTGGCTTGTGGGAATACGGGTTCTGGGGCTGGGGAGGGAGTGGGGTATCTTAGGTTCAGGGGGCAAACATGGAAAGATCCAGCTGGGAGGGTTGAAATAAAGTCCTTACACAGCACTTTAAGCACTTACACAGTCCTTTCCACTTTAGGTGGAAACCGGAAATCAAGGGCAGCCAGGAAATACAAAGTGTAGGACCAGGGCTAACATGGTGAGTTGGAGCTGAGAATTAGGAGATGACCAGAGCCAGTGTGGGGAGGCATAGACGTGTGTAGATGGTGTGTAGACGATGGCTGGTAAGGGACCTGTAATACAAGTCTTCCCTTTGTTGACTGTCAGCTCCAAGATGTGGGGTCGGGTAGGGGTGGCTTAAAGGCAAAGCCTGGGAGTCAGAGCCCGTCTGCACCCTTGAAACCACTTACACACACTTTTAACTTTCATTTTCTCACCATCCATACTCCCAGCTCCCCACACAAGACCCACCTTCCTGCTGAAAATTCTTCACAGTCAGCACCCATTTCTCAGATCTGCTTGGCAGATGGGTCTGTTGTTTGATGTGAAAGTCACCCTTAAGAAGAGAAATCAGTTCCCATACTGGGTACAATCTCATGCTTTATTACCTCTTCCAACATGCAATCCCATGGGCAAGCTTCCTCGGTAAGTTTCTAAGAAGTGTGTATCACGGAAACACTTGCCATGTTTTCATGGGAGAAGAAGTAGCACTAAATTGCCTCTAGGAAAAGCTTGGGTGGATGAGAGACCCTGATGACACTTGACTCAAGGCTTGTATTGTGTTTTATTACTGCTGATTTCAGAGCATGATAAGCAATATCCTAGTTAATTTATCATTGGCCTTCACCTTATTTGCAATATTTGCAATTTTTCCCCTCCTAGTCCCCAGAAGAGAATAGCAAATATTTTACTTTATTAAGCACTTTATGGACAAGATTCAGAGGTTTAAGTCCTAGTATCTAGTAACTTCTCAGTGTTAGGGTTTTGGAAATGACTTTTCTATATTTTGGTGTTTTTCAGGTTTCTCTTGCAGGCTAAGGAGTTTCTCCGGTCTAGGTTTTCTTCCTTTTCTCAGTATTCAATGTATTCACTCACTACTTTTAAGAATATACTACATACTAAGTACTCATCTAAGTGATGAACTACAGTAATAAATAGAATCATCAAAAATCCCCATCCTCGGGCTTCCCTGGTGGCGCAGTGGTTGAGAGTCCGCCTGCCGATGCAGGGGACATGGGTTTGTGCCCTGGTCCAGGAAGATCCCCTGGGCCTGTGAGCCATGGCCGCTGAGCCTGCGCGTCCGGAGCCTGTGCTCTGCAACAGGAGAGGCCACAACAGTGAGAGGCCCTCATACCACACGCACACAAAAAAAAATCCCCATCCTCATTGTGATAGGGACAGAGTAAGGGACGAAGTAGGTGATTAAATAGTTAAACCCACTGAGGGATCATAAGTAAAGGAAAAAGTATGGGAGACCCCTGTAAGTTAATGATCACTCAAGAAAGCGGGTTTGCTTAACCACAAAACCAAGCAGGCTTGCTTAGCAACAAAACCATGTAACAGAAGCATGAGACATGCCTCAAAACAATAAAGAATGGTGGACTGAGACCCACATCCTGCCCAGTGAGCTCAGCAAGTTAATGATTCCTAGCACATGCTCCTCTGAGGGCTCTAAAAATATAAGGTAAAGGTATATACACTACCAAATGTAAAATCGATAGCTAGTGGGAAGCAGCCGCATAGATAGGGAGATCAGCTTGGTGCTTTGTGTCCACCAAGAGGGGTGGGATAGGGAGGGTGGGAGGGAGATGCAAGAGGGAAGAGACATGGGAATATATGTGTTATGTATAGCTGATTCACTTTGTTATAGAACAGAAAGTAGCACACCATTGTGAAACAATTATACTCCAATAAAGATGTTTAAAAAATAATAAATAAATTTTAAAAGAGAAAAAGGTGACATTATACTGGAACCTGACATGACTTATGATATTTTAGTATATGTTACCACCTTTTTGCTCATTTCCATTGAGCCATGATAGTCCCAATTTGACCATGTAGGGACAAGAAGACTCCCCCGCCTGATGTGGAGGAGTTAATGATGGAAGTGAGGAGGAAGGTGGTCTTCTCCCCCTCCCCACTTTTCCTTTGATTATAAAACTGTAGCCCACTAAGTTCTCTGGGGCCACACTCCCTTGCCCAACTGCTTGTATCACTCACAAGTGTCCTATAATAATGAACTCTTTCCTTACCTGCCACTCTGCCTCTCGCTGAATTCTTTCTGCACCAAGACAGAAGAACCTACGTTCTACTAAGTCTCAACACACATTCTGTGGTTTTAACCAGGTTTACATTCTATTGGGATAGACCAACACTAAGCAAGACAAGTAAGTAAAATATATAGTAGATGTTATTTGGAGAAAAAAATAAAGGAGGAAATGGGGATATAAAAGTTGGCCGGTGGAGGATAACATTTAAGAGAGTCTAAAAAAAAAACCTTACTGAAAAAGTGACATTTGAGTAAAGACCAAAAAGGAAGTGAGGGGGCTGGCCATAGGGATACCTGGGGGAAGAACATTCTACATAGAAAAGCTGGTGCAAAGGCCCTGAAGCACGAGTTGGCTTGGCAGATCTAACAAACAGCAGGGAGATCAGTGTGGCTGGAGCAGAGTTAACAAGCAGAGAGTAGGGGATGAGGTCACAGAGGAAATGGGAGTCAGATTGTGCTGGACTCTCTCTCTGGGTCAGTGGAAGGACTTGGGCTTTTACCCTGAAGCCTTAGAAGCATCAGAGGGTTTTGAGCAGATCATTCTGACTAGTGTGTTGAAAATAATGCATGAAGAACCAAGAACAGAATCAGGAAAAATAATTAAGACGCTAATACAATAATTAAGGCCAGAGATGATGGTGGTTTGGACCAAGGTAGTAGTGATGGTGGAGGTGCTGAGAAGTAATTAATTTTTGAGTATATTCTGAGAATGAGAGGATTATTCTGGCAGATCAGATGTGGTGAGTGAGAGAAAGAGGAGAGTCACCAAGACTTTGAGCCAATACAATGAGAAGAATGGAATTGACATAAATGGAGATGCAGGAGGTACAGGAGAGGACAGTTTAGGAATGAAGTCAGGAGCTCATGTGTGGACATGTTGTCTTTGTGATGCCTATGATAGCTCGTTCCAGTAGGTCAAGTAGGCAATGGATATTTGGATCTGGAGCAGAGGGGAAAGAATGCATTGGGGATTATATTTAAAGACACAAGACTGGATGAGCTTCCCAAGGCAATGTGTGTACGGCTAGAAAAGAGAAGAGTGCCAAGGACTGAGCCTTGAAAAGCTCTGGCATTTAGACATTGAGTAGATGAAGAGGAATCAATGAAAGTAACTTTAGACAAAGCAGCCAGAAAATTTAAAGGAAAACTAGTGAATATGGTATTTTGGAAGCCAAGTGAAGGAAGTATTTCAAGCGGGAGGGATTGACTGGGTCAAATATTACTGTTGATAGGTCAAATAGTATGAGAAGTATGGGCATTATGTTTAGGGTGATCTTGATAAGAGGTTTTGATAAAGTGGCAGGAGAAAAATTCCTGATTGGAGTGTGCTAAACAGAGATAGGAGGAGGAAAAATTAGAGAAAGTGAATGTCAGCAACTTTTCAGATGAATTTTTCTGTAAAGACAAAGGAAGAAATGGAGGTGACTGTAAGAGTAGGGTCAAGGGAGTTTTTTTTTGTTGTTTTTTTTGTTTGTTTGTTTTTAGTATGGGAGAATTCACAGCATGGATGAAAACTGATAAAAATGATCCAGAAGAGAAGAGAAAGATGATGTTTCAAGAAAAGGAGAGGATGGTTATTGCACAAATGTTCTTGAATAGGAATAAGGAGATGGGTTCCAGTACACGGACGAGCTATTGGCTTTGATTGGATCATGGATAGTTCATGCTCCTTACTATACAAGGGGAAGACAATATATATGCAAGTGATTTGGTACCCACATGTGGGCTTGGAAAAGTAGGATCAACTCCTGGGATAGATAACAAAAAACCATGGCAACCACACCAGAATCCCCTGGGGGAGGGGAGGTGGCACCACTGATTAGAAGATATACTGCTGCTGTAACTTGAAATAATCTGGCAGATAGAAATAAGGTTAGGACACAAGCCCTTCTGGCTGCTTTAATCTATTGCTATTACCTTGATAGGAGTCATATGGAAGCAAAATATTTCCTTATAGTAGGTATTAACCTAGTGGCTTATTTTAAACTATAGACCCAAGGGACATGTTCTGACCAAGCACACAGTGCCTGGAACACAGAGCAGTCATTCCCTAAATACTTGTTACAGGAATGAACACAGGAATGCATGAAAGCATGAATAAGTGAATTACAATCTTGACCTTCTATCTGATATCAGCCTACAAAGATAAACCATTGCTCCATATTATTTTTGTCTGTCTTAGAAAAACAATATAGGATAGCCTAAGTATCACAGGCTTTGGAATTGGACAGATATAAGTTTGATATCCAAGGTGCATCTCAATTAGACGTGTTCCTTAACCTGTATGAGTCTTATCTATAAAATGGGAATAGAATACTTCCTAACTTACAGAGTTGTTGTGAAAAATAAATCAGACCAAGAATATTAAGTGCCTAGTAAACTGTCTGACACGTATTAGATGTTAAATAAATGCTGGCTGAAAAACAGCTCTGCTTAATGACCTTGTAAAATTCACTGACTTTTCTTCTGCAACATATTTAAATCTACAATGCAAGCCAACCCCTGGGATAAGGAGTTCTAGAAGGTTCTCACCAGCTATGGAAAGTCCTGCTTCTTTCTTTGCAAGTAAAAATGATTTCTTCTCCTTCACTCCAATTTAGTGATTAGTTCTTACGTTTTGGATGGCTTCTCTTTGTTTTCAGGTTTGGTCTTTTTTCTTTTTTTTAATCTGCGAAGTCCTGTTTTCCCAATGGCTATGAGATGGAGATTTGGGGATCCTGTTTCACTTTGAGTGATGCTTCACCCAGAACACATTTCTTAGATGTGTAAGAGGAGAGAGATGTGACACACACGGGTCCTGGACCACACCCCACGAAGACCTGCATTGTTGCACCAGGAGAGAGCCGTTCACTGCATCAGTGAGGGGGATTCCTTTGTGGTTTCTTCACCCCCATTAATCACGTGTGACTAGAAGGAGATGTCTTTGACATCTCTCTGCAGACACGGTCAAGAACACTCGTCAGGGGTTGTTGCAGGTGTTAAGGATGTTCTCACAGACTCCCGAAGAGCCTTGTAGTGAGAGGTGTTTCTCAGGAACCTAGGGCCACCTGCAAAGGCTGGTTAGTAATCTGAGAGAAAATAAGCCACGTAGTATTATCAGGATTCCCCGTTTTTAACAACCAAGAAAGGGTGGTTTATCTACAAGGAAGCTTTCGTGGAACTAGAAGAATGTGAAAGAATGGAGGGGAGACCATGCAAGAATGTAGGCAAAGAAAACCTGACATCAGGACAGCACTCTGGCCAGTGGAAAATGGCAACATCCAAGTTCAAGTGGGAGTGTTCTCCCCAGGGGCTCTGACCCCTCCCCTAACATAAACATACTCATGAGCCTCTCACTCCAGGAGACTCTAAAAGGCCCCTCTCCTGAGACACTGATCTCTGCTTAGGCTGCATGGGCCCTAATTTTTGCCTGGTGTGAACATTTTGTGGTTGTAGAGGCAACATTCCCTAAACTTGGGTGTTTCCCAGACATTTTCATACCAGGTGCCATTGCTCTGTCAGCATCCTGAGGAGCCAGAAGTAGCTGCTCAAGGCGGAGGCCACCTCTCAAGCCTCCTTGACCTCAGCAAGCACTGATGAGACAGATACCCCAAGGCAAACCATAGCCCTTTTCCACAGACTACCTGTTGGGATGCTATCCCACACTGCTCCTGTCTCTACACTTTTCCCCACAAAGAAAGAATGGAGCAGAAGCCTGGAGGAAACCCACAAAGTCAGTGGGACAAAGGATTGAGGTCCAAGAAGAGTGGAGGATGCCAACAATAGCACCACCACCAACAATGTTTATAGACTAATGTGTGTAGGCTCTGGGCTGGTTGTCTTAACGTGGCTTGCCTCAGTTTTGGAAACAATCATGTGACAAAGGTGTTGTCATTATCCCCATTGTAGAAAAGATGAAGATAAAGATAAAGGTTGGGTACTTTGCCAAAGTGACACAAATAATGAGTGATGATCCTGGTATTAGAAGCCCATAAGCCTATGTTTTTAACTGTGACATGGCTACTTTGTGAGCAAGAAAGGGACAGCACAGTGGTGGTGGGTAGGTAAATGCCTCTGGCGTTGATCTAGGAGGTGATTTAATTGCAGCCCAGCTGTGGGAATGAGGACATGGAGAAATTTCGCACAGAGTTTCACACCCTGCCTCGTTTTTGCCTCCTCTGGAATGAAGCAAGTAACAAGCAGTCTGTAGCTGTAGCTCGTTTTTAAGAGGTTTGGGGGGCTAGCTATCCCAAAGAGGATGGAGACAGGCGAATGTTTGGGGAATCTCACGTTCAAAATGCAAGGTTGTGCTTTCTCTCAGGAAGTGAGAACACAAATAGAAACATGCCTCTAATGAGAAAGTACCCACAGCCACCAGGTGCCCCTCCCATCACACCAGGCAGCTGAGCTCCCATCCTTTGGCACTCTGGCTTCTCTAACAATCTTCCCACCATTTCCATCTGGCCAAAGGAGAGCTATCAGAAACTGAGGAGCCTCATCTCCATCTCACTGAACGTCAGACTTTGAATGAGGACCACTCAGCAAAACTTGTCCTCTCAACCCTGAGATGGAATACTCAGAGAATACACAAGGATTTCTCAATGGAAAATTTCAGAACAAGGGCACAGAGAATCCTTTCTAACCAGCAGCACCCGGTGAGTCTGAAGGCACTGTTAGAAGAAGTCAGGCCTTCTCCAGCTCAGTCCTGTGTTGGAGACACAAACTGAAAACATAGTCCTGGCTTCAGGTGACTCACTCATATTATCAGCCTCACTGTGTGTGGAGCACAGACTGAAAGCTGTGGGAATCAGACCAGTGCATTGCAATCTACCTGAACAGTTTTGGAGGACAAGGCAGGTTGCAATTCTTGTCCGCAAGAAAGGTCCCTTTTGTAGATTCCGAAACCATCTCAATCTGAGAGCAATTTTGTACGTAATAATGGGCAGTGGACTCCAAGGAGTCTCATAGTCAGTGTATGAGGTCCCTTTCGGTTTTGTTTCTGGTCATTGCTCCTATGTAAGATTATGTCCAGAGGCCTGAAGCATGGCTGTGTGCTTAGCAACCTGTAGGATCCTGACCCAAGTTTGGCTCACAGTTCTGGGGTCATCAGATATCCATTTCCACAAAGGGCATAAACACGGGGGCAGCCAAACTGTGTGTCTAATCAGAGATCACATCCTTCACCCCACACAGGTGAGCACAGACCATTTTAGGCTGCAGAGACCTCTCAAGGTCAGGCTCCAGTGCCGCTCTCAGGCTTGCTTCAGAAGAGTCTGGCTGCTGTCTCCCAAGACTCAAAGATCACACAGCTTTGCTTTCTCTCCTCCGAGGGCTGATCAAGAGGCTTAAGCTGAAGCAGGAGGGATTTGGGGTTCGAGCAGCTTTTGAGGATGCCTTGTGAGACCTGATTTAAAAAGGTTGAGGAGCTTCATCTTCTCCAGGGGCTTATGGGAAGGTCCACTGGCTATCTTTTGGGGGAGTTTGAGAGCATCTTACCTGGAGGAAGGGTGTGGGCTGGGAGTCCGGAGAAGAAGAGCTCTATCCCTCCCTTCAGGTAGGGAGGCCAGTGGCAAATAAATACCAGAACAAAATTAACTTTTTTGAATGTCAAGAAAGGGGCAGTCTGTCAGGGGCTCCAACTCAGAGCCTTTACTCTGAGGCCTGGACTCTGAGCAGGAGGCCCTGATGCAATCCCAGCCCCTCCTCTGCCCTCCCTTTCTTTTTCTACCTTCCCCTCTTCCTCCCCTTTGCTGGCAAGGCTGTTCCCTGGCAGAACCCAGACACTTCAGCCAGGAAGAAGAGCTGTGGAGGTGATCAGATAGAGGGGACATCATGTGAAGGAAGGCCCAGGAGCGTGTGCAAGACTGTAGTGCATTTAGCTATGCCAAAGAGGGCTAACTGTGGTACGCCAGAGTGGGTGTTAGTGTGTCTGGAGATAAACAAATAAAATAACGGGTCAGTGGTGAGGTCAAACTTCTGTGTCCACTGGGATCTGAAGCTGATTGCAGGAACAAGAATTTCCATGAGTCAGGTAAGGATTGTCAGCCCATCTATACTCAGTAAGGCAACCAGCATTCAGAAGATAAATCTATTTTCTGCTAACAATAATTGCATAAAGGGACCTAGGTGTAATTCTATCTTAGAAGGAAAAGGTTTAGAGTTCAGCTTGTGTGCACTGTTGATAAAATATTCTCCATCCCTTCACCACCACAGGCTCCCTAGGTCTTCCCTGGAAAAAAGGAAGGATCTGTTTCTAGGGATTGGATCATAAACTACCCCCATTCCCACTCACCCACACTTGCAACGCCTACAAGTCGTGTAAATTCCCACATCCCAACTTTTAACCACATACACAATTACACACAGACACACAAGCACCCTACGCATTGATCTGCTAACCACATCCGCACGTAGCATCCACGTAATGAGTTTTTATGCCATGGATCCCTTTGGCAGTCTGATGGAACCCATGAACCCCCTCAGAAAACTGTTTTTAAGTAAGTAAAATCAAATACATAGAATTACAAAGGTAAATAATTATATTGAAGTTCCGTTTTCAAAATATTTTAGAAATGAATCTGTGGTTTGGTAATATTTGTGCTCTTTTATTAAAGCTTTAAATAATATACAATGATGGATTTTATAACTAACGATGTAGAGACTATAAATGATATTTTTATATATCTGTAAGAACTGTAAAATAATATGAAATATCTGATTTCTATTGGTCATAAAATCATAGACACTGTTAGTACTACCATGGATTGTTGCCTACATTGATATTGGAGGTAATGCCACATTCAGCTGGAAGTTAATTTAGTTGGAATTAGATAAAGATTTAATTTTCTTTTTCCCCTTCAAGTTCATGGACCCTCTGAATTCTTTCCAGGGACCCCTTAAAGATCCATGGATCCCAGGTTAAAAGTTACCTGGACTTACCTATCATACATACTTACAATTATATAGCAATAAATACATTCATTCATCATACTTACAAACACTTATCCACCATTTCACACACACACACACACACATGCACACACACACACACACACATCCAAATCCTGTCTTAATAATCCCCAGCCATCACTCTCACTCATATATAGTTGTATGATGGTAAATGTTTAAAAACCAGATCTCCAGGTAAAAAAAGTCCTGATTTGCAGCATTTGCAACTTCTATGGTGTAAATACTCCCACTGTGGCCAATTTCAAGTTACCAACAGATGTCACTGAACTCGAAGTTGGGCAGAGAGGACAGGCAACACCCCATTCCACCATATAGCGTAGGTGTAAATAACCTCAAGATGCAGAGAAGAGTAAACTGTAAAATAATTACAAAGGGATAAGTTTTAATTATTATTTTCATTCTTATATAATTTATGTCATTGTAAGTACATACAACTTTATTTTTAATAATGGCCAATCTTAACAACCAGCTTACATAGTGCTTAAGTTTAACAATAGCTCTCACAGGCCAGTATAAACCGACTCCAGCACACACCGCTTGTGCCTTCATAGTCATATATATACTAAACCCTCAAGATATTTTCTAGACACAGATTCAATCATCCACTTATTCATTTATGCCCCTGCACCTTCACTCATGAACATACACTCCACTAACACCTTCAGGTGTTTACACTGGTACACATATTCACAACACTTGTATCTGTCCATCTTAACAAGTTGTTCATATATATCCTTGATATACATAACACACATTGCTATTTATACACATTCACAAACTCACAATTCATAGAGGTCCTCAAACTCATAAACCAACCCCAACTAATACCCAAGTTATGACACACTCATTCATACAAACACAGCTAATCCCTACTTATAATTATTCATACACACACCACTCCCATAGACCCTAAATCCCAACTTATCAAAACACACACCCACCTCCCATTCACAAACATTCCAAAAATTCTCAAACAGGTCAATGGACACATCCATATCATTAAATACACTCAAGCACTCACTTAACGCTAAAGGTGCATTCATTACACACATATTCAAATACCCACAGTTTTCCTACACTCCCAATAATGAACACATAACTAACTTCCATTCACGATATGCACATTTGCCAACCTACCACATATATTATTCATATGGACTCGTGTATACAGATCCCCCCATGTCACCTACACACACCACTCACACATTCTTCATATTCTTACACCCTCCTGCTCCCCCAACATCCCCACACAAACACACAGATTGAAACCTGGCATATCCTCCAAGGCAAGACAGCTGTTGGCTCTGAGAGCACTTTAAGAGCTGAGGTGGAGGCCAGGGCTGGCTGGGTGACCTCACACTGATACGTCAGGAAAGAACAAGATAGCAACTTGGCCAGAGAGCCTATCGCCTCTGCAGAGCACAATCCATTAGCATCTCCTCTTTTGCCTTTTGATTTCTGATTCACTGAACTTCAGATCCATTACATCTCTGCCAATAGGAGAGATGAGGCACACTGGGCTGTGACGCAGTCTGGCAGAGAAGACCAAGGAAATTGTTGGTCTGGTACCATTGAAAAGGAAGCCTGAGTCTAACAAACTTCTCCCATGAATGAAAGACCACGGCGCATTGTCCCCACAAGCTGGAGGCTTGAGCAGGTGTATAAGGCATCAGGAGTGTGTAACACACAAGCAGTGTTTGCTTCCCTTCCAAATAACTGCACCCTGGGTCCTGAGATGACACAAAGAGGAGTGGGGAGAGAAGTGTGTGCTGGAATCTATGGGAGGCTCTCTGAGTGGGCCTGGTAGGGGGTTCAGAGAGCCTGTGGTCACAGGTAAGCTGGGCAGTATGGTCAGGAAGTCACATGGGGCCTCCAATTTAAGTATCAGCCCCTAATGGGCCAACCCCTTGTGGTGCAAGTGAGCAACTCACGACTCACATGTGAGAACGCTCGATGGCAGGTCTCTGAGATGGGGCTGGAATCAGGGTCTCTGGTTTTCATCTGGGGGCTTCTCCATCTCAGAGCAAATACTCAGTGAGTATTAATACTTGCCAAATTGAGTTGAGGCCCTGGGAGGCCGTATAATTAGTCCTTCTTCCGGGGAGTCCAGAGCACAGAGCGATTCTGACTCAAATCCTTATGGCCCTGAGGCAGGCGGGGTTGGCCCTGGGAGTCCTGGCCCATCCAGCCGGGGGCCCTGTGTCAGCCTCTAGTTCCATCTGGTTCCATTCCTGTAGCAGCACGGCCTGACTCGTCAAACCAGGGGCCCCTTCAGGGGGCAGTGAGATGGGGGAAGAGTTTGGCTTTGAGCACTTGGCTGAGTTACAGGTGAGCTGAGTAACTCTGGACAATCCCCAACCTCTCTGAGCTTCAGGCATCTCAATAAAAACCTAAGTATTTGTTCCAAGTGACCTTTAATGTTTCTTCTGGCTCTAAGCTTTTGGAATACTTATTACTGAGTGAGGCAGTGAAGTGCCCAGTGTGGAGCCTGACCCAATGTAAAGCCTCATAAACAGTGCCTCTTATTATTTTCTGAATTGAATGAAGACTTGTAGGGGGTTAGGATGAGAGATATGTAAAAAGTATGACTTATAGTCCCTGCCCTCATGTTGCTTACGGTCTAAACTGAGCCCAGGTCACCAGGTAGAGGCACATGGGTAAAAGATGAGACCCGAGGCCTGCCTCCAAGCTACTGTGTGGCCCAAGAGCAGTACCAAATTGATACCATTGTGTGGCTCAGGAAACAGGCTCAGAGTTCAGAGGAGGGAGAGCGGACTGGAGTAACCCAGCAAGTCTCCCTGGGCAGGAGGACTGAGCCAGGCGTTCTGGATGGGTGAAAACTATGTAACAATCAGGACCCTATGGGGCCTTCCCAGAACAGACCCTTTCCCCTGCTTTAGCTTTAGCTCTGCTAAAGCTCCTCTCTGGAATACCCAGATAATAGTATCTGATGCACATTTCCTGAGCTGTTTTACAGATGCGAAAACCTCCACCAAATGGAAGACATTAATACTTGATGACCATAAGCACATAGTCCCCAGGCCTCCTGGCTCCTAAGTATTGATAATGTTAACCCATGTGACACCGCCCTGTTACCTCACTGTCAACCAATCAGAGAATTGTGCATGAGCTGATCGCATACCCTGGGAGGCCCCTCCCTCATCTTGCCTTTAAAAATGTTTTCCTGAAACCCATCAGGGAGTTCAAGTGTTTTGAGCACTAGCTGCCCTGGATTCCTTGCTTGGTGCCCTGAAATAAACACTGCCCTTTCCTTCACCATAACCCAGTGTCAATGGATTGGCTTTGCTGAACACAGGCAACACAGGCAACCCAAGTTTGGGTCAGTGACAATGAGACACACCAAGGAAAGAACTTTGTGGCCTCAGCAAACTGTCCTCCCAGGGCCCGTGGAAAGGTTGAGGTCCTGAAACAGGGAGAGAGACCAATCTATATTCTTCATTTATTGAATTGCTTACACAACCAGCATTTATGAAGCACTTGCTTTCTGACAAGCACTGCTATTAAATGCTGGGGAGGCAGGGCATAAAAATAAGAATGACAGGGGCTTCCCTGATGGCGCAGTGATTGAGAGTCTGCCTGCCGATGCAGGCGATGCAGGTTCGTGCCCCGGTCCGGGGGGATCCCACGTGCTGTGGAGCGTCTGGGCCCGTGAACCATGGCCGCTGAGCCTGCGAGTCCGGAGCCTGTGCTCCACAACGGAGAGGCCACAACAGTGAGAGGCCTGCGTACCGCAAAAAAGTAAAAAATAAAAAAAATAAGAATGACATAGTTCTTGTCCTCAAGGGGATTTGCTTTCCTAGAAAAGTCAGACTCATAAACAGGTGCTTTCAGAAGTAGAGAAGGGCTCACGGAGGCAAGTGTAAGTGTGACAGAAAAGGGAAGGAACCACTCTCTGTATCTTACCCGGGTGGGGATTCAAGCAGGGGTAAGTTTGGTGAGGGAATAACAATGATAACTAACCCTTATGAAGTGTTTGCTATGTGCCCTAAGCAGTCTACATATATTACCCCATGTAGTATGCATGCCTGCCATGTACTCTTCTTATATACAGAGGAGGAATATTTTGAAGCAGGAATGGGGAAAATTGGTAACTGGGAAGCTCAAAGTTAGAGCTGGCGCTGTGGGGCTGAAATTTCAAACAGTACAATCCAGAGGTCTCTGCCCCTGTCCACTTTCCCCTCTGCTGCTGAGTTTCCCAGATGCAGCATCTCCCACCCCGCCACCGCCCGCCCCTTGGCAAGAGGCGGGGCCCCTGTCCCGGTCAGTGCCATCCGTGGGTGAATCTTCCTCTCCGCATGCAGGACGCACTCGAGTTGCACAGGGCCTGCTGAAGGCCCACTCGCTCCACACATAATGGGGATTCGAATTCATTAATGCACTACAAATTAAAGTATTAATAACGGCTGCGGAGTTGGAATGAGAGCCAAGGAAGGGAATCAGGCATGGACCGCCCCTCCCGCGTCCCCACCCAGCGGCATTGTTCCAGCGCCGGCAATCCTGAGCTCTTTAATATGCTGTGACAGCCGCTGAAGTGACCCCAGACAATAAACAGGGCCTCCTAGTTAAGTATTAATCTACCAAAAGAATGACCTTCATCCACTAAAGAAGGGATGTTTTTAAAAACCTCGCGAGTGGAGGAAGGCTCATTTGTTCGCTCATTTAGCATATTAAAAGGATATTATTGCTACAAACAAGAAATCTAAATGAGGCCTGGGCAGGAGCCGTGGATAACACTCCTGATTAAAGGTGCAGAGTAAGGATGAACACGGGAGGCTGAATTCGTTATTGTTCACCAACATGGCAGGACCTGGCTGCTGGGAGCATAAGAGCTGTGAGCCGAGGCCGGGACCGCAGACGCTGTCCAGGAAGAGAAGGGCCAGCGTCCGGGGCACTGCCCACGCCGCCCCGCAGGGTGGGGGCTGGGGGAAGGGGTGTCAGCGGCGACCTCAAAGGAAGGACCCCAGTGAGGTTGCCTCGGGCGGTTCCCTGGAGCGACCACAGCCTCCGTTGGCATCTCTCATTCTGCCTCTGCCGGTCAGCACTGTGGACAGTTCCTTTCCCGGGAGCCCCTGTAGTTCTCCCATGGTTGATTTCATTCTTAGTCACGGGGAAAGAGTCCAGCAGGGAGTGAGGACAGAGAAGAGAGGGGGCTGATTCATCTCTCTCGGACCCAGGATAAGGGCACCGCCTGAGATTCCATACGAGAAGCTGGGCTGAGGAACAAGGTGTCTCCTCTTTTAGCCCGTGGCAGTCTGTCTGGGGAAGATGGAACCTGGGTGAAGCTCTGGAGCAGAGGGAGAAGAGAAATATAATTGAAGGAAAGAAGCAAAGAGATACAAATGTAACACTCACATTCAACAAATATAGGGGGAAGGGAGCTCTGCCACTTACCTGGTACTCCATTAGGTTACATGGGGGACTGACAGGTGACTAGATATAATCACATAGATCCAGCCCTAGGGATTTACCATCAATGGAGGGAGATGGGAATGACTCACATTGGTGAATAATAATAATTGTGGTGAAATTACAGAATTAATTGAATACAGGATTGAATTGAATTAATGTAGAATTACAGAAATAAAAGGGGAATTTTATTATCCTAAGAGCTGACAGTGCTGGCACTTTCTTCTCTGGACTATGTTGTCCTTGAGTACAGGGACTGTGTTTGCTTATCTCTATGTCTCTGTCATTGAGTATAGTTCTTGACACACACTAGATGCTGTGGCAGAGACAACGCTATTTGTTCTCCACACAGCTGCCTCTTCCTGGGCTAAGAAGGAGGAACATTTCTCGTCCTCCCTTGGAGTGAAATTGGAAGCATATGACTAAATTTTGGCAAATGGAAACACAGGAGTAGGAATGATGTGTCACTTGTGGTCCAAGACATGGAAGACGCAATTTACCTCACCATTTCTCTCTTCCCCTGACTGAGCAAACTTGGCCAGTAAGTGATGAGAGGAGGCATCACAAAATGGAGGAAGCCTGGATCCCTGAGTCACTGGAAGGGGAAGGACCCTGACCACTGTACATCAGACTCTTCAGACTTCTGTTGTGTTGTACCACTGAGATTTAGGGGCTTATCTATTGAGGCATAAAAATTATTTATCCTGATTAATAAGTGAAGTGCTTAATAAATATTTGTTGAATTAATAAATGAATATTCTCCTTTAATCCTCACAATAACTTTAACATAGATACAGTTATTTCCATTTGACAGAGAAGGAAAGAGATTCAGAGTTAAGAAGTAACAGAGTCGGGAGATAAATTTATGTCTTCAAATTCCATGCTCTTCTTACTACACCTGCCTGCCTTTCAAGAATATGGTCTGATGTATATTTTATGTGAAATTTACCAAAAGTTACCTCAGTGTAATAGAGGTTAGGGACTTTCCAAATGAGAGGGCCCCCTGGTCATCATTGCTCTCAGTACAGGGTTGCTATCTTGGATGTCATTAAGGTTTTCTGAATTCGAGCACTTCAATAAAGAACTTCAGCCACATGTTTTCTCTCCTTGGGGGAAGGGGATTTTTATCCTTCCATTTCCCTGCTCAGGAAAGAAAGATCTCCTTCCCACAAGCAGATGGTCAAGATCACCCTCCTTGTAGAGATTGACCCATGCTGACTTTTGCATCTCAGTTCTAAATAGATTTGTCAACCACGCAACAGTGTTTGAACCTCTGGAGCCTGCCTGAACTTAGGAAGCATGAAAATAGCTGAAGATAAATAATAACAAACTGACTCACACTGTGAATCTTCTCCTCTACTTTTCCACAGCCACAAAGAAGGCAGACGGTAGTGTGAGAAGGGAGAAGACCTCCACCTCAAGCCAAGAGGGAAGGTGTTCAGGATATAGCAGGAAAGGGAGGTGACTGCAGGACTGGAAATAAGTGAAACTTCTGAGAGGAAAACTAATAAGAATCAATCACAATAGATAAGATTAGTTATCTGTAGAGAAATCCAGAAGGCAAGATTGGATTGTCCTCTGTCTCCATTCGGTGTCTCTCTCCCTGGCTCCCGGGGAGATCTGGGTATTCAGTTCAGCTGGAAGAATAAACTTTTATTGAGTAAAGACTATGTGCCAAGCATGGTACCAGATGCTGGGGACACAGATATGAGTAAGAAGGATCAATAACCCTCACACCCAGACTGTATATCAAATGAAGCATTGCTGCAATCCTGGGAATTGCCCCCAGGGCTGCTGCTAAACCTCATGGTGCCTTGGTACAATGCAGAGTTGCTCAGTGGCTCCCCTAGTGGCCAAATTCCCCTGCCCTAAAAGTCCTTTCTCTTCCTCACTCTCCATCCTTCCCTTTGGGATTTGTGTTCCCTTGGGATCTGCAGCTATCTGAAACTCAAAACCACACAGTCCCAGACATTAGAGATGGACAAATCCAAAGAGATTGTTGTCACCCAGATTTCCCATCTTAAAGATGAAGAAACAGATGCAGAAAGTGAGAAATGACCTAACAGAGGTCACTCTTTCCTGAAAAAAACAAGATGATGGCTCATGTGTGTTAACATTTAAGCCAAAAGATGTATTAAAGCATTTTAGTAAATTAATCAATGATGGACGGGTAGAGGTGGGGGTGGGGAGGAAAGTTGATTGCTCCGCTTAGGTGAGTTCAGTATATGTTATTTGGGTCCCCTCCCTGACTTGTGTCCATCCTCCTTTCCACTCCCTTCCCTTGGTTCCAGGTCCCCTCTAACTCTCATTTCTAAAGCAATTTGAATTCAAAGACCATAGGGAAATTGGAGCTTGGGAGAGCTCCCCTGGCTGAGAAATTAGTCAATCTAATTACCCTCTCATACTGTATTTATCTCAATGGAAAGGGCTGCCAATGGTCTGTCAATGACAGACAAGGTGAGTGTGAAGTAGCGGCAAGTGGTTGGGGTCTTAATTGTGTGATCTGCCTTAGGGACATGTCATTCTGGAGTTGTAAGACTGGGTCATCTCCATCCTGACACTCTTCGTTCAGTCCCCTTGCTATTTTGCAATTCCATGGCAGACAACTGGGTGACAACTCACTCATAGCCATTCCCTGGGGGTTCCAGCCAGGCTCAGCGGCTACCTACTCCAGGATGCCTTCCCTGACCCCCACTCCAGTCCCCATGATCCCCCATGTGCAACATGTGCACACCTCCCTCACAGCACTCACCACGTGGCACTGCCATTCCGTTCCTGTGTTTTCTCCCCCACCAGCCTGAAAGCTTTCTTGAGAAAGAGCCCAGGCCATCCTGGTCTTCATGTCTCTGGCACTAGCACAGGTCCAATGCACAGTAGTTACCTAATACATGTGTTGACATCAAAGTAAAATGCAAGTCAATTCCCAGTTTCTAGAGTCTTACCCTTGTTCTGATGCTTCACCTGGCTCTGCCCTGTAAGCCTAGAGTAGGTGCTACTGGAAAGCCAGGTCTGTCAAGATATTGTGCCTAGGGCTTCACATACAACATCACAACCCTGAGGGGCAGGCTTTATGATCTCATCTTCATTTGAAGAAACCAAGGTTCAGAGGAGTTAAGTGACTGGTCTAAGGTGTCACAGCTGGTCAGTACAGAAGCTAGATTGGAGCACTGGTCTATCTGACTCTACAGCCTGTGCACCTTCATAGACCATACCCTGACTTTGATGGCCCAGCCTGTCCTGCTCACAGCACCGTTTGAGACTGTCAACACAATTTGTGGCCTCAGCCTCACTCACTCATTTTCTGTGATGCCATAAAGTCACATACCACCTAGACTGGACTTAACAGCTTCATTTCCCAGGGACATCTGTCTCTGCATATCGTCCCTGCTGTTTTAAAAGCACCCCCATCAGATGAGTCTGAGCATCACTGCTCCAACTGCCCGCAGCTGCTCTGCAGGATTTCACATGGACTTTCTCTTAGATTCTGGCCCTTGGTTCCTCCTGAACTTTCGTGGCTTAAACACAATAATGATCAACAAAGAAGAGAGCTGCCTGCAATAAGCACCCAGGAAAAAAATTCCCTGCCATTATCTCCAGAGATCAAAGAGAAGATCTTACCTCTGTTATTCTAGAAGATCCTAGGCTTGGATCTGTTTTTCGTATCTTCCCATAAAATTCCCTGACACTTGATTTATCTACTTCCTGCTGACCACTTCATTAATTTATTTATGCTTTCATCTTTAAAATATGTATAGAATTAAGACTCATGTTAAGTTTGGAGTCATCCAGAAATTATCTCTGTTCACACTTTCTTCAGGCACCAGGCAGCCTCATCCCTTCCCTTTGGAATCTCAAAATTCAGTGGACATGCGCACGCGCGCGCGCGCACACACACACACACACACACACACACACACAAACTGAGAATAGAGATAGAGCAAAAAGAAACAGGTTTATGGAGGGGAGGAGGAGAGAGGCTGGGCAGAAGAGAGGCGAGGAAGGAGATCCTGGGTGGAGCTACAGATTGAAGGAATTCCAAGGTAGAGGTTAGAACAAGGGTCAAAGTGGTGAGAATGAGAGGAAGTCTCCTTGGGGTCCTTCTGGCATTGGAGAAATACACAAAGAACCAGGGGCTAGAAAAAAAAAAAGAACCAGGGGCTGCAACTGCAGAGGGTGTGAGGTCATGAATTTTGCCTGCTGAGTGTCTGGTTTCCCAGGCTGAGAATTCTATTCTGCTCACAAGAAAGAATAAAGACTGTGTCCCTGAGAACACCTTCAATTCAGGATTAGGGTGCCAGGAAGATAGGGGTTCAAGAGAGATGGAGAAAACCTTAGTCCATTTGCAATGGAATTCCAAGAGGTTTTAAATATAGAGTGATGATATTCAAGGAAAGATAAGGAACTCAGAACCTGAATACTGGAAATAACTCTATTGCAAATATCCACATTTTGCTAACAGACCGGACTGTTCCAGATGTCAAAAAAGAAGCAGTCTGCACAGGTGATGGATTTTTCCCGTGGATATGGGAATCTGTGTCACAATTAACCTCTTGATGAGAGATTTCTCTCAAGTAAGTTTTAGTTGACAGGTGGTAAAACCTGGACAACTGGCAAGGATTGACTGTCAACTGGAGAAGATGAAGCCGTTCATCCTTTCTCTTCCTGCCTCCTATTTGATCTTTCCCCCTCCTTCTTGTCAAATACTTTTAGCCTCCAAATACTCATTTCCAATGTCCTTCTAGAAAACTTTCCCTGACCTCTTTCCTCCTCCCCCCACCTTCTGTTTGGGTTGAGAACCTCTCCTCTGGGCTATCACAGCATGGTGTGCTGTGATTATAAAAACAGCACTTAGCACATTGCGTTATAACCTCTCTCCTCCTCCACCAGACTGCAAGTCCCTTAAGGGAAGGAACTCTGTTTTACTCCATACTTTGCTTTAGTTTCTAGTATGGTGCCTGTTACATCATAGATGTCAGATAAATATTTCTGAATGAATGGATAAATGAATGATCACAGAACTACGAATCTGGTCTAGTAGTTCTCCACTATTTTGTATTTCAATATAGGGGCCTGGGAATAGCATAGACATATTTTAGAAATTAAATTATTCAAAGGAGTACTAAACCAGTCAGCAAAAATCTATTTTGCAGTCACCACTCTAGTACAAACATGTCTCGCCATCTTTATACAAGTGTCCAAAGCCACTGCATTGCTCACTGTTTGACTAGAAACACTTGCTATTAAGACTGCTCTCCCTGGAGGGGCAGGGGTCTCACACATCTCACACATGCTCTTCCTTTGGGGCCAGGTTAACTTCACATGGCACCTCGTACTTGGACATGTTATTCACAGGAAGTCATGCCACCCTCTACACCGTGTAACAAACCGGTGCTGTTCAACATCACATCTGCAGGTGTCACATTAATATTGAAAGAGACATTGATAAAGCTCCCTTAGGGAAGGAACCACCCATCTTGTGGGTCCCCAGAGGATACACAGGCAAGGATGGAAAAAGCAGCCCTGTGACGGAGCAGTCAAGACGTTCCCAAACTTCTTCAATGATGTCCCTTGGGGCAAAAAAGGCAGCAACGCTCTGGCTTGAATTCTTTGAATTAACAAAAAGATAGACACAATATAGAACTCTTGCAAATAATCTTTCTAATTTCTGGTGAAGAACAAAGGAAATTGTAAGGCTACTGTGTAAATTCCCCACTACTACCCTTCTTAGAAGCAAGGAGTAATTGTTTCAGGGAAGAAGTTAAGATGTGAAGCTCTACATGCTTGCTTTATGGCTCTTAGCGCTGGAAATGCATTTTATCTGGGTGGCAGGTTCAGTGAGGTGGGGAAGGAGGCTGTGTGGGATCCAGGGAGAGAGAAACCTGGAGCTGGATATTTAGATCAGGCTATACCTTAAATGATAAGGATAAAGTGGTTTTTAATGTTTCCAGCCAGGCCTCCCAAAACAGGAGAGCAAAGGAGCATTAAGAGCAGAATCCATACCTATGAAAGAGCCACAGGCTTTTGAAATGTTGATCATGACGGAGGCTGCAGGGCAAGCTCATGAATGCTACATCTGAGGCACTGCCTGCGTCTCCCGTGGCCAGCATGTTGAAACCCAACATCTGGGAACAGCCTACAGAAGATTTTACTTCCAGCTACTTGCATCAGGGAGGGAAGATGGTAGTGGAGTGTGCCGTGGACACACTGCAGTAGATTCACATAAGTAGTTGTTGAAAAGGTAGATTCTAGACGCCACCTCACAGCTACTAGAGAACCTCTGAGGATAGGGTCTGGAAATCTGCATTTAACTAGCTCCCCAGGAGATGCTTATGCACACTGAAATTTGAAATTCAATGGTTTAGTACTTAGGAGAACACATTTTGGGGTAGGAGAGACTGAAGCTTTACACCCATTGACTGCATGACTTTGGGAATTTACTTAACCTCCCAGTCCTCAGTTTCCCACCTATAAAATAAGAATAATAGTAATATCGATGTTCAGGTCTGTTACACAGATTCAAGGAAATATTGAATGTAAAATGTTTAGCATAGAGCCTGATACATGGTAATATGTGGAAACAATTATTATATAACAATTACTGTAGTCTTTTTTGGGTGAACAAAATGAATGCACATGAAATAATTACAGACAGCTAATAACCAGGTGACCTGATGTGCCCAGAGCCATCATGAAGGAAAACCTTTTCCCTTGAAGTATGCCTCATTTATTCTCATGAAGAAGGCACACTACATCTTTTGCTGTTTCTCCTGCTGGGGTGACAGGCTTGTTGCTACAACTTTCATGTGATTCCTCTAGGGAGGAATCTTTGGCTGAGGGACTGCAAGTATCTACTTTGGAACCCAACTGGCAGGAGTTGAATGTCTGTGCCCTCACTTACTAGCTATGAAGATAATAACAGTCCCTACCTCACATGACGATGAGGTGACATAGTCCACGTAAAGTGCTTAGTTCAGTACCTGGCACATAGTAAGTGCTTATTAAAAGTAACTGTTTTTAATGGTATAGGGGCTTTCAGAGCAAACCAATCATTCCCAGGGGGACATACTCTCACTCAGCAAATGAATTCTGAGTTCCTCCAATGTGTCTGGGGTGTTTCTTGTTTCCGTGAGCAGTGCAAAGAAAGACTATTCTTTTTCTTCTAAAACAAGAAAAATCAAGAGATTATTATATGGCAAATATCAAATGAATAACATACAGTGAACAATAGAACCTTTGGATGGAGACAGACCAAGGAAGGTTTCCAGAGCAGGGACAGACACTTCTGAACAAGGGGGAGTGGTCTTGAAAAAGAAGAGCTGAATCAGAATTAAGGTGAAGAGGACGTACGCAAATTATGCATCCATGTAAAGAATGTATGACTAGAGGGTAGACTCATACAGTTACCTTCAGAAGTCACTGCATTCTGACACAGAGGTTGGCTCCATGCCACCAGAAAGGGATGCAGTTATCAAGACTATGGAAGGGTGCAGGTGCACACAATATATCAAGAAGACTGCTCTCAGTGGCAATTTCAGATCTGGAAGAAGAGCCCATAGACAGCACACATATACTTTTTCCTTTTCCTTTTGTCCCCATGCTTTCCCTTATTTGTTTTTTAGGGAGAGGAAGGGGAAAGGGAATTGAAAGTGGAGAAACTATCTTGACACTGCAGCTGCCACAGATACCCTGCACCTGCCACCCCCATCTCCCCAGCCCCTTCCAATACAAAGGCATAACCTTGAATTTGCTGATTCAGAAAGGATCAAGAGGACAGAAAGAACAGAGAACTGAAAGGGAAGAAAGAAGAAAAGGAGGGAAAGAGAGAAAGATGGTGAGAAGCCGAAAGAAGAGAAGTAAGAAAAGAACCACGGACAAATGTGCCATCTACTGCACTTTGGAGAAGTTACAAATGATGGCGTGGATTTAGGTGGGGTGGTTGGTACTACCACCATCTGGGTTTCTGCCGTTTTCTCCTCACCTTTCATACCTAGAAACACTGCCTGAGATCGCCTGGAAAGACACAAATACACAGCCTTTTTAAAATTCATGAACTCGGTCACTCATTCATTCATTCACAAGTATTTCCTAAGGGCCTCCTATGTTCCAGGTACTGTGCAGAAACTGGGAATATAAAAAGGAGCAAGGGTGGTTTCTACCCTTGTTTTATTCACCCATCAGGTACTTTTTGGACTGAATGCTGTAGCTTACACTGTGCTGGGTAATGCAGAAAATACAAAATAATTTTAAGACATATTCCATAGTCTCAGGAAGCTTACTGTCTGCTGAGGAAATAATAAAAATGTAGCTGAGTTAATTACCTCCACTGAATAACTCCAGTCCTCAGTGATTTTTCATTTGTCTGTACTCTCTTGTCTGTTCACTCATGGCAGACTTAGCACACACTACCTTGTATTGTTGTTTATCTGCTTATGCATATATTTATTTTATTCTACCCAAGGCCTGTATCAGTTAGTTTATGCTGTTTAACAAACTATTGCAAAACTCTTTGGCTTCAGATAGCAACCATTTATTTATTCCATGATTCTATGGGTGGGCTATTTGGATTGGGCTCAGCTGGGTGACTCTTCTGGTCTTGGATGTGTTCATTCAAGTATCTACTGTCAGATGCTGCTCTGCTAGGCAGTTCTATTTCTACAGGTTAGATGGGTGTTGACCAGGACATGAAAGGTATCTTGGCAACATGGTCTTTAACCTTTTGGCAGGTAGGCCTGGGATTATTCACAGCACCACTTGGCAGAGTTCCCCAAGAACTAGTGGAAATGTGCAAATTTTCCTGAGGCCTGGGCTCTGAATAGGCACATTTTCACTTTCTATTAGCCAAAGCAAGTCACAGGGCCAGTCCAAAATTAAAGGGCAGCAAAATAGACTCTATCTTTAAATGGGAATAGCTGGCTGCAAAGACACATTGCAAAGGGATGGTTACAGGAAGGGCTACTGAAGTCAGTACCCCTAAGGGGATAGCTTGCCCTTACTGATGCTATAGGAGTAAAAAGCCAGTCTTGGGAATCAGGGAAGGCCTCCCTAAGGAAGAACATTTTCAAAGTTGAGATTTGAAGGATAAATAGGGGTTAGCTAAGTGGAGAGCATTCCGGTCAGAGAGAACTGTCTGTGTAAACTCTGGACATTGGAAGGATCCTGGGATATTCCTGGAAGAGACATAATGAGTCAGGTGGGAGAAAGGCTGGGCTGAGGGAGGAGTGGGGAGACGGTGCTGCAGGGCTAGGCAGGCATCACAATTGAGGGCCTTGTAAAGCTTGATAAGGAATTTGGACATTATCCTGAGAGAAATGGGAAGTTATTAAAGAGTTTTAAGCAGGGGAGAGGAATGATGAGGCTTGTGTTTCTGAAAGATCCCTTGGACTGCGGTATGGAGAATGGATTAAGGGAGATGAAGAGGAAGCAGGAATAATAAAGTCCTATTTTAAATTTGCAAATACCTCTGGCAAGATTAGAGGGTTGTCAGCTACTTACATTTTAAGGGCAGGATGCAGGACAGAGATTCTCCCCCCTGACTCTGATCCGTAGGAGGAGGGAGTACCCAGCTTCCTAGCAATGTGTAACTCCCGCCCATATCTTATGCAGGAAGAAGAATAGAAAGTTCAAAGATGAAGTTTTTTTTTTACCTTTCTATTAGCCGAACTAATCATTTGCCTTTAAGTAAGACATTTCATTTTGATTAAAGTAATAACCATGAATAAGTAAAAAGAAATTAATTTCCAGAAGGACATTCAAATCTAAAGGGTTTCATTTCCTGTCGGGACTGAGGTTAATCCAACTCTTACCTCTGCTGACATCTAATGGGAGTGACCATTTATTGAGCTCCCACTATATCCCTGGCAATTTACACAGTTTATCTTGCATGGTGTTTATGATGACCTCCTTAGGGAGATGCAATTACACCATCTTACATGTCCAAGGTGACACCTGGATGAGGGCAGAGCTGGAGTGTGAAGAAATTCCTCTGATTCTAACATCCATGGTAGCTCACCATCATTCCCTGAATCTTGCAAAGTGCCAGGCATGGGGTTAAGTCCTTGTTTTGCTTTATCTTGTTTCATCCTCCCAACAACCCTTTGAGACAGGGCTATTATCTTCTCCACTCTACTGATGAGGCAAATGAAATTCAGCATAGTCGCCTGGCTTGTTCAAGGCCACAGAGCCAGGTCTAACATCAGAAGGTATGTTTTTAACCAAACACACTGCTTCCCTTGTTCTTCTAATATGTATACCATATGGTCATGGCAATGTTGGATTCTCTTAAATAAACATTCCCTTAATGTTCCTAATTGCCATGTAAACAAAGCTTTGCATGATTGATAGGGTGAGTCCCCCCACATCCCCCTCCTCATCTCCCACATCAGCTATAAGCTCCTGGATGGCAGGGTCTGTGTCTTAGACCACCCTCCATCCTCTCCAGTACCTAGCTGTGCAGATGCAGCCCAGAATTGTACTCGATCTGGGCTGGTTCTCCCCAGGTGTTGTGCCATCTTTACTCACACATGTGGAAATGCTCGCAAGCTGAGTTTTTTGAGTGAGTCCTACTAACAAGCTGGTCAGGCAGGAAGCCTGCCCCTCCAGCTGCATCTGCACAGGGATGGATCAATGCCAAGCCAGTCCTACCCCTTCCTCCCCCCAGCGCCGAGGTGTCTTGGGGAGCTGGGGGCTGCCCTTGGACGCTGCTGTTCCTCCATGTCGTCAGTCACCAGCCTAAGAGAGGCCAGGCTCCAGCTCCTCAGGCCACAACATTGAGAGGAATAATGAGTTGCTTTGGGGAAGGCAAGAATTTTCTGATTGGAAGACATATGGGGCTGTCACAGTGACAGATGGACACCAAAGCCCCTTCCCTACTACACTGTCCCAATGACCTCTACTCTCACTCCCAGGTCTGTCTGTCCCTTGATGCTGATTGGGGATGGCTGGGTGGTCATAGAGTGGAGCAGGAGACCATGAAACCACTGAAAAAAGGGATAAACCATAATGTTCTGGAGGGACATCATCTGAGTGTTAGCTTTATAACTCACATCAACAAGCCCCTTGGACCCACTTCATTTATCTGCATCATGAGAGAGTTAGACTTTGACATTCAGGAATGTAGTTTCCATCATCCATAAACTGTGGACAGTGAAAATGCCTATAATTTTAGGCATGATGGAGAGAGTCCCAGCCTTGAAGTCAGAAGATTTGGGTGAAAACCAAGCTTTAGTTACTTGACCTCTCTGAGCCTCCATTTACTCATGTATGAAGAGAAATAATAAATGCATTTCTCACAGGATTCTTGTGAGCATAAAATGAGGCACATGTATATGAAGTGCTTAACGCAATATCTGGTCAAGGATAGATGTTCTGCCAAGCATTTATCGATTTGGTATTGAGTTTCAATGAGGCATTGCCATTAAACTGAAAGACACCATGCAGAGTTGACTGTTAGCATCTGGTGCTAGTCTAAGGGTCATGTCAGTATTCGTGCTGGTATTGGGAGTGTTATCTCTTAGGTATCTTTCAACCTTTAAAGACGAAGATCTCCAGAAGGAAAGATTGGTGCTTAATAATCATCTGGCCTAACAGTCTGAAAGGTGGGGGGCTCTGTATCCCCAGCTCTGCTCTGTGTCTCCAACACTGTGCAGGAGACTGTGGATCTCTGTTCTGCCCAAGGCAGAAAGTGACTGAGAAAGCGGCTGACAGGGACACTGGGAAAAACAGGGAAAGGAGGCAAGAACAATGCATCAAGGACAGGAAGACAGGGTTTAGGGGGCAGAGAGAGGCGGGTCTGCTCTGCCAGTGCTAAGGAAGCTGTTGCCTCCAAAAATGGATCTGTGCACTTAGATAACCCCAAGTCGAGGGTGAAGTCAGAGGGGCCAGAGCACAGCTGGGGTGAGCAGTGGTGGATGTGAGGGCAAGCTCAGTGAGAGAAAAGGCAGAGGAGAAAAGGAAGGAAGACATAGCAGACGTTGAAGTGAAGAAGAAGGAGGAAGACCATCTTGCCCTTCCCTTCTTAAAACCCTAACCCTGGGCTTCCCTGGTGGCACAGTGGTTGAGAGTCCGCCTGCCGATGCAGGGGACTCGGGTTCGTGCCCCAGTCTGGGAAGATCCCACATGCTGCAGAGCGGCTGGGCCCGTGAGCCATGGCCGCTGAGCCTGCGCGTCCGGAGCCTGTGCTCCGCAATGGGAGAGGCCACAACAGTGAGAGGCCCGCGTACCGCAAAAAAAAAAACAAAACAAACAAACAAAAAACCTAACCCTAACCCCAACCTTCCAAGAACCCCTGGCCTGTATGGGCAAGTCCTAGCACCTCAGTCCAGGCATCAGCCCTGGAGAGTAGGTGGGACCAACTCTTGCCCTGTCTCCACACATCTGTGCTCCAGCCACTCTGGCCGGCCACCAACAACTCACCAGGTGTTGCATCTCCACATCTTTGCCCTTGGGGTTTCCTCTGAGTGGAAGGCCTTTCAGCTCTTTCTTGTTTTAGAAAACCACCAGGCATCCTTCAAGTATCACCTCCTCTGGGAAGCTTTTCCTGAGTCCCTGAGGCAGAGTTAGTCTTTCCCTCCACTGGACAGCTGTACCTCCCTCCCTCAATGGCACTCTTTCAGGACTATTTGTTTCCTTTCCTGCCTTCCACTCTATAGGGAAGGTGGGATGTATTTCCTGTTCATCTTTGTATGTTAGTGCTTGAGTTGTGGGCCTGGAACACATTCATGGAATGTTCATGGAATGACAGGAGATGGAAGGGAAAGAAGGTGAGGAGAAAGGGTGAAGACAAGAGGGAAAAGGAGCTCAATGAGAGGAACAGGAAGAGGGAAAGAGAGAAGAGAGGTGAGGGAAGAAGAGCCTGCCATTGGAGAGCAGAGGGGGAAGGGGAAGGAAGGAAGGAAGGAAGGAAGGAAGGAAACCACAAAGGTGAAGTAGAAAAGAAAGTGAAGAGGATAAAAGGGAAGAAGAGTAGATAAAGAAACAGGGCTGATGGTTGAAAGGGGACAGAGGAAAATGCATTCCAGAGAATCTCTGAGAATTTCTCAGCAACCAGTACCTGGTCCCTGGGGCCCACTTTTTCCCATTCCTGCATCCTCACAAGGCATTGGGGTTAGGTCCTCACTGAGCCCAGCCACGTCGGGAGCATCTTTGACCTGGGATGACTGTTCAGAGGAAGTGTGGCTTCTTTACCACTCAAAAACAGGTGGGTCCTGTTGTGGGTTGATTTGTGTAGACACTTGTCACTTATAATATAAAGGAGCATCCTGCTCCTTCCTCCCTGCCATCACCTGCTCCAGCTAGCTCTCTTTGGATAGACCCCACTCGACAACTATTGGCTGGAGACTTTGTGGGGCAACTCAACCCCACGTAGATTTAACCGGACTCAGCTGGTCTTTCTCTCTTCCCTGGGTTGTATTCCACTGACTCCCAAAGTACCTCCTCTCACCCAATTTCAAGCAGACAAGCAGCTGTACTGACTGTCAGTCCAGGCACACAGGCCTTCAGGTAGGGTCACGGGTACATTGTGATGGGAATTATCCAGCAAGTGCTCTGGAGCTGTTCCCTGATGAGGGCTGAGACATCTTCCCCACACCATACTCGCCCTGTGCTGAGCAATGAGACTGGCTTCTCTGAGTGCAGGTATTACATGAATCAACATCACTTGTGGTCAAAGTAAATATCATTAGGGAAGGAAGAGCCTGGAGGCCTCCCTGCACCTTTCTCTCTCAGCTTCCCAAGGGAAGCTGTTGGGGGCTAGACTAAAATAAGTGGCTCTTCAGTTAATTCCAAGACCCACTTAATTTGCGTGATCCAGCTGCAGTCCCTTGCATCTTCCCCCTGATGCCCTCTCCCTTGCCAGCCTTCACCTTCACATGTAAAACCACCAGACTCCAGTGTTCCTTGTTCTTTTCTAATCTTTTACGATGGAGGGGCAGTATACACTTATTTGGAGAGGGGTGAGAGGCATTGCTTTTAAGGTATTTTCCTTAACCACGCACAGTCCAGAAGTGTCCAGTGGGAGGGAGAGGTGAATAACGTGTGTGCAGAGAAGGCAGGGAAACTCAGAGTTCTACAGAGCTCCCTGTCTTTCTGGAAGACAAATAGAGGCAACTTTTTTTTCCTTTCTAGCAGGGACAATGGGATCTGTTGGTGGGGGCTATGGAGAATTTAAATCCACAGGGCTCATTTTAGCCTAGAGCCAAAACCTTCACCATCTACCCTAACATTTCCTTCATCAGAAGTATAATGTTTCAACTTTCTTGTTTCTGCTTCTAAGCACTGAAATGGCCAATAGGTGATTGTGAACAGAGGAGAAAAAACAAAAACAAGTCTCAAATAACCCCTAATCCAAAGAGAATTATGATTCCTAATGAAAATTGGGAGTTAACCAATATACTGTTTTTCTTTTTTTTTTTTCAGTAGGCTTGTAGCGTGAACCTAGTCGATTGGTCCTTTCCCTTTATTCTCTTTCTTAGAGAATAACCTTGTAAATTAGAGTGTTGGCTTGCCCAGTGACGGAGGATGGTCATCGTAATTCCCTAGTCTCGAGGTGCCAAGATTCTCCTTGAATCTGCCCTCACTCTTAACTCTTTCTTGGAGACAGTCCCCAGATACTACATCCCTCTCCCCATTCGTTCACTTATTGATTATTTGCTGAGTAGTTGGGAGCAACAGAAGACCTAGAAAAGAGCTGTAGTGTTCCTGTCTTTCTGAAAGCATGGAGTACAGGGAGGTGAGGGGCACAAAATGAGGCTGAGAAGCCAGTGGAGTCAAATAATGAAGGCTCTTACAGGGCTGGCTAAGGTGTTTAGACTTGTTTTATGGACAATGAGGCATTTCAGAAGATTTTGAAGCACAGGGATGGCACAATCAGTTTGCTTAATAGGACATCACTCTGAGCTCAGTATGGAAGGTGGCCTGGAAGGGGCTGGCAAGACAGGAAGCAGGAAAACCAGTCAAGAGGAGGTTGGAATAGTGCAAGTAGAGAGAAGGAGAGCCTGCCGAGGGCAGAGGGGATACAGAGGGAGGGAGCAAGTCATGGGCATTTAACACACACATGACTTAAGAGACTTGGTCAAGCAAACAAAAGACCAACAAAACAATATACTACCCTGCCCCCAAAACTGTATTTTATTCAGCTATTATTAATAATTGATTTGATGTTATCCATTCCATTTGACAACCCCCGTCTCCTGCAATTGTCTGGTCCTGGTAACAATTTTATTGGAGCATAGGAGGCACATTATAAATACATTTTATATTGCACATTGCATTTTAAGCAAATTTGAGACATCTCTGATTAGACACCATCCCAATGATAGCCTTGTTCATACAGATAATTGTGTGCTGATTTTTATTTTATTTTATTTTTTTTCAGCTTTTTTCTCTCCCCCTTGGCAAAGCTGCAATCTTGCATACACATGTCAGTGGATAAAAACCCTTGAAAATAACTCTTCAGAAGAAATCTAATTTACTTTTTAATCTGGTTCGGAAATATGCCAGAAAAATTTCTACCAACAAGCACTGCCATTTATTACCACTTATCACACACCCAAGCTGTGCTTGCGTTCCTGATGGGGCTAATGTAACAGGGAAGGAATCTTCTGATACATTATTTATTTGACACAATCCCACAAGATAAGATCTATGCACGGGAGAGGACAAAGTCTGACCTTATCCTCTGTCTAAGGGGAAGTAAGGGGTATAACTTTTTGCTTGTTCGAGGAACCCTCTTCTCTCTATGCCCTTGGGAAAGTTCAGCTTCCCTTAGAGCTCTGAGACTATCACCCCTGAGAGACCCTGCTTTGACTTTGCTTTCTTCCCCTGAGATCCACACTACCCACTCACACATTTGCTTGTGTTCGACCTTGAGATGATTATCAAAGGTTTCATGCCTGTTCTGATCTGCTTCTTAGGGACAGAGACGAGAGTGGCATTTAGCATAGGCCTATCCAAGCTCAATTTGGGGCGGCTCCATGTTGGGGAAAGAATATTGGTATAGGCCAGCTGGTGGCCTTGGGCTGGTGGCCTTGGGTCCTCATCTGTAAAATGAGGAGGGGTACCTCTATAACCCTGTCAAGCTTTCATGATCCATGAAAGCTGTGAAGCTTTGGGAAGAACAGAGGACTGGGGTCAGAAGGCCTGGAGCTGGAGTTCTGACTTTGCTGCTTCCTGGCTGGATGATCTTTGGCAAGTTGACATCGCTGAACCCCTATTTCTTGATTTGTCCACTGGGGTAACGGCTCATAGAGTCGTTACGATGATGATGAATGTGAAAGATTTGCAAACAGCAAAGAAATGTAAGTGTAGAATTATCATGAACCAATTCATTAATTAGTGAAAACACGTTATGAGATATTTGCAGAACTCACTCAGAAGGAAAACCTAGAGAGAAGTCAGGCTGGGAGTAGCCAGTGGGGCTTCCTGTATGTCTGTCTCCAACCTCAGGTGATAGATACCCCAGACTAGCTTTAGTCAAAAGGATACCCCTGTACTCTGCTGTTCAGTGTGTTTTGGCTTACAGTCCCTGACAGATATTCCCAGAGTTCTCTAGAGCTCCCAGGTTCTGCAGAACTGGGATTTCATCTCCACCTCACCCTGTCCATGTTTCCTAAAATGATAAAGGTGAAGGATCTTTGAACACTGGACAGAATTGGGTTGAAATCTTGGCTGTGCACACACTGAAATCTATGGGAATTTACTTAACTTTTCTGAGCTTTAATTTTAACCCTAGCCCTAACCTTAACCTCTCATCTATAAAATGAGGAAACTAGCACTAACCTCATGGGGTTGTTGTGAGAGGTCAGTGGTATATGTGATGTAACCCTTTACAGGCTTCAGTGATCCACCATCAGTGAATTAAATTCTAAGAGAGGTCTTCGTCCTTCTAATATACCTTCGCACTCTTGGTGCTTAAGACAATGTCTGCCATGTTGGAAGAATTGAATCAGTTCTTGTCAAATGGATGGATGGATAAATGAATGAATGGATGAATGCAATACACAGTGGTCAGGGTCGTGAACAGAAGAAAATGTACATAATATTCTTGACCTAGAAAGATAGTCTTGAATCCTAAATCAATTTTAGAAATTTTATCTCCTCCCAAATCTGCCTCCTACTTCTTCCAAGCATATCCCCACTCCAGCTCCCCTTTCCCATCCTCTTGACTTCCAAAATGTTCCACCTCCCCCACCCTCACTCTCCAAGTTTTTCTCTTCTCAGCCAATGGGTTGGCAGTGAGGTCTGACCACAAAACTTTCTCCTTGTCTCCCTGCTTTTTGTGATCCCTTCTCAGAGCTATGCCTCCTGTGGGAAGAGTAAATATAGAAAAATGACAACATGTACATTAATGCTCGTTAGAATGTCATCATTATACTCCACAAAATGTCTGCTGAGAGGGTCCCTAAAGGACACTTAGAAATGAAGCAGCTGCTCCAGATTTGTTCCAACTCACATCTCGAAGAAATGACATTGAGATAAATGCAGTAATCTCTGGCTGGAGGGAGGGGAGAGAGGAGGGCTTCTTTGGAGAAGGAGGAGATGGCTAAGAGAGAACTTACACTTTCTCCATGTGCTCAGGACAATGAGTGCAGTGGACAGACAGCATGAGAAAATCGGAGAGTGGGTCAGGCTCCAGAACTGGGTCCAGCGTACGCAAACCCAGAGGCTCACAGTCTGGGTAGGGAGACGGTAGGCTAAGGAGCTCAGACCTCAATCTTAGATCAGTCTCTGAAAGAATCACCTGCTCTTCATCAGTGGTGAGACACAAGCTATACTAGGAATGAGGAACACATTATTCTTCTTACTTTTCTACCAGTAGTAACTGGACAAGAGTTGTTGAGAGAAGGAGAGGTAATGTGATACCCAAGTTTTGAATCTATTGACCAGTGGTACCAACTAATCTCCCTCTCTGCTCTGCTCATCCACTCAAGACATACCCACATGCCCTACGTATACTCTTGTCCCCAACTAGTCAGTAGCTGATCCAGCATCAGAGTTCCCTTTATTCCACTGTCCTGAAAAAGCAGGTGACAAGGTTTGTAAAACCTTGCAGAGATCATGTTTTAATTTCATTTTTAGTTTTGTCATATAGAAAGAGTATTTTGAGCCGTAGCTGTAAAATCACTATTCTAAGTTCAATTAATTCATACCAACTATGGTTTGTATAGCACTTTATGTTTACACAGTCTTTCCCATGTACACATTACTACATCAGATTCTCATTACTATCCCATGAAACAATCAGGACAGGTGTTATTATCCCCATTTTACAGATTAGGAAACCAAGGAACAGACCTTTCAACTATATATATGTACACACACAAATATATACTTGGGATGTTAATATTCCTTGTAGAGGATGCTTTCAAAAAGAAACCCACACAAATAGATGTCAACACACAAAGAGCACAAGATCCAAGGCTCCTGCAAACTCAGTAAATCCTAATGTGTTCAACCACCTGTAAATAACCCTGTCAGAGACTTTTAACTGCTCAGGATTAGAACTCTCCTTGCTTGATTGAAGTATACCAGCCCCACTGAACAAGAAAGAATGAGGTGAGCTCAGCCCCCTCTGCAGCTTGTCATTCTCAAGTCAGTTTACCAGCTTAATTCATCAGCCAAGGAAGCGATCATGGTCATGGGGAAACATATAGGAACCACCTTTCAGAAAATAGGTATCTCAGCCCTGGTCTGCCACTCCCAGCACTGTAGCCAGTCTGCAGCCTCTCTGAGCCTCAATACCCTCATCTGTGAAATGGGAGTCTAAGAACTTCCATATACCAGGCTGCTCTGACCACTGGTTGTTATTCAGACCCTCATAGCCTCTATGCTAAGTGACAGCCTTTACAACCTCACAGAATTTACCACTGCTTCATGGATAAATTCAAAAGTAACATCCTTGGCCTGATCATATTTCCTGCAGTTCTTTCTCCAGCTCTTCAAATCTGGGTCCAAGAGTGAACATGCACATACACACACTTGCAAACATGCATGCATGCGCACACACACACATACACACACACACCCTGCCTATCACCCCATCCCTCCTCTTTCCCCAGGACTCAGAAGGTTGGACTTAAATTAATTATCTTTAGACCCTGCTGCCTTTTCTTATTATGGTCAAGCACTGATTGGTTTGATGGTTCCTTTAAAACTCTCCTTGTCATAATTTATAGAGTGTCCCTATGTACCAGGGAGGATGCAAAATTGTATTCTGGTCTCTGTCCTGGAAATCTTATGGTCTCATGAGCAGGCCAAAGCCTCTAATTTCCTTAAACCTCAGCCTTTCCTCTATGAAGTGGGGATCGTGGTAATGCTTTCAGTGTTGTTGTGAGGATGAAATGAGATAAGGACTGTAAAGCCCTTGGAACAATGCCTACATATAGTAAACTCTCATTATTCTTGTTACTAATTGCAATGGGTATTATGGAGGAGGCGTTCTACCAAAGCTATGGATAAGCTGTGCTATGGGAGATCTGAAAAGGATGCAGCTATAGTTGAGTTCAGTGGTCTTTAACTAAAGAATATTGGTGGGAGAAAGAAGCAATACACATGATTTTATGTCAGTGGAGAAGATGCTCTTATACTTTTACTGGATTTATCCAGGAGGTGAGGAGGAATCTACTTTGAGCCACAATCATCAAATCATATACAACACTAGTTCCTGTAAGTGGAGAGAGGGGTGATGTGGTGTATCCTTTCACAGATCAGTCCAATTGGGGAGGTTGCATAAGGGTAGAGGAGGAAGGAAGGACACCTAGGTAGAGTGAACTGCACAGGCAAAGACATGTCTGTGGGAAGGAGCATGGTCTTTCTGCCTGGTCCTCTGCAGGGGGCAGAGCTTGTGGTATGTAGAGCAGGAAGTGAAGTTGGAAAAGTAGACTTGTGGACAGGAGATTTCTCAAAGTTCTGTTTGTGGTTATCGGAAGATGAGGAAAGGTAGATAAGAGTCAAATTTTAATTGGAGTAAGCACTTTGACAACTATAGTCCTCAGACCAGAAATTATTTAATTTCTTGTATTATTAAAATTGATTTTCACTAACCACTTAGGGCCCTGAACCTAAAGTGTGTGTGAACAAGTCATTGATAAGTAAGCTCCAATTTTGAACTAGTCATCTTACAGGAAATGAACTCTGAGAATCAGGTCTCAAGTTGACATAGGGAGAAATGGAAAACATGAGAAGACTGAACCTGGTCACAGTCTGGGGCTGCTCCAAAACCCATCCCACATGTTCACATGATGCCTAAGCGCCACCATCTCTTCTCCACTTCTCCCTTGACAGTCATATGTGTTGCAGCCACATCTGTGCCAGGAAAGGGCACCCAGCTAGACTATCTTGCCTTGAGACCAAGAATAGGAGATAGGGGAGATGGGCAGCTCTACCCCAGTGTTCTCCTTTGATCAATGCACCTTATTAAGTAAGTTTATTTGCAGAGCTTAGTGATGAATATCTACTTCCGAGTAAGTAAGGAACTGTTGTCTCAACCCCATTTTTCTCTAGCTCCCGATGCTGGCCATCTGGAGTAGTCCAGGATGGATCATAGAGGGTCCTGAATGTTGGCTGAGCAGTTTGGACAAAGTTAAATAAACTGAGAGCCAGTTTGCAGAATGGCATGCAGAAGGTGGAAGTGGTGGAGGTAGATGTCAGGAGGACAGGGGTTCTTCTTTGCAGCAAAAGGTTTTTTGAGCCAGAACTAAGGGTCACAGGTATAAATGGGCTTTACATAGACAGGCAGCAACAAATGCAGGCTTTAGGTGAGTAACAAAGAAGCAGTTCTGCATTATAAGCCAGACTTTTAAGTCCTCCTCAGAGAGAAAGAAACGTTGATAAGGGACCCTTCTTTTAACTCCGTGGGTTAGATAGAGCTGGCTCCTAATTCAGCCAATGTGTATTGAATACCACCATGTGCAGTGTGCCAAGACAAGTAAGACATGGCATTTCCTACACAATCCAGCAGGGGAGGTGGATGTGTATACAACAACCAATCACCCATTGGGAAGAGTACTATTTCAAAAGTATGTACAAAGGACACATAATTCTGCCTGAGACAACTAGGAAAAGGAAATGGTATTTAAGTTAATTCTTGAAGAATTAGTAATTAATAGGCATTTGTAAAATGGAGGAGGGTCTGTGGACCCACTGTGTCTCCTTTCCATCAACATACGCATGTGTTCACAGTTCTCTTGTTGGGGAAGTTATATTTGGGATGAAAATGCAGTGCTTTCTCTTTTGAGGATTTAAGCCTCTCCTGCCATGTATCTGTAAGGCAAATGACCTGGACAGTGACTGAAATTTCTGGAGGGAAAGAGCCATGTCTTACTTTTTCTGATTAAGTGTGGCTTCCTGAGTGACAGGGGGAGTTCTCACTCATTTTTCTCAGAGTTCCATATTATCATATATCTTTTCTATGCTTGGAAAGAAATTGTTGTTTGAATTGATCCCTCTCTGGAAGCCCCCAAATCGATATTTTTTTTCTCTTTCTCTCTCTGGTCTTAGCATCAGGAACCATGGACAAAATTTCTCCAACCTCCTTTGTGGCCTAGAGCTAATGCTTCTCAATCATACTTTTGTTCACTCAACACATATTTGTTGAACACCAACCATGTGCCTGGTCTGGGAGCTAGGAAGATAACAGTGAAAAAAACAAAATAAGTCCTTGCCCTTATGGACTTCACAGTCCAGTGGGAGAGTTAGACAGTAAATAAGTAAGCAAATAAAGATATTAATATATTGTTAGGCAGTTGTAGGTTCTTAGGAAGAAAACAGTATAATAGGAGGGTATTCAGAATGCTGGGCAGGGGGTTGTGAGGTCAGGGATACCTCTTTGAGGAGCTGATGTTAGAGCAGAGAAGAGAATGGAACAATGGGGCAGGGAATGTGAATGCCTGTGAAAGGTATTCCAAGCCACCAAGATGGAAAGCGGGACTATCCTCGGGATCCCTGATGAACAGAAAGGAAGAGAGTGTGGCTGCAGTGGAGTAAGCAAGGGAAAGAGTGGTCATTAATGAGGTCACTGGGACAAGATCATTTAGGTCTTTTAGACTGTGTAAGGACTTTGGATTTTGTGCTCATTGAGGGGAGATGCTTTTGGAGATCTTTGAGCAGTGGAGGAACATGCCATAATGGATGTCTTTGTACTGTCAGGCTAGCTGCTTTTTTCAGAATAGATGGAAGAGAAACAAAAGAGGAGATTGGTTAGGAGGCTGGTGTAGTAGATTGAGCGCGAGATGGCGGTGACTTGGACTGGAGAGTTGGTATGGAAGGTGGTGACAAGTGGACACAGAACATGGTTTGGTGGAAGAGTCAACAAGACTTATTTAAAGGATTGCATGTAAAGAATGGGAGAAAGATAAAAATCAAAGAACACGACATGGATTTTAGCCAAAGCAACTGAGTGAATGGTGGGGACACTTACTGAGATCCGAGGACTGAGGGGGGAAACAGATTTTGGGGTGGAGTTGGTAAAAGCAGAGTTTGATTTGGAAAATTCCTGTTAGGCATTCCAGAGGTAATATTGAGCGGGTCAAGGGGTTGTGGTCTAACGACTTCAAAAAGTTGAGTGATTTTAGGGAGCAGTAAGAACAACCCTGGATACAGCGCTGAGTACCAAGGAGATCACATACCCCAGCCCCAAGAGGGTAGGGTTGAATGGGAGCAAAAAGAGCCACCATTGAGTGGGTTTCATGGGGAGACAAAACCCTCAGGGAAGAGTTAGTTTCAGTTAGAGCAAGAAGGTGATGGAGCTGCTCAGACATGAGATTGAGGATTCAGGGGATTTTATCAAAGATGGGGCACATTTCCATAATGCTCCATGGAAGGCTTTGGAATGTGGGCATCAATGTAAGTGATGAGGTGAGAGGAAATCTGTGAGCCCCACAGGATCATGGATAAGGAAGATGCTTTAAGACAGTTTGTTTCTTTACAATTCCTGGGACAGTGACGGCCAAACAACATAAGGAAAAAGCCCCTGAATGAGGACTCCAAACTATCTCAAGTATCAACTTCTTCCAGGACACAAATCCTGAGCTTCTCAAGGTCATGCCAGCACTGACTTGATATGAAAAATTCTGCTATTAAGGGCTATATGCTGTTCTCACTAATCTGTTTTCCTGAATGCCCCAAGGTGGGTGGTCTCTCATTCCCAGGTTAGGGAAGGGAGTGTGGTCATCTCAAGTTCTACCCCAGGTCTTGAGGACAAAAGTTGAAAAAGAAAGCCACAAATCTAGAAGAGGTTACAAAAGAATTACAAGCCATAGGCACTTGCAAAGAAAACTACCAATTCTGGGCACTGAAAGATGGAACCCAACAGGGGTCAAATTGACAGTCAGTTTGCAGGGGTTTAGAGAAACAGGAAGCACACTGAACATCCAGGGTGGCCAGGAAAGGCTCATGGAGAAGGTGGGTCTCAAGGGGGTCCCCAAGAATGAGAAGCATTTACTCGATCACCTTGGGCAATGGACAGGGAGGTCTCCTGGGTGGATTTGCATCTATCAATTCAGTAGTGTGCCTCTGGCTGAGAAAGAACCATTTGCTCCTTATCACTATCCTTAATAATTCTAAATCAGGGGGTGATGGAAAATCAACTCAAAGCTCATTTCAGAAGGATTTGGAAAGGGGGAGGCAGAAGGAAAACACATCAGAAAACAAATTCATCTTCTCGGCACAGAGACAAAGGACAGGGGCTTGGTCCAGAGCTACAAAGGCTGATCTTTTCAAGGCTGAGCCAGTTTTTCAAGACGTTCAGGTCAAGGCGTGATAAAAATCCCACTATTCACTGTTATATTAATGGCTTCTCCACTATATGCAGATAGGTAAAATCATCATATCTTTATTTGCATTCCTTTTTCTGTTGCCTCCAGCTCACTGAATTTCTCCCTTATCTGCCAAGAAATGTCTACTTTTAAGGTATTCTTTCATTTCCTCATGCCATTGGCTGTCAAATGACTTAATAACTTGCCCATTATGGAAGTCAAATATGGTTTATTAAAAATGCATGTATCACTCAATAAGATGCCCTTTGGCAGTCTTCAGACCTTGACGACTCTGTCTCAAAGCTTGGGAACACAGAATGGTCTTGGCCGGCCAGCTGCACTGCCTTGCTTTGTAACATGCTCACTGCCCAGATTATGCTGAAGAAGCAGAGAGCAGGAAGGTGGTAACTGTCCAAGAAGGAGGTGGAATTGGAACCACTTGACGGACTTGAGGAAGTGGGACCTAGGCCTGAAACCCCCAAGTGCCTGAGGACTTCCAAGTCATCTGGCCAGGTCTCAGGGAAGGAATATGGGAACGAGGATGGAGCTGGTACCCTGGGGTAGGTGGAGGGAGGGAGGGAGGCATCTCAGGAGGGAATGGCATCAAGGCAGGAGTGGGCTGTGTCAATTCAGTGCACTGGGATGATGAATCATGCCTGGGATGGTTCACATAGCAAGGCTACATCGCTATTTACAGGAGCTAATGAGGCATCTGCAGTCACACGTTCAGAGTCTGAATGTTGTGGCGGAGGAGGAAGAAAGGAGCCTGAGCTAAAAACACAAAGGGAACTGGAGGTCACCTTTTCCATCATCTGCCATGGGGCCAGAAAACACCCAAACCACTCCATCAGGATATGTTGACCCTTCTCCCAAACTATCTCAAAGAAGCCCCTCGACCTCCTGGGCTGATGTACTCCAGAAGCTCGTGGATCTCCTAGTCAGAGCCCCATGGCTTCAACTAATCCTTCATTCTTTGTTTTTCTATACATAGTAGAGAGGAGAAACATCTGTGCTGCCTCACCCCATACCCCATCCTTTCAACTACTTACAGACGCTACTCTGTCTCACCTTAGTCTCCTCTCCTAGACTCTAATTAATCCCCACATCTTCCACGACGGTGTCTCTCATTGCTATCCTCTAGATGGTCGTTTTTGACTTTCCACATCTTGTTATTAAGTGGTATAACATGTTCTACTCTGTCTGCCCATGTCTGTAGAGAGGGTGGAGACTCCTAGTCGCTCTGCCTAAGAGAATGCAGACGCCACACCCAAGCAGACACTTGATGCCTCAGGAAGAGCCAGAAGAGAGCCTGAGTGCCCACGGTAGGAAAGTATGGTTACTCAGCAGGGAGAGGGTCTGGGGTTCCTCTGGGGGAAAGAGGAAGCCAGGCTGTGGGAGTGGATAAGGGGACAATAGGGAGAGCATAAGAAAAAAATAATGAGAAAGAAAAAGGAAAGTGAGGGAACAGAGGGAGGGAGCTGGGTCATGAGATAGGACAAAGAGAAGGAGAGGAAAAAGCACTTGGGAGAAGGAGAGGTGCCAAGGAGAAGCCAGAGAAAGGTCAAAAACCAGAGAGGGAGAGAGAGATGGGGTGCTAGAGAGAAAACTAGGAGGAGAAGGACAAGAAGAGTAAACCTTCAGAAAGGTGCGCAAATCAATGTCTGGGATGAGTGAGGGGGGATGGTTTAGCCTGGTCTGCCCAGAGACACATGATGATCCTCTGTTGAGACCATTGACAGGGGAACCACCTGAAGCCAAGCAGCTGGAAGAGCAATGCCCCATGTCCTCTGCCTGGAACTCCCTCATTACCTGGGATGGGGAGGTAGCCAGGTGCTGACATGGTGTGACTTGGGCTTGGAGGTTTCATGAGCATCTCCTGTAAGAAATGAGATGGAGGAAATGAGGATGCAGTGAAAGGGAACAGAGAGAGAGAAATAAAGGCAAGTGCTGAGAGAGAGGAGAGAGAGAGAGAGAGAGAAAGAAATAGTACCAAGCCAAGACAGAAAAGAGCAGAACAGAGAGAGATGGCAGAGAGGCTGATAAGGAAGGGAAAGCGACAATACTGATTGGGAGACTGGGAGAGAAACTGAGAGAGATGTTGTGCAATTGAGAGGATAGTGAGAGAAAAGGAGGTTGAGGGAGAGGAAAGACAAAAGAGCCAGGGCAAGAAGATAGACAGCATGGAATTGGAGCAGCAGAAAATGGAATGGGTCCTAATTTTGAACCTTTGCCAACATCTGAACTTGCTATTCTGCTATCAATTTTTCATCCGTCACTAAGACAAGCTGAAAGAGCTAAGCTTCAGGTTTTGTTGATTATAGAATGTTCCATTCTGATCTGTACCAAGGGTAACTTCTCTGGATTTCTAAATGAACCCCATGCAGTTAGAGAAAGAGAGTGAGGGAAGGGGGTTGGGGGCAGGGAAGATGCTTACCGCACCGTTAAGGATGGAAAATAGAGTTATTTAGTAATGCCCCTCAGGGCTGAAGGAGGTACTTCCTTACATATTAGTGTCACTTCTTGGGGACAGGAAGCTCCGTGCCACATTAGGGCATCTGTTGCCCTGGGGGTTCCGGGGCTGGCCTGGCTGCCTGCAAATCTCTCCTCTACCTCCTTTGTTTCTGCCAAATGCAGAGTCGGAGACCTGGCTTTACCAGGACCTCACACAGATGATCCCTGCCTATGCAAACAAAACAACAACTTTCAGTCTCCCTGAGAGAAGCCAGGTTGAGCTGAGTGCGGGGAGGGGGGCAGGACTCCTGGGTCCCTAATCGCCAGCTTCCACAGGAACACACCCCTCCCCACCCCCAGTGCCTGTAGCCCTTCAATCTGCAGCGCCCACTGTAGGACCCACTGGGGTGGCAGTGCTCAGAGAAGAGGGACAGAGCGAGGATGAGGAGGGAGTGGCATGCTCCACTGCACCTCTCCCCAGAATGCAATGTGACACAAGACATCAGGAGATGGCAGCGAAAGTTCAAGGGAAAAACACAGTTATTTATGGCTTGGGCATCTGTTGTCAGATCAGAAACAGAGACCTAATCTCAGGCAAATCCTTGCCTGTACCAGAGCAGATGGGGAGGTGTGTGCAATGCTCAATCCTGTTCCACTCTCAGTTGATTATTATTCCTCATCTCCAGATCCCATCTCTAAAGCAGACGTTTTTCCTGGCCATGATGCCAGCAGCCCCGGGTGGGTGGACGGGGGATGAGAGTGTCCTTCTCTTGGATGGGTGGTTATTTCCATTATGGGAATTGGAACCTCCTGTGTGAGAAAAGAAGGTTAAGGCAAAATCCAAAAAGGAGACGGTGACAAAGGGAGCAAAAGGGAAATTCCAGCCCAGGAAAACCACAGGCTGCATGGAACGGGGTTGGCCTGGGACCCCTAGATTAAGGCTCTAATCTTCTTTGCCCTACTTTGCAGAGTGACCTTGATTGAGCAAGTCATTTTACCTGTTTGGGTGTCCATTTCCGCCAAATGCTTGAGATTTTGTAATTGTGTATTCCCAAGGATACACAAAGATGTCTGCTCAGCCCAGGTATGATGGAAAGAACACCAAATCTGGAATCAAGAAATCAGGGTTCAAGTCCTCATTTGCTAAGGACCAGTTGAGTCATCTAAAGCAAAACACCATTCCCTGCTGGAAGAGATGAAGGCGAGTTTATCAGGCCCTTTCCCACTCTAGAAATCCCACAGTGCCATGAGAGGGAAACCTGGAAGTTATCAGCAGGCAAAAAAATGAATAAAGTCTGAGGAATTCAGATGCAACTTCTGACCCATAGTAAGTACTCAATCTACTTTGGTTGAACAAACAAATACAGCCTCTAATGGTGATTCCTGAGTCTCTGGCTTGTTGAGCTCAGCCCCATCATACAGCACAGACTCCCAGCCCCCAGTGGAATAGGTAGACATCTACCCTACACCACACCACTCTCGAAACAACCCACCTATCTCCCAAGACCTCTCATGTTGCCATACACCTGTCTCCAAGAGCACTTCTGTCAGGGAGGGCAGAGGGAGGAGGAGGAAGTGCAGGGTGGGGATGGGGCACAGTCTGGTGAAAGGAGGCTGCCAGACAAGTTTTGGTGGGCCTCTATTTGCATCTCCGTGCCCATACTGATTAAGCTGCTTTATAAGATGTTTTAAGATGTTGCAGTTATCCCAGGAGACACCTTATTTTTCCCACTTGAGATGCATCTTCTCAATTGAAAATATGTATCAACAAGCTCTGTATGTTTCATTGAAAAGCAGAATTAAATTTCCCAACCTGCCTAGATCCATTTACACTTCTGTCGGTGTGATTCAGAAAGCAGAGCCTCAGCAGGCCCTCAGCCAATGTCAAGGGGTTTAGCGTCGCCCCTCCCCCGCCCCCAGGAGAGCGGACAAATAGACTTTTTCCTTGATCAGACTGCAGGTACACTCAGGGGTAAACCCTGGCCCAGGCGGGCTACGCTGCATAGTGAAAGCGGGATAGTCTGATCTCGTAATAATGGTAAATAAAGACCTGAAACGGAGCTTCAGGTAGACAGATGTTTTGATTGACTAGACACAGGTATCTCTGTCTCCAGTGCCTGAGAGATGGTGGGTGATGCAAGAATTGCATTTCAGCTCCACTCCCAGGGGCTGTCAGCTGCGGAGGCTCATCTGTGCAGTTTGTATTCCTCTCACTACCAGGGCAATCTGAAGGACTTCGGGCTGCCAGGGAGAACATGTTAATTTACATTTGCAAGTGACCAAACAAGACCTCAATTTCCCAAAGCTTCATCCCTTCCCTGGGGTATCTGGATGGAAGGGAGGAGAACATATGATTGGTTGCCCCTAAATAAATCCTGGCTGGGAAGTCTCTGGAGGTGCCTCTTGTGTTGAGACCGGAGGTCTGCCCCAACCTAGCCCAGCCAGACACCTCAGCAAGGAGAGGTCGGGGCTAGACCTCATCCCCCGAGTCTGCAGAGCAGAAGCCTCTGAGGAAGACAGTGGCTGCATCTGCTGAGATGATGAAATGGCACTCTTTCTCCAGCCCTGGGCAGCCTCTGTCAGCAGAGACTGAATCTCTGCAGTTGACTTTGCATATGTTGGCACCTGTTTGTAGCTTACGTCAACTAATGTTTGTCAATGGACTAATTGTCCTCAAGGATAAGGAATTAAGAAATTATGAATGTGTAGACACTTCTGTTCCCATACTAATGGTTTGTGTATTTAATGGTTTGTTTATTATTAAATGGTTTGTTTATTTTACTGATGACATCTGTCCTCATTTGAACCTTACAAAGCACAAATTGGACTCATACTTACTCTTATTTGGGTTTTCTCCATCTCTGCTGTCTTTCATTTTCTATTGCCCCTAATGAAAGTAGCAGTCATTGTTTAAATACATGGATAATAGGTAGAGAGATAATAGATAGATGGAAGGAAGGAAGGAAGGAAAGAAGGAAGGAAGGAAGGAAGGAAGGAAGGAAAGGAGGGAGTGAGGGAGGGAGGAAGGGAGAGAGGAAGGAAGAAAAGGGTCTCCAGGGTAGCAAAAGCTTTGGAAATCACATTTATTGAAGGAACTAATGATGACTGGTTTGAGAAAGAGAAAGTTTAAGTGGAACATGATAGCTGTAAAGATTAGAATTATCTTTTTAAAACTATTTTTAAAAATTATGATACATAATACTCCTGCAGAATAATATGAAAAATAAATATATAGCTCATCATTTTAAAAAAATCTTATAACCACACCCTGGTTGAGATCTGTAACATGCCAGCAGCCCCCTTCTGCCACTGGCCTCTTCCCAGTCATTCCCTGCTCCCCACCCTCAAAGGTCACCACAGTCCTCACATTTGCCTTCTATGGCAATTTGTTTTTAAAAACTTTGTTTACAGCTTATCACCTAAATATGTAGCCCAAACAACAGGACACATGTTTGCCTGTTTTTTGAACCTTATATAAATGGAGATTTACAGGGTACTAACTTCCTTTGCTCAACATTGTGTTTGTTTTTTTTTTTTTAAGATTCATCCATATTGTTGCTTGTAATTGTGATTTGTTCATGTTGTTAGTGTATCGTATTCCCTTGTATTAATATATCATAACTTATTAATGCAACCTAATGTTAGTGAATGTTTGGGCTCTTTCCATTCTGAGGCAGTTAAGTTGATGATGTTGCTACAAACAGCTTTATTTGTGTTTCCTCATACTCATGTGCATCCATGGGGTATACACCTAGGAGGGGAATTTCTGGGTCATAGAGTTTGCATCACTTTGACTCCATCAGATGACACTAAATACTGGGTTTCAAACTGATTGTTCCTTTCTATCCCACTAGCAATGATAAACTTTGCATCTCATCATTTTGCCTACTTGCTACTGTCTTATCTTCATATTTCCTGTCAGTGTGATAAGTGTGTAGTGACATTCCAATGTGGTTTTAATTTGCATAGACCTGATTATTAATGAGGTTGAGCACCTTTTCACATGTTTATTGGCCATTGGTAGGACTGGTCCAATATTTTGCCCTTTTTTCCTTGGGTTGTCTTTTTTGATTCTCATTTTTTGGAGGAATTCCTGACGTTATGAATTGCAGTCCTTTGTCAGATGTTTATGCATCCATTCTCTTACCCTAGTATGTGGCTTGCATTCTACATCTTAATGGAGTCTTTGGATGAACAGATTCATAATTTTAATATTGTCAAATGTATAAATTTTTTATTGTGATTAATTCTTTTTGTGTCTTGTTTAAGAAATTATTTTGTACACACTTCAAATTCCAAGTTGAGATTTATATATTTATATATATTTAGCTCTAGGAGTAGAGTTGAGACCAATGTATCTACTGCTATGAGGAAACACATTTTCAATGTACAGAAGATTTTCTAATATTTCAGACTGGACAGCCATGAACTGGGCCATCTTCCTTCCTGTCACCTAGGAGGTTCTGGAAGAGAGTGGGTGAGAACACTAGGGGTGCTACAGGGGAGGTCTGCCTTTATGGTCTATTCAAACTCTATGATACTAAGACTCTAATTAGTAATAAAATCTACTTTGATAAATGTTCAGTTATAACCAGCAGAGGGCTTCAGCCATGCCATAAGTTAAGTCATGATACACTTGAGTGCTAATTTAGATAAACAGACATGGCTGCATGTACCCCACACTCCTGTCTTATATTGTGTATTCCCTTTTATTGCCTGGGCTTCGTTACCTACCCCTAGTTTAGAGCAGAGTACCCAGTCTGTGCATGGTCAGTTGGTGCCATGGGCTACGTTTACAGGCAGTGGTGGAAAATAGGGTTTATTTCAGGCTAATTCAATGGGTGGTGGTTGCCTGGAGGGCAGGACTAAGGGTGAAAATAGCAGAGGCTGCACGTCTGGGGCTTAATCTAAAAGTTCCCAATATAGAACACTGCAGAGAGATCAGCCCAAGGATATGGGTTGCCCTGGAAGCCTAACCCAGAGACAGAGATCAAGGCAGGCAGCACAGCTTCTGCTAGTGCTTGGACAGCAGAGGAGATCTAATCCCGATCCCCCAAACGCAGACCTTCCACAGGTCTGTTTGTCTTCCCCTAATCCTCTAATATTTAAAGCAATTGCAATCCTGTTTGAAGAGACTTCCCAGCAGTTTGAATCTGGGGCCTCTGGAGGGAGAGATGTAGGGGAAAAGGCAGCTGAAAGGGAAGGGAGGAAGAGCAGGAGTGAGAGTGAATCCTGGAGAGGAGGGGGACGGGGAAGACGACAGGCTGCCGATGCTGACTGAATTATATCTTCCTGAAGCTTCCTTCCCAAAGATGGCATCTTCACAACTTCCAAGAAAGTGAAGATGGGGCGGAAGGAAGAGAGGGAGGGTCTTGGGCTAAGATCTGGCCCTTGAATGGAGCTTATTCATTCATCCAATTAATCGGGCAGTCAACATAATACACACCTACTGTGTGAGGCTAAAACCACACTGACCTTAAATAGATAATTACTAGAATCATAATTACAAAGGAGAAGTACAGGATGCAGTGAGACACTATACAGGGTACCCAAACTTGAGATCAGGTCAGATTTGTCTGTAGAAGGAGCAGAAAATTGCAGGCTGTTTTTTTACTATATTACTCATGGTTTTTGCATCGTGTTAAAAACGAAACAAAATACCACGCAAATAATCCCTGGTTCTTCTATCCTGGTGTCCTTTATCTCTAGAGTCACTTGGTTCCTGCTTCACCAGCTTGGACTAGCCAAAATTAGAACAACAGTGCGTTGGACTCTGCCACGTTATAGTCAGCACACATGATTAGGGGCTGGGAGAAAGGAGTGTCCCAGAGGGATGAAGGGAGTCACTCAGTCTAGCAAGATAAGTGAAGGTCGAAGAACGGTCTCATTCCTTACACCTTGCCAGGGAACAGAATACATCTCTGAGCACAGCATCCTTATTGGACAACATTTGCCTGTTCCAGGTAATTGAAGGGTCCCTCCCCTTAAGCCACACTCTTTTACAAATGTTTCATAGAGGTGATAGAGATAGATAGATGATAGATAGCTAGATGAGTGAGTGGATGGGTGGATGGCAGATGCACAGCTGGATAGATAGATCAATCTATCTTAGATAGATGGATGGTAGGTTAACTTCTAGGATTTTAAAAGCAAAGGCAGAAGGTAGGAGAAAAGAAAAGATGATTTTGTAACTCCACAGCATGCAAAAAATCAAAAAATCATCCTAAGCAAAAACAAAAATCAGGGTTTCCCTGGTGGCGCAGTGGTTGAGAGTCCGCCTGCCGATGCAGGGCACATGGGTTCGTGCCCCGGTCCGGGAAGATCCCACATGCCGCGGAGCGGCTGGGCCCGTGAGCCATGGCCGCTGAGCCTGCGTGTCCGGAGCCTGTGCTCCACAACGGGAGAGGCTACAGCAGTGAGAGGCCCGCGTACCGCAAAAAAAAAAAAAACAATAAAAGTCACCATAAACAATTTTTACAAGAAGAGTGCAAGCAATAGATGCACGGCAAAGGCATAATCCACTTAGAAGGTTTCCCTAGGGCACTGGGATAGAGAGATGATGAAGAGGGGCAAGTGACTGCTAGCATGAAGTCTGGCTAAGCGTTCCTGTACACCCCTTCTTTATGCTGAGAAAAGACAGGCTCGGGCTTTTCCTGAGAAACTGCTTATATTCTAATTAAAAGATATAAGGGGATCTACCAAGAAACATTTGCTTAAGATCCCCAACTTTAACCTTAAGCCAGGGTGTTCTAGTCCATCTTTGCCAATAATTGCCTGAGTGACCTTAGGTTTCCCTCTCAAATGACAGGTCTTAAGTGCTTCATCTGTACGATGGAGATGAGACCAGGACATCCCTATAGTCCTGCCCACCTCTGACAGCCTCGTTGCTAAGCCTGGAAAGCACTAGCAAACCCCAAATCAACAAGTAATGCTGGCTTCTTGCCAAGTTCCCACAGCTTCTTCTGAAGGCTTTTCCAGATGGGATTCCCTGATGACTGAAAAGCACCCAAATCAGGATCAGAAACCCTCCACCAACCGCCCCCTGTGCTCATCCCAGCCTCCTCACCAGCACCTCTCACTCCCAAAGGCCTTTCCTGCATCTGGCACCATGTTCACATGGCCATTTTTCTTCTAATTTTCAAAAGTAGGATATTTTTTTCCTTACCATAAAGAAGTCCATGGGATCCGATGCTTCTGTGTTGTATCCCCTTACCTCACTCGTAATTTCAACCCTGGCTGCAGTAGGCAGGCTCTCTGTAGCCTTTGGCTCACCTCATGCTGACATCATCCTCTGCACATCTTTTGCTTCTGTCCTGGGGCTTCTCCAATGCCCCAGGGATGGAGACTCTGCATGGGCCCAACTACGTGGGTTCCTTCTCCCCAAGGCTGATCCAGCTGTTGCTATCACTGAACGTCGGGAACAGAAACTGATGCTACAATCTCAGCTTGGTCCCATATATTCAGGAGACAAATCGACAACTTGCGACAGGTGCTTTTTGTTGGACCTCTTCTACCCTGGAAGGGGAAGTGATTTGTCCTCTCCGGAACTGACACCTACTCTGGATATGGGTTTGTCTTCATCACCTAAGGTACCTCTGTCAGCACCACTCTCAGAAGGTTGAGGAAACGCAGATTTTCTGACACAGGACGCCATGTAGTAACAATAGTCTCAGAGTAAGGAAGCCATTTTACAGCCAAGAAAGTGTGAGAATGGACTCATGACTATGGGAACCACTGATGCAACCGTATACCACATCACACTGAAGCAGCAAGTCAGAACAATGCAGCAGCCATTACTGGACCATCTAAAGCCCCAGCTGAGAGGCAGCACCCTATGGGGTTGGAGTGCTATTCTACAGGGTACAGTATATACTCTGAGCCAATAGCTGATATGTAATTCTGTGTCTTCAATAGCTGGAATATACGGGTTCAGGAACTCAGGAGTAGAAGTTGCTGTGGTCCTCTCATCATCACTCCTAGTGACCTACTTGCAATTTATACTTTGAGTCCCTACAAATCCAGGTTCTATGGCACTGGAGTTCCTGGTTTCCAGCCAAGGAACAGTGAGGGTTCCACCAAATCCAAAGTCCTGAGTGTTGTCCGGTCATTTTATACAGTTCTTGCTGGTAGATCATGGGCAAGTAACCCTGATCTTGATTATTACAAGAAGCCAGAGTTGCTGCTATACAATAGGAACAGAAGATAATACATCTGGAGCTCCAATGAGTCACTGAGGCATTTCTTGGTGCTTGGGATCTAAACAAGGATTCACATGGGTCCTGGTTCCATTTTCTCCCCTACACTCTCCCCTAAACATGCATTAAACCAGATGCCCAAAGAAGCTCAGGACTGCCAGTAGGGGTTGTCTTGGGGTGCCATGGCCTGGGGCTGGTTCCAGGAAGATGGCCTGGTTCACAGATCTTTCCCGCTGAGCAGCACAGTGTTTCTTTTGTGGAATGTCAGGAGATTGGGTGTTGACAGGCTGATTTGGGTTGACATAGATTGGGGCCCCATTTGCCCCATGGGAAGTCCTGCCTAGCACATAATCTCCCCTGGTCTGTCTCCTACCCTGCTTGACACGCAGCATCGAGAGGTAACTGATGAGTCACAGGCTTCCTTGCTTCAGTGCTTTACCGTATGTACACAGATCCCCCTTCCTGGAACACCCTTACCCCTACCCCTTTTCCCTGCCAAGTAAACTCCTTTTTATTTTTCAAAATTCAGCCTGAGTTACCTTCTCATGGAGCTTCTTACCCTCTCCTAGCCCCAGGGTAGTTTGGCTGCTACTTCTCCATGTTTTCGTGGGACACATACTTGTATTTATCACCTGATGCTGTAATATCTCCCTCATTAGACCATAAGGGCCTTGAGAATAGTGATAAAGACATACTGAACAGTACTATAGGTAAATATTTAATAAATGTTTGTTGAATTAATGAATAATAACTCATAAGGTTGCTTTGAGGACTAAGTAAGATAACTTAAATACTCCAGATGTCAGCTAAGGTCACTCTGCCCTCTGAGTTTAAATAAAATTGACAAGCTTCCTATCCCACATTCCACAGGAAATGAATGTCTTCCTGAGATTCCGTGACCCTCAGAGTGCTTAGATCCTCATGAGCCCTTCAGTCTCTAGATGCTTGCTTCTACTCTGTCTCATTCCTATCTCACTGTCATTCTTTTCACTTGTCAGTGCACTGTATTCAATACCCAGTCCCTTTCTCTTGTTTCCCTCCCAGTTAAACATATAAGCCAGCTTTGTTTACAGCAAATGCTTGGAAAATTTGTGGCAATGATAAAGGTTTATATCCCAACAACCTAAAATTGAGTATTAGGTTTTGTATCCTTGAAAGGCCTTGAGCCACTCAGTGGAGCACTTTCACCTTCGGATTCCTCCATGGGCTCCAACTTGCCACCATGTTACCTGTACCCTTTCCCTCCTCCTCTTCTCTCAAATCTCTCCTGCTTCCCCCCGACCCCATACTCAAATTCCTGTTCACTTCTTTTTAAAAATAATTTAAATTTTTTTTAATCAGAGGAAGGCATTAATATTTTAAAAAATCAAATAGTACAGATATTCTTACAATGAAATCAACAGTCTCCTCTCCTACCCTTCCCCACCTCGAATCCCACTCCCCAAAGGAAACCACTTCAAACCATTTCTGTTGTGAGGGCTCCTGCTGGTTTCCTCCCTACACTAAATGGTGTGTTTGTGTCTCCATTTCTTGATTTATTGACCACAGATATCATCTATTGATTACCCACTACAAAATATAAAGATTTATATTCACCCCACATTCAATGTCCTTTCCTTTTCACCTCTCAACTTTTATACTTATTATATTGATACTTAAGTTCTAAAATTACATTCATCATTTTAAATAATACATGTAAATATATGTGTCTTGTTTCCTCTACATCAGGTAGTATTTCTTGCCTTCCTACTCTACAAAAGGAATATATGGGCACCTATTTTTCCTTCAACTTCTCTGTCACCTTTTCTACTCTCCACCATGCTCCACACTTCCACAGCTGCACCTTTACTTTTTCATTATCCAGACTGATACATTTTGCATTGTTCTGTGCATCCCTAGGTCTATCCTGCATTATGTTGTGAGCATCACAAGGGCCTTCAGGGACAAGGCTGCCCATGTCTATGAGTCAACCAGGCCTTAAGTCATAGCAGAGGGATCATTGAAGACCATAGTGAACTAGAAACAAAATGTCCAACTCAAAAGACATTCAAGTTTAAAAAAAGAAATCTGTGTACTCAAACCAGGCTCATCTGCAGTGGGTGTTTACTCTAGGTGACCAGTTTATAACCTCTTGTGTAGGTTATTCTAAAAGTTGAGTGTCAGTGAAGAGTGGTGGTAAGCAGGATGCCACCAAATACTCCATCTGCTCTCTTACACCCTTCCATCTATCTCCCTGTCCAGTGGAGAGAGAACTATGACTAGTTTAGCCAGTAAAATGTGAGAAATCTTCTGAGTGACTTTCCGGTTGAGCTAGTGAAAACCCCAATGAGATTTGCTGCTCTCTCTTTCCCTGCTGCTGTAGCTGAAGCTAAATATTTTATACGGTGCAGCTCCAAGGTGGCAGAGCCTCCCCCGCCTGGGTTCCTGAGTGACTAGGGGGAACAGAGTCCCATGCTGACTTGCTTGGGTCATGCAGGATGACCAAGAAATAAACTTTTACATGTTAAATCAATGACATTTGGAGCTGCTACATCAGCATAACTTAATCCATCATTACTCATCTGGTAGTTAAATAAATATTTCTATAGAAAAATTATTCACTACATAGCCAAGAAGTGAGTTAGAATTATCTTCTTTCTCAATGGATCCAATGCCATAATTCCTTTGCTACTTGAAAGATATTCTTGCCATGACCTAGGTCAAATGTATTCTTTTTTCCACACTCAATACTATACTTAAAAACATGACAAACTTCATTTTGCTTCAAATATAGAACATGAATTTCTTGTTTAAATTTTTGTATTTTTCTTTCTTTCTTTTTAGAGAAAAGAATAATGTGCCTTCAATATAACCTGAAACCATTAGCCCCTCAGTTACTTATTACATAGAATACATTTCCTTCACAGAAATTCCAGATGTATTGGACCATCTGCTCTAATTTGGACAAGTTAGTTGCCTTTTAGGTGTATCACATAGCTATTATCTTGAATATTCACTTCTCTCCTAGATTAGTTCTACAATTTCTATGGTATGATATACTACTCTTTCTTATTTGGTCTTTGTTTTATAGGAGTACATCCTCAAGTAAATTTCTTAGGAAGAATGTTTAGGAGGCAAACATTCTAAGTCTTTGGATTTCTGAAAATGATGTTATTTACCCATCATACTTAATTAATAATGGCTCCAGGTTCAAAGTTACTTTTCTTCAAAGCTTTGAAAGCATATTTTATAAGGGTTGATGGAGTAATTATCATTGCTCTGTCTCTCACACTGAATATAGTTATGAAACCCATAGAGAATGAATGGTGCAGATACTTGAGGACTCCGAAAAGTAAACAGTAGTGGGCAGATTGGGAAAGCAGACCAGAATTAGATGTACCACCAAGTCAGCAATATGGTTCCCACTTTTCCTCTGATATCCACAGGCCTGGGCAGAGAGCTCCAGGAGATACCATGTAGTTCTGGATCAAGAGTGGGAAAAGGAATTCTTAACATTCAGAGAGAGTGAATTCTCATTTTTTTTCTTTTTCTTTTTCTCTTCTGAGTGTCTCAGATTTCATCCTGTGGCATCAGCAGTGGCAGCAGGAGTCAAAGGTGTTTAAAACTCTGAGGGAGCAGAACATTCCTTTCCAGTCAGAGAAGAGAGTGTGGCAAACCCCCATGGGTTCCTTTTCCTCTCTGTCTTCCTGCTGCTTGACCCCAGAAGTGGGCACAGTTGCAAAAAGTGTAAGACAGAGTGGAGAAACTAGTGCCCAGCTTCCGGGCCAGAAGAGCAAAGAGAGAAGGCCCAGGGAGCTGGAAAGTACCAGAGACTGTAAGAAAGAAGGAACTCAAGAAAGCAACTCCATAACATTGTATACTGACTGCTGGGATCTCCCTTAGCTGTGCATGTGTGGATCTGATCCTAAACAGCATACCCAAAACTTTGAGAACTGAACTACAGGAGCACTTCACCACACCAAGGTCCCCATGCTGGCCACTGGGTAGTGCACACAGAGCAGATCCAAATGGCTCTACAAAGACTCTGAAATAAACCTGGCATTGAAACCACAACTCACCAAACACCAGTTGGACTTTACAGCCTGAACCCAACCAAGTTAACTGCTTGTTAAAACAAAAATATTAAGATTTTCCATAACACTTAAACAAGAGCCAGAAGCTCAAAACATAATATTCAAAATGCACAGGACACAGTCTAAATTACTTAGTGTATGATGATGAAGAAAATCTCAACTTCCATGCTTCCATGGGAAAAGACAATTAATAGTCACCAGCCCCAAGAAAACACAAGTGTTGGAATTATCTTGAAAAGGCATTGAAGCATCTATTATAAAAACATTCCAATAAAAAAAGAAAACACTTTTGAAAGATAGATGGTATTAACAAAGAAATCTAAGATATAAAGAATCAAGTGGAACTTTTAGAATTAAAATGTATAAGAACAAACATTTAAAAGTCACTGGGTGGGCTCAATAGTGGAATGAAATGACAGAGGGAAGACTTAGTGAACTTCAAAATTGATCGTTAGAAATTATGTGGAGAAAAGACTGTGGGAAAAAATGAATGGAGCCTAAGGTACCTGTGAGACAATAAAAAATTGCAAACGTTCATACAATCAGAGTCCCAGAAGAAGAGAAAAAGCATAGAGTGCTGAAAAATTGTTTGAAGAAATAATTGCTGAAATAACTGGTGAAAGACATAAACCTATATATTCAAGAAGGTCAGCAAACGCCAGAGAAGATACACCCAAGCAAATCCACTCCCACAGACATTGTAATCAAACTGCTGAAAATGAAAGACAAAACCCAACAAACAAAAAGACTTAAAAGCAGCCAGAACTGAAATATGCACTACTTATCAGACAATGATTCCAATTACCAGAGATTTGTCATCAGAAACCATGAAGACCTGAAGGAAGTGGAATAATATTTTTTAAATGCTGAAAGAGAAGAACTGTCAACCTAGAATTCTACTTCCAATGAAAATATCCTTAGGAATTAAAGTGGAATAGTTTTTCAGATGAAGGAAAACTAAAAGAATTCATTGCCAACAGACATGGTCTCAGAATTGCTAAAGGGAGACTTCAGACAGAAGGAGAATAACTCCAGAAGAAAATCTGGAACATCAAGAATAAACAAAAAGTCACAGAAATGGTATGTATTTGTGTACACATAATTAACTTTTCTTCTCCTGGAGTTCTTTAAAATGTGTTTGATGGTTGAAAGCAATAAGTGTAACATCACTGAAAAGGTTATATTTAAACAAAGGCCCAAAGGAGATAGAGGCATGAGCCATTGGATTATCTGGGGCCAGATTATTCCAGAGAGGAAGTACAGCAATGGGAAAAGCCCTGTATGGTAAGATCATTCCAGAGTGGGAATACAGTAACTGGAAAGCAGTCTGGGGAACCTGATTATAAAGGGTCTTCTAAGCCAATAGAAAGGTTTTGGCTTTTACCCTGAGTGAGATGGGAAGGTTTATGAGAGGAGTAACATAGCTTGAAGTGCACAATGATTTAAGAGCACTACTCTGGCATCTCGTAGAGATTAGGCAGTAGTAGGACAAAAGTAGAAGCAAGGAAGTAGCTAAAGAGATTTTTATAATAGTCCAGATGAGAGATAGTGATAGCTTAGACCATAATAATATCAATGAAATTGGAGAGAAGTGATAGGATTCTGGATACATTGTAGATATACATATCAGAATGTGCTCATGGATTTTTTTAGGAGTATGAGAGAATTCAAAGAAGATATCAAGGTTTGTTTCATTCTGTTTCATTTCTGGGTTTTGTGGTGGGTTTTTGGCATGTGCAGTTGGAAGTATAGAATTGATATTTACTGATGTGGGGAAGAATGTGGGAGGAGCAGGTTTGGAGTAGTGGAGGGAAGATCAGGATTTTGGTTTGGTACCTTATTAAATTTGAAATGCCTACTAGATAAAGACTTGTATTGTTGAATAAGAAGTTAGGTACATAAGCTTAGGATTCAGGGGAGGGGTAGAGACTGGAAAGATTAATTTGGGAGTGTTAATAAATAAATAAATGGCATTAAAGGCAATGGAACTACTGGGCTGGGATCACAAGGGGAATCAGTATAGACAGAGAATAAAAGACATCCAAGACTCAGTCTTGGAATACTCCAACAGGGCCAGAATTCAGAGATCAGGGAGACAGAAAGTAGCCAGAAAAGGAGAATGAGAAGAAATGGCCAGTGAAGGAGAAGAAAACCAGAAAACTGTGGTGTCTAGAAACTAAATGGATAAAGTATTTGAAGGAAAGGGGAGTGATCAACCATATCAAAACACTGTGAATGTGGCAAATAGATTGAGGACTAAGAATTGAACACTGGATAATTTTTATAACACATAAGTGACTTGTGACTTTGAGACTATCAGTTTTGAGGAGTGGAGGCTTCACTGAGGAGTGTTCAAGAAAAAATTAAGAAGAGATAAGCTGTAGAGAGAGTCTAGCAACTCTTTCAAGGAGATTATTTTTCTAAAAGGGAGGAAGAAAATAGAGGCCATAAAAAATTAATGCACAGAAATCTCTTGCATTCCTATACACTAATGATGAAAGATCAGAGAGATAAATTAAGCAAACAAACCCATTTACCATTACAACAAAAAGAATAAAATACCTAAGAATAAACCTACATAAGGAGGCAAAAGACCTGCACTCAGAAAACTATAAAACACTGATGAAAGAAATCAAAGATGACACAAACAGATGGAGAGATATACCATGTTCTTGGACTGGAAGAATCAATATTGTGAAAATTAATATACTACTCAAAGCAATCTACAGATTCAGTGCAACCCCTATCAAATTACCAGTGGCATTTTTCACAGAATTAGAACAAAAAATTTTACAATTTGTATGCAAACACAAAAGACCCCGAATAGCCAAAGCAACCTTGAGAAAGAAAAATGGAACTGGAGGAATCAGGTGTCCCTGACTGCAGACTATACTACAAAGCTACAGTAATCAAGACAGTTTGGTACTGGCACAAAAACAGAAATATAGATCAGTGGAACAGGATAGAAAGCCCAGAGATAAACCCACACACCTATGGTCAACTAATCTATGACAAAGGAGGCAAGGATATACAATGGAGAAGACAGTCTCTTCAATAAGTGGTGCTAGGAAAACTGGACAGCTACATGTAAAAGAATGAAATTAGAACACTCCCTAACACCATACACAAAAATAAACTCACAATGGATTAATGACATAAATGTAAGACTGGACACTATCAAACTCTTAGAGTAAAACATAGGAAAAACATTCATTGACATCAATCACAGCAAGATCTTTTTTGACCCACCTCCTAGAGTAATGAAAATAAAAACAAAAATAAACAAATGGGACCTAATGAAATTTAAGAGCTTTTGCACAGCAAAGGAAACCATAAACAAGATGAAAAGACAACCCTCAAATGGGAGAAAATATTTGCAAACGAAGCAACTGACAAAGGATTAATCTCCAAAATATACATATAGCTCATGCAGCTCAATATCAAAAAAACAAACAACCCAATCCAAAAATGGGCAGAAGACCTAAATAGACATTTCTTCAAGGAAGACATACAGATTACCAACAAACGCATGAAAAGATGTTCAACATCACTAATTATTAGAGAAATGCAAATCAAAACTACAATGAGGTATCACCTCACACCGTTCAGAATGGCCATGATCAAAAAATCTACAAACAATAAATGCTGGAGAGGGTGTGGAGAAAAGGGAGTCCTCTTGCACTGTTGGTGGGAATGTAAATTGATGCAGCCACTATGGAGAACAGTATGGAGGTTCCTTTAAAAATTAAAAATAGAACTACCATATGACCCAGTAATCCCACTACTGGGCATATACCCTGAGAAAACCATAATTCAAAAAGAGACATGTACCACAAGTTTCACTGCAGCACTATTTACAGTAGCCAGACATGGAAACAACTTAAATGTCCATCAACAGATGAATGGATAAAGAAGATGTGGTACATATATACAATGGAATAATACTCTGCCATAAAAATGAATGAAACTGAGTCATTTGTAGAGATGTAGATTGACCTGCAGTCTGTCATACAGAGTGAAGTGAGTCAGAAAGAAAAACAAATATCGTACGTTAACTCACATATGTGGAATCTAAAAAGATGGCACAGCCGAACTTATTTGCAGGGCAGGAATAGAGACACAGACATAGAGAATGGACATGCGGACACGGGGTGGGGGGAAAGGGGAGGGTGGATGAATTGGGAGATTAGGTTTGATATAAATACAGTACGACGTGTAAAATAGCTAGTGGGAACCTGCGGTAAAGCACAGGGAACTCATCTTAATGCTCTGTGATGACCTAGATGGGTGAGAGGTCTAAGAGGGAGGGGATATATGTATACATATAGCTGATTCACTTTGTTGTACAGTGGAAACTAACACAACATTGTAAAGCAATTATACTCCAATTTTTAAAAAAAAAAAAAGAAAATGGAGGCCATAGCTGGAGGGAGATGGGGGTGGAAGTGCTCTTTTTAAGCTATTTCTATGTAGATGGGAATGATCAACAAGGGAGGGAAGAACTAATAAGGGAGGTTGGTGAGAATTATTGGGGAAGAGGATGGAATCTGGACTATAACAGATGTGCTAGGAGTAACTACAGACCGTCTAGTGTCGTTGTGTCAGAAAAGGCAGAGTATCCGGGAGCAGAAGTAATAGATATAGTGGGTGGGTGGCAAAGTTCTCTTTTGTTTGTCAGCTGAGAGAGAGTAGAGGGGACATTTGTGGAGGATTGAGAAGAAATGATGTAAAATAACGGCCAAGTTGAGTGGGGGAGTGAAGGGACTAGGAAAATGTAGGGGGATGTAGGGTAGCCTCAGGGGCCACTTGAAGCTGGTGATGATTTTAAAGTGAGGCCAGTGAGTAGGGTTGCATGCTTTTTCTCTATCTTTATTGTTCTCAAATGTCATCAGTGTGAGTCTTGGTGTGGACCATTTTCATTCATTGTGTTAGACAATTATGCCCTTTTAGCCTAAGGACTCATGATATTCTTTGGTTCTGGGAAATATGCTTGGATAATTTCTTTGATAATTTTCTTGCCCCCATCTCTCTCTTTCTCTCCCTCTCTCTCTCCCCTTTTGCCTCTATACTCTGGGAGATATCTTTGACCTTACCTTCCAGCTCTTCCAGTAAATTTTTTATTTTGGCAATCATATATTTTTAATTACCACAAGGATTTTCCTATTCTCTGGTTATTTTTGCTTCATAGTCTGGTTGTTTGGTTTGAGCATTTTTTGTATTTTCATTTATTTTATTTTATTTTTTAATTTTAGTTTTAATGAGAGAAAGTTTAATGTAGTGTTTAAAAGCGCAAACTCATAGAGACACAGATGTAGAGAACAAACATATGGACACCAAGGGGGGAAAGTGGCGGTGTGATGAATTGGGAGTTTTGGGATTGACATGTATACACTAATATGTATAAAATAGATAACTAAGAAGAAACTCCGTATAAAAAATAAATTAAATAAAATTCAAAATTTAAATAAATAAGTAAATAAAATTTGGGGAAAAAGAGAAAAAGCACAAACTCAGAAATCAAACCAGCTGAGTTCAGATCTCAACCCTGCCACCTACTGGTTGTGTGAACTTGGACAAGTCACTTAACACCCCATGCCCAGTTTTCTTATCTCCAACATGAAGAATGGTTATAATGGGTACCTCCTGTGATATTATGAGGATTAAATGAGTAAATGCATGTTTAAAAGAGGGCCTGTCTCAGAGAAGTGCTAAGGAAGTGTCAGTTATGGTGATGACAGGGATGATGATGACGGTGGTGGTGATGATGATGGATATATATATTACTTTGAAGTTCTCTGGGGTTATTAGTTCATGTTTAGAAAGTTTTCTCCTGCTCCTTGAGTTAGCTCTGTTGTTCTGTTTGTTTACCTTCGTCTTTATATTTCGCTGATGATTTTCCTGGTGTACTTGGCAATCTGGTTGGACACTAGGATTTATAAATATGGATCTGGTTGACTATCCAACTAGATATTGTGTATGTAAGTCTCTTTCTCTGGTGGGCTTCTTCAAATGAGAATAAGGCTATAGGTCAGAGCTTTTGAGTATCAGGCTTTGATTTAAGATTCAGGTTGGAAAGTCATCTATAAAGGGAACCCTCTGACACTGTTGGTGGGAATGCAAATTGGTGTAACCACAATAGAAAACAGTACAGAGGTTCCTCAAAAAACTAAAAATAGAGTTGCCATATGATCCAGCTATCCCACTCCTGGTCATGTATCCAGACAAAACTATAATTCAAAAAGATACATACACCCTTATGTTCATAGCAGCACTATTTACAATAGCCAAGACACGGAAACAACCTAAAAGTCCATCCAAAGATGAGTGGATAAAGAAGATGTGATACATGTATACAATGGAGTACTACTCCACCATAAAAAAAGAATAATGTCATTTGCAACAACATGGATGAACCTAGAGGTGATCAAACTAAGTGAAGAAAGTTAGAAAGAGAAAGACGAATACCATATAATATCACTTATATATAGAATCTAAAATATCACACAAATGAACATATCTATGAAACAGAAACAGACTCACAGACATAGAGAACAGACTTGTGGTTGCCAAGTGGGAGGGGGGAGTGGGAGAGGATGGATTGGGAGCTTGGGATTAGCAGATGCAAACTGTTATATATAGGATGGATAAACAAAGTTCTACTGTATGACACAGGGAACTATATTCAATACCCTGTGATAAACCATAATGGAAAAGAATATGAAAAGAAAAAATGTATATGTATAACTGAATCACTTTGCTGTACACCAGAAATTAACATAACACTGTAAATCAACTATACTTCAATAAAAAAGAAAAAACAAAAACCATCTGTAAGGCTGGGGACAGAATGAGGAGGCTCGTGGGGTTCTGGTACCCACACTAGAAGCCCTAGATTGCCTCCCTTTCCTTAAGATAGGAGCCCAGTGCCAAGGGTAGAGGGCAGTGAAAACATATCACTCCTCCTTCTCCTTTTCCACACCTGTTGACTCTTACCCCAGAGCCTCTTATTTTTGCCAGGAAGACTGGCTTCCATCTCCTCTGCAGTCACCACCTGAATGTATTCTGGGCTTTGGCTCCATGTCCATTTCATTTATCAACCCACTTTCATCTAGTTTTAATTTTCCAAGGGTTTGTTGAAATCTCTCATCTGCTGGTGATTTTGACCTCACTCTTTATTCCTTTGATATGATTATGGGTTTATTCATTTTTGCATTCCTTTAGCATCATCTTAATGGGGAGGTCATTTGAACCAGAAATTCTATTCATTTCTTGTGTAGAACAGCTGGGCATTCTCTCTGTGTCTGTGCCTCTTCCCAAAAGACATCCTCACCATCCACACACAAAGTAGCTTATCGAAGGTAATTTCTAAAGAAAAACAATTTCTTCCTTCAGACGGATGCTGGTATGATATATTTAAATCATATATTTTCCAACTTGCTCTTTCTATGCAAACCACTCAAGATGGTGCCTGATTCATAGTAAGTGTTTGGTCCATATTATTTCCTCTTCCCCTCTTTGCAATCTTTCCAGGCCACCACCAATGAGTTCTAATCACAGTCTACCAACATGCCTGCTCTCATCTGAATATCTTTATAGATTAGTGTTTATTTCTGGATAGGCTTTAGGTCTCTTTTTGTGTGTTTCTTCATGTTTGTCTGAATTCCCTTTAAGGAAAATGAGGGCCAGAGACACTAAATGACTCACTCAGTAAAGCAGAAGTAAAAAGTGGTGAGGCCAAGGATTAGAACCCTGTTGTCCACCACTACCCACTTTTCCTCTGGAGTTTCTGGAATCAAGATCAGAACCAGAGTCTGTCCTAATTTCAAAGCTGATGTGAATGGTTCCTTAGCAATTGCCCCTCCACCCCCAGCTCCACCTCAGAGAGTGCGAGGCTGAGTCAGGTGCTAAGTGCTCCTAGAGGCTCAAAAATTCAGTTTGGGGACCATATTTAGGCTTCTGAGGACCCTTTGCTCATAGAATGCTCAGGATATTTGAGGAGATTCCTATTTCAAGGCCACCATTTGGATAAATGGTCATCTGTGGGCCAGTAAGGGAACCTAATCATCAATCATTTTTGATGGGAAAATGTGTCTGCAAGTAATACACAAGCAATTCATGAATGAGCTACATCTCATTTACAGGTCTGCTTGTTCTGTGAAGCAGAGCTTAAGGCAAGAGAAAAAAGAACAGAAATGGTAACCTTACAATACCTTTGAATATACTCCCCTACTTTGCATCCTCCGTCTTAAGGTGGCTGGTTTAGATTTTTGAAGGGGAATTCAAAGAGAAGAAGAAGGAAAGAAAGGAAAGGAAGGAAGGGAGGGAGGGAGGGAGGGAGGAAGGGAAAGGTGGAGGAAAAGAGGTTAAGGGAATCTTTTGAAACATGTATACCCAGTAATAAAGAAAATACCTAAATTAAATCTACTACTAGGGCTCTGCTGCCTTCCAGTCTCAGGCCTTGATGTCAGGACCAGCCCCAGACCCCCATCACCTGCCAGCGGGGGCTACGTTGGATGACCTCTCAAGGTCATTGCAATTCCATGGAGCATGATTTCATTTCTGTAAGACCCCATCAGATTTGAAAAGATCTTCCTGAGGGAGACAGTCTTCCACTCAGCAGGATTTGAGGAAGGGGAACGCAGCATAGCTGGGCTTCCTCCCCACCTTCACTCTCTTCACCCCTCCCCCATAGGCAGAAAACCTGGCGCTTCTCCGCAGTCCCAGGCGTTCTGCATCCTCAGCTCAACAGGCAGCTTTGGCTCTGTGGCTACAGGACGAACACACTCACTCTCCCACCCCGCACCACTCCCCACACACAGTCTAATTAAATGTCTGTGGAGCTGCAACTGAGCTCCTTGTGCTCAGAACCTACGGCAAAGGGCAAGAGGCCCCCGTTGGTTAAAGGAGGAGGATATCAAAGGATATTTTTTTCCAAGAGACTAACAAAACAGAAGGTGCCGTTTGTGGTACCTTTGATTTGAGAAACCATTTTTAAAAATTTTATTTTAAGAAACAACTACAGACTAAGGAAGAGGAGGGTGATTACCCACGGGCGGAGGATCGGGTCAGTGGAGGAAGGAGAATCTGAAAATAAAAAGGCAAGCAGGGAGCAGGCTGCAAGAGACGAGGGAAATGGGTGGGCGGGAGACTTCGTCCCTATTTTGTCTTTAATGCTTGTGAAAACGTCCACTCTTCAGGCTAGAGCAGGCTGACTCCATAGGTGATGGGTCTGAACAGAGAGGCTCGTCTCCTCGCCTCTTGCAAATGAATCTGAGCTGCTGCAGCGGGGAGGACCAGGCTCAGTGAAGGGGCCGCAGAGGTCCATCCGCGCACATGCTGCGTTCACTCCCTCATTCGGTAGAGTTCAACCAGCCTGCTGCGAGGAAGATGCCCAGGCCTGAGCCACACCCAGTAGGACCCAGAGCCTTGAGAAGAGGCCATGGAAGACTGGGGGCATTAGAGCTTGCATCTACTCAGGCTTTTCCAGATCCTCAGAATCTCTACTTCAGACCACTGGGTCTTTGAAGCCCTACTCTTCTGAGAGTCACCGGCCTGGCCTCCTTGGGTAGAACACGTGTAAACAAAGCAATCTTGGGAGGCCCACAACTGCAGACAGAGAATGAGGCTGAGGACTAGAGGGAATCGTTTCCATGGAGCAAGGTGCACATGCAACAAGACCACAGTCCAGGCTGGGCCCAAGGCTTCGGGGAGAACATAGTGATGGGGAAGAGAGTGCTGTGTGTTAGGAGGAGGGAGGGAAAGGGGAGAAGGAAAGAGGACTAGAGATACAAAAAGGAAGAAACCAACATTAACTGAGGGTTGTTGTATGCTCAGCCCTCATGACAACCTCAGAATGTAGCTTTTATCATTCTCATTGTAGAGATTAAAGAACTGAGATTCCAGAAGCTAAGAATTTACTCTAGGTCACATAGTGAAAGGTGGAATCAAGATTGGAATGGAAATATGTCTTAATTCCAAAGCTAATGCTCATGGTTCCTTAGCCATTGCCCATCACACCCAAATTCATCCCCCCCCAACCTCCATATGAGACTTCATTCCAAGCATCACATAATTTAGCCATTTTCTGGGATCTGAGTGGAAATGCATAGAAGTCCAGTCCACTAGCTGTGTTAGGAACATTGATTCTGGAAAATGACAACACTGTGAAGAGGACCCAGGAGGTGGAGTATCCATCCATCCACGCTTTTAACCCCTGATTACCTATCAATGCATCACTGATGTACCCACTCCATCTGTGCCTTAGTCCCCACCCTTAGCTTCAGGAGGCCTTCCAAGCCCCAGCTCTCTCCCTTCCTCTGTGTTAGACCATAAAGCATTCTCTTCAATTATTTCCCTGCTCATCACTACCGAACAGCCAAACCAATAGCACTGCTCCGTGGGTTATGTGCTGTATGTCACTGTGCTGTGAAATATTAAGCCTTCACAATAGGTCCGAAGTCAGCGATGCACAATCCTTTAATGGTTTAGCTCACTCCGGCTATTTGAAAGTGGCATAATATTGCTATTTTTAAATAAATGGGATCTGTGTTAATGAGAGCCGAACTCTCTTGCCGTGCTGGACTTCTGTCTGCATCGAGCCTACACTGGGGATGCAGCAAGAGAGGGAGGGGAGAAAACAGCTTTTCAAAATGGGAACCAAGCAGCACTTTAAATAATGCTCACAGATGCTAATCATCTTGGGGGGAGGGGGGTGGTAAGATGATTATTTGAGTGAATAATAGATTTCATTTTCAAAGAAGATTTACAGTCTTGATATTGAGAAGAAAGGGGGTAGGAGTGTGTGTGTGTGTGTGTGTGTGTGTGTGTGTGTGTGTGCACTCAGGGGGCAGGCATAATTCAGCATGGGTTGGATTGTGCTGAGAGGGGCATGTTAAGATGTGGAGAATAATTGTGCTTTTGGAGGTTTGGGAGAGGAGGCTCTGAGGGATGGGCAGGAAGCCATCTTGACCAGATATGGAGACAGTAGTGGATAAAGAAATATCCCCTTGAATAGGGATAGACCAGGCTCTGATATCTCCACAGGTGGGAGACTCTGGAACTTTGAATTCCCATTCCCCAAGTGAAGAATGGCAGGAAGAATGAGAGCTCTCCCAGGCTCCTCCCCTGTGTCCTGGCAGCCTTACATCTCATTGCCAGGCAACAGGTGCCAAGTAATATATCAGGCTCAGAGGGGCCCCTCTGCTTCTTGAGACTTAATATTGTGTTTGGAGATGTTGAGGAGGTAACCAGGGCCAGGACATCTTGGACGCAGAGTCCCCGACTGCCCCTGGGGATCCTGATAAAATTGCCTCTCCCTCAAGGTGCAAGCTGGAGCTATGCAGCAGACTGGTATGGGGCAAGGGGACATCAGAAGTGGAAAGTGGGAGGTATAGAAAAGGACTTGAGGAAAAAGGCTAAAGAGAGAGAAGGAAGGTGCCTCTCCTGGAGAATCTGGCCAGGAGAATGAAGAATCAGCAGGCCAGCAGCTCCATCACCTGTGTGTGTGAGACTCAGAGTTAAAAACAACAGCTCTAATAGGTAGCTTCTCCAGAAGGAGATTGCCCTTCTTCTTCCTTTTTAGGAAGCTAGACATTCTGCTTTTAAAAGAATACATGAGTTTTCTGGGGATGTCACGTACAGCATGGTGACTATAGTTAACAATACTGTGCTGTATATTTGAAAGTTGCAAAGAGAGTAGATTAAACGTTTTCACCACACACACAAGAATGGTTAACTCTGTCCGGTGGTGGATGTGTTAGCTAACCTTCCTGTGTACACTTGCTGTCCTGTCTCTCCCAGGTCCAAGCTGCTCCTGCCCCTTCCTGGGCTTAGATTTAGCAACAACAGCAAACAAATATTATTTTTTAGTATAAATATGTTCCAGACACTAGATGGGACATACTTATCCCACAGATGATTCCTCTTGGACCTAAAATTCAAAATTTGACTGGGCGCCCTATGATTTATTTGGGGGTCCACAGTGTGACACAGCACTGAGTGAGGCCTCGGAGAATAGCTCATGTTCTGGGATGGGTCATTCATCGGACACTTACTGAGCACCTCCTGTGTACCCAGCTCTGGCAGTCATTCTCATTTCACAATATATTTGAATTTCACTTCAAATTATTATGTTGTATACCTTAAACTCACACAGTGTTATATGTCAATTATCTCTCCATAAAGTTGGAAAAAGAATTTAAAAATATAGTAAGGAAAAGTCACCCTTTCTCCAACCCCTCTTATTAGTTATCTATTGTTATATAACAAAGACCCCAAGACTTGGTGACTTAAAAATAACACAGTTTTATTGGCTCACGTTTTCTGTGAATCAGGCATCCAAGCACACCTTAGCGGGATGCCTCCACCTCAAGTTCTCTCAAAAGGCTGCAGTTGTGGTGTTGGTTGGGTTGCTGTCTCGTATCAAGGCTCAACTGGGGAAGGATCTCTTTCCACATCTTCTCACCGGGAAGACTCAGTTCATTGCAGGCTTTTTGACTGAGGGCCTCAGCTCCTGGCTGGCATTGTCTGGGGGCCTCCCTGGGCTCCTTACCACATAGGCCTCTCTGTAAAGCAGCTCAAAATATGCCAGATGACTTCCTTCAGGGTCAGTCTCTTGGTAACCTAATCTCAGAAGTGACATCTCACCACTTCCTTTGTTATTGAAGTATAGTTGATTTACAATGTTGTATTTATTTCAGGTGTACAGCAAAGTGATTCAGATATATATATTCTTTTTCAGATTCTTTTCCATTATAGGTTATTATAAGATATTGAATATAGTTCCCTGTGCTACACAGTAGGACCTTGTTGTTTATTTTATGTATAGTTGTGTGTATCTGTTAATCCCAAGCTCCTAATTTATCCCTCTCTCACCTCTTTCCCATTTGGTAACCGTTAGTTTGTTTTCTATGTCTGTGAATCTATTTCTGCTTTGTAAATAAGTTCATTTGTATCATTTTTTTAGATTCCACATATAAGTGATATCATATGGTATTTGTTTTTCTCTGTCTGACTTACTATACTTAGTATGATAATCTCTAGGTCCATCCTTGTTGTTGTAAATGGCATCATTTCATTCTTTTTTATGGCTGAGTAGTATTCCATTATATATATATATATATATATATATATATATATATATATATATATATATATATATATATACCTCACATCTTCTTTATCCATTCATCTGTTGATGGACACTTAGGTTGTTTTCATGTCTTGGCTATTGTAAATAGTGCTGCTATGAACATGGAGTTGCATGTATCTTTTCAAGTGAGAGTTTTCATCTTTTCCAAGTATATGCCTAAGAGTGGGATTGCTGGATCATATATTAACTCTATTTTTAGTTTGTTAAGGAACCTCCATACTGTTTTCCATAGTGGCTGCATCAATTTACATTCCCACCAATAGCATAGGAGTGTTCCCTTTTCTCCACACCCTCTTCAGCATTTATTATTTGTAGACGTTTTTATGATGGCCATTCTGACTGGTGTGAGGTGATACCTCATAGTAGTTTTGATTTACATTTCTCTAATAATTAGTGATGCTGAGCATCTTTTCATTTGCTGTTAACCATCTGTATGTCTTCTTTGGAGAAATATCTGTTTAGGTCTTCTGCCCATTTTCTGATTTGGTTGTTTGTTTTTTAGCTCATATTGAGCTAATGAGCTGCTTGTATATTTTGGAAATTAGGCCCTGTCAGTTGCATTATTTGCAAATATTTTCTCACAGATCATAGGTTGTCTTTCCTTTTGGTTTATGGTTTCCTTTGCTCTTCAAAAGCTTATAAATTTGATTAGGTCCCATTTGTTTATTTTTGCTTTTATTTTTTTTTCCTTGGGAGACTGACTTAAGAAAACATTGCTACAATTTATGGCAGAGAATATTTTGATTATGTTCTCTTCTAGGAGTTTTATGGTGTCATGTCTGTTTTTTTTTTTTTTTTTTTTTTGCAGTATGCGGGCCTCTCACGGTTGTGGCCTCTCCCGCTGTGAAGCACAGGCTCCAGATGCGCAGGCTTAGCGGCCATGGCTCACGGGCCCAGCCGCTCCTCAGCACGTGAGATCTTCCCGGACAGGGGCACGAACCCGTGTCCCCTGCATCGGCAGGCGGACTCTCAACCACTGTGCCACCAGGGAAGCCTGGTGTCATGTCTTATATTTAAGTTTTTAAGCCACTTTGAATTTATTTTTTTTGTGTGGTGTGAGGGAGTGTTCTAATTTCATTGATTTACATGTAACTGAACAGCTTTCCCAACACCACTTGCTGAAGAGACTGTCTTTTCTCCAGTGTATGCATATTCTTGCCTATTTTGTTGAAGATTAATTGACAGTAGGTGTGTGGGTTTATTTCTGGACTCTCTATTCTGTTCCATTGATCCATATGTCTGTTTTTGTACCAAAACCACACTGTTTTGATTATTGTAGCTTTGTAGTATTATCTGGAGTTTGGGACATCCCACCACTTTTGCCGTATTTTAATTGTTGGAAAGAAGTCACTAGGTCCAACCCAGAGTCAGGGGAGGAGCTTACACAAGCATATGAATTTCTGGACTCCCAGATTATTTGGGGCCACTTTAGAGGCTCCTACTATATACCTTCTCCTCCTTCAACAACAATTTTCACAGAATAGGTCACAGTAAGGCCTCTCAGGGCAGGATTGTGTCTTCTTCACCACTGCATCCCCATTTCTTAACCTGGAACCCGGAGGAGAGGACCTCAGCCCTCCTGTCCAGCTAAGACCCAGCCTCATGAGCCTAGTGGCTTGTGAGGGTATTTTCCAGCTCAGTGAGATCTATGGTGTGAGGTCTAGTGTCATCCCTGAGCTGGGTGTGGAGTCATGGCAAACTCTCTCTATTTATTCCCTTTCATTACCCTACATTGCACCTTCTCTATCTCCCAATAGCTTCTTGGTAAAACAGGGAGAAGCCAGAGATATCACAAGGCATGATGATGAGTATCAAGGAAAGTAAGAAGGCAGGGCTAGACAGAGAATTAGAATAGAGAGTAAAAAGAGAATAGAAAGAGAAAGCATCCTAAGCTGTTACCTTATTTAAAATGAGATACAAACATTTATTAAACATTTCTTAAGCACTGGAAACTTTCTCACATTTGTTCATTTAATCTTCATAAGTTTTCAAGGTAAACATTTCTATTTACTTTCCATAGTTCAGAGAACTGAAATTCACAGAGGGCTAGGGACATGCTCGAGTTTCCACAGCTGGTGGATAACAGAACCAGAATTCAAGCCCAGGCTTTTGAAGACCACTTAGGGCTCTTTCCAGGCTAACAGGATGAAGATGACAGAGAGGAGGGGATGTCAGTCTACTCATACCAACAGTTAATATCACAAGGGTTGTGTTGTGGTGGTGGTGGTGATTATTCAGAGTTAAACAATGGAGTTAAACAATTACACAACTGGGGTGGGGGGAAGGCATGTTCCCATTACAGAAAACAATAACAAGTTGACAGACAAAGATGAGAAGAGAGACAGTCTAATGAGCCACCATACAGCCATACTTGGTTTGTGATCCAAACCAACCCTATCCATGGCAAATCTCCCTCCTTGAATTCAGACATGGCTCCGCATGACCTTGACTGAACCCCAAAGTTACAAATGAAGATGTATAGCTAATGAAAAGACTTTTCATGACCATGCTGAAGATCCCCAGGAGAGTTCCAAGGATGGTATGAGCAAGGGCAGGCCTCCTTATGGATAGAGCGTGGACAGTCTCTCAAGATAATTAAGGGAAACAGAAATGCATCCTTCTGTATGGAAAAGTTCTGGAGTGTTTGTTTTTAAAACTTGGTTTCATTATCACAGAGCCATAAATCTAAGCTCATGATGGGAAAGGGAGTCCCTGATTTTTTTCTAGAAGGGATTGAAATTGAAGGGAGATCGGTGAGGTTCTGGAGGAGATAGTGTGAAGGAAAGACTACCTTCCTTACAACATTGTCATGCCACTTTGCAGTCCCTCCCAACACACACACACACACACACACACACACACACACACACACACTACCTACCCACATCTGAAGACATTGCTTTTCTTTTCCATTCATGGCATGTATTTAAATATTGAGGACGTTCTTCATACTCTGGTTTCCCCAAGACCCATCAATTCTGGTAGCCCACGGCTCCTGGATGTGTCTACCTAAACAAGCTCTGCGTGGGTGTCAACAGATGCTTGAAATGATCTCATCCCAGGAATGAAAGACAGTGTTTATCACCGTACCCCTCCCCTTGCTGCTAGACAGCCTCCACCAAACTCAGCCCCAGCCAACGTTGATCCAGCCTCTGCTACTCTTGGTGGTGAGTTTCAGCACCTGAATGTTATTTTCTTAAATTTCACTAACTGCTACATAAATTCATATGTGCTGAGGCAAGGGAGAAACATGCATTTCGCTACCAGTAAAATGTAGTGGTAAATACCGTGATTGACTAGGAATCTTCTTTTTAAAACTTAGCAAACGTTAGAGGGCAAACTTGTTTGGAAACAATTTATAAATTGACCACCAGATATTAGATGCACCTTGAATCTGTCACTATTTTGTTTGTTTCCATTGCTTTTCCCCTATGATCCTGCCCCACCCCCAGCCACGAACATTTGAAGATGCAGGAAAAGGACAGAGGAGGGAAGGTCAGGAAACCGGGGTTCAAGTCTGAACTTGACCACTCTGTAACCTTCATCTTGTCACAATATCTGCAGGCAAAGGATGAAGAGGTGGGACTGGGTTTTGTCTAAGTCTCATCCAGCTGTGTTTCTATGAACGATATGTATGCACTGCCATGACAAGGAGATGAGATACATTGCAATCACTGGGTTATGCCACTGCTGTCAGGAAGAAGTGCCACGGCCTCCTCATCTGGGCTGCCACCACCACCTTAGTTGTTCAGAGAACACAGGGAATTTTACAATTGGCAGGTCCTTAGCTTAACTCGTAGCTCCCAGGAGCTGGCTGTCAAGAGAGAGTTTCACGTTGCTGCCAGTGCCGTCTGAATTGCTAATACAAGAAAGATGCAGATCCCTGTTGGAGGCCCCCTACACCTGACCCCACAGGGGCTGCTGCCATTCCACTGGTGTAACAGTCTCCCAGACCACGTGCTCCTTCCCTGCGCTAGCCGTATTCAACACAAAAACACTGCCCTGACAAATGGAGTTCAGCCCCTCCAGGCCCTCAGGCTCAGAGTGCCAGTCAAATCTATTTCACATGCCTCCTGCTTGCAAAGCAGTCTCCAGCTACTTGGGCTAAAATGCTTAGGGCTCTTGGTTTCTGGAGACAGATGTCCACCCCATCCCGTGAACAGCTTATGTAGTGACCCATCCGTGAATGCCACCAACCAGAGAACGGGCGCTGAAAGGCTTGGGTCTGAGTGTTAGAAACAAGAAAGGTGTGGGTTAGGGACGGTGGGCACTGTCCTTCCCACCATATTTCTTGAGCTGGACAGGAAAATGTTCACCTTCCTGTTTGCCAGCCTTGATTATGGCGTGTATAAGCTAGGGGATCAAGGAGGAAATTTCAGTTTTGGAGTAAGGTCAGAGTGATCACAATGAGGTGATCATAATCATGATGAGGTGATCATCGTGAAAAGAGAATTCATTGTGGGAATAGAGGGTTTGTACCCACAAAATGGAGTTCCATAACAAACATTCCACCCTGAGTGCTTGGTCATCCTGTCTCCAACATTCTGTTCCAGCCATCCTGTTTACAGGATGTAAAGTGCCTTTGCACTTTCTCTAGAATGCCCTTCTGTTGCGTTAAACTATTATCTCCTCATTAATGATGAAGGGATCCATTCGATTCAGATTTGTCTATAAATCACCTTGTGGAGGACTTGAAGCCTTCCACCCAACCACTCCCTTCGAGCAAAGTCAATCATCTCCTTTTTGTGCCAGCACTGTATCCTCACATATCCTGATGGCGTAGCTTGACACACCTGTTTGATTCCTGTTTATGGTTTGTCTTTCCCACTAGCCCATAGGTCACTGAGCACGGGAGCTGGATATTACTTCTTACTTTTCCACGGTGCTTAACACAGTGCATGGCACACAGAACTGCTCATGACTATTTATGGACTAGATGAATAAATGGATGAATGAATGAATGAGGAGTAAACACTGAAGTTGTGCATAGATTCTCATCCCTGAGCTGCTATGGTTACAGTCACAAGAAATGTGGTGTCGCTTCTTGGTAACCTTGCCTTATGATATGGGTCCAAACTTTTAACCCATTTGTTCTCCCATTATCTGTAGTGGGGACACCAGGAATCCTCTAGCATCCTAGGAAAAATTGCTCTCACCATGAACAGTGTGACAATCTTGTTGCCTGGCCCTGAGCAGTTATATGACATCCTAAACTCCCATCATCATCCATCAGGACTGAGTTGGGAGCTAGTAGAGGAAATATATCCATTAAGCCAGTACTGAGTCACCATAACTGTCCTGTTACTGTGGTTTGAATAATCAATCGCCATTACCAACATCCAACAACCAATGGAGATGAAGGCATTTCCTCCCCTCTTCCTCCTTCTTTTTTCCTCCACCCCAGCCGGATTTAACAAGAGGGCTCATGATACTCCATCTCCACTCATGAAAACATCCACTGGTTGTTCCCAGTCGGATGAGGAGGGTTTATGGATACAAGCAGGCTAGGGGCTTTGATCCCTGACCCCGACTCGGCAGCCCGTAGCCCCGTGTTTGCACACCAGAGGGGTCCTCTTCAGTAAGCTTCTCACAACTCAGGGAAAACACCTGCATCGGCCATTTCTCATCAACAAGAAAGAGACCAGTTTCCAAGATGCCACCTGATTTCCATACCTCATTTCTGAAGCATGATGTAATCTCTCCCCTGCAATATAATAAATATTTCACTTTCAAATTCCGATTCATTAAAAGAATACCAGGAGGGAGAAATAATAAGGTGTCGCTTTACAGCCCAAATAAAACAGTGAAAGATATATTCTATAATTTATACATCCGACTTTAGGTTGAGATAATTCATATATCATTTTCAGTTAGGGACCCAAAATGGTGCTGTGTCAGCATATTGACTGAAAAATAACTTTTTGTATTATTTTATGCCTTTCAGTAACGTGCCCTGGTTATCATATATCAGCACTAGGTTGAGTTCCAGTGTCTTGGCAGCTCCTCCGAAGTCATTCTCTTTCCTAATCAATGTGACTTTCCCTCTTCAATACAGATGGTGCTCCTTGGCTGCGCGCGCGCGTGCACACACACACACACACACACACACACACACACACACACACACATTCTCCCAGGCAAAAAAGCAGAGCTCCAACTGGAATCAGCTTGGCTGAAGCCATTTCTCTTACCATTATTACCAAAACTTCACTATTACTCACCTCTGAGGATGAGAAAACTAAATCAGCCTCAGTTGGAAACAGTCTGTATGGTATTTTTCCAATAGAAATACAATCTTACATGTGTGTAGCCCTTTACAGCTGGGGGTTTGGCGGAGATCAGTTTTGGGATGGGGTACAAAAAGGCATGTGTTCAAATCCCAACTCTTCCTCTTACTAGCTGGGGATTCTTGAGCAAGTCGTTTAATCTCTTGAAACCTCAGTCTTCTCATCCATAAAATGGAGAGATAATAATAATAATAGGTAGCCAAACAGAGTTTAGAGAATTTTAAATGAGGTGAGGGTGGTAATCAAATCACAGTGGGAACTGATTGTGTGCTTACTATGTACACACACACACACACACACACACACACACACACACCAGACACCAGACACTGGGCTTGCACTTTAGGTGGATTACCTCATCAACTCTCACTGCAACCCCATGAACTCGGTACTATTGTGCTTGTCATTCTGCAGATAAGGAAACTGAGGCTTAAGAAGTTAAACAATTTGTCTAAGATGGTTAAGTTCGCATTATAGGTATTTAGAAAATAATACTTTCACTTGATATCTGTTTACAAGGCATTTTTTAAAACATCTCATTTGATCCCGTGATAGTGCTAGGAGGAAAGCAAGGCAGGAGATATATTATGAGAAAATATGTCCACCTGCCTGTACCGCAATATTGCCTAGGTCTTGTGGTTTTTCTCACCACTTCACAATAGCCCTTTGGTTCAGACATTTAGTGAGTCCTTGGGATCTCTGTACTCCTTCAGATCAAGCAGGTAAAGTAAGCATTTCTCTGCCAATCACCTCTCCGCTCAGCTGATCTCTGGTTACTCCATTTGTCCTGAAGAACCATATTGAGACTGAAACTCTGGCCCAGCTGATCCCCCATAGACAAAGCTAGCCCTTCTCTGCCTGGAGAAATCAGAAGAGGACCCCAAGAACATTCCAGGATACGGGGCTCACCAGTAGTATAGGCATTAGGCAGACACGCCATCCTGATAAAGGTCTTTTGAGATGCACTTGTACATCACCTAGATTTACCCTTCCTTTTCCAGATCATTTGGTGGAGACCCACAGAGTTAAAGTGGCTTGAACTTACACCAGATGGTATTAGTCCCAAGACCTGAGCCTGGGACACTGGTCTCATTCTCTCCAATATACTGTGAACCCTCCCCATCCAAGCCCTGAACAAGCAGTCCTGGGAGTCAATATTTAGTAATAATGTTAGTAGCAGAAGTAACAACAACAATAATAATACGAGGCACGTGCTCTGTGTCAGGCACTATGTGTGATACTCTCTATGTATTTGTTCATTTAATCCCTACAACAAACCTGAGGGAATAACAACCCTATTATTCCCCTTTTACAGTGGAAAAAAATGAAGACAAAAAAATAATTCTCCTGCAGTACATCCAGACAATGGAACACTATTTAGCACTAAAAAGAAACGAGCCATGAAAAGACATGGAAGAACTTTAAATGTATATTGCTAAGTGAAAGAAGCCAATCTAAAAGGACTACATACTGTAGGATTCCAGCTATATTACATACTGGAAAAAGCAAAACTATGGAGACAGGAAATGACCAGTGGTTGCCAGGAGCTGGAGAAGGAATGAAGGGAGAAATAGGTGGAGCCCAGTGCAGTGAAACTACTCTGTATGTTACTGTAATGTTGGATACATGTCATTATACATTTGTCAAAATCCTTAGGCTGTACAACACCAAGAGTGAACCCCAGTGTAAACTATGGGCTTTCAGTGATAAAGACACCTCCATGTAGGTTCATCAGTTGTAAGCAACGTAGCACTCTGGTGCAGGAGGTTGATAATGGGCGAGGCTGTGTGTGGGAGCAGGGGTACGTGGGAGCTCTCTGGACTTCCAGCTCAATTTCCTGTGAATCTAAAACTACTCTAAAAAATAAAGCCTATTTTAAAAATCCCTAACAAAAGAGATGAAAAACTAAAACTTTTTAAAGTTAAATAAAAACGTTGTAATCTTTCAAATTAAATAAGAAAGAAATGAGCTCTCAAGCCATGAAAAGACATGGAGGAATCATAAACGCATATGACTAAGTAAAAGAAGCCCATCTGAAAAGGCTACTATATGATTCCGACTACATGACATTCTGGAAAAGGCAAAACTATAGAGACAGTAAAATGATCCGTGTTTGCTGGGAGCTGAAGAAGGAAGGAAGGAAGCAAGGAAGGAAGGAAGGAAGGAAGGAGGGAGGGCTGAATAGAAAGCACACAGGGGATTTGGAGGGCAGCGAAACTAATCTAAGATACTATAATGGTGGATACATGACATTATACATTTTTCAAAACCCATAGAATGTACAACACAAGGAGTGAACCTATAATGTAAACTCTGGAATGTAGTTAGTATTAATATATCAATATTGGTTTATCAATTTTAATAGGTGTACCACACTAACACTGTTAGATGTTATTAATAGGAAAGGTGTGTGTGTGTGACAGGTGACAAGGGTATATGGGAACACTCTACTTTCTGCTCAGTAGTTCTGTAAACTTAAAACTGCTCTAAAAAATAAAGTTTATTATTCAAAACAAAAGAAAACAAACAAACAAACAATAACTTTCAGAAAGTGGGCAGCTAAGATTTAAACCTAGACTTTTTCTGGTTTTAAATTCCAATGCCCCTAGATTTTAGGTCAAAAGACTCAACAAGCCTTTAATTTAAACTTTGTATCTGAATTCCTGTTTTCTCATCCCTAAAATGGGTATATAAACAATAATACCTCTCTCTGGACCCTTACTCAGAGAGTTTCAACAAAATAGTTTACTGTAAAGAACGGGAAAACAATTTATAAACTGTAAAGTGCTATGCAAATTCAAGAAATGACCATCATTGCTCTGAAATTCTGCCTATTTGTCCATAACAAGAATGTGGTTCTCTGGGAGCTGCTGCCAAACTCTCTGGCGGAAGCTGCGTGAAAAGGCTCATAATTATCCTCCCCTTTGCTGGGACATGGGCCTCATGTGGTTGGGCTCCAAGTGAGGGCTGAGTCTCCTGACACCTAAAGGGTGGATCAGCTGAGGAGAGAGAAGCTGTGGGTTCACAGCTTGGACCAGAAAGGAGAGAGAATGTGTGTGTGTGAGAGAGACAGAGAGAGACAGGGAGAGAGAGGGAGAGAGAGGACAGCAGCATGAGAACACTCATTCATCATAAGAGCGATTTCCCTGTTAATAAAGTGACCTTGTGTAAAGAGCTCAACTTCTCACAGCTCTCGCATCATTAGGAGAGGGACACTTGCCGATCGATCGTGACCACACGGGCTGCTGAACCAGGGCAAACTGCCACCACTGAAAGAATTATATGTGACACAGCCCAGCCCTGGGATCACACAGAGACTGGGTGGGGGGAGGGAGACGCTTCTCACTGAGCCCCTTAAGGGCAGAGCAGCAGACTGGATCCTGGGCAATGGTGGACTGGGGATGGGGACTCCCCCCAAAGACCGCAAGGCTTGCTGCCTCCGGACCATGCTCTGCCTGCCTAGAAAGTGCCTGTAGTTGGTTCTTGGCCAAGCCCCGGAATCAGAGGTCTAGGATACGCAGGACCTTAATTCTTGGGTCTGTAACATAAAAACAGCCAATAAAGACCACAGAACTTCAGCCTTTTTCAAGCTCCCTTGGGTTCTGCCTGACCATATCATTCATGATTCAGCACATCCAGATTCCTGGTTGAAGGACCACCATTGCCATAGCATTCAAGCCGCTAAGAGAAAAGGAAGCTACCTGTATCTCCACTCCAACAGAGGGAGACCAGAGTAAGCCCAGCACCTCCTCAGTGGAACCCAGGAGAGGGAGCTGGGAGATGGGGGGAGGGGTGCTTGTGTCAGTCTGGGCCACAACCTTGCTGTGTGATATGGGACACCTCTCTTCACCTCTCTGAGTGAGGGTTAAATCAGTTGATCTGCAAGGAGGCATCTGGTTTTAAGAGTTCCAATTATGAGTTGGGCTTCTCTTAACTAAACATATAGATATTAAAGCAATTTTTTAAACTGATAAAGTGAGCTGGAGTGGAAAATCATCCTCATATTAATGCAACCCTCTACTCCCTTCCCCACTTGTGTTTCTCTGCTCTCTGATGCTGAGATACAGTATTTGCCAATTTTTGAAATTTTACGAAAGATCTTATTTTCTACAAAGACAAAAGACATCTTTTAACCCCCTTTTCATGTTTTCCTGGGTCTGGAATCCTGAGAGAGGGAAGCCTCCGTCTTCCAGGAAAAAAAGGACATTACACAAGAGAATCAAACCCACCATCACCCTGTTTCTCTTTCCTAGTAGAAGCTTCCAATTCCCAGGCAGTGCTCTAAGCCCTGAAATTAACCCCCATTATGTTGCATAGCAGCCAGCCTCAAACACACACAATGCAACCAGAGGGCTTTTTGATGCACTGACACAATTTGGTGAACATAACTTCTTTCTTACTTTCTCTTCAATGGAATCGCTCCTACCTTTTGTCCCAATTCTTTAAGGGCTGCTGCTCTCAGCCCAGCTATCATTGAATCTTCACAGAGGTGGTAGTTTAAAAAAGACTCAAGTTCTTCCCCTTTCCAGGAGCATCTGCGTTTTAACAGGGAAATCTTCACATTTAAAACCTTCGATGTCAAGGAATGAATCTCTAATGGTAGAATTTCAAACATTAGGATAGATGATGGGAGAGCTCTTTTGTGGCTAGAGGAGACACATCGGGACACTATCTTCTCAATCCACTCCTCACACTGACATGTGGCCCACCTGTGGAACTTTGGAGAAACTTAAACTGCTTCTCACTCACTAAAGAAAGTGACTATCCATGCCCCATTCTACCGTTCCCTTCCGTTACAATGAGAAGGTCCTGGGTTAGACCTGAAGCATGTTCTAATGAGGAAAAAAAGTGAGTTCTGGAGCCAGTAATGGAAAACCTCTCTTGAGAATGTATAAGCCCATCTAGATGAGGGGCCAGGGTGGTGGTACAATCTTGGCCTGAGGACCAACCTCTTTGGAGATATTTATTCATATAAATCCAAATAAAAGTAAATAGAGTAACTTACTTCCACAAATAATGATTGAGATCCAACTTTTGAAGAGGCACTGAGTGGAAAGTCAGGTGAAGAGCAAAGAGCGGCGAGGACAGTTTTGAAAAAAAAGTAAAATTTTACTACTGTCCTTAAGGAACTCAAAGTCTAGCAGCCAAGATGGCCACATCCACAGCACACCATAACACCCCACATTATATATGACATGAACAGAGTGCCATGGGAGCCCAGAAAGGGAGCACCTCATTCCACAGGGATGCAAGGAGAAGCTTCAAAGAGACATTGGAACTTTATACTGAAGGATGAATGAGAGGAAGGAAATGAGCAAAGTCTTTCCAGAGATAGAAAGCAGTAAGTATGAAAACATAGAGGCTTAAAGGGTATGGTAGGCTGGGAACTACAAAGATAATAGTAATAATAATAATATTTTGACTGATGAGCAATATCTTCCTTAAGATATCTTCCAAGAGTCCCCACTTTCTCCAGGTAGATGTCTGTGCATGTACCAAGGACATCCACCAGTTGCTCTGAGTAGGAGGCTTACTAGTAAGAAGCCGGCCTGAAACTGTGGGCTAGAGGTAGACTGTGGCAGGCCTAGAATACTGTGTGAAGTCTGGGAGCTTCATCTCAAGCCACTGTTAAGACACAATTAAAAGCAGCTCCTCTCCAACTTCTCCTACAGGCATGTTGCAAAGATCAGAGGGGAGTGAGTAAAACCGTATGACTAGCAGTTTTAGGAAGTCCTTGCTGCAAGAGAAGTGCCCTTGAAGTCTTGTTTTCATCTTTATAAAATTCTTGCCAATCTTGGGACTTCCCTGATGGCACAGTGGTTAAGAATCCACCTGCCAATGCAGGGGACGCGGGTTCACGCCCTGGTCCGGGAAGATCCCACATGCAGTGGAGCAAATAAACCTGTGCGCCACAACTACTGAGTCCGCATGCCACAACTACTGAAGCCCATGCACCTAGAGCCCGTGCTCCACAACAAGAGAAGCCACTGCAATGAGAAGCCCACACACCACAATGCAGAGAAGCCCCCGCTCACCACAACTAGAGAAAGCCTGCGTACAGCAATGAAGACTCAACGCAGCCAAAAATAAATAAATTTATTTTTTTTAAAAATTGTTGCCAGGTCTATGTGGATAGACCTAGAGTCTGTCATACAGAGTGAAGTAAGTCAGAAAGAGAGAGACAAATACCGTATGCTAACACATATATATGGAATTTAAAAAAAAAAAATGTCATGAAAAACCTGGGGGTGAAACAGGAATAAAGACACAGACTTACTAGAGAATGGACTTGAGGCTATGGGGAGGGGGAAGGGTAAACGGTGACAAAGCGATAAAGAGGCATGGACATATATACACTACCAAACGTAAGGTAGATAGCTAGTGGGAAGCAGCCGCATAGCACAGGGAGATTAGCTCGGTGCTTTGTGACCGCCTGGAGGGGTGGGATAGGGAGGGTGGGAGGGAGGGAGATGCAAGCGGGAAGAGATATGGGAATATATGTATATATATAACTGATTCATTTTGTTGTGAAGCTGAAACTAACATACCATTGTAAAGCAATTATACTCCAATAAAGATGTTAAAAAAATAAATAAATAAATAATTTAAAAAAAAAAAAAAATTGTTGCCAATTTTGGTTTTATGCTATAACTTACCTATGTCTCTGTTAATATAAAAATAATATTTGCAATCACTTTCCAGTGAGTAAAACAAGGACTTGCCTGTTCATCTTGTGCTTTCTCTTAGCAAGTTCCTCATGGTGTACTCCCACTCCAAGTTGAGGAGCTGGATGGGAGGCGGATGAGGCCAGAGGCAGGCAGACCAGATAAGAAGTGGTATTGGCTATGAAGAGCAACAGTTATAGAAATGAAGAGGAGAGAACAGATACAAGGGAAGTTTTCTATATGGAATTGACTAGACTTGCTAACTATGGGTCATTGAGTGGGAGAAAGAAAAGTCCCAGACTCCAAGTTTTCTCCAAGTGCATGTTGCAGTCATTGTTGCTAGGTAACAAATGATCTCCTAACTTAGCAACTCCAAACGACTATTTTATTAAGCTCACAGATTCTGTAATTAGGAGTGGAGAGGGGTAGAGCAGGGGTGGCTTGGCGCTTCACAACATCTAGGGCCTCAGCTGGGAAGACTTGGGGGCTGGAATGACTTGATAGCTGGGGCAGGAATCATCTGGAGGTAGCTTCACTCCTTCAGCTGGTGATTACTGCTGGCTATCAATCTAGACCTCAGCTGAACTGTGGACCATGCCTTGTGGTCTGGGCTGGTTTGGGCTTCCTCACAACATGGTGGTTGGGTTCCAAGAGAGAGGTGCATGGCCTTTCTACCTAGCCTTGGAAGTCACATACTATCTCTTCCACTGCACTCTGTTGGTTAAGACAGCCACAAATGTCTGCTCAAGGTAAATAGGCTGTCAGGTTCATAGACTTCACCGCTGGATGGGAGAAGTGTCAAGGTCATATTGTAAGAAAAGAATGTGGAATGGGAAATTTTGTTGTGATCATTCTTGGGAAAGACAATCTGCCATAATGTCCTACCAGGAAATCCTCTGTCAATTTTCACTTACAGTGATCAGCTCATCTTGTAACTGTGAGCAACTGAGAAAGAGCTCGTGTTGGATTCATCTGTATCTTCCCCACACCATCTAACCTCACATCTTGCTTTCAGAAGTTTCGGTTAGAATTTGTGTGATGAATGACTAAACAAACAAATGAATAAATGAATGAGAAATGAGCTGCCAGAATGTCTCTATGGCACCTGATACAGACATCTGTGTGAAGAAATAGCAGCTCCTTGAAGGAAGGGACCACTTAAGGAAAGTTGGTTTTATTGCTTTCACAACCCTCCTGTATGTTCTCAGCTAATCAGGCAATCCAGTATTTATGTGTGGCTTAATTAAGGTTGTGAGTGGCTTGATCCTTGTTTTCTTAGGTCTATCCAGGAAGATTGCAGAGATAAAATAAAATTACCTCCAGGCAGGCAAGCCTCACAGGAGCTGGGCTAGAAGAAAAGAGACAGAGAAGATGCCCCTGGTCTTCCGGGAGAGCCTGTACCTTGGAAAATTTCATTTCTCTTTCCCACACAGGCACACATCACAGGCCCATGCCGCATCCCCTGCCCAGAGGCCCGATGGACTGCAGATGTGCACAGGCAGCCATGAACCATCTACATCCACATGGGGCGACCACTGCACAAACGCACCCTCAGGCAAATGTTACTGCTCCTGGAGTTGTTGCTTCCGATTCCAGCTTCCTTAATAAAGATTCAGATAACCTACCAAACAAAACTCAATGAAGTCTGAAAATAACAAATCAAAAACAATTAGCTCCTCTCGGCCTCTGAATCTACCCTTTTCTTCTAAAACCAAAGACCGATTCTTACTTGGATGCTGGCCTTGTACGTTTAATGAAGAAAGAAAAGGATTGGTTGGGGTGGCAGGGATAGGTTAATATTTTTGAATGATTAGTAGCAAATACAAAAACACGTTGAAGGGCCATTTACATTTTTTTCTTTATCACTGAGCCTGTTCTTCTTTGGAATAGTAGTTAACCCGACAGTATCCAACTTGTACTCAGAGTTAACGGGACCCCTCCGTCATGGGAAAACTTTGGGGTTTGTTCACATTCACATCCCAGAGGCTATAGGGGACCTCAGGGGTTTAGAGAAAGCAAAGTATCTCGGTTTCCACTCTTCGTCCTCCAGCTGCCAAAGGAGATGCCACAGGCATTTGGTTATCTAGAGCTGAGGTCTAGGGGACAGTGATGGAGATAGGGCCCTACATCAAAAGTAAGTGCAGAGAAAAGAAAGAGCTTTCCCAATATTGAGGAAGTAGAGACACAGTTTGCAATGCATTCACTTATTTATTTATTTAATATCTATTGGGCAGCATCCCTATACCAGGAACCGTGCCAGTTTCTTTCCTCTGGTTACTCACAGTTCAATGGGTGGCATAAATAGACTGGTGAGCTGATTACTGAATGATAATGCCACAACAGACTGAAGCACAGTGTGTGATGAGAATGAAGAGAAGGGGCTACTTGGCCAGTTTCAAGGTTTGAAGCAGGTTTCTGGAGGTTGATGAGGTTCTAAGCTCTGAGTTAGTTGATTGTGTGTGAGGGGGGGAGAGAGAGTGAAAATCACGGTGGAGGATGTGTTGGGGGGCTCGTGGTGGAGGATGGTATTCTAGAGAAGTAATTGCACGAACAAAGACGTAGTAATCACAGTAGTAGAAGCAGTGGTAATGACTCTATTACCATAAATATCTGGCCAAGTATAAAGCGCTTTGTATGGATTAATGCATTTAATCTTAACAATACATCTAACTTCTCCCCATTTTATAAATTATATCCAAGTCACACTCAGATTAAGGAACTTTCCCAAAGTCACAGGTGATGAAGTTGGGATTTAAACCGAGGAAGAGAGTCAAGCTCCAGCTCCACGCTCTCAGCCTCTGATCTCCTTCCAGCCACAGTTCTTTATCCTATAAACAATCACAGGCACTGAAGGATTTTAAGCAGGAAAGGGACATAGTCAGATTTGTGTTTTAATGGCCCATCAACGCTAGGTGGGAAAGGATTGGAGGGTGGTAATGCTGGAGGTGAGGTGATAAATTAGGAGGGTTACAAGTTCCAGGTGAGAGAATCTGAGGGCCTAAAGGGGGGGCTGGGGATTAGAAGGAAGGGTCAAACTTGAGAAACGTTTGAGATAAAAACTGGACAAGTCTTAGCGACTGAAAGTGAAGGGTACATGAGAAGGCATCTAGGATGATTCCCAGATTTATGGCCAGTGCGGGTGGAAGTGCCATTAACCATCTAGAAAATACTGGAGGCAAGGTAGGCCTAGGCGTCAGAAGGTGAAGGGAGATGTGGAGAGAGAGGCGCTCCTTAAGCTTTAGACCTGCCTGCTGATGTAAAGGGCTGTGGGGCATCCAAGTGGAGATGAGAGGAAGTCATGTGGGTAGAAGACCCAGAAGCAGAGCTAAGATGTTAGAGCTGGAGTATCATCCACATAAAGTTAGTAATTAAAGCCATGGGAGGTGATGTGGCTCCCCAGAAAGGGCAGGTGGAGAGCACACCTATATTTGAAGGGCAAGCAGGAAGGAGAAGCTGGAAAGTTGCCCATAAAAAATATCTAAGAGGTAGGAGAAGAATCCAGATAAAAATGGAACCATAAAAAGATAAGGGGGGGAGGAGCTGCAAGATGGCGGAAGACGCGGAGATCACCTTCCTCCCCACAAATACGTCAGGAATACACCTACACGTGGAACAACTCCTACAGAACACCTCCTGAACGCTGGCAGAAGACCTCAGACCTCCCAAAAGGCAAGAAACTCCCCACGTACTGGGGTAGGGCAAAAGAAAAAAGAAAAAACAGAGACAAAAGGATAGAGACAGGACCTGCACCAGTGGGAGGGAGCTGTGAAGGAGGAAAGGTTTCCACACACTAGGAAGCCCCTTCGCAGGCAGAGACTACGGGTGGCAGAGGGGGAAAGCTTCGGAGCCGCGGAGCACAGCAACAGGGGTGCGGAGGGCAAAGTGGAGAGATTCCCGCACAGAGGATCGGTGCCGACCGGCACTCACCAGCCTGAGAGGCTTGTCTGGTCACCCGCCGGGGCGGGCGGGGGCTGGGAGCTGAGGCTCGGGCTTCAGTCGGAGCGCAGGGAGAGGACTGAGGTTGGCGGCGTGAACACAGCCTGAAGGGGTTAGTGCACCACAGCTAGCCGGGAGAGAGTCCGGGGAAAAGTCTGGAGCTGCCGGAGAGACAAGAGACTTTTTCTTCCCTCTTTGTTTCCTGGTGCTCGAGGAGAGGGGATTCAGAGTGCCGCTTAAAGGAGCTCCAGACGGGCGCGAGCCGTGGCTATCAGCGCAGACCACAGAGACGGGTATGAGACGCTAAGGCTGCTGCTGCTGCCACCAAGAAGCCTGTGTGTGAGCGCAGATCACTATCCACACCTCCCCTCCCAGGAGCCTGTGCAGCCCGCCGCTGCCAGGTCGCGGGATCCAGGGACAACTTCCCCAGGAGAATGCACGGCGCGCCTCAGGCTGGTGCAACGTCACACCGGCCTCAGCCGCCGCAGGCTCGCCCCACATCTGTACCCCTCCCTCCCCCCAGCCTGAGTGAGCCAGAACCCCCGAATCAGCGGCTCCTTTAACCCCGTCCTGTCTGAGCAAAGAACAGACGCCCTCAGGTAACCTACATGCAGAGGCGGGGCCAAATCCAAAGCTGCACCCCGGGAGCTGTGCGAACAAAGAAGAGAAAGGGAAATCCCCCCCAGAAGCCTCAAGAGCAGTGGATTAAACCTCAACAATCAACGTGATGCACCGTGCATCTGTGGAATACCCGAACGGACAACGAATCATCCCAAATTGAGGAGGTGGACTTTGGGAGCAATGATATGTATATAGATAGATAGATAGATTTGTTTGTTTTTTTCCCCTTTTTCTCTTTTTGTGAATGTCCATGTGTATGGTTCTGTATGTGATTTTGTCTGTATAGCTTTGCTTTTACCATTTGTCTTAGGGTTCTGTCTGTCCTTTTTTTTTTTTTAGTATAGTTTTTAGCACTTGTTATCATTGGTAGATTTGTTTTTTGGTTTGGTTACTCTCTTTGTTCTTTCTTTCTTTCTTTTTTTAATTACTTAGTATTTTTAATAATTGTTTTTTATTTTAATAACTTTATTTTATTTTATCTTCTTCTTTCTTTCTTTCTTTTTTTTCTTCCTTTTATTCTGACCTGTGTGGATGACAGGCTCTTGGTGCTCCAGCCAGGCATCAAGGCTGTGCCTCTGAGGTGGGAAAGCCAAGTTCAGGACACTGGTCCACAAGAGACCACCCAGCTCCACATAATCTCAAACAGCAATAATCTCCCAGAGATCTTCATCTCAACGCCAAGACCCAGCTCCACTCAACGACCAGCAAGCTACAGTGCTGGACACCCTATGCCAAATGACTAACAAGACAGGAACACAACCCCATCCATTAGCAGAGAGGCTGCCTAAAATCATAATAAGGCCACAGACACCCCAAAACACACCACCAGACGTGGACCTGCCTGCCAGAAAGACAAGATCCAGCCTCATCCACCAGAACACAGGCACTAGTACCCTCTACCAGGAAGCCTACACAACACACTGAACCAACCTTAGCCACTGGGGACAGACACCAAAAACAACAGGAGCTACAAACCTGCAGCCTGTGAAAAGGAGACCCCAAACACAGTAAGTTAAGCAAAATGAGAAGACAGAGAAACACACAGCAGATGAAGGAGCAAGGCAAAACACCACCAGACCAAACAAATGAAGAGGAAATAGGCAGTCTACCTGAAAAATAATTCAGAATAATCATAGTAAAGATGATCCAAAATTTTGGAAATAGAATAGAGAAAATTCTTTTGCGGTCTACCTGAAAAATATTTCAGAATAATGATAGTAAAGATGATACAAAATCTTGGAAATAGAATGGAGAAAATATAAGAAACATTTAACAAGGACCTAGAAGAACTAAAGAGCAAACATTTAACAAGGACCTAGAAGAACTAAAGAGCAAACAAACAGTGATGAACAACACAATAAATGAAATTAAAAATTCTCTAGAAGGAACCAATAGCAGAATAACTGAGGCAGAAGAACCGATAAGTGACCTGGAAGATAGAATAGTGGAAATAACTACTGCAGAGAGAAGAAAGAAAAAAGAATGAAAAGAATTGAGGACAGTCTCAGAGAACTCTGGGACAATATTAAATGCACCAACATTCGAATTATAGGGGTCCCAGAAGAAGACCAGAAAAAGAAAGGGACTGACAAAATATTTGAAGAGATTATAGTTGAAAACTTCCCTAATATGGGAAACGAAATAGTCAATCAAGTCCAGGAAGCACAGAGAGTCCCATACAGGATAAATCCAAGGATAATCACACCAAGGCACATATTACTCAAACTATCAAAAATTAAATACAAAGAAAAAATATTAAAAGCAGCAAGGGAAAAACAACAAATAACACACTAGGGAATCCCCATAAGGTTAACAGCTGATCTTTCAGCAGAAACTCTGTAAGCCAGAAGGGAGTGGCAGACATATTTAAAGTGATGAAGGAGAAAAACCTACAACCAAGATTACTCTACCCAGCAAGGATCTCATTCAGATTTGACAGAGAAATTAAAACCTTTACAGACAAGCAAAAGCTAAGAGAATTCAGCACCACCAAACCAGCTTTACAAGGAATGATAAAGGAACTTCTCTAGGCAGGAAACACAAGAGAAGAAAAAGACCTACAATAACAAACCCAAAACAATGGGAATAGGAACATACATATCGATAATTACCTTAAATGTAAATGGATTAAATGCTCCAACCGAAAGACATAGACTGGCTGAATGGATAAAAAACAAGACCCGTATATATGCTGTCTACAAGAGACCCACTTCAGACCTAGGGACACATACAGACTGAAAGTGATGGGATGGAAAAAGATATTCCATGCAAATAGAAATCAAAAGAAAGCTGGAGTAGCAATTCTCATATCAGACAAAATAGACTTTAAAACAAAGACTGTTACAAGAGACAAACAAGGACATTACATAATGATCAAGGGATCAATCCAAGAAAATATAACAATTGTAGATATTTATGCACACAACATAGGAGCACCTCAATACATAAGGCAAATACTAACAGCCATAAAAGGGGAAATCGACAGTAACACAATCATATTAGGGGACTTTAAAACTCCAATCTCACCAATGAAAAGATCATCCAAAATGAAAATAAATAAGGAAACACAAGCTTTAAATGATACATTAAACAAGATGGACTTAATTGATATTTGTAGGACATTCCATCCAAAAACAACAGAATACACATTCTTCTCAAGAGCTCATGGAACATTCTCCAGGATAGATCAAATCTTGGGTCACGGGCTTCCCTGGTGGTGCAGTGGTTGAGAGTCCACCTGCCGATGCAGGGGACACGGGTTCGTGCCCGGTCCAGGAAGATCCCACATGCTGCAGAGTGCTGGGCCCATGAGCCATGGCCGCTGAGCCTGTGTGTCCAGAGCCTGTGCTCCACAATGGGAGAGGCCACAAGAGTGAGAGGCTCATGTACAGCCAAAAAAAAAAAAAAAAAATCTTGGATCCCAAATAAAGCCCTCGTAAATTTAAGAAAATTGAAATCATATCAAGTATCTTTTCTGACCACAATGCTATGAGACTAGATATCAGTTACAGGAAAAAATCTATAAAAAATACAAACACATGGAGGCTAAACAATACACTACTTAGTAACTAAGAGATCACTGAAGAAGTCAGAAGAAATCAAAAAATACCTAGAAACAAATGACAATGAAAACACGACGACAAAAGCTATGGGATGCAGCAAAAGCAGTTCTAAGAGGGAAGATTATAGCAATATAATCCTACCTTAAGAAACAAGAAACATCTCAAATAAACAACCTAATCTTACACCTAAAGCAATAAGAGAAAGAAGAGCAAAAAAAACCCCAAAGTTAGCAGAAGGAAAGAAATCATAGAGATCATATCAGAAATAAATGAAAAGAAATGAAGGAAACAATAGCAACAATCAATAAACCTAAAATCTGGTTCTTTGAGAAGATAAACAAAATTGATAAACCATTAGCCAGACTCATCAAGAAAAAAAGGGAGAAGACTCAAATCAGTAGATTTAGAAATGAAAAGGGAGAAGTGACAACTGACACTGCAGAAATACAAAGGATCATGAGAGATTACTACAAGCAACTATATGCCAATAAAATGGACAACCTGGAAGAAATAGACAAATTCTTAGAAATGCACAACCTTCCGAGACTGAACCAGGAAGAAATAGAAAATATGAACAGACCAATCACAACCACTGAAACTGAAACTGTGATGAAAAATCTTCCAACAAACAAAATTCCAGGACCAGATGGCTTCACAGGCGAATTCTATCAGACATTTAGAGAAGAGCTAACACCTATCCTTCTCAAACTCTTCCAAAATATACCTGAGGGAGGAACACTCTCCAGTTCATTCTACAAGGCCACCATCACCCTGACACCAAAACCAGACAAAGATGTCACAAAGAAAGAAAACTACAGGCCAATATCACTGATGAACATAGATGCCAAAATCCTCAACAAAATACTAGCAAACAGAATCCAACAGCATATTAAAAGGATCATACACCATGATCAAGTGGGGTTTATCCCAGGAATGCAAGGATTCTTCAATATATGCAAATCAATCAGTGTGATACACCATATTAACAAATTGAAGGAGAAAAACCATATGATCATCTCAACAGATGCAGAGAAAGCCTTTGACAAAATTCAACACCCAGTTATGATAAAAACCCTCCAGAAAGTAGGCATAAAGGGAACTTGTCTCAAAATAATAAAGGCCATATATGACCAAGCCACAGCCAACATCATCCTCAATGGTCAAAAAATGAAACCATTTCCACTAACATCAGGAAGAAGACAAGGTTGCCCACTCTCACCACTATTATTCAACATAGTTTTGGAAGTTTTACCCTCAGCAATCAGAGAAGAAGAAGAAATAAAAGCAATCCAAATCAGAAAGGAAGAAGTAAAGCTGTCACTGTTTGCAGATGACATGATACTATACATAGAGAATCCTAAAGATGCTACCAGAAAACTACTAGTGATAATCAATGAATTTGCTAAAGTAGCAGGATACAAAATTAATGCACAGAAATTTCTTGCATTCCTATACACTTATGATGAAAAATCTGAAAACACTGCCATTTACCACAGCAACGAAAAGAATAAAATATCTAGGAATAAACCTTCCTAAGGAGACAAAAGACCTCTATACAGAAAATTATAAGACACCAATGAAAGAAATTAAAGATGATACAACTAGATGGAGAGATATACTGTGTTCTTGGATTGGAAGAATCAACATTGTGAAAATGAGTATACTACCCAAAGCTATCTACAGATACAATGCAATCCCTGTCAAACTACCAGTGGCATTTTTCACAGAGCTAGAACAAAAAATTTCACAATTTGTATGGAAACACAAAAGACCCCAAATAGCCAAAGCAATCTTGAGAAAGAAAAACAGTGCTGGAGGAATCAGGCTCCCTGACTTCAGACTATACTACAAAGTTACAGTAATCAAGACAGTATGGTACTGGCACAAAAACAGAAATACAGATCAATGGAACAGGATAGAAAGCCTAGAGATAAACCCATGCACATATGGTCACCTTATTTTTGATAAAGAAGGCAAGAAAATACAGTGAAGAAAAGAGAGCCTCTTCAATAAGTGGTGCTGGGAAAACTGGACAGCTACATGTAAAAGAATGAAATTAGAACACTCCCTAACACCATACACAAAAATAAACTAAAAGTGGATAGAGACCTTAATTTAAGGCCAGACACTATCAATCTCTTAGAGAAAAACATAGGCAGGACACTCTATGACATAAATCACAGCAAGATCCTTTTTGACCCACCTCCTAGAGAAATGGAAATAAAAACAAAAATAAACAAATGGGACCTAATGAAACTTAAGAGCTTTTGCACAGCAAAGGAAACCATAAACAAGACCAAAAGACAACCCTCAGAATGGGAGAAAATATTTGCAAATGAAGCAACTGACAAAGGATTAATCTCCAAAATTTACAAAAAGCTCATGCAGCTCAATATCCAAAAAACAAACAACCCAACCCAAAAATGGGCAGGAGACCTAAACAGACATTTCTCCAAAGAAGATATACAGATTGCCAACAAACACATGAAAGAATGCTCAACATCCTTAATCATTAGAGAAATTCAAATCAAAACTACAATGAGATATCATCTCACACCAATCAGAATGGCCATCATCAAAAAATCTAGAAACAATAAATGCTGGAGAGGGTGTGGAGAAAAGGGAACCCTCTTGCACTGTTGGTGGGAATGTAAATTGATACAGCCACTATGGAGAACGGTATGGTGCTTCCTTAAAAAACTAAAAGTAGAACTACCATACGACCCAGCCATCCCACTACTGGCATATACCCTGAGAAAACCATAATTCAAAAAGAGTCATGTACCAAGGTGTTCATTGCAGCTCTATTTACAATAGCCAGGACATGGAAGCAACCTAAGTGTCCATCAACAGATGAATGGATAAAGAAGATGTGGCACATATATACAATGGAATATTACTCAGCCATAAAAAGAAATGAAATTGAGTTATTTGTAGTGGGGTGGATGGACCTAGAGTCTGTCATACAGAGTGAAGTAAGTCAGAAAGAGAAAACAATTATCATATGCTAACACATATATATGGAATCAAAAAAAAAAGGTCATGAAGAACCTAGGGGCAAGATGGGAATAAAGACGCAGACCTACTAGAGAATGGACTTGAGGTTATGGGGAGGGGGAAGGGTAAGCTGTGACGAAGTGAGAGAGTGGCATGGACATATATACACTACAAAACGTAAAATAGATAGCTAGTGGGAAGCAGCCGCATAGCACAGGGAGATCAGCTCGGTGACCGCCTAGAGGGGTGGGATAGGGAGGGTGGGAGGGAGGGAGACACAAGAGGGAAGAGATATGGGGACATATATATATGTATAACTGATTCACTTTGTTATAAAGCAGAAACTAACACACCATTATAAAGTAATTATACTCCAATAAAGATGTTTAAAATAAATAAGGGAGCAGAGAATTTCAGGAAGGAGAGAGTGGTTATTACATTTAACGATACAGAAAAGTCTAGCAAAAGGACTGAAAACGTTACCTGGTTTAGTAATATGTAGTCCCTCACTGACCTTTGACAGACCAGTGAGGTCACGAGATAGGGGGAGGGAGAGACGTTAAGTCAGGTCCCAATGAATGGAGTGAATACAAGGTATGAAAACAGGTGTAGTAGGTTATTCTTGCAAGCAAGTTGTCTAGAGAGGGAAAAAAAATACAAAGGACCCAGGATCAAGGGAGAGTTGTTTAGGATTTGAGGAATCTGAGTCTCTTTAAAGGATGAAGAGAAGGGCAAGGAGAAGGAAGTTGGTGGAGAGAGAAAGAACAAGGGAGTGAAGTCCCAGGTTGATGGAGGAGAATGGGATCAAGAGATGGTAGGAAGTTAACCATGTCCAAGAAGAAAGATCCTAGAGCATAAAGCTGAAGTGAGGACATCTGAGAGATAATGCTCTATCACTTCAATTTTCTAACTTTTAAAATGAAATCATGATGAAGACATCTGCTTAGAGTGTGAAGGAAGAAGACTGGAAGGATTCTTGAGACTAGAGAAGAGGATGAGGGTAGGGAGGGGTAAGAATGAAAGCTGCCAATGACAAAATCATTGGCCAAAATGTAGCTGCGGTACAGAGCTAAGATTGACACTGGTATGGGATTTCCCCTTGGAATTCTCAGCAATTCAATTATAGAGACAAGGGAGTTTGCCAGCCGAGTAGGGTATATGATAGAGACCATCAACCCCAAGGTCACTGGTAGCCCAGCATAAAGGAGCTAAGGTATGTAAGGCACCCAACACAGTGACAGGTACATAGCCCTCAATAAATGTTGGCTCTTCTTAACAGCCATCAGTTGGTGATTTGAAATTATAAAACCTAATATTCTTCTATCCTACTAAAGAACAAAAACTGGAGACACAGGCTAACATTTTAACAGGACAGTGTAAAGACTGAAGCCAAAGAAATACTCAACAGGGAGGGCTACTAAAAGGCCATAGAGGTTATTAAAGAAAATGATAGGATCCTGGATGAAATTAAGATGCTGACAGAGTCCTTTATGTCTGGGACAGGTTAGATGCAGCCCTTCCTTGAGGCTGGGAACAACTCCCAACCCTCAGAGTGGGCCGTTTCTTCTTTGAATGGAAAAAATGATGACGACCCATGGTGTTACATCTAATCTACTAACAATGCTGCCTAGAGCCCTGTGATGAGCTTGGCTCCTGAGGCGGGAGACCCGTCTTGTCTGCCATGGGCTTAGGACGAGGAGGTGACATGTTTGCTCTCCCCATCTAGCCCAAACCCCTCACTGAATATGAGAAAACTGAGGACTAGGAAAGCAAAAGCCTTGGCTGGCTCTTCAGTGGAAACTTGGACTACCAGCCAGGTTTTCCAACTCACAACCCAGAGTTCTCTCCAGCACACACATGCGTTGCCATTTCCCAAACACTCACAAGCAAAGCAAACATCACATCGATGATTACTAAGGGCCTACAGACGGTAGCGGAGACCAAGAAGCTGCAGATTTATGAATCGAGGCCGTGTTTTCACGTCCGGGCACGGGGGAATTATCATTTAGCATAAGTAAGCCAGAGCATAACCTAGAGTAATCCTCGGCAAAAACAAAGTGCTATGGGAGCCTGGGTTCCTGCTGAGAAATATTAAGTGTGCAGTTTAAGCTTATTTGAAGCATGTAGAGGCCTGAGGGCCTGCGCATGGGCACGGATAGCTTTAAGGAGAGGCTATTTCAGTTGGAACAACGCTGTTTGGTACCAAATGCTTATCAAGCACCCAGGGCGGTCGGCCCAATTAGAGAATTAACATAGCTCATATCTGCTCAGCCAAATAGAAAGTAACTACTCTATAAAGGGGCTACGCATCCAAAATTAAACAGGAGAGGAGAGGCCTCTAATTGCTCTCATGTTTTGCCCAGCAGTGTGATGCCAGTCTCAGAATCTCCTGAGCAGATGGAAGGAAGGTAGGGGTAGAGAGGGATAGGGGAATCACTTCACTTCATCAAGCACCTCCTCCCTCCGTCATAGAGCTCCCCCCTCTTTCTCTCTTTCTTGTCTTGTTCAACCTATTAATGTTTTCAGTCTTTCTACCCGCCTCTCATCAGCCCAGGTCACAGGTACAGTCAGTTTGGTGACATAAAAAGAGCATCAGAGTCAGAGAGATCTGAATTGCAATCATCCCTTCACTAATAAACTCTGTGTGACCTTGGACAATTTACTTAACCTCTATGAGTCACACTTTGCTCATGTGAAAAATAGGAGCTAATACTCTAATATTTACCTTTCAGGGTTGTTCTGAAAAATAAATAACTATGAAAGTCTTTAGCAGACCGTGTCTTGCCCAGAGTATGCATACACTGATGTCAGTGGGAGTCAACCCTGTCCTCCGAGAATCAAATGAAATTGGCCTGCACCCCCAGTCCCACTTGTAGGAGAAAACCCAGTCTTTCCAAAGATGCTTGGAGGAGGCATTTACGCTTCTCCCGGTCACCTCTGAGCTTGTTCAATTTGGGACTCATCCTCCAAGCAAACTCATAGTGGACACCACCCTGATTCCTTCATTCCCCCAAACCCTCTTACTCTGAGTCTGTGGGTGCAGTGGGTTTTGTTTGAAATGCGAGGGAGCAGAGAGCGTTTGCATGGTGGTACCCCAAACAATTTTAAGTGATTATGATACCACTCCTATTTTTAAATGTCCTTCAACCCTCCCCAAGGGTTGCTCCAAGGTTTCCTCACTGGCCAGCTCTCTGCACACTTCAGCCTCTGCCATCTCCGCTCTCCCCTCCCTCCTTTTCCCTTTCATCACCCTCCTTCTTCCCTCTTTCTGCCCATCCCAGACCCCGAATTTGTGTTCATTTCCTTACACAGAGCTGTTTGCTTATTTCCTTAGTTTGCTTTATCTTTCCATACCAGTGCTTGGAACTTTATCTTTCTCATCCAAAACACCCTGTCAAAGAACTTTCCTGAATAAAGTCAGTCCTTTCCCTGTGAGGAAGTCTGGTGCCAGCTGTTAGTGCAACAATGACATTCTTCCTACTACACGGATCCTCAATCAATAGAGGTTAGTAACTCTTTACTCCTTCATACTAAAGAAGATCTTTTCTGAGACCACCTTTCCCTCAAACGAACTTTTCCTGTCTCTAGTAAGCCTCCTGAAGGAATAAACCACAATTTCCTCCAGCCCATCTCTCATTCACTGTTCAGGAAGATCCTGCCTCCATTCTTCTGAGACTGCTCTCTGAAAGGTCAGCTTGAATTTGCCCAATCCAGCGACCTTAGCCCCACTCTACAGCAATTGGTGCTGTTGACAGTGAACTCTTTCTGACCTGGGTCTACCCAATGCTGTCACAGCTGCTCTGCCCCCCATCTGTGGCCATTACTCCTCAAAGTCTCCCTTCTCCTCTGCCCACCTTGAGCGCTGTGGCCACTGGGCTTCCATCAGTAATGCTCCTCTCTTCCCGCTCTATACGACCTTCCCAGCCATCTTATTCACTCCAACAGCACAACCTCCCACGGCGCCCATGAATCCTACGTGTTTCTCTTTAGCTGTGATTCTCCCCAAAGCACATGCACACATGTGTGAACACCTGCTGGAAATCTCTGACTGAGTGAGGATCCGGCACCTCCAACTCACCAATCCAAACCATGCTCATCTTCCCCTCCATCCCCACTGCCAAGCCGACTCTTCATTCAGTTAGGGAATCACCAGCCTCCAGCCCTCTCCCGGCATCCGTTGAGTCGCTCAGTAAACATTGATGGGGTCTTTCCCCCATGTAATCTCATTCATTTCCTTGGCTCTAAATAACATCTATATGCTGATGGCTCCAAAATTTATATCTCTCTCTCAGCTACAGACTCAGATACCCTACTGCCTACTCAACCTCTCCTCCTGTGACTTACCTCACAGGCACCTCAAACTTAATGCACCCAAAATAGAATTCTTACCTCTCTCCACCATGACTGTCCCTTTTCCATTTGAACCCATATTAGTAAATAGCACCTCCAACCATGCATTTACTTAAGCCCAAAACATGAACATCACCTTGATTCCTTCCCCTTCCTCATCCACATAATTCAGCTTCGTAGCAAATCTCGTTATTTCTTGTTCTAAAATATATCCAAAATCCATGTTCTCTCCCCGTTTTCACTTCCACTCCCATGGTCTAGGCTATAATCACCCTTTCTATGGATGATTCCAACGGCCTCGTTGGGGTCTTTTGCTCTATACTCACTTCCCTCCAAACTCATCTGTACCCTGGACAAGAAAACAATTTTAAAACCATAAACAGGATCGTGTCATTCTCCTACTTCAAACCTATCAGTGACCTCCCTTTTCTCTGAGAATAAACTCCAAATTCCTTCTTATGTCCTATAAGCACGTTGTCTCTCCGAAGTCCCCTCATGCCCTCAGGTCTATCTGTAATCACCGGACTTCTTCAAGTTCTTCACGTAAGGAACAAGCCAAGCTCTTTCTCATCCTGGAGACTTTATGCTTCCCTTTTCCTCTGACCGTGATACTTTTCCCAAGATTGTTCCTTTTTTAAAAAAAATAATAAATTTATTTATTTATTTATTTTTGGCTGCATTGGGTCTTCGTTGCTGCACACGGGCTTTCTCTAGTTGCTTCGAACGGGGGCTACTCTTCGTTGTGGTGCATATGCATCTCATTGTTGTGGCTTCTCTTGTTGTGGAGCACGGGCTCTAGGGCGCAGGCTCAGTAGTTGTGGCACACAGGCTTAGCTGCTCCGCGGCATGTGAGACCTTCCTGGACCAGGACTTGAACCCGTGACCCTGCATTGGCAGGCAGATTCTTAACCACTGCGCCATCAGGAAGTCCCCAATATTGTTCCTTCTTTGAACTTCATGTCTCAACATAAATTTGACCTCCTCTTAGAAGCCTTCCTGAAATTCTTAGGTAGGTTTGTACTTGCTTACCCACCATTTTATTACCTTTCCCTCATAGTGTTTAACTACTTTCTGGATTTGTTCCTTGCTTGTTTATTGCCTGTCTTCTCCATGAGGGTAGAGACCACATCAGTTTTTTTAACCACTGGATTCCCAACACGGAGAACATTGGTACATAGTAATTGCTCAATAAATATTTGTGGAATGAGTGAATGTTTGGAAAATGAATGCAACTTTAATATGCACAAATAGTTGGATAAGACACAGTCCTTGCTCTCTGGGGATGAACCACTCAGTAGAATATAAACTCATAATTGTAACACAGTTATTTCTTCTGTGAGAAGCATAGTCCAAATGGTATGGAAATGCAGAGGTAAGCACAATCAGCCCTGCCTGGGGAATTTGTAGAAGACTTCACATAAAGCTGATAAATAGATGGCATGGGTACTTACTACACACGATAGGGATTTGGTAGATTTTAATTTTTTATGTGCAGTTGATTGAATCAAAATTGAAATTTATCCTTGCATTTTAGCTTCAAGTCAACTCAGGTAATCACCTGATGCTGGAGATAAGAGCTGGAAATTTTGAGTATCAGTGTAAAATATAGTCTCAGTACTTCTAACAAGATAATTAATCGGCTGGTATCTAAAATGCATTTCCCCTCCTTCATCCTTCAAAAAGATAGTCCAAAAATTGTGGGGTTGGGGATATCTAGCTCTGCAGAATTCATGTGAAAACTGGAGATTCAGAATAAACACAATCTCAATTTATCCAAGAATAATGGAGTTGCCTAAAATATTGACTTTGCCTTAGGTTGTATTAACAGAAGAATTTGCACCCAGAGTGTAGGCCAGTCACCGATAGGACCAAGTTGGGGGCACCTTACTTATTAGGTTTTCATATTTCAGGATGATCACAGGCAACTAGAAAATACCCCAAGTAGAGTAACCAGCATAGGGAGGGGCCTGGAAACCATGGGATATTAGGACTAGTTGAAAGAACTGGAATATTTTTCTTGGAAAAAATTACATACTTTAGGAATGATGTAATACTAATTTTCAAATATCTAAAGAAGTGTCATGGGGAACAAGAACTAAATGTATTTTCTCTTACTTCAGAAATTAGATATAAGAAATCACAGTGTATTCCTTATATCTTCTTTTGATGCAGATAAAAGAAAGCCAGTTTGAATTAGTTTAGCAAAATGGGGAATTTGTTGTCTCACATAATGACGGCATCAGGAATGCCCAAACCTAATAACTTAAATCCCTAAAGGTCTTTCTCACTCCATTTATCATTTCTACTTCTTTCTGTGTCATCTTTTCTTTCTAATCACTAACAGCATTTTCCTTGAGGATGTGGCCACCTGCAGTTTCTAAGATCCCATCATCCTAGGTTTACCACCATAGAGGAAGGAAGTTCTTCTCCCAGTTCTTGTGTGAAAAAAAATTCCAAGAAAGAGCTCTGATTGGCCTGCCTTAGACCACGTGTCCACCTCCTGAGGAGTCACTCTGGTCTGGGGCTGACACAGCGGCTTAGCTAGACCCAGAGTCCACTCTCTGTGGGTTCATGTCAGAAGATGGCCACCCCCATTCAGGTCGTAGGAGGAGGGGGATGCAATTGACCAGAAGAAAAAAGGGAGGGGTGCTGGGAGAGTAATAACTCTCCACTACTTAGAAAATTGGTCTGTGTAAGATATGGGGAAGATTATTATAAGAGTTAGAAGTTCCAGATATTTAGCCCAGGGCAGTCCTTAAAGGAACCACTCATGATTCTACAAAAGAACCAGTAGCAGAGCACCAGGGACCCTAAAGGAAGATGCCCAGCATCATCCGTTTATCTGCCCCTTTGTCTCACCATCTCAATCACCCTCTTGAATCTCAACAGTTACAACCCAGAGCCTCTCGACCGTGACTCTGCCTCACGGTTCTGGTAACATTCACAGATTACCTTGTTGAATAGCCTTTCAGGTGAGACCCAGTCACAACCCCTTGTCCTCATCCCTCCTTAAACTCCTCACCACCCCTGCAAGTCATCAGCTTAGTGGAAGGGCATTGGGTAGTTTCTCCACATGCATGTTCTGGTTAGTGCTCAGTGGTAGACTGGAAGGGGGACCCGTACAGATGTCTGGGGAGCTCTCAGTGCCACTGTCTCCTCTCTGCCCTTGAACTCTAGCTGCCTTGACCTCCCCAGACTCTAAGCTCTACCTCCTCAACTCAGGAAGGCCTCTGGGATCTCCTTGGGATGTCTCTCACCCACCCAACCCCCCGCCCACCATGCTATGGCCTACATCTCAGGCAGGAAGCTGGGGCAATCCTAAGACCCACCTGATTTGTTTCCCATCTCTAAGGGATCACTGTCCTTCCTTGTCTGATGTCTATTGTCTGGAAAACTGTTGTTTCGTATATTTAGTTGTTTTAAATATTTGTTTCAGGTGGGAGGGTAAATCCAATCATGTTATGTCATCTTAGCCAGAGTGAAATTCCATAACCAAAGGTTTACTATGTTTAAAAATATTGTTGAAAGGGTTAGGTCTTCCCAGTCTCCTACAGCTCTTGAGCTCTCTGTTAAAAGTCAGAAGAAATTAGGATTTGTTTTGCCCTTCAGTACCAGTTGGTAGAAGCCATGGGATTGTATTTTCTCCAAATTAACGGAAGTTTCCATTCAAGGGACCACTTTATCTTTTCCTTACTCCTGCTTCTCTCATTCCAAATCAATGCTTTTAAATGATCAGTGTTTACATATATTCATTACCTACTTTATTCATTAAACTCTAGCTCAAAGGATGAACAATAAATTGTTTCTCAAAAAAGCCTAGAGTTATAAGAAAATGTCAGTTTTTATCAGAATAAAAATAAAATGTGTTTAGAGCCTCAAGCAGTGGAGAAATGGTCATTTACTGAGAAAATTGTAATTGTGAGGACCAGAGTTCCTTTAATGGCAAAGAAAAAATGACATCAGCAGTGGGAGGGACCCTGGAGGGAAGAACTGTGTCCTTTATTGCATTCTTTCCTTCCTCCTTTATTCCATATGTACTTGAACAGGGCTTGGCTAAAACTTTGTCTTAAATATGGCCAATACTTGAATATACAAGATAACTATGTTAAAAATTGGTAATACATTGCTATCACCTTATAATCATATCAATTTCTTAACATCATCTAATAAACTAAGTTTTCAAAAAACTTTTATACTTTCAATAATTTGAACTATACTTTGAATCAGGGGCCTGCTTTCCTCCTGTGTAGATAAGAAAATTTTGTAATTAGCACATCCATTATTTGTACGTAAATGACTATTTCTAAAGTAACAGTGAATGGTTCATTAACTTAAATAGTCCCCTCATAAATTTGTTTGAACCTCCCTGTTACTATTTTTAAAAATAGCCCTTATAAAAGTAAATTTCAGCTTAGGCCACTGATGAATTATCATAAATTCTAAGTGACTAAGGTGCAAATTAATGAGGCTTTACTGTAAATTCATACAGGGCCATAGTAGCTGACTGTCCCGAGAGAGAGCAGATGTGCGGTTGACAGGAGGGCCCCTGAGCAATTGTATTTATTGAGGGTTTACATGTGCCAGGCACTTAGCTAAGTGCTTTACATGCATGATCTCATTTAATGCTCCCAACAACACAATGATTTAGGTGATGCTACCCATTTCAGATGATAACTCAAAGGCTCAAAACAATTTGATAATCCAACAGAGACACACTTGTAAGAAGTAGCCACACAGAGAGTGCAGCTCAGATCTGCCTGGGGGCGAAGTTCCTGCTCTTCACCACAGGGCATGGGGCATGTCTGGGGGCACCCACGGCTGCCCTCCATGCTTCTCCACATGCGCTGGCGATGCTTTCTGCTCTCTCTGCCTTCCCCCACTTCTTGGCAGCCCTCCCACACTCCCCATCCATCCCTCAGCCTTTTGAGTCTTAGTCTCTTGGGGCTTATTCAAGCTCATTGCCAAAATGGAGAGACTAAATCAGCCAAGGTTATTGGCTGTTGAAGGCCATGGAAAGTGTTATGTCTTTTGTGAAAATGGCAGTTAAGTTTCTAACTAACAGCAATGGAGGATATTGGAGATGGTTTGAAAAGGGGTTTTGTTGGCTGATTTATAACCAACTTTTGAAATGAAATTTAGTAAATTTAGGAAGATATATGAGCCTTCCAGGGCTTGTTATATGAATTGTTTGTAACCGTTTTTCCCCACAGAGCCTCATATCAATTTCTTTTATATATTTCATGTATTCTTAGAAAATGAGCTCTACGTATCACAGTTCCTGTCTAACCTCTTTTGTCTCTTGTTTTTGGACAAATGCCGATCACGTCATGATAGGGAGGATTCCTTCCTGTAGAAGGAGAGGAATGTGATGGCACTCAGGAGACTTGGATTCTGACCCACCTGCCTTTCCTGCCTTGATGAGTGGCTATGAACATAACACATCCTTCTTTGAAATGTAACCATAATCTGCCGCCCTCATCTCACTCACCTCCCACCCTTATCAACACACTTCAGAAGTAGAGAGGGTGACATTTATGATAAAAACTCTCTAGAAAGTGGGCATAGAGGGAAACTACCTCAACATAATAAAGGCCATATATTACAAACCCACAGCAAACATCATTCTCAATGGTGAAAAACTGAAATCATTTCCTCTAAGATCTGAAACAAGACATGGATGTCCACTCTCGCCACTGTTATTCAACATAGTTTTGGAAGTCCTAGCCATGGCAATCAGAGAAGAAAAAGAAATAAATGGAATACAAATTGGAAAAGAAGAAGAAAAGTGTCACTGTTTGCAAATGACATGATAGTATACATAGAAAATCCTAAAGATGCCACCAGAAAACCACTAGAGCTAATCAATGAATCTGGTAAAGTTGCAGGGTACAAAATTAATGCACAGATATCACTTGCATTCTTATACACTAACAACAAAAGACCAGAAAGAGAAATTAAGGAAACAATCCCATTCACCATTGCAACAAAAAGAATAAAATACCTAGGAATAAACCTACCTAAGGAGGTAAAAGACCTGTACTCAGAAAACTATAAGACACTGATGAAAGAAATCAAAGATGACACAAACAGTTGGAGAGATATACCATGTTCTTGTATTGGAAGAATCAATACTGTGAAAATGACAATACTACCCAAAGCAATCTACAGATTCAATGCAATCCCTATCAAATTACCAATGGCATTTTTTACAGAACTAGAACAAAAAATCTTAAAATTTGTATGGAGACACAACAGACCCCAAAGAGCCAAAGCAATCTTGAGGGGAAAAAAAACGGAGCTGGAGGAATCAGTCTCCCTGACTTCAGACTACACTACAAAGCTACAGTAATCAAGACAATGTGGTACTGACACAAAAACAGAAATATAGATCAATGGAACAGGATAGAAAACCCAGAGATAAACCCACATACCTATGGTCAACTAATCTATGACAAAGGAGGCAAGGATATACAATGGAGAAAAGACAGTCTCTTCAATAAGTGGTGCTGGGAAAACTGGACAGCTACATGTAAAAGAATGTAATTAGAACACTCCCTAACACTATACACAAAAATAAACTCAAAATGGATTAAAGACCTAAATGTAAGACTGGACACTATAAAACTCTTAGAGTAAAACATACGAGGAACACTCTTTGACATAAATCACCGCAAGATCTTTTTTGACCCACCTCACAGAGTAATGAAAATTAAACAAAAATAACAAATGGGACCTAATGAAACTTAAAACCTTTTGCACAGCAAAGGAAACCATAAACAGGACTGAAAGACAACAATCAGAATGCAAGAAAATATTTGCAAATGAAGCAATGGACAAAGGATTAATCTCCAAAACATACAAACAGCTCATGGAGCTCAATATCATAAAGAACAAACAAGCCAATTAAAAAATGGGCAGGAGGGCTTCCCTGGTGGTGCAGTGGTTGAGAGTCCGCCTGCTGATGCAGGGGGCATGGGTTTGTGCCCCGGTCTGGGAAGATCCCACATGCCGCGGAGCGGCTGGGCCCGTGAGCCATGGCCGCTGAGCCTGCACGTCCGGAGCCTGTGCTCCACAATGGGAGAGGCCACAACAGTGAGAGGCCCGCGTACCACCAAAAAAAAAAAAAAAAAAAAGGGCAGGAGACCTAAATACACATTTCAACAAAGAAGACATATAGATGGCCAAGAGGCACATGAAAAGCTGCTCAACATCACTAATTATTAGAGAAATGCAAATCAAAACTACAATGAGGTATCATCTCACACCAGTTAGAATGGGCATCATCAGAAAATCTACAAACAATAAATGCTGGAGAGGGTGTGGAGAAAAGGGAACCCTCTTGCACTGTTGGTGGGTATGTAAATTGATGCAGCCACTATGGAGAACAGTATGGAGGTTCCTTAAAAAACTAAAAATAGAACTACCATATGACCCAGCAATCCCACTACTGGGCATATACCCAGAGAAAATCATAATTCAAAAAGACACAGGCACCCCAATGTTCATTGCAGCACTATTTACAATAGCCAGGTCATGGAAGCAACCTAAATGCTCATCGACAGACAAATGGATAAAGAAGATGTGGCACATATATACAATGGAATATTACTGAGCCATAGAAAGGAATGAAATTGGGTCATTTCTAGAGACGTGGATGGACCTAGAGACTGTCATACAGAGTGAAGTAAGTCAGAAAGAGAAAACAAATATCGTATATTAACACATATATGTGGAATCTAGAACGCATATATGTGGAATCTAGATTTGCATACATGTGAATCTTTGGCTCCACACAGCCAATAACCTCTCACAGAATCTGTCCTGCGTCACTTACTCTTTCACTCTGAAGAGGTTTATTGAGTGACTGCTAAGTGCCAGGCACTGTCATAACAGTGAACAAGGCAAGAAAAAAGCCCTGCCCTAAAGAAGCTTTTACTACACTGGGGAAAAAAATTTCAATAAAGGAGAGATACCATAAGGAAAACAAGAAGAGTATAGAGTGATGGGGTAATTGGGAGGGTATGATTTTATACAGAATGGTCAGGAAAAGTCTAACTTTCTGTGGGGAGGACCCATGTGATACGGAGGATAACTAGTGCAAAGGTCCTGAGGTAGAAATCAAGTTGGCACCAAAAGAAGGCCATTGTAGCCATAATATAGTGAAAAGCTGTCCCTTTTACATAGGGTTTGTATGCTATCATTAAGATATCAAATTTTGGGCTTCCCTGGTGGCGTAGTGGTTGAAAGTCCGCCTGCCGATGCAGGGGTCGCGGGTTCTTAGCCCCGGTCCAGAAAGATCCCACATGCTGTGGAGAGGCTGGGCCCGTGAGCCATGGCCGCTGAGCCTGCGCGTCTGGAGCCTGTGCTCCGCAACGGGAGAAGCCACAACAGTGAGAGGTCCGTGTACCGCAAAAAAAAAAAAAAAAAAAAGATATCAAATTTTATTCTAAATGCAGTGGATATTTTAGATACTATTTTAAAAGAGTACTCTCACTGTCTGGTGAATAATAGACCGTCAAAATGACAGTGGTCTTGATTTAGGTGAGAAATTACAGTGGCTGCGATTAGAGGAAAACAGATCCATGGTAGGAATTGGTCAGATTCAGGGAATGTTTTCGAGTTATTGTTGATAGTTCTTACTGGTGGATAAGGTGGGAGGGGTAAGGAGAAGAGAAGAATCACCTGTGATTCTCCATGAAGCTACCTAGGCATGCAAACAGACAAAACCCCCAAAATGCTGCAGAAAACTAAGACCTAGACCAAATCTCAAGAAACTCTAGGTCAGTCTCTCTCTTCCCTTCCTACCCATACTCAGATTTTTCTTTAAGCCATCAACCCCTTCCCCAAGTGACCACATCTTCACCGCTAGGGATCCGGGGACCATCCCCATTTCACAGTGATTGTTTTAAGAGATGCAAGCCAGTCACTGCATGCATTTCCTCAGACACAGTGATTAACCAATCAGAGTGGTTAACCAAAGGTGGCCAATCAGAGTGAAGCTTAGGGCTTCCCCCCCCACCCCCCGCCCCAGTAATTGTAAGAGGTGGTGCTCTTTTTTTTATGGGGATGGATTGTGCCTGCTTCACATCTCGGAAAGCCAGCTCAGTGAAGAAATTGGCATGTGCAGGAGGGCAGAACAAGAAAAGCACTGAGGCCTGGAGCTGAGCTCTGTCCAAAATGTCCCTGAAATGCTTTGCTGCAGTGTAAATTGGTTTTGTGTTATTTGCAACCTAAAGCATCCCAAGCGCTACAAGCTACTTGCTGTTTTCATTGGGATGTAAGGACATGGTCTCCTTGAAATAGGACCTGAAAGCCAGTGGAAAATAGCGAGTTTGGGTGAGAGGATTAAATAAGGATATGGACCAAGAAGAAAACAGGCTGAGTTAGGGGTGGATTCCATGGATACTAGAATTGCAATAGAAGAATTAAAATCCCATTGGAAGCAATGAAGAGCAGATATGACTTTGTGGAAAATTAAAACAGTGATGCTTACTACACACACAAAAAAACTCTTGTCTATTGCAGAGAAAGCTTGAAGAGAATAGAATAAATGTGGAAGAGAGAGAACAGAACTCTGCTGGTGTCTTCAAGGTACAGTCAACGTCAAGTGTAGCAAACTCAATAAACAAGGCAGAATGGAAGAAACCTTTCCAGAAATGAAGAACACTCTGCATATGCAGATCACAAGGGCTCACTTTGTTCCAGGAAACCATCATGGAAAGTGCACCATGTTGCCACCATAAGCGGCATCGCAGGAAAACAAAACAAAACAGCCACCACCACTGAGGACAACAACAAGACAGGCGGCTGCCAAGGGACAAAATTTCTGCTGACCTTTGACTTCCTCTCAGCAACATTAAATACGAAAATCAATAGAGAAATTTGTATTTGGATTGCCCGTGTCGAGAATGTGGCTGACTCAAGAATTATATACCCTGGTCTGCTGTTGTTTATGTTCTCAGATGTTCAAGGTCTTGTAAATTGCACAAAGTGGAGACAATAGTACTATTAAGTGACTTATATAGAGCTGCAATATCATGTAGAGTTATTTCGAATCTTAAAAGATATAATCCGCATAAAGCATTTAGAAGACTGTCTTGCACACCTATCAGCTCTAAAAATGTTAGCTCTCATTGCTGGTAATAATAATAATAATATTCTTCATTGGGAAAACTACTTGAGGATGCACTTCATCTGATTAAGATGGAACAAAAGTGTGAGTTCAGGAATAAAGAATTCATTATGCAAAAGAATTTTATGAGTATCAAAACTACTTAGACATATAATTAAAAGCTATAGGCTAAATAACTCAAATTCATGAAGAAAATTAAAACTAGCAATTTTTATAATTATGTCAGAATAACATATATAAACATTTCAAGTTTTCAAGAAGTCTTGGCCAATGGATTGTTTTCTCAGAAATAAAGATTCTCAGTCCAGGGACTTTGACCAGTGGATAGTTTCAACTCTCAAGAAACACATAACCTTTGTGTTATATGAACTGTCCCAGAACATCAAAATAGATCGATCTCTCTACCTAATTCAGTTTATGAGGCTTTTGAGGGACAACTGTCACAATGTGTGTGGCAGTGCCTTTAGGCTTCATGGGTAGAAATTGAATTGCAGGGCCAAATTTTTGTCCTCTCAAGTTTTCTGCCAACCACCAATTTCATCTGCTCAAAACAAAATAACTGTGAATAACCACATATTTAATAATTTTTCTTTTCTTTTCTTTTTCGTGTCCCTAGCTAATTTCTTTAGAATACTTGTAACTTTCAAAATCCTTCCAATAGAAAACTCAGATCCAGGTTTATATAAACTTTAAATAAGTTGGGGTTTTCAGAGGGCACAAACAAGCTCTAAACATCAAAGAAGGGATCCTATACATGAGACAGGAGGGCATGTTTCATATCTGGTGGGAGGGAGTGCACGGTGTTGGAAGGATGCTAAGAAGCTACTGGAATAGTCATGCTTAAAAATCATTGCGAGTTAGATCTTTCTGAGTCCAACCTGGGCTCAGTTTGCTACCCAACCAAACTTCGGTCCACTCACACCCGTGCAGCAAAGCCAATCTACTGACACTGGGTTGTGGTGAAGGGAAGTGCAGAGTTTATTGCAGGCAGCTAGTGCTCAAAACACTGAAATTCTCTGATGGGTTTCAGGGAAGCATTTTTAAAGGCCAGGTGAAGAACGGGCAGTCGCAGGGTATGTGATCAGCTCCTGCACAATTCTCTGATTGGTTGATGGTGGGATAACAGGGCATGTCACAGGGGTTAACATTATCAATCTTTAGGCACCAGTAGGTCTGGGGGCTATGTGCTCATGGTCATCAAGTAGTTAATGTCTTCCATTTGGTGGAGGTTTTCACATCTGTAAAACACCTCGGGAAATGTGCATCAGATAGTGTTATCTAGGTACTTCAGAGAGGAGCTAAAGTAGAGAGTGTGCAGGGTCCTACTGGGTTACAGAAAGAGCTTTAGAAGGACAGGTTGTAGGAGAGACTAGAGTGTTAGCAAGAATGAGGTTGAGAAGGCTGAGTCTGGATTTCAGGCTGATATGAGGAGGCCAAGGAAAGCTAAGATTTGTCCCGGGAAGGCCCCATAGGGTCCTGCCCAGTTACAAGTTGGTACTCAATTTTCATGGCATGGTGAATGTCTCATGATCAATCAAATTTTCTAAGACTCATACAGCTAGTTCTCACTATTGTTATGTTTTAGTGTAACATCTCAAGGGCTAATGCTACTGGAGGAATGGATCATCACTGTCGTAACAGCCTAACTAACGTGGTAGAGGCAGCTGAGGAGGAAGTAAGACATGCTGGTTTCTAGATGACAATAGTAAGCTACAGCTGTATTGTTCCAGACATACAAGTGACCTATTACTAATTCCTTTCTTTCTCCAGCACAATAAACTACAGTTATCAAAGAAGCCTGAATATTATTTTTAAACTCTGACAGAGACTAACAAATGCCAAAGATTACTTTCTGCCAGTGTAATTCCTTGCCCTAGAGAAACGTTTCATCAATAGCAATAGAATTGCTATTGGAAAAGATGTTCTTGCAGCTTCTTCAACAAAGGTATTAACGTTTTCAGTGTTATGCCATTTTCAATGGACTAAACTTGGTTATTTTGTTTTCGCTTACATGTTTTTTCTTTCAAAATGTCCAAAGTATTTTAATGTTCAGAAAATAAAACTAACATCAGTGTACCCACTATCCAGAATTTTTAAATGCTAATAATTTGTATATTTTGCTTCACATTTTTAAATAAAATAAATAGAACAGTACAGATAAAACTAAAGTTTCCTTTTTTCTCATCTCCCTTCCATTCCTCACCCTCCCTTTCAGAGAAAACACCTATCATGAATTTTCTCTGTATCCTTCTGGTCCATGTTTTTATGCTTTTTCTACTTAAAAGTATATCTATAAAAAATAAATGGAGTATTGTTTTGGGTTTTTAACATCCATATAAATCTTTTATATTGTGTGTATCTATTTTATGCTTTTTAGATATTTTCATGTCGATACACAGATCAAGCTCATTCTTTTTAGCTATTGTACTGTATTCCATTGTGTGTGACTATATCACAATTTATCCATTCCTCTATTGATGAACACTTTGTTTTTTAAAAAATTCTTCACTATTACAAGCACTGGTGCGATGACATCCTTGTATGTGTGTGTGCGACAGTGTCTTTAGGGCTTATGGGCAGAAAATCAATTGCTGGACGATAGAGTGTGTATTTTCTGCTTTACTAGATATTGTCAAATTGTTTTCCAAAGTGGTTGTATCAATAAACGCTATCAGCAGCAGTAATCTCAAGACTTCTCCCCGTCCTTGTCTCCTCTGCACCTCTGTCCCCAATGGCTTCTGTCGGCTTGGGGCTTCTACTCTCATGGGCTCTGACTAAACTGCCTTCTCTACTGCTTCATCTTACCTTAAATGGCACTCTTTTGGAAAAACCAGCCCCACTGGGTCCACTTGTGTTCTAAAAGTGCTTATCACAACTGTAACTCATAAATCATTGTGTGTTTATTTAGTATTTGTCTTCCCATTAGGCCCAAAGCTATATGAGAGCAAGAACCTTTCTGCCTTATTTATTTCTCTACTCCCAACACCTATCATGGTACTTGCTAGTTATTAAAGAAATGAACGCATTCAATGCCCCCTCTCCCAAGAAAGACTCCGACTGTCTTGTCCAGGCATCACTCAATACGAGGTGCCTCTGTTAGGCAGCAGTGTTGGATTAAGCACAGGAGTTTGAGAGCCAAGGAGACTTGGGTTTGAGTCATAGCTCAGCAGCTAATTAAATGCCTATGACATTGGGAGAGTTATTAAAGCTTTCTAAATCACAGTTTTGGTCTTGATAAAAGAGAGTTAATAATATTACTTGCTTCACAGGGTTGTTATGAGAATTAAATGATATAGAAAATATAAAGCACTTAAATGGTACCAAACATATATTACACACCAAAAAAATGTCAGCTGTAAAGATACAAATAGGCAATATATATAGAAAAACCCTAAAGATGAATAAGCATATGGAGAGATGCTGAAATTAATTAGTGATCAAAGAAAGAGAAATTATACCTAGTAGAATGGCAAAATGAGGATAATGCCAAGTTTTGGTGGGAAGGGGTGCAGAGCCTTTGTGCCTGGCTAGAGGACTATTGAGTGGTGCAGCAGTGTTGACACACTTAAGCAAATTACAATCTAGCAAACTCTATGTCCAGCACTTGTGGAATATAACTGAGACAGATTCTTACACAGATCCATAAGAATGAGGCAGGCTGGGACCTGGGACCTGGGACCCTTTGCTGCAGTGCTTGCACCTGGACAAACATCTCTTCAAGCAACAGAATACAAAGAAACTATAGGGACTGAAATAACTGGATGCATGCACAGTTGGGGCAAATTATGAACAAGATACAAAAAGACCAAATCCCAGCTGCCGCTTCTGAGGTGCTGGGAGCAAAAGCAGGGTACTGTGCATGATCCCTGCACACGGCACCACCAAGGGGATGGGCTGACCACCTGAGCCACGCCTCCAACCCAACCCACCCACCTGCCCCTACGCTCACCACATTTAAGGAAATAGCCCACAGTCCTCGGAAAGTGAGCAAGGGCACCTCTTTCTTGTTCTCGCTCCCTCATGCTGCAGCACGAGTCCCAGTAAAGCCTTGCCTGAATGTCTCATCTGACCTCTGATCAATTTCTCCTGATTAAAGCATCCAAGGGCTCAGGTCGGTAATCCGTTGCAACATTTGTGGCAAGGGAGTTGAAGGCATCTGGTGTCCATTGCTGGGAGTGTAGGCAGATACGATGGGGTGGGAGCACATACTAGAGTACCAGCAGCACCAAAGAGCGGCAAACTGGATATATTCATGGTTAGATCCTAAAAACTTTGCTAAGGGGAAAAAAAAGAAAGAAAAAGAAGTTGATATATAATGCGATACACATTTTACATGACAAAAAGGACAAAAAATACTTAGTAAACACAATACTGCCTGTGAGGTTGGAACAGGAATGGAAGTGAGGAATTGGAATTAAAAGAGATAAAATTTTAAAAATATATCACAATAGAGGGGCCCTGCACAGACAATAGTATGGTGGTTCACTGAGGACTATGTTTAGCTCAACTCTCTATACCTGAAGCATAAAAACTAATTAGCAAAGGGAATGGCCTGGCACATCCTGTGGTAAAAGCAGGATGATCTATGTGGACTATCAGTTTCACTTCTGGCATGACAGTGTGAGGAGATCCAAGGAGCTGTCCCCTTGCCAAACTGGTGAAAATTATTTTTAAAAAAGTTAAGTTCTTTAGAAATGGTCCTGAGGGCATACAGAAAAAAAAGAAACATTTATTTAAGAAAATCTACTAAACTCTAAGAAAAGCAAAAGTCTTGGTGCTTAAACCAAAACCTGCTCCTTCCTCCCAGTCCAGGGAGACAGAAACTCCACTCCAGGCTGGGACAGCAAGCTCCCAGAGGGCTAGCTTCTGATGAGGGGCTGGTCATCGGCATTTCTCATCCTGCCCCCAGTCAGCTGTGGCTGAGGCTAACTTCTGTGCACATGGTTCTTAGTTTAAAGAATAAAAGGAATAAGGAATATCTTTTTTTATTGAAGTATAATTGGTTTATAATGTTGTGTCAACTACTGCTGTACAGCAAAGTGATTCAGTTATAAATATATTCAGTTATAAATAAATATATATACATATATATATATATTCTTTTCCATTATGGCTTATCATACGATAATGAATATTGTTCTCTGTGCTATACAGTGGGACCTTGCCGTTTATCCATTCTCTCTCTCTCTCTCTCTCCATATATATATATATATATATATATATATATATATATATATATATATATATAAATAAAATAGCTTACATCTGCTCACCCCACCTCCCATTCCCTCTCTCCCAACCCCCTCCCCCTTGGCAACCATCAATCTGTTCTCTATGTCCGAGATTCTGTTTCTGTTTCATAGATAGGTTCATTTGTGTCGTATTTTAGATTCCACGTATAAGTGGTATCATATGATATTTGCCTTTCTCTGTCTGACTCACTTCAGTTAGTATGATAATCTCTAGGTCCATCCATGTTGCTGCAAATGCATTATTTCATTCCTTTTTATGGCTGAGTAATATTCCATTATATATATATATGTACAACATCTTTTTAGGAATAAGGAATATTCTTTGTTTTTTAACATCTTTGTTGGAGTATAATTGCCTTACAGTGGTGTATTAGTTTCTGCTGTATAACAAAGTGAATCAGCTATACATATACATATATCCCCATATCTCCTCTCTCTTGCATTTCCCTCCCACCCTCCCTATCCCACCCTTCTAGGTGGTCGCGAAGCACGGAGCTGATCTCCCTCAGCTATGTGGCTGCTTCCCCCTAGCTATCTATTTTACATTTGGTAGTGTATATATCCCATGCCACTCTCTCACTTTGTCCCAGCTTACCCTTCCCCCTCCCCGTGTCCTCAAGTCCATTCTCTACATCTGCGTCTTTAGGAATAAAGAATATTCTTGATGCCTCTGTTATTCAAGCACTATTCTAGGTGCTGGAGATTAGCAGGAGGAGAAGGGGCCAAAGTGCCTATCTTTGTACAGCTTACATTTTCAGTGAGGAGAGACATACAATAAACAGAGAAATAAATACATAGATAATATGATATCAGGCAGTGATAAATTCTATAAAGACAGTAAAGCAATCTAAGGGACAGAGATTGATGGAAGGGGTGGGTGCTATTTTGGATAGGATGGTCAGGGAAAGCCTCTCTGACAAGGAGCATTTTGAGCAGACACCTAAGTCAAGGGAGGGAGGGAAATGTGAATATCTGGGGGAAGAACATTTCAGGCATCAGGAGCCTCATGGTCAAGGGCTCTAAGACAGGAGTGTGCTCGGCAGCTTGCAGGACCAGCAAGGAGGCAGTGTGACTGGAGCAAAGTGGGAGATGGGCAAAGAGGTCATAGGTGAAACCACAGAGGTAGGCAGGGAACAGACTCTAATATTATGGTGTCCTTGCAGTTGTCCCAGGAAGGGATAAGTGGCTTGGACAAAGGTAGGAGCAAAAGAAAGGGGGAAAGTAATTAATTTCTGGCCTCATTCTTAAAGCAGAGTTGACAGGCTTTGCTAACAGATTAGATGGGGAGTCAACAAGAGAGAGTCAAGAATGAAAAAGAGAGAGGGAGGGAATAAAAGAGGATTGAAGAACGACTCCAAGTGTTTTGGGCCTGAGCAACTAGGAAACATGGAGGAAACACTTGTTAGGATGGTCCTGACTCGGGGAAGAGTACTCAGTGTTTATGTGGTCACATCCATCTAAGGGCAGCCTAGTTTCCCCTCTTTACACAAGTCTAGCATTGTCAGAAATTTCATTTTGGTTGTGTTAAGTTTAAAATGCTTATTAGTCATCCAACTGGAGATGTGGAATAGGCAGTTGGAAATATCGAAATATAAATCTGGAGTTCAGGAAAGAGGTCAGACCTACCAAAATGAAATGAGAAGTGATCAGTATATGGATGGTAACTAAAGCCATTGGACTACATGAGATTAGAAGAGGTCTGTGGCCTGAGTCCAAGTGCACATGATCACTTAGAGGTCAAAGAAATGAGGAAGAACCAGCCAAGAGACTGAAAAGGAGCAGCCTGTGAAGGAGGAAGAAATTAGAAGAGAGGAGTGTCCCCCAAACCGAGTGAAGACAATGTCTGCAGTTGGAGGTGTTAATCCACCTTGCTGAGTTACTGCTGAGATATCGGGTGACAGGAGGAGTGAGAATTGACTCTTAGATTTGGAAAAGTGGAGGTTGTTGCCACCTTGCAAAGAGGATTTTCATGATATCATGGAAATGAAAGCCTAGTGGAATGATGCTCAAGAAAGAATGGGAAGAGAGGAGACTTGGAGAATAGACACCTAGTAAGTAAGGGGTTTTGTTATAAAGCAACAGAGGAAAATGGCTGGAGAATGCTATGAAGTCAGTGTACTTTTGCGTTTTGTTGTTTTTTTTTAAGTATGAGAGAAAGTGAAGCTTTTTAAATGTTGTTTGGAGTGATCCTTTATAATGGGAAATGCTGATGATGCAAGAGAGAGATGAAAAACTGAAGGAACAAAATCCTTGAGTAGATGAGAGGTAGGCTCCAAAGCACCAGTGGAGGAACAGGAACAGTTGGGTTGGTCCACTATCAAGAAAGGATGGCAGAGGATGTACATACAGATGCAGGTAGGTTGATAGGTTTTGTGGTGGGCGGATGTGGAAATTCCTTTATGATTGCATCTATTTTTTTGGCAAAATAAGAAGCAAGATTATCAGTTGAGAGTAAGAGTAAGAAGGGGGGTGTTAGACGTTAAGGAGAGAGTATGTATGGGTTAAGGCAGCGGTCCCCGACCTTTTTGGCACCAGGGACCGGTTTCATGGAAGACAGTTTTTCCACAGAGCTGGGGGGGTGGGGGGATGGTTCAGGCAGTAATGTGAGTGATGGGGGAGCAGGGGGTTGGTTCAGGTGATAATGCAAGCGATGGGGAGCGGCAGATGAAGCTTTGCTTGCTCGCCTGCCACTCACCTCCTGCTACGTGGCCCAGTTCCTCACAGGCCACGGACTGCTATCAGTCCGCGGCCTGGGGGTTGGGGACCCCTGGGTTAAGGTATTATTTTTCTATGAGTAGCAGAAGCTCAAAATAACAGTGGCTTACATAAGTTAGAAATTTGTAAGTAGGCTACCCAGTGCTGCTGTGGGAGACCTCCTCCGTGGGGTCTAGGGATCTTCCAGCTTTCTATTCCACCATTCTTGGGACATGACCCTCATCCTTATAGTCTGAAATGAAGGTCCAGCTGTCAAAAACATGTTTCAAGTGGCAAAATAAAGAAGAGAGAAGAGGTCAACTGATTGGCCACCTGCAGTCTTTTAAAGGAAGTATTCAAAAGTTGCCACATGACAATTCCACTGGGCACAGTTGGGCTACAGTCCCACACATGGAAGATGGGGAAATGTAGTCTTCTAGGCAACCATATATCCAACTAAAGATTTGATTACTAAGGATATTACAGATATTGTGGGATGACTACCTGTTGGTACCACAATATCAAATAGTTATTTTGGAGAATGGGATAAGGAATGAAGGAAAGGTAGTACAATTTTTGAGTAGCTATATCCTACTTCTTCAGTGTGAGTGAGTAGGGAGAGGTGGGGTTTTGCCAGATGCATTTAACAGAGGAAAAGAGCAAGGGAGTTGAGGGTATACTCAAGGGAAAGATTATAGTGATGTGATTTGGAATCCAAGCTGAGTAACAAGGAGGAGAGGGCAAGAGACAATGGAGAGAAGTTTCAGAGAGCAAAATAACGAAGAGAAGCCAATGCGTAGAAGTTACTGATGGGATTCAAATAATTTTGGAGGAGAGGTGCTGACATGAGTGAGAGAAGGAGATTAGCTGGGAGTCAGAGTGGGAAGGCAGAGCAGTTACTGGGAGTGACAAAGTCTAGGGCATGAGTGAAGTTAGAGGATAACTCCTCACTTCGTTGGAATTGAAGGGTTCAAAGATACGAAAAGGCCGGGTGTTGTGTGAATCATCCATGTAGATGATGAAGTGGCTAAGACCAATGACAGAAGAGATGAAGGGAATCATTCCAGCGAGGATGGCTAACAGGTAACTGCAACGGGGGCTGACAGATAACATGTGCTTCAAAGGAGCTGGTGATTTAGAGGAAGGGTGGAAGAGAGATGGCCTGGAAGCAGCAAGGAAGAAAAGGGGAACCCTTGGTGCATTCCAGACTGCAGTAGGTGGGCTGTGGATGCACCAGCAGCCACCATTTGGAGGGGTTCCTGGAAAGCGATGCTTCGGGGCACAGCGAGGATTGACTGAGCAAGAAGGTGTTGAGCCAGGATTCACTGAGCAAGTCGAGTAGAGCTTGAGCATCCCCTAAGGGGATGTTGCCAGTGATAGAGACCATGGGTTCCAGAGGTGCAGGGAAAGGTCTTATGGGTCGAAGAGGTGGGAAACTGAGTGGCATCTGTATTGGAACATTTTTGTGTGGGGATATGAGTAGAGTGGGAAAGGAGGTAAACAGTGTTGTAGGGCCTGATGAGATTAGCCCTGAAAGTCTTTAGAGGAAGATGTATCATTGGTTCTACATGTAGCCTCCTTTGGGGATAGGTGTGCCAGGAAATGTCTTCACAACAGGGGTGGGGTGTCTTACCAGGGACAGATGGAGCCCTAGGGGCTTCCCTTAAATCTTCTGAGGACCATGTCACAGCCACAGGTGGGCTGTCGAGCGCTGACAGCCTGGAATTCTGGACGCACTCTTGATAGAGTTCAGGGCGTGGGTTGCAGCAGGGGGGCAGTCAAACCAGGATAATCCTCCTTGGGATTATCTCAAAAGATGCTGAATGAAAACACACTTGACAAAATGCAATTCCTGTTCCTGATTTAAATTCAGAAGAGAGGGGCGTTTTCTTCATGTAGAATTAAAGCCAACATCATGCTTAAAAGTTAAAAAAGCATTTCTGTTAACGTCAGGAATAAGAAAAGGATGCCCACTGTCATCACAATTATTCAACATTATTTTGGAGACAACGATGTACATACTGGAAAAAGTAATACATTTTGAAAAGGAAGTTGAAAAATAACCATTTTTAGATATGAATGTAAGTCTGGAAAAACTAAGAGCAGCACTTTAAAAACTATTAACAGCTAAAAAAGAATTTAGCAAAATGGCTGGTTAAAAAATTCAGAATGTGAAAATAAATGGCTGTCTTTTATTTTATTTTATTATTTTATTTTATTTTATTAACATTAAGTAGCTAGAAAATATTACCTTGTTTAGCCTCACGATGATATACTCGCGAAAAGAGTGTTACTCCATTTTTTAAATAGATGAAGAAATTGGAGCTCAGAGTAGTTAATTTACTTGTCCAAAATCACACAGTTGGTAAGTGGAGGAAGTGAAATTTGATCTCAGGTTTTAAGCTGGGTATCTTCTGTATGCTCACCTGGATCCTCTCTTCACCTTCCTCACCCTGATTTGTTCCCTGGAGAATAAGACTCAGGTATTTTGTCAATGTTCTCCCCTGCCCTCGGCTTCCTATTGTGTTTTGCCAATGGGAGGCTCTGGCAGCTTACTGACTGGGGGGGAGTGAGGTCAGGATATTTATCTCCCACCTCCCTCCCCACTGGTGCCTCTTCGGAAGGCCACAGTGCAGGTCTGCTAATTTCCTTTTCACATCTTCTTCTGCAGGCTTCCCTTCTTTTGCCCTTCTGACCTAGGAGTGGTAAGGCTCCCTGCTGCTGCTGGCCCTTCTCTTCATCACCCCTTGTTGTTTTCCCTAAGGCTGCCCACACTTAGGTAAGACAGTGCCTGTATTGAGTTCCCCATCAATTACCTTGTTTTCAGTGCACCCTGCTCCCTGCTGGGGCCCCACTGATACAAACCTGATTCTAAAACCTAGGCTCTTTCTTAGCAGGGGTCACATGTAAGCACAGGGTTGGGAATGAGTCAGAGGCTGGTGTGTGGTCTGATGGAGGGGCGCTTGAATAGGCAAATAGCAGGAGAAAGACATTCCGGAATCAGACGAGGAGAGTGTTAATTACACCGTTGAGAAGTTTCAAGACTTTCCAAGTTTTCAAGCAACCAAAACCAGCGATTCATTGGCAAGGCTGGCAGATTCCCAAGGGCCACACCGGCCTGGGGGGAATGAATCAAGCACGTGTGTGTATGTGTTTTGGTGTGGGGTGGGTAGCTGTAGCATTCCACAAAATCTCTGCTCAAGATTGATGGCTTCATAACCTGCCTGGAGTCCTTGTGCTACTGCGGCTAACTCATGAATCATCAATGCCTGATCACTGCACTCCCACCAAAGAAGACCCGAAGGACACTCCTGAGCGTGGGCAAGCGCTGGAACTGCTCCTCCTTGCCGGACACTGGGGCTGTGGCTGTGAGGAGGGAGGGTGGTGAGGCGCTGCAGGCAGGTGAAACTGCTTTCTGGGTTCCAGGACCCAGCAGCTTTGAATCAGAGAGCTACAGCAAGATCTCAATGAAGTCCTCACATCTGCCTGTCTTTTCAGCATCTTTCTTTGGTATTCATTTAATAGTTATTACAATCACAACAACAGGAATTAGCAGTTTCAATTGATTGAATCAGGTGCTTATGTCAAATTGGGCTTTTACATACATTTTCTAGTCTGACTTTCTTGGCAGAAATGCGAGCTCCGTCTTCTATCCCATTTTACAGAGGGAGAAACTGAAGCATGGTGAGTGGGAAAACAGAGTCCAACATGGCTCTGATCCAAAGCCTGAGCTCTTTTGACTATGGCCTTGGGGCCAAGAAACAGGAGAGACATCTCTCCTGCATCCTTTCTGTGATGGTTTCCATTGTCCTCTCTGTCTCAGGAATGACCTGGTTAGGCTATCTACTGTTTTTGAGGGTGGCTGTAACAAAGTACCACCAACTGCATGGCTTAAACAACAGAAATTCCTTGTCTCACAGTTTTGGACGCTAAAAGTCCGAGATCAAGGTGTCAGTCGGGCCCTGCTCTCTGAAGGCACTAGAGGATGATCTGTTCTGGGCCCCTCTCTTACCTTCTGGCAGTTCCTTGGCTGTGGCAGCATAGCTCCAATCTTCCTACCGTGTTCTCTTTGTGTGCAGGTCTCTGTCGAAATTTCCTATAAGGATATTTTTTTCGACAAGGACTCCAGTCCTGTTGGATTCAGGCTCACCCAAATGATCTCATGTTAACTTGATAATCAGAAAAGACCTTATTTCTGAAGGTCCTATTGACAGGTACTAGGGGTTAGGACTGCAACATCCTTCTGGGGGGCACAACTGAACCCATAAAATATTCCCTTCCATACATCCTGGCTGCCCTGCTTGCTGTGCTCCCTGGGCTTCTTGCCAAGATATCCAATCATCCTGTTATGTCTCCAGCCTCAAGAACATCAAGAGAAGGCTAGGAACATGGGCCTCCTTTTGGAAGGTGGGGGTAGGGAACGAAGCCAAGGGAGGGAAAGCAGCAAATCCATCTGCCCTTTGCTGCCCTGGAGGAGAGTTAGTACCGTAAGAGGCTTTGTGGCCTTGCTAACTCCCCAGCATCTCCATTTTGTGAAATGAGGGTTTGCGGCCAAAGCTCATCCAAGTGCACAGATTACTATTAGCAATAGCACGTCACAAGCACTGTACCTACTGTCCCGGCTGGCTCTCCAAATGCCAGACAGCCCTCCCGCCAGGGAATCTCACAGCAAAGAGGGCCCTGCTGCACCAGCAGGCTCAGTATCTCTCCCTGCCTGACAGCCCTGTCACTCAATATCCTGGAAGATAGAGAATCAATCCCAGTGCACCAGAGAGGAAACCGATCAGTCCAGGAAGAGAGGCCCTCATGCAGAGATTAGCAGATCTTGGGGAAAAAAAAGAGTAACGGTAGCTAATTCAGTCACACTTAATTTAAAGTCTTCCCAATAAGAGGTTTAATCTAGATTGAATAAAGTAGGATCTGTGCATTTGCCAGTAACTGGAAAACTCTTGATGAAATTTTGCAGGAGTTGTTGATCACCCAGTTTTCTTATTTCCTGCATATCTCCAGTCCTGTGGATGATTATTGCTGAAGTGCCAGACTCTGTAAAAGGCTTTGCACTTGATAACAACATCGAATAAGACGGGAGACATCATATTTGAATACAAATGACAGATTCAAGTACACATACCACTTATTTATTCTTCATTCACTGTTCATTCAGCAAACGTTCAATAAGCATCTGTTATGTGCTGGGTGTTGTGGTGGGCAGGTGTGGAGGTCACAGTTATGAATACAGTATGTTTTCTTTCCTTCAAGTGCTCTTGGTCTAGAAAACAGAATTGTAAGTGATGAAACCATCACTCAGAGTGATAAGTACTCTGGCAGATATTTGAGCAATGTGATTTGGGAAATGAAGGAGAGGGACAATTAATTCAGGGAGGGGGACAAGATGCTGGTTGGGAAAGGAGTCACAGAGGAAGTGATATTTGAGCTACGTTTTGAAGGATGAGTAGAATTTTCCAGGAAGACACAACTTATTTTCAATCTCTTTTTTGCAACAGAGGGGCAACAGTGTCAAGTAACGTTTCCAAAGGTCCAGGCTGAGAATGGCAGAGCCACCCTTGAACCCTAGGTGTCTGACCTCAGAGGCAACATTCTTCTATGGCTCCATTCTTGCCATTTTTAGCCCCTTTGAGCCTGGGATTTGGGGGAGCTGGAGGCAGAAGCACCCAGAGAAGGCCCTGTGATGCCAAGAGAGGCTTGGAGTTCAGGATGGTCGGGGGCAGCCCCTCTGGCATGTGGTGGTGATGAACGCCATCCTCCCAGCACAAGCCCGGCTGCATTTCTTCCTTCAACAACTGAACTGATTAGAAGGAAACTTCGACTTGATTAGTGATTATTGTCTCAGTGCAGCCGTGGCTGTAAGCCTGCTCATTTTGGGGAGGGGAGGGATGTTTTGCAAAAACACGAGCAGGCATCTTGCTTGTTGCCTGAGTGAAAGGCAGGCTTCTTTCAGCCCCTCCCCACATCTGGTCTTCCTCTGCTTTGCTTCCAAACTGGTGTCAGCCTTTCCTGGGAGAGGACTGGGCGGGCAGGGCAGAGTGGAATCCTTCCCTGAACCACCGCTCTGGGGGCATGTGCATCTGGGATTGTGTGCCGTCTCTGAATCCAGAGTCACAGAAGCTACACTTGAGCTGTGTGAAGTCTTCAGGCATCACACATCTGCTCAGTCTGTAGTCAGACCTGCCTGGGTTCAACCACATGGAACCAGGGGAAAGTTGCTTGACTTCTTTGTGCCTCAGTTTCCTCATCTGTAAAATGAGAATAATAATAGTATCTGTCTCATAAGTTTGTTGAGAGACCCAAATGAGATAATGTCAATAGTGCTATATGCTCACCATTATTATTAGTGTTGTTGTTGTTAAATATGGAAATCCCAGCTTGGCTTCTTAGGATCTGTGTGGCTTTGGGCGAACTCCTCCCATCTCTGGACCTCAGCTCTCTCACTGATAAGAGAGATGCTATACTCACCTCTTGGGATTTGGGGGAAGATTAAACAGGACAATGAATGTGACATGTCCTACACAGGCAGGATGTGGAACAGGACAGGGACGCCATATACATTAAATGGATCCGACATCAAGTTATGTTGGACACAGTCATTCAGCCCAAACGCCCCCAGGACCAGGGTCTGGGAGGGGGATGTACTGTGGAGGTTTAAAGGGAATGGGAGATGCCGTCTCTATGCTGGGGAAGTTCAACCAAAGGGACAGAAATACAACACAAAAACTTGAGGATCTCTAAACCCCTGCACATGGGCAAGGCTGAGCCTAGTGCTTAAGGCTGAAGCATCGTAGGGGGAAGGCGCGATCAGCGTGGGAAGGGGCTGAGGAGAGGGGTGGGGGGAGGATTAAAGACACAGGAAAGGGCACTCCTCAAGTAGATGTGGGAGGAGGGAGCGGGCATTTACTGGATGCCACGAGTCAGATGTCTGCTCCGGGTCTCTCATCCATCACCTCACAAGTCTTTGAAGGGGCAGCATCAGCCCAATGTGACAAGTGAAGAACCTCAGAGAGGTTCCGGAATGGCTCAAGTTCACACCGTCAGCAGCGCGGCTCTGGGCTTCACTCTGCCTCCCAAACTCGTGTTCTTGCCACTGCATTTGCTATTTGGAGTCCGGTCCTAATTGAGCTCCCTTTTTCAGGCTGTGAAGCTGTGGGCCTGAGCTAATCTGAAGACTCCAGGCCCATCGTGGTACCTCACCATGCTTGTCTGTATCAGCATCCCGTTCCCGCACTCAGCAGTTCTAGGCGCCGAGTAGGTGCTCACTCAATACGTCTGTGCTGCACAGGGACAAACATCAGATGCCCTTCGTTGGGCCCCTCTTAGAAGAGGGCACTTGTGGCATTTTAAGAGCACATAGAGGCAGCATCCCTGGTGTCCCACTCTATCATACACGTTCCAAGGATGGGCTGCCCCTGGCCCAGTGCTGCAGAGTCACTCCCCCAGCCATGTCGGGCCCCAGCTTCCCACCTCCTGGGCCTCCTGTGCACACTTCCCCTCTCTTTTTTCCTCATCTCTCATTCTCCTGTCCATGGCTCTTGCCCTTTGATGTTCCCTTTCTTTTCTTCCAACTCTTCCTGCTTCCTTTAGTCTCCTTACCTTTTTCCTCACCGTCTTTCTGTTTTGGGGGCCTGTCCCCTGCAGGCCTGAGCCTGATCTAGGGTCTGAGGGAGCTCACTCTTGTTTTGGGGGCCATAGGTGGTGCGTTAGCCTGGCTTGCAGCCCAGGTAGAAGAAGTACCGGATGGGGTGTTCCTCAGCCCAGCTGCGCACCAGCCTTCAGACCCCAGGCAGGCACTTCAACTCTGAGTCATATTTTCCTTTTTGTTCCATCTTTTCAGGGAACTGTGGTGGGAGTCAAAACGGCCAATGCAAACCCTGTGATGTGAGTGACAGAGCACTGGAGTTGTGACATCTTGATTCAAGTTCTGCCTCTGCCGTGTGGCTTAGGCCAAGGCACAATCCTTGAACCTCAGTTTCCCTATCTGCAAAAGTAAATACCTTGCCAGGTCGCAGTGAGGGTTCTGGGTGGCGACTATGGGAAAGTGCCTTGTAAATGCTAAAGCTTGGGTCTCAGCTGCAGTTTTGTGGACAGAGGCCCAAGCCATCCTCCACCCACAGCTTCCACCTGGGAAAGGGCTGGCCACTCTCTCAAGGCTGCCTATGAAGATGCCCTTCCCCTGCCCTCGCAATGGGACTCTGCTCTGCTTCTCCCCACCGCCAGCCGCCTTCTCTGCCAGCTTGGCCACGTCACCTGAGGGGTGCCCCTCCCAGCAGGCCCCGTGTCCGAGAGTTGAGAGCCTGGCCATGTTGGGTTTGTCCGCAAACTCCTGGCAGCCAGGCCGCTGATTTATCTCCCGATGCACTCTTTGCCATCTGTTTTTATATTGCTTTCAGCACAAGATAAGTGGCTCCCATACAGCGCTGAGCTTCAGAGATTGCAAAGTTCATGAGTTTGCAGAATTTATGATAAGGCAGAGAATTGTCTTAGCGCATCATTCATGGGCGCAAGGTCCAGAACAGAATGCTGCTGCTTCCAGATGTTTCTTTCTTCCCTCCAGTCTCCTCCTCAGGAGGTGAGATGGCCAGCCAGCATCCCCACCACTTGTGCCTGGACCTCGTGTGTGCTCAGTGCCTTACTAGCTTCTGCAGTGACACAGTAGGGTCACTGTGGACGAGGAAGAGGAAAACAGGCAGGAGGTGGCTGGTCACCATCCCCTGTGTCCTCCAAGGGTGGTCGCTGACAACTGAGGTGCTAGGCAAGTGTTCCATGAGCAGAGTGACAGTGAAAACCATTGTTCAGTGTTTTATTTCTCTTTGAGTTTTGGTTCTGTAAAATATTTCACTATCAAGAGTGATGACATATATCATAAATTATAAATAGGCAATAAAAAGACCACAAATGATTGTTCAGAGTCTACATCACTGCTCTACCATTTGAACCTGATCGTGTCATTCATTCATTCCTTCATTGGTCCTTGCATGGCAGGGTTACGTGCCGGGGCTTTGGGGTGTGATGACTCCAGGTTGGAATCTCCACCTCCCCACACAGTTGGTTTTACCAGGACAAGTTATTTAATGCCTAAACGCCTCAAGTGCTGAAAAACAGCTAATGACAGTGTCCACTTCATTGGTGATGGAGGATTAGGTGATCCTCCCTGGAAACAGGGTAAGCACTCACTACATATTTGCTCTTCTTAACTATTTTTTCTGTGTCAGGCACAAAAGTGGCCCTGCTCTCAGAGTTTTGGTTTAGAGGTTTCAGCACAAAGAGCAGAGATACGGCCAAGGGGCTGACGATGGGCCTTAGACTCTGCAGAGGGGGAAGCCTCGCGTTTCAGGTGGAGCGTTAGGGAAGGCTTTGGAGGACATAGCTTGGGGGCTGATTGGTGGGTATCAGAGCCAGTCAGGTGAAGACGGTGGGAGAGAGCATCCTAAGAAAGAGAGGTGGTTTGTGCAAAATCTCAGTGGCAGCAGGGCACGTGGCTGGTTCTGGAACTCTGTGTGGTTGAGTATGGATGGAGGGAAGAGGATCTGTGGCGAGTGTGAAAGATGAGATGGAGGGGAAGCGGGGTTAACTTGCTCAGGGCCTTGTGGGCCAGGCTAGGGATTTTGCACTCCATCCATCATCAGCCACTGCAGGTGTTCACGTGTGTTTAAATGAAGCTACCATGGATGAAGTGCTTCCTACATGCTAGGTACTGAATGCACTTTACATACTCTCCTTTATATCTCCTGGCAACTCTGTAAGATAGATCTTATTACACCCATTTCACAGACGAGAAAATTGAGATGATTAAGGTTGTACAAGTGGTAGAGCTGGGATTTCTATTTGGGTCTTTCTGACACTGAAGTCTTTCATTGGTAGCCTATGCTACCTCCTAGCTGGATCAATCTAACCCTTCCAAACGGTGAGCATCCGAATATCCTGACTCAGGATTAGGTGGGCGTGACCTGTAAATTAGAGCAAGGCTGGCGAGGCCATGGGCTGGAACGACTGGGAGGCATAGGCACTGGCTTCAGGATGGCCACGTGTGCTGATTTAGCCGCCACGGCCCACTGAGTGGCTGGCAGTGATGGGGACAAGTCCAAGTTGAAATGGCATGTGTTTTCAACACATGGGCAGGAGTGTTTGCAAGGCATTTGAGGTGTTTGCAAACACTGGCAAACAAACAAGGAGGCTTTGGGCACTCCCACCCCCAAGATCCTACGTAGGCCTCGAGGGAAACGATTGTTCTGAAACCAGCACCTCATTTGCACACTTAGCTTCCGGGACTGCCTGACCCATTCATGGGTCATTCCCTTGTTTCTCTTGACAGCCCCAGACTTCTGCTCACACCTCTCCTTATGCATTAGGCCTTTCACTGGTCTTCGTGGCTCAGAGCAGTACGCTCTTTTTTATGGACTTTTCCTCTTGACTATGGCTTTTTCCATTTATCCCAGAAATCCACCCTTGGCCCTTGGATAGCACCCAACATGTAGACCTTGGTCCCCAGGGCTCTTCTATTTGTGCTCACCTCCACACATGGCCTCTCACACAACTTGCCTTTGCCTCATTGGTGGGACAAGACAAAGTCAGGTGACAGACTGTGTGTGACAAAGTAACAGAAACAAGTCCTAGGCCCTGGAGAGGCAGCTTGTAGAAGGCAAATAATGAGAAGAGGCATTAGTGGATGGACCAGAAGGAGAGTCCACTTCTTGGACTGGGTCTGATGGGAGCCAGCACACTGAGGGCCAGCCTGCTCTACCCCATGGCCCAGGAGCAGGGACCCGGGCAGGGGTAGAGAAGGGGTACAGAGGCTGAGACCAGGTTCCAAGGGAGAGGCAGAGTCATAATGGACCTCAAAATCATCGGACCAGTACTGGCACTGAAACAACCATTATAACCATGATGCAATTTTTTGGGAGCCCCTTCATGCCTCATGTTCTAGGAACATTGACTCTCAACAAATCCTTGTGAGAGTCATTCAAGCAGGGCCCCAATAATGGTGACTCATCTGGGCAAAAACCTTAAAGGGGTTTCTATGCAATAGAGGAGGGGTAGGGAGAGGGACACACAGTGACACAGAGGTCGATGAAAAAGGAGGTGAGCTGACACTTTTTGAGCCCCTGTCCTGGCACTGCAAGTCTTCTCTCGCTCGATCCTAATGTCTCCTTATCTCACAGATAAGGAAACTGGGTTCAGCCATGTTAAAGGACTCAGCCCAGGTCACAGTCATGATTGGAACTCAGGTCTCTCCAGCTCTGGGATTCACATTTTTAACCACCGAAGGTATTTCTGAGTGTCGCCGCTAGTCTAAGATGCAACATTGGCCCAGCTTCAGCATTAGTTGATATTTCCCAGAAGTATTTACATTTTAATGATGAGCTGTTGAAAAGACAAAATTCATCATAACTCAAATAGCGGAAGTTTGACTTCATAACAGGATTTTCAGAGAGGGTTTTTTTCTTAGATCTGCTAGATCTGTGTTGCCTGATATGGTAGCTATTGGCCACACATGGCTTTTGAATATTTGAAATGTGTAGTCCAAAATGAGAGTGTTCTAATCCCACTACTGGGCATATACCCTGAGAAAACCATAATTCAAAAAGAGTCATGTACCACAATGTTCATTGCAGCTCTATTTACAATAGGCAGGACATGGACGCAACCTAAGTGTCCATTGACAGGTGAATAGATAAAGAAGATGTGGCACATGTATACAATGGAATATTACTCAGCCATAAAAGGAAACAAAACTGAGTTATTTGTAGTGAGGTGGATGGACCTAGAGACTGTCATACAGAGTGAAGTAAGTCAGAGAGAGAAAGACAAATACCGTATGCTAACACATATATATGGAATCTAAAAAAAAAAAAAAAGTGGTTCTGAAGAACCTAGGGGCAGGACAGGAATAAAGATGCAGACGTAGAGAATGGACTTGAGGATACGGGGAGGGGGAAGGGTAAGCTGGGATGAAGTGAGAGAGTGACATGGACAAATATACACTAGCAAATATAAAATAGATAGCTAGTGGGAAGCAGCCGCATAGCACAGGGAGATCAGCTCCGTGCTTTGTGTCTACCTAGAGGGGTGGGATAGGGAGGGTGGGAGGGAGACACAAGAGGGAGGTGATGTGGGGATGCATGTATATGTATAGCTGATTCACTTTGTTATACAGCAGAAACTAACACACCATTGTAAAGAAACTATACTCCAATAAATGTTAAAAAAAAAAAGTGAGAGTGCTCTAAGTATAAAATACAAGCCAGATTTTGAAGACTTACTATAAAGAAATAAAGTAAGATATCTTATTGAGATATTTATATTGATTCCGTGTTGAGATAATAAAATTTTGAATATACTGGGTTAAATAAAGTATCTTGTTAATTTTATTTTGTTTTGCCTTTATTAGAAAAATTTAAATAACATGTATGGCTTGCATTGTATTTCTATTGGATATACTACTCTGGATGACAAATTCTTTATTTCTTTCATTCAAAACATATTTATGAATGGTAACCACTTTTTATTGGAGCTATATTATGTTCCAGGGATCTACATAATTAATATATAATTATTATATATACATATATAATTTTTGAGTATTATTATCCCCATTTTACAGATGAAGAAGGTGAGAATCAGGTTAATTAAACCCAAGGTCCATCAACCAGTAATGGACAGCCCAGCACCTGGTTACAGGTATGGACTCAGGACCAGTAGGCTTGGGTTCAAATCTCACTTCTGCCCCTTACAGCACTCAACCTCTCTGTGTCTCTGTTTCCTGTTCTGCACTTGGAGATAAAAACAGAACTTACCTAGACTAGTCAGGGGAATTCAGTAACTTCGTACATGTTAAGCACTTTTAGCAGTGACTGACACACATAAAAATAAATGATGATTAGCTATTATTGTCTTCAAGTGACAAGAGCTGGAATCTAAACCTGCTTTGCCCAATACTCTTTCCACAAGACAGCCTAGGGAACATCTTGCATGTGCCAAATACACCATTTTGATGCTATGGGGTATGTGATATTAACAAGAAACAGGTCTTGCCCTCAGGGGGCTCACTGTCTAGTAGAAAAGATAAGACACGTAAAACCTACCACACAGGGTAGAAAAAGGTAAATGGTGACCCCAAAATGATGACATGAGGATATAGAGATAAAGTCCTGCAAGAGCTTAAGTTATGACAAGATCACTTTGACTTGGAGGCAATCAGAGGAGGCTTCTTGGAAGAGGTGGTATTAGAGCAGAACCTTAAAAATGTATATGGTAATGTTAGGCAAAGATGTGGTTAGGGCATTACAGCTAAAAAGAACAGTAGTAGCAAAAGTATAAATAAATGTGAGGATGTGAATGCAGGCTTGGAGAATGGTTAGGACTTGCCTTCTGCTGGAGGGTGGGTTTGTGGCTAGAGGTATGAGAGATTGAGATGGACAGTCAGAGTGGGGCTGCCTTACGGAGGGCCTGGAATGCCAGGCTAAGGAGTTTGTTTATCAAAGGCTGTTTTTCATGGCTGCTGCATATGGCTGGGCAGATGGTACTCTGAACATGTGTGCCCAGCCAGGGGGCCAAGTGGAGGCCGACTGCATCCCTCCCCCACTTTCCATCAAGCCATGCATCCCTCACTAGTAGGACAATGCCTTTTTCTAATTCAAAGGCGCCTGAGCCCTGCCAGCTTTGTCACCAGTTTGCCCCTTTACCAGACTTGCTGACCACTGGCACACCTCGGTGTCACCTTACCCATCCTTAGCAGCTGCAGCAGTTAAGAGGCTCCCCCCCGCCCCATCCAGGTACAGAGCCTCCTCAGGAATAGGCGCTGTCCCTCCCCGCTGTAACCGTAAATGACAGCTCTGTCCTGTAAATGACAGCTCTGTCCCCTGCTGCTCAGGATCATTTCCATACAGGTTGGCATTGCTGACGAGCCCTAGGATGTCTCCGGGTCACGGCAGGAGGAGCTGCAGAGTTACCTCCCAGAGGCCCTCGTTCGTGTTTATTCAGGTGAAAGTGCCCAATACCAGTCGCTGCTGTGACCCCAACAGCAACCCGGTCCCCATGGGGCCAAACAGAAAAATGGTACTTCTGCTGTCGTTTCCCCGGGAGCTTGGCTCTCTCAAATTGAGTTACTCACTGCTCCTAACTTTGCCGTCATCATTTCCTTCTGCAGCCCTATTAAAACTCCATCCCTGACTAATGTAGCTGAACACACTCTCCCACTCTGTTCTGCTGCCAGCAGCATCTGTACAAAAAAAAAAACAAACAAACTCAGCTTTGTCAGGCGAGCTCTTCTTTCCCTCTCACTCCCTCTCCTCTCCAAGAGTCCACCCAGTAATTGTCCTCCCCAAATATTCCAGAAAGCTCCCCATGTCCTTGAGCCGTCCTCAGCCTGGATTCCGCAACTCTGGGGCAGGCTTCTTGTCTCTCAGCCTGGCAGGCGGCAAGGTCCTCACCCAGCTGTCACCTCCACCAGCCCATATGGGCTCACAATATACTTTCTATAGAAGCCCTCGTAGCTCCATCCAGTGCAGGGCACCCGATTTCCAGCCCTGCCTGACAGGGTTTACGTGGAAGACAGGAACACATGAGACAGTTTGTTGACACGTTCAGCACATGTGGGTTGGCACTGGTTCAGGGTGAATATGTTTGGATGTGTGCTAAGTATGTTTGCAATTTGCAGCCTTGGTTTCATGCCTGTACGTGTCTCACACACACACATTGATATTACAAAGCCATATAAACACAAAACCACAACATTTCAAAGTCAGCAGGCAGCAGGCTTCTTTGTAGATGCTGCCTCTTCCAGTGATTGCCTGTTTTCTTTGATTTCATGGAATTCTGTGCTAGTGAATTCTGGGGATATTGGCCACAGACCTTGAGAAAAAGATCAGAGGCGTGTCAGTCTTGACCCAGGTTGGATGGGATGCAGGCATTTTGCACATGTCAGAGAGTAGAACGCATGAAAATATTGCTTCCATCTGAAGAGTATTTTTCTCTCTCTCTTTTTTTAAATATGCCTCATCTAAAGATAGAGGCTGACTAATGTCCACAGCAGGAAATAAGAACAAGCAAATCTGTCTATTAGAATCTTGTTTGCACTTCTGTTGCCCACGTCAATCATTTCACTAATTAGTTAATTCATTCATTCATTGATTTATTCCCTTATTCATTCATTCAACATGAAGTTATTTTTTAAAAATAACATTTTTTTCTGATTATAATAGCAATACATATTCATTGCAGAAATTTGGGAAAACCATTAAAGTACCAAGAGGAAATGAAAATCACCTTTTTCTCTCTTAACCCAAAGCTAATGTTTGCTTACTATTTTGGTGCATTTTCTTTCATAAAGATCTGGTAGGCACGCCGGGCCCTCTGGTACCCTTGTGTCTTGCCCCTGAGCAAGAGTCACGCGGTGGACATCTCCTTTCAAAGTAAATCTACCTTCACATAGAAGAGAAAAACGGAGATTTTGCCAAAGTTTTCAGGGGAAGGCAAAGGAGAAGGATGCAATACATACTGCACGGCAACAGGGAATAAGAAATCTCCACCCTACATCTGAGCTCTCTGTCATCAGCTGTCAACTGCCTCAGCTCCTTGCTTGTCCTAAGTCTTGCCACAGAGAACCTGCCTGGTCCCCAGCCCCAGACTCACCTCTCTTCACATCTTCACATGTATCTCTCCTCTCTGTAGACGAAGTATCCCCCATCTTTATAAGCCAGAAGGGGCTTGAAAGAAACATGTGATTCTTTCCCTTGTAACAGATCATTTTTTTTTCTGTTTTGTTCAGATACATAGGCATGCATGTAGGTATGTGTGTGTGTGAATATATATGTGTACATTTATATCTGAATTTTATTAAAATGAGATTTTATTGTACCTACTAGTTTTTTAACTGCTTTTTCTCCCACATAGTATATTTCATTTTCCCTTACAATCAAATGTTCTTTGAACACATGGTTTTTCGTAATTGCATAATATTTCATTATATGATATGCTACTATGTATTTGACCAGTACTCTGTTGTCAGATATTTTAGTTGTTAATATTTTTGCTATTACATATAGGACTGAGGTAAACATCATATATATCTCCAATTATTTTCTTTGTGAACATCTCCAATTATTTTCTTAGGATGGGTTTCTAAAATGGGAATTTCAGGGTCAAGTTGATGAGCATTTTGAAATTTGATATAACATGTTAGCATGAAACATTTATTGAGAACTTACTGGGTACTTAGTTAGCTGCTGGAGATCCAAAAATATTTAAGATGTGTTCTCTGTTATTAAGGAGCTTGTGGTTGAGTATTTGCTTTAACTAAATGGTAGACCCCTGCTCCCCCTCTAAAATCTCTGTTTGAAGTTGCACTTAATGATGTGAATGAGAAGGTGCTGGATATGACCTTAAATTTTTTTTAATATGTCTATGACATACAGAGAAAAACCTAATTCTTAAAGCCAACCAAAATCTTCTGTATACAGTATTTGCCAGTTTATAAAATACATCGGCATATAAAATGCTTCTAATTTCACAAAAAAAAAATCATGTGCTTTGAAGAAAAGGTAAATATTCATTATTTATGGATTGAAATTTATTTCATTTGGTCATAAAGAGGAAACCATTGTGTTCTGCATATAGCTATTATATACTGAAATATTGCAGGAGATCTGACATTCTGGCTCTGCAGGATTATTAGGATTTGAAATTTGTGTCTTTGTGAGGATACTTCCTGCTACATGACTCCATCACAAGCATCATCTGTTGTCTCTAGGTGCACTTCCTATGTAGATCATATATAAGTATTTCTTAGCATTCTTACAGTAATGGAAATAATGTCAGCAATGAACTTGACTCACACATGTCATGGTAGGTTGTATTTTTACCACCAGATATTTGCAGGGATTTCACAACCTTGACTCAGTGATGCCCATCTTGGCCATGTGATCAACTTTGGCCAATGAATTGTGACATTAGCTACTTTCAAACATAAGCTTTAAGAGCCATGACTTGGTTCTGCCATCTCTTTCTTCCCTCTGCCTCCAGACCAACATGATAGGAGCTGCTGCTTCAGCCTGGCCCAGGGAATAAAGGTGAACCAAACACCCACATAACATAAGTGAGAAATAAATCCCTGGTGTGGAAGCCACTAAGATTTTGGGATCATTTACTACCACAGCATGATGTAGCCTAAGATGATTGTCATATATGCTGAGAAGAAGATGTAGTGAATAAGACAGGATCCTTGTTCCGTTCTTAACTCAATTCATTCATTTATACCTGCAGCATGCAGTTTTCCATACATAATATTGGTACATTAGACTGAGTACCACAATTGTGCAATACACTTTTTTTTGTTTGTTTGTTTGTTTTGTTTTGTTTTGCGGTACGCGGGCCTCTCACTGTTGTGGCCTCTCTCGCGTTGCGGAGCACAGGCTCCAGACGTGCAGGCCCAGCGACCATGGCTCACGGGCCCAGCCACTCCGCGGCATGTGGGATCTTCCCAGACCAGGGCACGAACCCGTGTCCCCTGCATTGACAGGCGGACTCTCAACCACTGCGCCACCAGGGAAGCCCGCAATACACTTTTTGAATTAAAGACTTTATAGTTTTTCCTGCTCAGTTTCATCTCAATTTGTTACCCTCACGGCCCATCGTGTTAAGATATAAAAATCTGATTCTTTGATCTTTAATATTAGTTATCAGTTCTAAATATGGTAGAATCAAACTTTCTTGTCTAGGATGAAGGACAGAACTTTTAGGGTGCCGTAGACATACTCTCTGCCTAGCCATACGTGACCTTAAAAGGTAAATTCCAGATAGGAAGGAGTGACTGGTGTCTTCTTGCCATTCCAATTGATGAAAACCAGAGCTGCCTGATCTTGTATTTAATCCTATCCACTATCTATTAAAATTCACTAAAGCTTGCTAAGCCTCATTTCCTTGAAAGCCTATCAGGTTTTGGTTTCATCAAAGTCAAGTGTATTTAATTAACAAAATCCAATTCATTCTGGAAGTGGTCAAGTTCTCCGAAAGGTACTCAACAGAGTTACTGGTGTTTTTATAGGAATTAAACATATGATACAATAGACAAAAATAAGCATGCTTTACACATGCCATTCCTACCACCTCTTTTGCATACAATTGAATAAATTACCTTTTGTTAGGAAGCATTAATCCTCTTTGCTAAGTGGAGTAGTTCTCATCTGAGATTCATCCTGCTAAGGAGTGCCTTGGGAGCCAAACTTTAGCGATCTTGCACTGGCATAATGAGGAGGGGACACAGTCCTTTGGAGAGGACTGCTCATTTTGTGATGTCAAAATTTTGCCCTCTGGCCTGATCTGGGGCATTTAAACCCCTCACTAGCTCTCCCTCCCTGGTACTCTAAACTCTAAGAAGAGCTCACAAGATAGAGGCACAAGATTGCCTATGGGAAGCCCAGGCAGTTACAATCAAATAAGCCCAGCAGGACATGGTCAGCGGGAATTGTGTAAGGAATTGGTGTGAATATTTCAGTCCCCATGCTTCAAGGAACTTCTCTGTAACGAGTTAAATAGTAACTTGAAAAAGATATGTCCATGTCCTAATCACTGGAACCTGTGGATATTATCTTACAGGTTAAAGGGTTGAATGTTACCTTATTTGGAAAGGGGTCTTTGCAGATGTAATTTAAGCTAAAGATCTTGAGATGAGGAAACCATCCAGGATGATCCAAATGGGTCCTAAATCCAATGACAAGTATCCTTAGAAGAGAAAGGCAGAAGGAGACAGGATGCAGACAAGAGAGGAGAAGACACAGAGGAGAGAGTGATGGGAAGACGAAGGCAGAGATTGGTGTGATGCAGCCACAAGCCAAGGAATGCCGACAGCTACCAGAAACTGTTAGAGCCAAGGAAGGATTCTCCCCTCAAGCCCCCAGAGGAAATGAAGCCCTGTCAATGCTTGTTTTCTGTCTTCTGGCCTCCAGAACTGTGAGAGAATAATTTCTGTTGTTTTAAACCACCAAATGTGTGCTAATTTGTGACAAAAGCTTAGGTGGCTCCACAGGTGGCTGAGTCATATCCGGGAAAATGTCAAAAGGGAGAATGCGGTGATGCCTCCCTCATGTGTCCCCCAAAGTGTACATTTTATACTCAGCCTAAAGCTGCCTTCCTTGTTGCCAGCAAGGTCCAGGTGTTAGACTGCACTTCACCCTTTACTGAGACCTCAAAGTCTGCGCACGGCTATCTTATGACTTAACCCTGCTCAGGGCGGTTAGCTGTTGCTGTTTATGTTGGTCTGGTTTCATATGGATACAGATTTTGGAGGGGGTGGAGGAGACCATTGAGGAGGGTTTCCCTAATTCAACAGGCTCTGGGGATGGAAGGAATGCGAGTGGCATCAAATAAGGCCTGGGCCAACCAAGCCACCAGCTGCCCAGAACTCCAGTCAAGAAGGGCCCTTAAAACGTAACGTGAATTCGCTGGATATACAGGTTCATTTAACTCAGGTTTTTCATACCAAAATCCTGACATACATACCAAAATGTACCTTTGTTCCTCTCTCCTCTCTCACAAGTGTAGACAAACTCATCAAGAAGAAATAAAGAAAGCTCTGTTTCCACACACCTCTCTAGAGATGTGGTTGTTTGTTTATCCGTCTGTTTTTCAATGCATACAAGCAAATGCATCCCAGGTCAACCATTCTTTTTCTTTTAATTTCAGCACTCACTTTTTGCATTTCAAGAACTCTTTCCTATTTTCTGATCATCCTGTCTCATAACACCCAATTCCTTTTTCTATGGATGTAACATTGTCTTGACTTTCTCTGAGCGGCACTAATAAGTTTTGAAGCTCTGATCATTTTGTTTTGTTTCATAGAGACTTTCCTACCTTTTGAAGAATCTTTATGCTCTCCAAGATCTTTAATTTTCTACTTATTTTTCTTCATCTTCCTTAAGTTGCAGGTTTTTCTCAAGGGCTTGTAATAATTAATGTGGTAGACTGTATTTTCAAAAGATGGCTGCAATGATATCTTACACCCCACATGCTTTTCTACAACATAATACACTCCCCCATCAATCTGGATCTGGGAAGACTCTGTGATTGCTTTGACCAATAGAGTAAGGCTGAAGTGCTCTGTGACAGTTCTGAGTATGCCCTTAACTGGCTCCGCACTTTTTGCTTTCTTTCTCTTGGAAGCCAGCCTCCAGGTAATAAGTGTGATTACCCTGAGACTGCCATGCTGTGAGAAGGCCAAGCCACACACACACACATACACACAGAAAGGCCAAGGAGAAGTAAAGCACCAGGCTTGTAAGTAGGAAGCCATCTCGACACTCAGCCCAATGGAGCATTAGATGACTCACTGCCCAGCGGCCACCTGATTCTAACTGTATGAGAGATTACAAGGGAGAACCACCTAGGTGAGCTCAGACAACCTAGAGAACCATGAGAGATAATAATAAATTGTTATTTTAAGCCACTGAATTCTGGAGTGGTTCTTCAGGCAGCAATAGATCACCAGGACACTTGGTTTCTCATTCATATTTAAACTGTGACAAGAGGAAGACTGGAAGCATCTGGGCTGAGCTTATTGGGCTGGTAGCCTTCAACCTAAAGATATTGATTGAAACTTATCTTTGAGGCCTTCAATACTGCAAGGTGGAGAGCTTTGCTCTAGAGCACCAAAACCTATACCAGTTTCCCTAGTTCTTTCTGGAGTGTTCTTTAGAAAAGAACCGTATGATTTTTTTCTTGGCCTGCTGCAGTCTTCTCTTTGGGCAGGTGAAGGTGAAGGAAGGATGGGACAAGATGCTTAAACTATTCCATATACACACCTCAACTCTCCTGCTGCTTGCCTAGGCTCAGTCCTAAGACTCTGGGGCACTGAATGGCAGACACACTCCCTTCTCAAAAGCAGTCACTTGGGTAGATTTTTCTCAGCTCATCTTCTCCCCTCCACTGCTTCTCAGTCATGACTTGTTGGGGGCAGGGTTGGGGGGGTGGCTTTCCATCTTCCAGAAGTTTGTTGAGCTCTTTCTCTGGTTAATGGCTCATCTCCAACTCTCTGCTTTATTCTTTCATGTGTGTGATGCTGGTAGTTGTGTGTGTGTGTGGGTGATTATTCATTGTTTTATTCCCTCAGAATCATTTTAAATTTGGTTTTAGCTCATTTAAAATTTAGATTAGAAGATTAGAATAGATGTGTTCATTCTACATCCTAGAATCTATGTTTTATTTAAATTTAAATCACTTTAATATGTCTCCCAAGAAGTTTTTTGGCTTGAATATTTGAAAATAATTTTCTTAAACTAGAAACCAAAAAATATTTTTAAAAAATTTAATTCCGCTTCTGGTTTGGATATACAATTTTGCAGGAGCCTCCCTTTCAGCCTAACCACAAAACAGCCCAGGTAATATATGAAACCATAGATTTAAAAAGTCCATCAGAGGAGAACACAGAGAAACCCAAATGAAATAAACTTCAGAATATTAGGAATCCTTTATAGAAAAGAAGAGATTTGCTGTTACTCTTATCCCTGGTGAAACTTCAGGAGGCAGAGAAATCCACAATGGTGGAGTAAGGAGAACTTTGAAGGAAAGTCTAAAGAACTTGTTAAGGCCATGTGTGGACAAGCATGATAGAGTGGAGTCCTGAAGAACCATAGCCACAAAGCAAGCCACCCCCACCCCAACTCCAATTTTTATAGGTTTTTGCAAAGCATTTGTGGATAGTATGCCAAAAAGAAGGGGGCAAAGGAGAGCTGAGTGTGATCCACCATGAGACAGATGAGACCATCACCTAATGCAAGGTATATGCCATTTGAAATCAGAAGGAGGGATAGAATAAAAGAGCTGAGAGAAATGCAACAAAAACATTCTAGGCTCTCAGGCTGATGGCAAAGAGAAGAGCTGAAACCATCAGCATCTTAGGTACTCCAGACTTTAACCTAAGGAAGATTGGAACAGAGGAGAAAAAACAGACAAACAAAAAAGAGCCCAAGGCACTTAAGGTTTTCAACTGCCAAAGACTAGGCGAGAGGCAGAATTTCTGAAAGAAATCCCTTCATTCATTCCAGGTCTTTGCAGAGGGTTGTGATGCTGCCCTAAGAAGACCTAGGGGTAGAACAACAGGACTGATAAATATATTCCCAGGCTCAGAAAAAGGAGGGCTAGGCTCAGGAAGAAAGAGAACACCTCAGAGACCCAAAAGACAGACCACTGGGCTGTAAACCAAGGAGAGATCTTGCATAGTTCAGAAAGCTTTTATTAGTTCTCAGAGCTCAGGGACTACTGAAGAATATGTCCTAATTTCATCCTCAAAATATTTGCAGTCAGTGATAAATTGAATCGAACTAAAACCACAACAAAGACCAGACCCAGTTCAACTACAGATCTGGTGGCCTGACATAAAACAGGGCATGCCACTCCCTGAAGTCAAACATTATTTGTCAGTCTCTACTTTGCTTTCATGCAAAATGGCCAGAAAAAATTTTAAAACTCACAAAAAGAAGAAATGAAAAGGATACCCATGGTTAAGAGGGTAAAGAGTAGTCTTGGAAGCAGACACAGAGATGACCCAGAGGACAGAGAGGGACTTTAAAATAACTCTGTTAAAAATGCTAACAAATCTAGTGAGAAGATAGAGAAGGTGGATGAAAAGATGGAACATTTCAGTAGAAGCATGGAAACTATAAAATAGAATGAAATTAAAATGCTAGAAATGAAAAACAATATAAAAAAATGAGTTGATTAAATGGGGTTAACAGAAGAATGAACACAACCAAGGAAAGGATTGGTGAACTAGAAGACAAGTTAAAAGAAACTATCCAAATTGAAATATAAAGACAAAAAGAAAAAAGAGTGGAAGGGAGAAAAACAAAAAGGCATTCGAGATCAGTGGAGCAATGTCAATAGTCTAACATGTATAAATGGACTATCAGAAGGAAAGGAAGGATAAAAGAGAGAAAAAGAAATATTTGAAGAAATAATATCTAAGAACATGTACCCGGGAATACTGACCTATAGCAATCAACTCTGAGATACATGCTATTAATAGTATTGGAAAAACTATCTTAAGCCTACAAGGAACAAAGAATATTATACTCATAAGCCTTGTGAGAAGTCTACTTAGGACAATCTTCATCCAACAAATAGATGACTGGAGAATCTTGGGCAAAATGACTGATGATGAACATTGAATATATTTAAGCATAGAACGAAGGCTAAAATGATGATGAAGACAAGAGTGGAAGAATAGTATGTAAATGTTATAGGTTCTGAAAAAGAAGAAACCAAACAACTAAAATAGGGAGAGAGGGAAAAGAAAATGAGAGAAATAGAATAAACTCATTGATTGACATACAGACAGTAAGTAGGAGACAGAGGATATTATTTAAGTCTTATAAACTCAGCAGTAGTAGCCTGTGTAAGAAAAAAGGGAACTTTAGGCATTAAAAGTTATCGGTATAAAGGTAAGTTCTAGAACAAATAAAATGAGACTTCCTAAATACCAAAAGAGTTACAAAAAAAAAAAAAAGAAAAAATATCACATAGAGAAAAATGTTTAATCAATAAGAAAAGGACATAGCAATCTATTTTTTTTATTGGGCAAAAATCTTAACAAACATTAGCAAAAAAAAAAATATATCCAAATGACCAATATGCCTATGATGACAGGCACAACAGCAATAAACTACCTACATAAATGCTTCAGAATGACTAAAATTTAAAAACTAACAGTATGAAATGTTGGAGAGGCTGGGCAGTAAGTTAAAATTGTGTACACTGAAGATGGGTGTGTAAATTGTACAACTACTTTGAAAAATTATGTACTGTAATCAGTATCTACTAAACCTGACCTAGAAATTAGGCTCCTGATATGTATGTACCCAACAGAAATGTATGCATATGTACACACATTGACATGAAAGAGCATATTTATAGTAGCTTTACTTACAATAGACTGAAACTGGAAGCAATACAAATATCTATCAACTGTAGAATACCCAAATAAAGGGTAGTACATTCATGAAAGGTAATATATTACAGTCACAATGCATAGCTAAAAGCAGTCATCTCTGAGACATCAATTTTGAGCAAAAGGGCCAGACATAAAAGAGTACAAACTATATCAGTCCATTTATGTGAAGTTCGAAAGTAAACAAAACTAATTTATAGAGATAGAAGCAGAATTCGAGAGATATTGGCTACCAAACAATATGCTGGATGCTTCTGGAGTGATAGTAATAGCCTAGATCTTGATCTAGGTAGTGGTTACCAGGGTTTGTCCACTTTTAAAATTCAGTCATGTAAAATTTGTCTACTTTATATGTCCTAATTCAATTAATTTTTTAAAAAATCAAGGCTGAAAATAAATGAATGAAATTTCCAACTCAAATGGCAAGAAAAAGAACAAAAAATTAAACAGAAATAATGCAGAAGAAAGGAAATGGTAATAATAAAACCAGAAATTATTGACATAGAAAACATAAAACAGAGAAAGTAATAAATAAATGAAAATGTTTCTTTCTTGAAAAAAAATCAATGTAATGCACAAGCTACTATCTAATCTAATCAATAAAAAGAAATGAAGTACAAGTATAAAAATTAATGATTAAAATATGGAAATAACCATTGAAATAGAGGAAGTAAAAGTGAGACGCTACTTAGCATAATTATGCAAATAAACTAAATAGTTAAATGGGTAAATTTGCAGGACAATGTAATGTACAAAGTTTGACCTCAGTGAAAATAGAAAGCTTACATAAACCACTTTCCATAAAGAAACAAAGAAAGCTGTCCTAGAACTATACTACAAATAAATGTCAGGCCCAGATGATTTTATAGGTGAACTCTACCAAGCCTCCAAAGATCAGAAAACCTGAATGCCACCTAAACTGTTTCAGAGCACAGAAAAAGAAAGAACAGCTGCATAAACTGAATGTTTGTGTCTTCCCAAAATTCATCTGTTGAAATCCTAACTCATAAGTGATGGTATTAGGAGGTGGGGCTACAGGGAGGTGATTAAGTCATGAGGGTAGAACCCTCACAAATGGGATTAGTGCCCTTATAAAAGAGACCGCAGAGAGCTCCCTTTTCCCCTTTTCTGCCATGTGAGGATGTAGCAAGAAGATGGCCATCTATGAATGAGGAAGCAGGCCTTCACCAGACAACGAATCTGCCAAAATCTCATCTTGATCTTCCAAGCCTCCAGAACTGTGAGAAAAAATTTCTGTTGTTTATAAGCCATCCATTCAGTCTATGGTATCTTGTTATATCAGCCTGAATGAACTAAGGCAACACCCAAATTCTTTTTATAAAGCAAATATAACATTTCTACCAAAAAATGGTGCCCCCACAAAATTACAAACCAATGTCACTTATAAATATTGATGTAAAAAAGCTTAAATAAAAGCAAACAGAATTAAAGATCACATTAAAAATAGAGAGAATAGGGCCTCCCTGGTGGCGCAGTGGTTGAGAGTCCGCCTGCCGATGCAGGGGACACAGGTTCGTGCCCCGGTCCGGGAAGATCCTACATGCTGTGGAGCGGCTGTGCCCGTGAACCATGGCCACTGACCCTGCGTGTCCGGAGCCTGGGCTCCACAACGGGAGAGGCCACAACAGTGAGAGGCCCGCGTACCACCAAAAAAAAAAAAAAAAAAATACAGAGAATATATCATGACTAAATAGGATTTATTCCAGTAAGGCAAGGATAGATCAATATTAAGAAATCTATATCATTTAACATAGTAATAGAGGCAAATATAAAATGAATATGATTTTCTCTAAAGAACCTGCAAATGCCTTAGATAAAAATCCCAAACATAATTCCCTGGTGGCGCAGTGGTTGAGAGTCCACCTGCCGATGCAGGGGACGCGGGATCGTGCCCCAGTCTGGGAGGATCCCACATGCCACGGAGCGGCTGGGCCCGTTAGACATGGCCGCTGAGCCTGTGCGTCCGGAGCCTGTGCTCCGCAACGGGAGAGGCCACAACGGTGAGAGGCCAGCGTACCGCAAAAAAAAAAAGTCAGGATGAAGGCAAGGTAGCCCACTATGTATTGGAGGCATTAGGCAATGCAATCAAATAAGAGAAAATCTTTTGACATTTATGAATTAGAAAAGAAGTGTATCTATCTATAGTCATTTGATAATTACCTGAAAGTGTATGTCAAAGACAATCAATACAAAAAATAAAATACTTCAGTAAGATACCAGGATATTGAATTAAAATACAAATCAATAGCGTTCATGTATCCAATCAATAATTAATTCAAATATATAATGAAGGCGAATACTCAGTTTACAAAAGCAATGGAAAAAATCAGGAACTAGGCCTAACACAAAGTGTGCAAAACCCATATAAAGGAAACTTGAAAAGAGTCCTGAAATCACAAAAATAGACTTGAACAATGGAGACATCACTTTTCCTTGGATAGTGTGGTAGATAAAATAATTGTCCCCCAAAGGTGTCCATGTCCTAATTCCCAGAGCTTGTGATGTATTACCTTATATGGCAAAAGGGATTTTGCAGGTACAATTACGTTAAAGATATAGAGATGGGGAGATTATCCTGGATTATCTGGGTGGGTCCAACGTAATCACAAGCGTCCTTCTAAGAGGGAAGTAGGGGGATCAGAGTCAGAGAAGACAATTTGAACATAAAAGTAGAGGGGGGTGGGATTTAAAGCAGCTATACTGCTGGCTTTGAGGATGGAGGAAGGCCACAAGCCAAAGAAGATAGAAAGGCAAAGAAACAGATTCTCCCCTAAGTTTCCAGTGAGACTGACCTTGGACTTCTGACATGCAGAATTGTAGGATGATAAATTTGTATTGTTTTAAGTCACTTAATTTGTGATAATCTCTTACAACAGTCATAAGAAAACTAATAAAGATTTAATGACTCAACAGCATTAGAAATACCAGTTCTCCCACATTAGCATATATTTAAGATGATCCCAATAAAAATATCATTAAATTTTTATTTTCTGGAATTAGAGAACTTGCATCCAACTTGTTCACTTCATATATATGTGAAAAACTCTGAAAACAAGAGAACTAAGAGGCCAGCCATACCAGAAACTAGAACATACTACAAAGCCATGGTAATGCAAACATTATGGAAATGATCATATAGTAGACAGACCAGTGGAAATAAATAGCAAATCAAGAAATAGACCCAAGTCCATCTGGAAACTAACTGTATAAAAAAGATTGCATCTCAAATGACTGGGATAAAAATGATTTTTTAATAGATGGTAATGGGACAACTAGTATTCATTCCTGAAATCATATACCAAAATAAACTCTAAATGGATCAAAGGTCTAAAATTAAACTATTGAAGAACTAAAAGAAAATATGGGTGAATTCCTTTATAACCAAAAAGTGGCAAAAGACTTTCTAAACTATAACTCAGAATCCATATAAAATAAGGATAAATTCAACTACTACATTAAAAAATTTTGCATGACCAAAATGAAAAAGAAAAATCAATGAACAAATTATCAACTATTAAAAACAATTGCAAAATATATCATGTATAAAGGACTAATCTTCCTAACATGTAAAAACTCTATTTTTTAAAATGTGGGAGATGGAGCAAAAAGCATGAGCAGATAGTTCACCAGAAAAGATATACAAATGTCCTTTAAATATGAAAAAAATGCTCAGCTTCACTCATAATAAGAGAAATGCAAAATAAAACTAAATCAAGACATCCTTTCTCACCATCAGATTGCCAAGAAGTCAAAAGCTTGACAACATTCTGTTAGCAAGGCTGTTGGGAAACCAACAATCTCACACGTAGCTGGTGGAAGTGCAAAACAGTACAACCCAGTGGAGGAGGAACTCACAATATCAAACAAAATTGCATACATCTTAACCTTTGACTCTGTAATACCACTTCCAGTGTTTTACCGTTAAGATACACCTTAAGAATCACTATGTGAGGTGATGGATGTTAGTGATGGATGTTAGCTAAACTTACTGTGATAATCATTTCAAAAAATATTCATCTATCAAATCATTATGCTGTATACCTTAATGTGATACCATATGTCAATTAGATCTCAATAAAACTGGAAAACATACACCTCCAGGATTTATATGAACTTCTGGTTCCGAGTTTGACATGTAAAAAGCTTGGAAATGATCACTTTCACCTCCATGATGAGAAAAAAATGCTGAACAAACTGAAAATCAACAACTCTTCTTATATCCATCGGAGAACTGAGGTCAAAGGGGAAAACCACTGGCCTGAAAACTGAACAGGAAAACATAGAGAACCACAGCCTCAGGGAGCAGAAACCAGTGTTGGAGCCAGCAACTGGTAGGAAATCAGTAGGAAAACAAAGGTAATTGACTAATTGCTGGGGACTGAATGTGCACTAGTTTGAGAAAAAGTCTTGGGGACCATCCATAAGGGGGCCTACAGTTTCCTGAGTTTTATCTCCAGGAGGCTTATTGGTTCTGAGGGTAAAGAACTGAGAATAATCCCCTTGTATTTCCAGGAGCCGGAGGGGGAGGGGGGGGAAGGGTAGATTAACTATTTAAAATACACCCAAAGTTTTCCTTTTTCCTTAGCAAAGGTCTGCCCTCAGGAAAAATATTTTGTCAGGGCCTAATTGACATGAGGGAAGGGAAGTGCCCAAATTCAGCCTCCTCTGGCCTTTCCATCCCACCTAAAGGTAGGAGGCGGGGAATAAACTGAGAAGCACTTGTGAAGGTCACAGCCTTGGGCAAAGACTCTCTAAAAGACTGAGACCTGATCATAGGATTATAGAACATTTCCCCTCTTTCCCTCCCACCCCCTTGCCACCCCAAATATAGGGCTCCCATATAATATCAGGGGAATATAACTGGAAGAACTGCAAGTCTCAGGTATTGTTTAAGAAGAAGTCTCTTGGGAAAACCAAAGACAGCAGAGGAGACAAAAATAGAAGGATACCGGGGGAAAGTTTTAGCTTCTGACACCTGCAGCCACAGCAAACAGTAATCACAGCCTAACTCCCAGCCAGATAAACATAAAAACTCATACTAATGGCCTGTTTATCTCAGTGTCTTTTATTTGGTAGAGTATGCCCAATTTTCAAACAACAACAAAAAAAATGCTAAAAGGCAAAACATACAGTCTGAAAAGACAGAGCAAGCATCAGAACCAGACTTAGATATGGTACATTTTGGAATTATCAGACCAGGAATTTATGATTAATGTGCTAAGAGCTCTAAAGGAAAAAGTGGACCACATGCAAGAACAGATGGGCTGTGTAAGCAGAGAGATGGAAACTCTAATAAAGAATCAAAAGGATATGCCAGAAATAAAAAACACAGTAACAGAAATGAAGAATGCCTTTGATGGGCTCCTCAGTAGAGTGGACACAGCTGAGGAAAGAATCAGTGAGCTTGAATATATCTCACTAGAAACTCCCCAAGCTGAAAGACAAAGAATTAAAAAGAAAAAAAAAGAACAGAATAGCCGAGACAATTACAAAAGATATAACATATGCATGATGAGAATGACAGAAGGAGAAGAAACAGAGAAAGGAACAGAAGACATACACCTCCACAAACACAAAACAACATATGCACACGGCCACTCAATGAAGCACTATTTGTAGCAGCAAAATATTGGAAACAACCAAAATGTCTATCTATGAAAGACTGAATAAATAAACTATGATTTATCCCCTGACAGCTCAGTACTATATAGCAGTAAGAAAGAATGGAGAAAATCTCCATTAGCTGACATGGAGAGATTTCTGAGATATATTGTTATATTTTAATTAAAACATAATTTAGATTTTCTTTAAAAGTACAAAACATATACATATTATTTGTATCTTTACATATTACATGATATATTATTCATAGATATATAGATATATAAATAGATATAGATATTAGAATACTATTTTTTTTTTGGTAAGAAAAACGGGCTTAGTTTTGCAAAAAGAAACACAAGAAAGACGAATTAGAAGTCAGTTATCGTAGTGGGTGAGTGAAAATGGAGAGGAAAAGATGGGGATGGAAGTGAGACTTCCCTAAATGCAACTTTTGCATGATTTTGACTATTGAGCCATGTAACCCTTTTGCATATTCAAAAGTAAAATTACATCAAAAAAGGATGAAAAAAGCAGATCCAAAAAGTGAATGCAAACAGATATAAATGAACCTAACAAAATATTGGAAGCAACCTAAATGCCTGTCCATAAAAGATTGTGTGATTTATTGCATCACAGTATAGCACTATATGGTACTATTTAGCAGTAACACAATCACACACAGAAAAAGAACTTTCGAAGTAGCTCTGAAACATAGCACTCAGGTTGTATACAGTCGTGGCATATATTCTAAGATTTTTAAAGAAGCAAAAATATCTGAACTTTATTTCATAAGTTTGCTATTAAAGGTGGTATTGGTAAATCTGAAACTCTTTATTGTACATAGTAAATGTATAAATGAATAAATATAGCTATGTTTTGGGGAATGGGGTTCTCAACGTGGACAGGGGAGAGTCAAATTTGGAATGGGTGAAGGTGGGTGGTGCTCGATTTCATCTGCAGATATTAATTATAAACTCACAATTTTGTAATGTTCCCTAGTTCTGTCCACTGAAAGGGCCTAAAGGAAATGACTCCCAGCATATTAAATGATATCCTCAGAGAAGCTTCATTTCCATGCCTAGTTCTCCACTCCATTCCCAGCCACTTCCCATAGGTACCAATTTCCTTTTGTTTCTGATTTATCCTTATTTAGTTTCTTTTTGCAAAATAAGCAAAAACATACATAAGTATACAAAACATTCTCATTTCTCCTTTCTTACACAGAAGGTGGCATATAATGAAACTTCATGCCCAGCACTTGATTTCTAAATACCAGTCCTCACTAAAAGAAGTCTCCTTAAAAAATGACTGATTCCATATCTGAGGAGTAGAAATTACAAAGTAAGCTTAGAACATTTTTTGTGCTAGAAAGCAAGGGAGACTCAAAGGATGAAGAGGATATAAACAAAGGACATAGGAGCTAGCTTGAAAGGGCTCTGATTAGAAAAATGTTGGATAATTTGAACATCAAAATTAGTAGTGAAGGTAATAGGCCATAATATATTGAATTAAAAAATCCATAAATTCATAGTCATACTCAAAGAGAGCTAGAAAAGGTGAGGGGGGATGAAGAATAAAGTTCTTTATGGGAGCTTGCCATCTTAGAAAGACAGAAAGGATGAGAATTAGAAAAATCATGATTTTGCAGTCATCAATATAATCATTGCTTCCAGCAAGGATCCTCAATGGACACTAAATTGGATTGGATTAAAGATTGTTGGGGCACAGTACATTTACAAGATTTCAAAGTCTCACCCACCCTTATCCCCCACTCTCACACCCCAGTTTACTTCTTATATATAAAGATAATGAGCTATGTTTAAAATAGAAAGATCTGGAATACACCACCTTACCCAAGTGATCAAATTTAGCAACACCAGTAATGAAACTACCTGATGTTATATGCCTCCTTACTCAATGCATGACAAGTATACAATATCAACGATGTAGTATTATTGCTAAATATATATTGAATATATATATGCATATATATACATATATTCTTGCTAAATATCTATATTCAATACTACATATATAATATATTATATATATATACTCACCCCAAGTCTAAGCATGAAGAAGTAATCATACAAAATCCAAATTGAGGCACTCTACCAAAAAGCTAGCTTAAATTCTTTAAAATGAAGAGGTGAGGGACTCCCTCACTAAGGTGAGGGAGTGTTCTAGATGAAAAAAGACTAAGGATAAATGATAAACCGCATTCAGTACTTGATCCTTGATAGGATTTGGGACTGGGGGAGGGGCAAACAACTTTAATGGAAATGTTTGGATCAATTAGGGTAAATTGAAAATGGGCTATACATTAAATAGTATTATTGTATTAACATTAAATCTTTTGCGTATAATAATGGTGTTGTGGTCATGTAGGAAAATAGTCTAATTCTTAGAAGAATCATGCTGGTAGTTTAGGGATGAAATGTCAGGATATCTGCAACTTACCTTCCAGTGATTGAGAAATAAAAATATATGTGCATAGAGTGAAAGACACAGAGAGAGCTAAAGCAAGAGTGTGAGAGAGAGAGAAAGCAAGTACAAATATGGCAAAATAACAGCAATTGATAAATTAAATGTGAGTATATATTGATGTTTATTTCAATTTTTCTCTAGATTTGAAATTTTTCAAAATAAAAACTTGAAAACATATACAAAAGTTAGAAATAGTTTGTAGACTTGTAAATGAGTGAAAATGGGAAATTGAAATATATTGTAGCATGATTTGTAACTATAACCATGTAAATTACTTCTATTGTAAATAACTGAGTAGCCAAGCTACAGCTAAGAAGGATGATAAAACTATAAAATGTAAAAAGAAAAAATAATAACATGTTATGTGATTTTGAGTATTAAGAAAAAGTGTATAATTTTAATAAAGAAAATTCAATTTTCTCATGTCTCCACTAATAAAGCATTGAAAAATGTAAACACTACCATTTTGCTCTTTTAGTTCAAGACAGAGGATTTAACATATGCATTTAGCTCTGCTCTCCTCCGGATTCCAGATTTATTTTATTTTAGCTTTTCAAAGGAGCGCATAGGGACTTAGACTGGAGAGGTAACTACAGTAACAAAATTCTGAAAGCTAAAAAATGGATGGGCAGAGAGTGCCTAACTCAGCAGCTGAGAAGTCACTGCGTCCTAAACCTTTGTGATGGGGAAAAACACAAAGCAAGTCAGTTTACATTGCAGAGCCCATAAAAGAGGTTCAGAAGTAGGCAACACAAGGTATTTTGGGAAGTGGGGGGTGAAGGTGGCTTAAAAAGAGAAGGACTGGCTACATGTTTATTTTAAAAAGCTGTATCTCTTTTGCACTCTTAGTAGCCATGAGTCTGTCCCTTCCTCATAAACTGGAGGTTTATTCTCTAGAAAGCATAAAACAGGCATGTTGAGGGTAAGAGTACCATACTGAAAATAGAGAGATTAAATAAAAGTTTACATCAGACTACTGAGAACTGGCCTCCAAACTTCTTTTTCCACTTGTCTTCCAGTAAGCTGGGAGCCAGGCATTTAACAACCAAACAGGGAATTCGAAGTCCAGGCTAAATTGACCATCCCCCAGAGAGACTTAAAGATAGTGACACAGGGGGTTCCCCCATACTACAGCCCAGATAGATCACACTAACAGGAGAGCCACAGTTGACAATTTCCACCACATAACCAAAGTGCCCCAGGTGTAGATATAAACAACCAAGGATCATGAACATTTGAGAAAACATTTAATGTGAAAAAAGGAGATCAAAATAACAAGGGGATGGAGGAGGGGATAACTAAGGAAACAGAAACAATTCAAGACAACAAACCTTAATTAAAAAACTATCCTTAGGGCTTCCCTGGTGGCGCAGTGGTTGAGAGTCCGCCTGCTAATGCAGGGTACACGGGTTCGTGCCCTGGTCCGGGAAGATCCCACGTGCCGCGGAGCAGCTAAGTCCGTGAGCCATGGCCGCTGAGGCTGCACGTCCGGAGCCTGTGCTCCACAATGGGAGAGGCCACAACAGTGAGAGGCCCACGTACCACAAAAAAAAAAAACCCAAAAAACAAAAAACAACTGTCCTTAAAATCCTCAGAAACAGCGACCATATTGTATCAATGAAACAAGAATAGAATGCTGTAAGAATGGAACATACAGAAAATTTTAAAACTCAATGAAAGTAATAGATACAATTGAGGAAAAAGGCCCAGTAATTAGAACAAAAATGCAAATAGAAAATAGGAGAGGAAAAATATAAGAAAATTTGAGAACTAATCCAGCATTCAGAAAATGCAGTTTCAAAGAAAAAGCAAGACAACGAAGGGGAGGAAATCATTAAGATAATAATAATAAAAATTTAAGAAGTCCATGGCCAACTCTCTATCCTTTACCACCTCTCCACATCTGCGACTCCTCAGATCTTGCCCGACTCTTCAGATGACACCTTCCTCTTTCCTGTTGCTCAGAAAAAGAAACTGTCATCAATTCTGATTCTTTTCTCTCTCACATAAGCCCACATCCATCCCACCCCAAAATCTTGCTGGTCCCAACTTCAAAGAGAACCAGAGCTTGGCCAAATGTTTCCCATTTCATTCTGAGTGAAAACCAAAGCAGGTTTAATGGAGCATAGGCCCTAGGTGATCTGACACCTCTTATCTCTCTCCTCTTATCTCTCACCTCCTCTTATCTCCTCTGCTGGCCCCTCTGCTCACTCTGCTCCAGTGACACTAGTCTTCTGTGGTCCCTTGAGTCCACCAGACATGCTCTATCCTGACAGCCTTCACCCTTGTGTCATGTCAATATGTTCTTCCAGATATCAGTACAGTTTGTCCCCTCAGCTCTTTCAGGACTTAACTCAAATGTCACCTTGTTGGGGCTCTCCTTGATCACCTTACTTAAAACTGCAACTATCCAAACTCTCTACCCCCAAGAATTCCTTTTCCCTCCTCCCCATTTTATTTTTCTCCGTAGTCTTTGTCATCATATAACACACCAGCTGTTTTACTGTGTTTGTTTATGATCTTTCCCTTTTAGTAGAATGGAAGCTCCCTGAGGGCTGGGAGTTTTCACTGTTTTACTCCCTGTTGTGTCACCAGCATAGAGAACAAATGCATGGAGCTTAGAGAGCACTTGATAAATATTTGGGGAATGAATTATTGAATAAATGACTGCTCACTGAGTGCACAGCACAATGGTTGGAAATAAATCTATACCAAGAGTATGGTAAGGAGGAAGGGGGAAAAAAGACCCTACAACTTGCATAAAATAGGTCATTTATAAAGGATGGAGAATCAGAATGGCATCAATCTTTCAACAGTTATAACAGAAGGTAAATGCAATGGAGTAATTTCTTCAAAATTCCTAAAAAAAAAAAAATCCTTTCTAGAAATCTATATCCAAAATGTCAATTAAATGTAAATGTACACTAAAGACACTTACAAACATGCCTTAAGGCCTTTGTACCAGTTAGTCCCTCTTCATGAAATATTCTTCCCCCAAATAACATTACAGTTAACTGCTACACCTCCTTTAAGTCTTTTCTCACATGTCAACTTCTCAACAAGGCTACCCTGAGTTCCTCTAACTCTGGCCTAGTGCCCTTGATCCCAATACTCCCCTAAGATCCAGACAAGAGGGCCTCTGACCTGGGTCTAGGTTTTGTAGGGCCCATTGCATCACATACACACACACACACACACACACACACACACACACACACACACACGCACACACACACAATTATTAAAAAATATATGCATACCTCTGTCAATTGGAATCTGGTCCTCCAAGCTGGCCCAGCACTCTCTCTAACTGTCAATGTCCACTCTCAATACTAATGCCATTCAGGCCCCAGGAAAATGTATCTCTCCATCTCTTTCTTTCTGTCCTTGAAATAAAAGGAAACTATATCTGAAAACATGAAGTTTTGTGGATTGGGTCATTGTCAAGATCAAAGAGGGACACTGCTTTGGAGTTCAGGTAGAATTTGAGCTGCAGAAATACTTAAACAAGAGACTAATTAACTTGTCAAATCTTTTCTCTCAGATAGCATGCATACAGTAGATTCTTACATAAGACAGTAAGAAAGTACATTTTCTAGCACATCATTTTATTACTTTTCTTTGAATTCCAATTTGTGGTTCTAAGGTACTCACAAAATCAAGAGATACCCACAGCAGTTGCACATGGCAGCTGAAGAATATTTTGCAATATGAAATGATCCACATTGCTCTTAAAGTTGTATATATCTAGGTCTACATAAAACATAAGTCAGGTGTGATGCTAATTAAATGGGTCCTTACCTGATCTCTTGCTTCAGGCTCCACAGATGTCAGGGGCAGGGCTGATCCCCTCGTCCTTCTCTATTTTTTCTTTCTCTTTGGCACTTACCACTTTCTAAGATACTATATAATTGACGTATTCATTATGTTTATTTTTGTCATTAGACTTTCTCTTCTAGAATGTAAGATCCTCAAAGGCAGGAATCTTGGAATATTATTCACTGAGGAGTCTCAAATACCTAGAACAGTGCCCAACACTTAAAACACAATTCCTTCCTAGAATTCTTCATAAGAGCTCAATGAAGTTGAATGAACTAATGCGTGGCTTAATTCTATGTGTTTTCTCTTAAGAAGCAACTGAAGCATGCGCACCCCCAAACAAGGGCTAAATCAAATGATAGGAAGACATGGGGTTCAAAATCCACGGATCATGTATAAGAGAGACTCAAAGGGCCTATCCAGGATGATGAGGAAAGAAACGCCCAGCAGCTGTGCAACAGGTGGGAGGCTGACAGGTCCAGACTGGAGCAACTTACAAGGCTCCCGAGAGATTTCAAGAAGATGAAACTGACTCAATAACTAAGATGGTGGAATATATCAAAAGGAAATGTATGCAACTGAGGAAGTATTTGATGTTGAATTATTGACAGTAACAGGGAAAAACAAACAAGCAAGACAATTATTAACTCCAGGGAACAACATGTTTGACAGAGAGGAAAAGTTGGCACATGGTGTACCCCATGGCCTATAACAGTCATAATAACATAAGCACAGAACATCAATGTGAGTGTGTCATGGGGGACCAGGGAGGACGACAACCAAACCCTTATTTTCCATATGGGGAGTCAAGGGATTATGCCTGAAACAAGAAACTCAAGAAGCAGTAATATAAGAAATGTATTTGCAGCCCATGCAGCTCAATAACAAAAAAACAAACAACCCAATCCAAAAATGGGCAGAAGACCTAAATAGACATTTCTCCAAAGAAGATATACAGACTGCCAACAAACACAGGAAAGAATGCTCAACATCATTAATCATTAGAGAAATGCAAATCAGAACTACAATGAGATATCATCTCACACCAGTCAGAATGGCCATCATCAAAAAATCTAGAAACAATAAATGCTGGAGAGGGTGTGGAGAAAAGGGAACCCTCTTGCACTGTTGGGGGGAATATAAATTGATACAGCCATTGTGGAGAACAGTATGGATGTTCCTTTAAAAACTACAAATAGAACTACCATATGACCCAGCAATCCCACTACTGGGCATATACCCTAAGAAAACCGTAATTCAAAAAGAGTCACTGTACCAAAATGTTCATTGCAGCTCTATTTACAATAGCCCGGAGACGGAAACAACCTAAGTGTCCATCATCGGATGAATGGATAAAGAAGATGTAGCACATATATACAATGGAATATTACTCAACCATAAAAGAAACGAAATTGAGCTATTTGTAATGAGGTGGATGGACCTAGAGTCTGTCATACAGAGTGAAGTAAGTCAGAAAGAGAGAGACAAATACCGTATGCTAACACATATATATCGAATTTAAGAAAAAGAAAGTCATGAAGAACCTAGGGGTAAGACAGGAATAAAGACACAGACCTACTAGAGAATGGACTTGAGGATATGGGGAGGGGGAAGGGTAAGCTGTGACAAAGCAAGAGAGAGGCATGGACATATATACACTACCAAACGTAAGGTAGATAGCTAGTGGGAAGCATCTGCATAGCACAGGGAGATCAGCTTGGTGCTTTGTGACCGCCTGGAGGTGTGGGATAGGGAGGGTGAGAGGGAGGGAGACGCAAGAGGGAAGAGATATGGGAACATATGTATATGTATAACTGATTCACTTTGTTATAAAGCAGAAATTAACACACCATTGTAAAGCAATTATACTCCAATAAAGATGTAAAAAAAAAAAGGAAAGAAATGTATTTGGCGATATGGAGATAAATACCCAAAGAATCGGCTAAGAGGCGACACATTGATTGTTTCTGGAAAGAGGGAAATGGAGGGGTGGGCATGGGGGAGGATTTTAGTTTTTCATAATAAGCCTGGAGGAATAACTGATTCTCTAAACTATATGCATGTAAGACTGTAATAAAAATAAAAACTAGATTAAACGTAAGCAAAGCCCACCACAAATCACATGCATATATAGACATATAGATGTACATGGATCAAGAGGTATGCGTGCCAACCACAGAGATCAGTTACTTTCCTCTTAGTGAAGGAGTGAGATGTGGGCGTGGCGAGGAGGGTGGGTGAGGAGGAGGTGGATGACCCGTGTTTTGCTCCATTTACTTCAATATTGGTTTTGGTCTCAAAGAAAATGCACTCATGTGTAATTTGAGAAATTAGACAAAAAGATACATATGGGCAAAAGAATGACATTTGGAAGAAGTATCAAATTAACAGTTAATCTGAGGCAGCCCTTTATCTAACTGTAAATTGGAATAGGAGACAGAGAAGGGGGAAAAGCAAGAGCGTTCAGTGGAGATTGGAAAATGACGACTGGAGTCCTCCAGAGTCCTGGGAGAGGACTTTCAATCCTGAATGCAAACATGCAACTTCAGGGTTCTATAGAGGCACGGTACTTTTGCAGAGAGACTGGTCCTCACACTGTATCTTTGATGAAACCCCAAATCATCCCCTCCTGGCTGAATGTAACAGCAAAGCTCCCCCCCATCCCATCCCCAGAAATTTAGGTTTGCATCACTCTGTGGGTTGAGTTTTTTCTAAAGGAAGGAAAGTACCTTCCTAGGAATAAGCTGCATCATGTCCGCCTCCTGCCCTCTGGCCAGCCTCACAGATGGACCACTCTGGCCAGCAGCCACCCAGTGCTGCCCTTGAGTGTTCTCAGCCCACTCAGCCCTGGCCTGCTCCCCTGCCAGAGGCCCCTGGGAGCTGTAATGTCGTGGGCCATTACAGCAGAACATTGCCTCTGCTGCAGGGGCAGCTGGCTTGCCCCTGGAGAGCTGGGCCTCAGCAGATGTTACACCTCCCTCTCCACCATCACCAATGAGCAGGGGGAGGGTGTCTCTTACTGGATAGATCAGGGCCATTCGGCAGGCCAGCAGGATGCCTGAGAGGCAGTGCCTTTACCTAAATGAACACTTCTTGCATAATGGTAGGTCAGAAAAGAAAACATGATGGTTTGTGGGTTTTGCTTGATTTTTGTTTGGGGTGGGGTGACTGAGGAAGAAAAGGGACTGTCAAATCACAACAAATTATTATCCATCTAGGCACACATTAAGCCTTGCTAATTTCATGTATAGACTCAATCAACACTAGTTGAGAAACAGTCATAATAACTAACGTTTGTTGGATACTGAATTGTATACCATGCTCCATGCTGATTCTTCATATCCATCATCTCAGCTAATCATCACAAACTTATGAAGTAAGTTCTGTGATCACCCTGATTTTATAGATGAGGCAGTGAGACTTGGGTTAAATAACTGGCCCAAGATGACAAAGCCTGAGTGCCAGGATTGACCCATTTGTCCCTGGTTCTTGGATATTACACTCTACTACCTTCCAAACAATTAGAGGCTAGGTTTTGAGCTAGACACTCTAGGTCAATCAAAAAGCTTATGTTTACTTTAGGCTGTGGTCTTTCCAAACCATTTGGGGTTGAGGACGATGAAGTTAAGTATACATAGTTGGGGTTAGGGTAGAAAGGCACTGGTTTGGGGATAGCCCAGGTGGACTTAGGGTAAAGGATGAGTCCACTTTGTCCTCACTCGTGGAATAGCAAATCCATTAACTGCATGCCTGTGTCTCATTGGCTTAGGAACCATGCCAGACTGAGCATGCAAGAAGCTGGCCTTCAGCCCCTGCAGCTGGGCAAGGTAAGGGCAGGCAGGCAGAAGCAATGGATGGGAGGGATTGAAATGGTCGGGAAGGGAGAAGGAAGTCTTAGAAGATTAGTCAGTGAAGGTTACCTGAGATGCTATCAGAGCCACTGAAGACTTTTGAGTAGGGCAGAGTCATGATTTAAAATAGTTTTGGGGGGCTTTCCTGGTGGTGCAGTGGTTAAGAGTCCGCCTGCTGATGCAGGGGACGTGGGTTCGTGCCCCGGTCTGGGAAGATCCCACGTGCTGCGGAGTGGCTGGGCCCGTGGGCCATGGCCGCTGAGCCTGCGCGTCCGGAGCCTGTGCTCTGCAACAGGAGAGGCCACAATGGTGAGAGGCCCGCGTACTGCAAAAAAAAAAAAAAAAAAATTTTTGTCTAACGACTGTGTATGTATAGCATTTGTATGCAGAATGAACAGGAACAAGAAAAGATGGGAATTAAGGAAGCAGTTCAAATGGTCATGAAGCCATTCTTCTAAACCTTAAAAACCTCATGTCTATGAAAATCATGGAAATGACATTTAAAATGATCAAAACAGCCTTGCAAAGGAAAGAGAACCCCGGCTTCCACCACCTTCTAAAAGATGCCCTCTGAACTGCCTCCTTGCCAGCTTCCTGCTTCACTCCTTCTGTCCTCCTGCAGGAGAATTCTCCACTGACAGTGACCACGGAGGGGGCAGGAGGCCAAGGAGGATTTCGTTTCTGTGAGGACTACTTTGCAATTGCCCAGTGCCAGCAATACATACGCAGCTCTGTGTAGAGAGGAGTTTGCATTGAATCTGGTAGAAAAGAAACTCAAAAAAACCTCTGTCAGAAATGACAGCTCTTGACAAGATGAAAGGAAGTGTCTTGCTCAGATCTTCACTTAAAACAATCTGGAGTTCCATTAGTATTCATGGAGGAGAGGCAGCATGGAACAAGTGCAGCCCCATGAATAAAATTAAAACTGGTATTGACTCTCGGCACAGAAGGAGGGTGGGAGGGGGCTGCCGAGAGCTGGCTGGGCTTCCACAGCCTTGATTCTTAGTGGCCAGATGTGACCCATTCAAGGCACTGCATGTACGTTTCAATGGGGCGATTTACCGTTGTCAACAGCTGCCCATCACCATGCCTTTCAGCCAACCGCATCCACCTTCTGATTTCCAGGAGTGAAGTCAGCCTCAGATACCTCCTCTGTTCGTCCCAACATCATCCCAGGTGGACCCTGTCCGGGTGCTGCTTCCAACCAGCTCCTGATTCGGCTCCATTCTGTGTTATGATTCTTACCCTGACCTTTGAGGTCCCTGTTGGTATTTGTTCTCACTAATTCTGATACTTGTCTCTTCTTAAGGCCTTTGGTTTTTATGTTTTCCCCTCCCCATCCTGCCAGCCCATTCTACTTGAGACCACAGAACACCCAGGCCTGGTCTTCCTGAGCTCCAACCCCAGCTCAAGCCCAGTCTGCTTTGTCCTTAAGTTGAAACTTTTTGTACAAGTGGGCAATAGGGTAGGGCCATCTTCCTCAAACTGTCCCTTGCAAAACCCATCAGGCTGGTCATCCCCAAGGGTGTCATGCCCACCTACAAGGGATCAGGAAGGAAAAGGGAGATATTTTTCCAGGAAAACAGCGTTGAAAAATTTCACTTGCCTCTTCTTGGCTCCCTTTCGTGGTTCCTACAGGGTTAGGGTGACCCGGTTCTTTGGAGGTCTGATATGTGCTCAGCGCTTATTTGCAAGGCCGTGTTAGCCCTTAATTGCATTTGCAGCTGCAGCTCTTGACTCCAGAAGGTGGTCCCCTGTTCAGAAAACCACCTCCGTCTGTCGCTGCCGCCCGTATGTTTCCCATTTCCTAGACCCGCCTGAGCAGCTGTCTCCAATGAGCCGCAGACAAGATTTCTTCTCCAGAGAATCCAAGCTGAGCACGGCGTTCCTAAGAGCAACATCCAGCACCAGGGCGGGGCCTGGGTGCTGTGAGCGCTGGGGGCCTGGGAGAAAGCAAGCGGTCACTTGGCAGGGGCCCTGCCCCGTGCTGGAGGGACCTTACCAGCTAACCTCCAAAATGACAAAGGCACCATTTCCAGCCACTCTTTTTTTTTTTTTTTTTGCTGTACGCGGGTCTCTCACTGCTGTGGCCCCTCCCGTCGCGGAGCACAGGCTCCGGACGCGCAGGCTCAGCGGCCATGGTTCACGGGCCCAGCCGCTCCGTGGCACGTGGGATCTTCCCGGACCGGGGCACGAACCTGCATCCCCTGCATCGGCAGGCGGACTGTCAACCACTGCGCCACTAGGGAAGCCCCCAGCCACTCTTAATACAGTTTTCATGTTTATTTAATGATAAAGAACAAAAATGACTCTCTCAGGAATGTTCAGGGACTCCAGAAAATGCTATTACAGACCCACTTGCCCTCACACCCCCCTTACTTCCCCACCCCCTCACCTGACTTTACTCTCCGGCCCTCTGCTCTATTCTCACCGCACGTGACAGCATTCCCTCTCCTCATCTTTGCCTCTTGAAGGTTCACCCTGAGTCTGAACAAAATAACTGGTTCGACTTGACTGTGGCTCTGCTTTTCAGAAGATGTGTACATGGCTCTTGGTCTCACTGAGGTCAGAGGCTAAAGCCCTTCATGATGGAATGGCAGCAATCCTCTTAAGGCCTGAGAACCCAGGCTCTGGAAGCCATGGGACCCTGGAGCTCTGGACAGCTATTGTGTGCACGTAATTACTCTGACTGTGAGTCTCCCCATTGACCGTAGTCTATACCTGAAAAGGATCGGTTTGTAGCTGGTTTGGAAAGAGCAGCTAACTCTTCTTTCTGTTGTCATCTGGTTAACTTCAGATGTTCCCATGTCCTCGAAAAATGATTCAGACCTAATATGATGCCTCTCTTAACTAAGCTGCGTTTAACAAGGTCACTTCTGTACCCCATCACCTTCCAGAAGCGGCTACCAGATGACACGGCTGGAAAAGTTGGATGATAGTCATTTTGGTGATAGAGGTGGAGACACCTTGGTGATATTAACCAGTCATAAAGACTGGATCTCTCCTCTGAATGATGTAAGCACTCTCTTAATGATGCAAGTACTTCTGTAGTGCTTACTATGTGCCTTGCATTGTACTATACACTTTACAGGTATTATTAACCCACTTGATCCCCACAACAGCCCTTTAAAGCAAGTTCTCTTACTATCATCTGTATATTTTAGATGTAGAAACTGGCAGAGAGGTGAAGTAACTCTGTGTACTAGCAAGTAGTGATGCCTGATTGAAGCATGGAAGTCTGGCTTTACAATTCAGGTCCCATAAGTATCAGAATAAAATTCTTTCTATGACAACATGCCCTCATCCATTTATTATGTGTTGCTGATTATTCATTGTTGGTCATTTTTGGTGTCTATGTTTCATCTGTAATTAAATCATAAGATATTTGAAGGCCAAGACCATGTTTGCTGCATCTTTATATTTCTCACAGCATTCTTCTTATTTATTATTATTTCTCACAGTGGCTTACATCTCTAATTGCTTAATAAATGATTACTGATTAACGTGGTGAAGAGAAAAAAAGAAATTAATCTAACCAATTTCAGTCTTTTCTATAAGTTATTGTGCCTCCTGAGAATCTCTCCAAGAATATACTTTACTCCCCCAGGAGAAGTTATTTTTAAAACTAAATAACCAAGTACTTAAGAAAAATTCATCCCTCCTGATGAACTGATGTTCATGCTGTTTCCCTTTTTATTTCTGCTGCCAAGAAGCTCAAGGCTATTTTTTTTTCCTTTAGAAGACTTGTTATATTTAGTCTAAATATTCTGGTACAATTATATCCCCCTTTTTATTTGACCTTAAATATGTGTTATCCTTGTACTCATATTAATAGCTTTATGAATTTTTTATCCATGTATTTTATTATAAGCCACCTCACTTTCTTTTTGGATGTCTGATACTAGTCTGGAGTAGGTGGACCTCAATTTCCTCATCTGTAAAATGGGTAATACAATAGTCCCTACATCACAGGGTCGTTGTGAGGATCATATGAATTGAAACTTGAAACACTGGAGACGGAGCCTGGCATATTATAAACACTCAAATGTTAAGGAAGATGAGAAGAGGGAGGAAGGAGAAACAGAATATTCTTCTAGGTGTCCGTAGAACATTTATGTGCATGTGTGTTGAAAATAATTTATATCTCTAAGCCGGGACTCTTTCCTGAACTTCAGTCTTGCATATCTAACCACCTATGTGTTACTTTCACTTCTATATCTAATAGACACCTCAAACATGTCCCGAACTGAACTCCTTATATTACCATCCTTCCTACGGTCTTCTTCCTCATTTCAGACAAATGGAAACCCCACTCTTCCACTTAGGCCCAAAACTTTAAATCTCCTTTAAATCTGCTTCTCTCACACCCCACATCTGATCCATCAGGAAATACTTTGGCTCTACCTTCAAAATAGACCCAGAAGTTGACCACTTCTCACCCCTTTATTCCCGTCACCCAACTCAAGGACACCTGGATTCTTGCAGTAGCTTCCTAACAGGTTATATCTTTCCCAGTCCCCAGCCCCATCCATCTGTTTCCAAAGCAGCACCCAGAGTGATCCTGCCAAAATATGACTCAGCTTCTCATTTCACTCATAGCAGAAGCCAAAGCCTTTACCGTAACCTACCGAGCCCCAGATGACCTGCCCTATGGGTTATAGGTCCCCCCTGACCCTCAATCCTTCCTGGGACAGGTAGGCACGCCCTCACGTCAAACTGTTTTTCTTCTCTCTTCCCTAGCTTCCTGAAGGCTCTCTCTTACTGCCTTTAGGTCTTAAATATCACCTCACAGGCTCGTCCCTGACCACTCTGTCTAAAATCACAAGCCCCCCAACACACACACAGACACCCTACCCTTCTGCTCTGCTTTATTTTCTCTGAGAAGCACTTAACACCATGCAACATTCTATAGGGAGACAAGATAGAGCTTACTGGTCAAGTTCATGAAATCTAGAGCCAAATTACCTAGGCTGAGTCACAGCTCCACCCATTAAGAGCTGTGTGATCTTTGGCAAGTTAATAAGCCTTTCTGTGGTTGTTGGGATGATTAAATGAGGTAACATATATAAAGCATCTAGAGCAATGTCTGGCATAAAGCAAGCACTCTATAAGCATTAGCTACTGTTTATTTGGTTTATTATGTGTCTCTTCCACTAGAATGCAAATTTCCATATAAAAGGCAGTGTCATGTGTGGTATTTTAACTGAATGAAAGATTCTTTACATTCTATAGTGCTTTACAATTTTCAAAAGTTTCACATACATGATTTCCTATAATCCCATGATAACTCTTTTTTCCCTACCCCTATCATGCCCTCCCACCTTCCCTCTCCCCACTGGTAACCACTAGTTCGTTCTCTATATCTGTGAGTTTGCTTCTTTTGTGTTTTATTCACTAGTACGTTGTAGTCTTTAGATTCCACATATAAGTGGTATCATATAGTATTTATCTTTCTCTAGCTGACTTATTTCACTTAGCATAATGCCCTCCAAGTCCATCCATGTTTCTTCAAATAGCAAAATTTCATGCTCTCTTATGGCTGAGTAGTACTCCATTATAGATGTACCATACCTTCTTTATCCTTTCATCTGTTGATGGACACTTAGGTTGCTTCCATGTCTTGGCAATTGTAAATAATGCTGCTATGAACACTGAGGTATCTTTTCAAATTAGTGTTTTTGGTTTTTTCGGGTATATACCCAGGAGTGGAATTGCTGAGTCATATAGTAGTTCTATTTTTAGTTTTTTGAGAAACCTCCATACTGTCTTCAGTGTTGTGTGTTTTGTTCATTGCTCTGTTACCAGTACCAGGGAAAGTGCCTGGCATTTCTTAGGTGCTCAGTAAATGTTTGTCAGATGAATGAAGCTAGACCCTGGGAGAGAAATCATACACAGACTTAGCAGTCATTTTTTAAGAAATGACATGAAGTTTTAAAAGTGAGAAACAGAATAGAGAGAAAGAAACTAGAATGTAAAAAGAAATTAAGGTCTGAATTTTTATTTTTTCTTGACATCTGTAAGAAGTAGAAGTAGGAGAATCAACAAATAGAAGTAGAAGTAGAAGAAGAATCAACAAATGAGGCCAAGAAATGGCCACCAAGGCCGGATGAGACTTGAGATAGTAAAAAAACAAAAAAAGTCATAAAAACCAGGGGGAAAAAACCTTTAAGAAGTGAGGGTGAGAAACAGCACCGAACATTAACAAGAGAGGGACCAGATTGGGGTCCAGGTATGACCCCTGGATCTGGCAAGCAAAAGAGCACCAGATACTCTCAAAAAAGCAAATTTAGTAACAAGGTAGGAAGGAAGCCAAGACCAAACTAAGCCAAGGAGAAACGGCAAATTAGAAAGAGGAAGCAGCAACTATTGACTATTTTTGACATTAAGCAGTGAAAGCAAATGGAAACAAATGAAAGAGGAAAGCTGTCAAAATAGAACTCTTCTCACTTCACACAAAGCCAGTCTTCACTATGACTTTTCACATTGTTTTCAAGGGAAGCATTGTTATAATTTACTAAGTATATATTTAATACATTTACTGATCACTACTTATGTACTGTTTTTACATGTAGAAACTCTCTCCCTCTCCCTCTCTTTCTCGTTTTATATTAGAAGAGTATTTTTTTTTAAGAATATGTGTAGTTTGGGTATATGTGTATATAACTGGCTTCCAAACAAGATTGGTGGGTAACCTTTATAAACTCTCATTTTCTTTTCCCTCTTAGGACTCAAAATCTCTTTGTGGACTGAATCCATAAATAAATGATATGTCCAGATGGAAAAAAAAATGCTGTGTTCTAAAATGTAGTGGCTTGAAAGAATACCCAACCCTCACCTACCCTACACAGGTACTAACTGATTTTCTCAATTCTTTCAAGGCAACAGAAACAACTAGAACTGCAACTCCAGTCCATCTCTTTTGTTGTCTGTGCTGGGCTACAATAGTTGCAACCAGAGAACAGCAAGGGGGCCCATGGGCAGCAGCAGGCCTCTTGGGCTCCCTGTAATGGACTGCAGAGAAATGGGAGAATACAGAAGCCAAATCCTGGAGGGCCTCTGGCCTGCACAGAGGCCAGAGGAGTGTGCCAGCTCCCCAGAGTTCTGCTCTGGAGTTAAATCCATCACACGACCAGGTTGTAAATTTCAGGCCATAGTTCATTAACTCCAGAAGTTCAAAACGATACCCCCTGCTTGCCCAGTCGATGCAGCTGAGAGTTTTCTCGGCATGTGATGATCCATCAACAATTGGATTCCAATATCTTTTGCTTCATTAATAGAGTCACACAGGCCCCTCCTATGGAGCTGAGTAAGGCTCCTGCCTACGTGCCTGCTTGTGGCTGTGATTGTGCAGGGCTGTATTTTGAGCCTCAAGCTACAGGCAGACCCCAGGTGCCCATTTTCCTGAACTCTGCTAGCCCAGGATCTCCAGTTGGACCAAAGTTAACATGAAAATGCTTTCCATAGGGCTGGTTTAGCTTTAACAAGGTGATTCCAGTGCCGATTCAAGGCAGTGCAGGTCTTAGGAAACCCTATGCAGTTTTAGGAATTGGTATTACCTCCTAAAACTCATACCTGTGGCCTAGTTCACTTTCAGCCTGATGGTTATTTACAGTCTAGGAGGCATGTCACTGACCCACTGGAACCCTGGGAAGTAACCTCCCCTACACATGTTCACCTGGCAGTAATCATCCGCCAGGGTGAGGCAGGGGCAAATCATGCCAACTAGGACCACATGAGCCACAGCTAAGAAGGGGATGCTAGGATCAGCGTTTGTTAGGCTGAGCGTGAGCCGCAGCAGCCGAAAGCATGGTGAACCACGGATGTGAGCGCCAGCCATGTTCAGGGGACAGTGGTCACTGTCAAGACAGGAAACCACAATCTAGGTCTAAGGACAAGCTTGAACTTGGAAATAAGGCAAAACCAAAGCTAGGAGCCAAACTATACAAGATCAAAGGCAGCCGTGAAGGCAATGAATTCTAAGCTCTATGCTATAAACATGGCTTCTTGTCCTGGCTTGCAGGCACAGGGTGGGATCCTGGCTTACCCGCACAGAGTCAGGAGGTTGTCCCTTTTCTTCCCCAGATTCCCTTCCCCCACGCAGACAGCCCTTGAAACAATGAGGGTCTGCAATACAGACAGGAGGGCACCACCACCACGATTTCCAAAACCTTTGTGAAATTCAAATGAGGCTCTTTTCCTTAGCAACCCTCTCCCAGTGGGAATTCATTCTTTTTTTCCAGCTCCTAAAGTATCTTGCCTTCTACACCACTGAAACTACATATATTGTGGACCCCGTAAACCTCCATTGCCCATAAGCAGTAGTAACATTTTCTGCCTTCTGTTAATACATTGTTCCTCTCTTTGCACAGCAGAGAAAAGATGAAGACGAAATTGGGGGGGAATTATTTCCCAAGTATTGTTTCTCTAACAATAGCAAGCCCTGCTCCTGAGAACTCTATTTTGCTTAATACTTTCTTTCTGCAAAGTGGTAAAATGTGACAGTGTAATAACCCAAAAAGCAGTGTGAAGGGCCTGATTCCCCAAAGTGTCCACTGAGAAAACAGACAAGTGTTTTCATCAAGAAGGAATTGTGTGTATTGAGAGAAGCTAAGTGCACAAAATAAGGGTCTGCTTCAAGTGGGTTCCAGATGCCAAGGATTAAATGTTTGGGTACTTTGCTTCACAATAGAAGCATTTGCAGGAAGAATGGGGCGCTGTTTCTTTCCTTAATTGGGATAATGCACACACACACACACACACACACACACACACACAAAGTGTGTGTCTTCTTCAGTATAAAAAGAAAAATGGCTGGTTTAAACATAAAAAAACACCTGGCCAAAAAACAAGCAATAATGCTGAACAAAATCAGAATAGACTTCAAAGGCAGTGGGCCTTGGAGTTAGATACTGGGGAGAACCTCCAGACATCTTGTGTCTGAACCCCGGAGACATAGAGCCAACAGGTATTTTGAAGATGGATCCAGGGTGACCTTTGTAAGTCAGTTCAAACATCTGCCAACGTCAGACTGGTGGAATGGACTAGCTAGATCATCATCTCCGTGGATTCTGGAAAAGACTTTCTTCTCTCAGTTCCTTGTGATTTCCCCTTTTTCTAGTTCCTGACTCCTCCTCAACATACCTTTGGATCACGTCATGTCCTGGCATCACCTTACCAGGTGGGAAGAATGCTTGTAGGGGCTGAGAGATGGGGATGCCTCCTAAAGTGGTCAGAGGAGTCCATCAACGGAGGAATGTGTAAGGATTCCATATATACAATGGAATATTACACTGCCATAAAAAAGAATGAAATAATGCCTTTTGCAGTGACATGGATGGACCTAGAGTTTGTCACACTGAGTGAAATAAGTCAGACAAAGAAAGACAACTATCATACGATATTGCTTATAAGTGGAATCTAAAAAAAAAAAAAAACGGTACAAATGAACCTATTTACAAAACAGAAATAGAATCACAGATGAGGAAAACAAAATTATGGTTACCAATGGGGAAAAGCAGGGGGATAGATTGGGAGATTGGGATTGACATATACACACTACTATATATAAAACAGATAACTAATAAGCACCTACTGTATAGCACAGGGAACTCTACTCAATACTCTGTAATGACCTACATGGGAAAAGAATCTAAAAAAGAGTGGATATAGGTACATGTATAACTGATTCACTTTGCTGTACAGCAGAAACTAACACAACATTGTAAATCAACTATACTCCAATAAAAATTAATTTAAAAAAGAAGCGGTCAGAGGATGATTTGCCATGAGAGAAAACCAGGATACTGGTCTGAAAATACAAAAATCACCAGCAGTAAGACAGGAGTTTGTATCACATCCTAAGTGGTAAATGCAGCGAGTTTGAGGCAGACACAGAATGAGATGCAAATTCAGGTTGGGCAGAGAGATCAGGGCTCAGACAGAACCTCTGAGCCAGGCAGGGCTGCAGCGTCTGGCCAGACATGTTGTGTCCTGTACATGGTGCCTTCTTGCATTAATGGTACCACTTCTTCACTCTGTACCTTGTGACTCTATAGTTCCTCTCACCAAAGAGTCCAATTATAGTTCCCTACTCTTTGACTTTGGATTTGGCCATGTGACTCGTTCTGGCCAGTGGAATGTTAGCCAACATAGGGGTCAAGGGCTTCAAAGCACTTGGGCCTGCTTTCAGCACTTGGACATTGTCAGGGGAATACTAGGCACGGACTAGCCTGTTAGTCCCAGGAGGGGGATGAGGTACTATGGAACAGGGGGAACTGCCCAGCTAAGCCTTGCCTAATCACCCAACCCGTGACCACTCCAACCATGCAAATGAGCCTCTCAGGAGATCAGCAGAACTGCCCAGCTGAGCTCAGACAACCCCTGATTAACCACCAGATTCACAAGAATGTAAGACTGCCACTTTAGGCCACAGAGTTTTGGTGTGGCCTGTTATACGGCATTTGGTGGCCATAACTAACTGATACAGATGTCCAGCTGAGGGGTGAAAATCCAGCCTGCGCTCTGCTGTGCAGCCTGCCCCTGAAGCTGTGTCCCCTGAGTAAAGGACTCTATTTTCTGACGCGCTCAAAGGCTCCATGTGGGGCTTCCCCGGTGGCGCAGTGGTTGAGAGTCCGCCTGCCGATGTAGGGGACGCAGGTTTGTGCCCCAGTCCGGAAAGATCCCACATGCCGCAGAGCGGCTGGGCCCAGTGAGCCATGGCTGCTAAGCCTGCGCGTCCAGAGCCTGTGCTCCTTAACGGGAGAGGCCACAGCAGTGAGACGCCCGCGGACCACAAAAAAAAAAAAAAGGCTCCGTGTGGGTTAGTGGCAGTTCCTGTAAAAATCAGTGCTGTCCATTCCCCACCTCTCTTCCCCATTCTCCCAGTCCTCCCAGTTTAAAAGCCTCTTCTTAGCTTTCCTTGGCCTCCTCATATCAGCCTGAAAGCCTCATTCTTGCTGACACTCTAGACTCTCCTACAACCTGTCCCTCTAAAGCCCTTTCTGTAACTGAGCAGGACCCTATGGGGCCTTCCTGGGACAGACTCCTCCCCCACATTCTCTGCCGTAGCTCTTCTCTGAAGTACCTAGATAACACTCTCTGATGCACATTTCCTGAGTTGTTTTACAGATGCTAAAACCACCACCCGATGGAAGAAATTAACTACTTGATGATCCTGAGCCCCAGACCTACTGGAACCTAAGGATTGATAACGTTAACCCCTGTGACACAGCCCTGTTACCTCACCATCAACCAATCAGAGAACTGTGCACGAGCTGATTTCCCCCCCCCACTCCAACTCCCCTCCCTCACCTGGCCTTTAAAAATGCTTCCCCATGGGCTTCCCTGGTGGCACAGTGGTTGAGAGTCCGCCTGCCGATGCAGGGGACACGGGTTTGTGCCCCAGTCCGGGAACATCCCACATGCCGTGGAGTGGCTGGGCCCGTGAGCCATGGCCGCTTAACCTGCGCGTCCGGAGCCTGTGCTCCACAACGGGAGAGGCCACAACAGTGAGAGGCCGCGTACCACAAAAAAAAAAAAAAAATGCTTCCCCAGGTGTTCTGAGCACTAGCTGCCCTGCAGTAAACTCTGCACTTTCCTTCACCACAAGCCGGTGTCAGTACATTGGCTTTGCTGTGCACGGGTGAGTGGACTCAAGTTTGGTTTGGTAATATTCCTGTGACCATCCCCTGCCCCGGCCAGCCCCAGGCTTTGCTTTCTCTTTCTGCCTCTGCACAGTTGGATGAAGGGTCTGGCTGGTGAGTCTCCAGCAGCCATGGTCCCGCAGCGTGGCAGGACTGTTGTAAGCAGCTCTTTGCAGGAAACCGCTGTTAGCAGGAAGCCCCTTTCCTTGTCACTTTAGCAAAGCTATGTTGTAACTAACTTGTAACCAGGCATCCCCATGCTCTACTCATTTCCCTCAGCACACCTTTCAAATCTTTTTTTTTTAACATCTTTATTGGAGTACAATTGCTTTACAATGGTGTGTTAGTTTCTGCTGTATAACAAAGTGAATCAGCTATACGTATACATATATCCCCATATCCCCTCCCTCTTGTGTCTCCCTCCCACCCTCCCTATCCCACCCCTCTAGGTGGACACAAAGCACAGAGCTGATCTCCCTGTGCTATGCGGCTGCTACACACTAGCTATCTATTTTACATTTGGTAGAGTATATATGTCCATGCCACTCTCTCACTTTGTCCCAGCTTATCCTTCCCCCTCCCCATGTCCTCAAGTCCATTCTCTACAGCTGCGTCTTTATTCCTGTCCTGCCCCTAGGTTCTTCATGACCTTTTTTTTTTCTTAGATTCCATATATATGTGTTAGCATACGGTATTTGTTTTTCTCTTTCTGGCTTACTTCACTCTGTATGACAGACTCTAGGTCCATCCACCTCACTACAAATAACCCAATTTCATTTCTTTTTATGGCTGAGTAATACGCCATTGTAGATATGTGCCACATCTTCTTTAGCCATTCATCTCTTGATGGACACTTAGGTTGCTTCCATGTCCTGGCTATTGTAAATAGAGCTGCAATGAACATTTTGGTACATGACTGTTTGAATTATGGTTTTCTCAGGGTATATGCCCAGTAGTGGGATTGCTGGGTCGTATGGTAATTCTATTTTCAGTTTTTTAAGGAACCTCCATACTGTTCTCCATAGTGGCTGTACCAATTCACATTCCCACCAACAGTGCAAGAGTGTTCCCTTTTCTCCACACCCTCTTCAGCATTTATTTTTCTAGATTTTTTGATGATGGCCATTCTGACCGGTGTGAGATGATATCTCATTGTAGTTTTGATTTGCATTTCTCTAATGATCAAATCTTTTAATCTCACAATACCTTGCCTAACTTGGTTCTTTCCGTAGATCAAAGTAGGAATAAAGAATAAGTAATTAACAGATGACCAGATCTCTCCCCCAGCTTCCCCTTCAGGAATTTCATGAACAAACAGTGTGACCAAACTGCATGAAAAAGATAACATCTGCATAGCACAGGGAGATCAGCTCTGTGCTTTGTGTCCACCTAGAGTGGTGGGATAGGGAGGGTGGGAGGGAGGGAGATACAAGAGGGAAGAGATATGGGAACATATGTATATGTATAACTGATTCACTTTGTTATGAAGCAGAAACTAACACACCATTGTAAAGCAATTATACTCCAATAAAGATGTAAAAAAAAAAAAAAGATAACATGTAGAGGAAGGTCACAAGGAGTCCATGAGCCTGCAGTCAGTGGGGGATGGTGACCTGTCTCAATGATTAACTGAGGTTACTTCCCTCCTTTCCTTTAAAACTTTCCTGGCCAAACAGAATCTTCCGAGGTGGTTCTTTTGGGACACTGAGTCCACCATCTCCCCACATTGCCGGCATTCTGATTAAGGACAACTTTCCCCTCTACCAATGTTTATGAGTTTAGTTTTGTAAGCGGCGAGCGGCAGGGCCCGGTTCATTCAGTAACACTGTCCCCAAGCTGAGCAGGCTCTGGGCTGCCCTGTGTTGACTCCCTGCTGCAATTAGCCAGCTTCCGAGCCCCAGAAGCCAAGGTCAGCCACATTCTATGAGCAAAACAGGGTGCAGATGCCCAGTAGGCAAAATGACTGCCCAGCTCCTCTCATCACCTGGGAGGAGAGGCAAGACAACCCAGCAGAAGTGTTAGCCTCACCAATGAGCTCCAGATGAAGGGCCGTCAGCGTTCAGGAGAGAAGTTTACTTTTAGCTGAGGCTCTCAGGGGAGCTTTCAAGGAAGAGGTGACTTTGAACTTGATCTTGAAGGATGGAAAGGCTTTGCAGATGCAGAGAAAGGGAGGCTGGGAGGGTGAAGCCCTTCAGGCAGGGGAAGCGGCAGGAGAACAGGCGCATACGCCTTCTTCAAAGTTCCAGAATCACCTTAGCGCTGCTGAAAGCTCTTTGGCACCGGGCCATAGGCAGCGTGGGCACGTGCGGATGGGGAATCTCCTTCCAAAAACCTAATTTGTCAACACCCTCGGTTCAGAGGAGGAAAACAGGAGCCAGAGTCTCGTTAGCTTTGAACGTGCACAGGACGTAGCAACAGAGTGGCTGCTGCGACGTGGACACGGCCTCTGTAAATAGCACCGGAAGGGCTTGCAGCTAATAGGGTTATTAATACCTGTCACACCCCCGGATGGCAGAAGAATGTGGAGGTTTTCTACTATAGATTAAAAACCAACCAACAGGGACTTTCCCGAGTCTGGCGGTCACAGCTCTCTCTTCAGACGTCTTTTCCTGCAGCCACGCAGGCGGGGGTAAGTAATTGTCCCAGGGAAGGATTGTCACCGTGGTAAATGCAAAAGCAGGAACAAACTTGCCTCCCTTCGCCTCAGGCAAAAGCATGGGTATTTGAAATTCACACGTCATCCCCAAACCTGGCTTCCATGGGCAGCTTTGACCTCTTTCCTGGCCCAGGCAGTCACCCCAAAGAAAAGCCACCTTTGTCTGGGCTTCATGTCTCCGGCTCCTGGGAAGGATCCAAACATGGCAGGAGCTGAAGGGAGAAGGGAAGAAAACGTAAGGTCTGGATGTTCTGCAGAAAACTGGACTCTGGAGCTGGGGCTCAGGCAGGGGGGCTCCTCGGGGACAAGTTCTGCCCAAGCTGGTGACACTCATTTCCCCTCTGGGCCCTCAGACAGTGGCTGGAGGGAGGCTGGGGAGGGTGAAGCCCTTCAGGCAGGGGAAGCAGCAGGAAAACAGGCGCGTACGCCTTCCTCAAAGTTCCAGGATCACCTTAGCGCTGCTGAAAGCTCTTTGGCACCTCCTCTCTATTGCCTTTCACAAAGATGCCCCAGAACCCTCAAGAAAGGGCTCCAGTAGCAAACATGTCAAGGGGGTAGAGCCCTGCTGGAGGCTTTTCCTTAAATAAGACATATCCGCCCCCTCCTCACCTGGGAGAACTTCCAAGGGCAAAGGCAGCGGGTAGGAGCACAAACTCCCCTCACTGTTGTGCCCTTGACCGGAGGGTTACCAGACATCCCAGGAGAAATGGCACATAGCTTCGTCCCGCTTCCCCTGCCAGGTCTATGTCATTCACTCCTCTTCTCAAACAGAAAGCTCTGGATGCTAGTGGAAGGCCATGAAGGCCTGAGAGGGGCTTTAGGGACCTGTGCCACCCTCACAAGCTCTCTGCAGGGTGTCTGTCCTCCCAAGGCTCATCTGACAAGGGGTCCAGGCAAGCCTTGGGGTAAACCTCAGATGCCCAGTAGAGCAAGAGAAACAGGAGGAAACGTGGGGCTCACACTGTCCTCTTTGGATGGAACCTGCCCCACAGTCCCTAGGCTCCAGCTCCCTGGAAGAGCCAGGTTCTCTGAAGAGGCCCTGCCCTATGATACAGCAAGGTCTGGGGCTCCCTTTGGAGAGGGAGGCTTGGTTGTGCCTTTGTTTTTGGGGTCCTTCCTTCTTTCCCCTTTGCATTTTCAACTACTCCTGGCAGTCCAGCTCTCCACTCTCTACTGTTGTGGGCTGAATTTTGTCATCTCCCCACCCCAACTATCAAATGGAGCCCTAACTCCAGTATGACCTTATAGAGATGGGCCTTCAGGGAGGTAATTAAGGTTAAGACAGGTCATAAAGACAGGGCTCTACTCCAATATAACTGGTACCTTTATAAGAAGAAGAGATACCAGGAGTGCATGTGCACGGAGGAAAGGCCAGGTGAGAACACAGTGGGTAAGGTAGCCGACTGCAAGCCAAGGAGAGAGTCCTCACAGGACACCAGCCCTGCCGGCACCTTGACCTTGGGCTTCCAGCCTACAGAACTGTGAGAAATCAATATCTGTTGTTGAGGCCCCCCAGTCTGTGGTATTCTGTATGGCAGCCCTAGCTGACTAATACACCTACCTTGTCTCTCTGCCTCTGGGCACCTCGGTGTCTTCCTGGAGAGGAGGAGAAGTCATTCTGACTCCAGTTAACCACCACAAATTGGTGTGGAGGACAAATGCTACACACTGGATTCAAGGATGGTGTTGCCTAATGGTTAAGGATATGAGCTTTGAATTAATGAGCTGGGCCCATGGGAGGTTATTTTTCCTTTCTATGCCCAGGGATCCTCATCTGTCAAATGGGATGATAATTGTTCCATTATCATAGAGTTGTAGTAAAAATACAATTAAATAACAGCACAGAGTAGGCACTCAATAAAATTTCTGTCATGCTTATTGATATCTTGCTACCTCTGATATACAGTATGACCTTGGTCCTGGGTTCTCCACTCGTAAATAATGATGAGAGATGCTTCCCATCTTCCAGGTATGGTGAGAGTTTGAAAAGACGCAAAGATAAGGAAGAGCCAGGGAGGAAAAATGCCTCAGCAATTGAAGACGGCTTCTGTTGTCAGTATCATCATCATCATCGTCATCTTCTGGCTCTGATGCTGCATGAGTGACGCACAGCGGTCTCACCCTGAGACTCCACCCTGTGCTCTGGCTATTGCTCCTGCAGCAGACTCACAGGTATGTCCCAGTGGAGGTCTGATGGCCTGCTGTTTGCTTCTACAGACACTTGCACACACAGAACCCCCGCCTTCCCCTGTTTTCCTGCACCACTCAGCTTCCAGCAACACAAACAGTAGTCAGTGGGAGAGCCAGCAAGAAAGCAGAGTGAGTCACTCTTGCACCTTCCCACCCCCATCCCTGCCGGGCCTTGGTCCCATGCCAGCAGGGAGGGAATGCCCTTGCTTCTCTCCTTCCAATGATGTGAGATAAATGATGGTGGGGGGGGAAGGGGGTCGTGGAGTGCATACAGGGAACCCACAGGACACAGCCACGATCCAAACGCAAGCCACGGTGTTGGGAATTGAGTGACAGGCCTGCCTTTTCCATCCCCCCACCTCAGCAGGGCTCTGAGAAAGGACACTGCCCAGCAGCTGGTGGCCCTGAGAGCCATCCTGGGTGGCCAGCTGTTTGCAACCCAGCCCTTTCCTCCTTTCCTGGTAAGCCTTCTGCACAGCCCAGCAGCTGAGGCACCATGCCAGTCCCAAGTCCAGACATTTCCAGATGACTCACTGCCTAGTGGAATGTTCCAGAATGTGAGGCCTTTGGGATGGGGGCGGTGGTGTCCCAGGTGGCCCTGGAGTCTCAGTATTGAGATCTGGACTGGCTTTGTCTTCAATGGCTATTGGCATTCCCTCCCCTTCTACCAGAACCTGGGAGGCCCAGGGCAGAGGAAGGCAGGGCCTGCTTGGAACGAGAATGAGGACATTCTGGAATGCATTCTCCATGGCCAGGGCCAGCTTACCACCAACAGCCTTCGCAAGGCCCTCCTCCTCTTCCCCAGCTCCTCTCAAAAAAAAGAAAAGAAAAGAAAAAGAAAAATGGTAAGAAACACAATCAAATCAGCAGGTGACATTGGTATCAATCCCAGGACTCTGGCACCTGGAACAGTGTAAGGAGCTGGTAAAGAAGCGCACGAGAAGTGTTACTTCTGAGCGGGGACAAAGCACTCCACACTGCCAGGATGAGGGAGGCCCCACTCGCTGCCCTCCACCTTCTCCGCTGTTTACAGTAAAACTTCTTCACAAGATGCTATTAAGCTTGGCAGTTACTGTGAATGCTACTGTCGCCGTTGACTTCCACAGCCTCAGGAAATTTTATCCAAGACAGAGTGGCTTCAACAGAGAGACCCAAACCACCACTTGTTTCTCTTCAGAAAGTAGAAGTTACCCTAAAGAGAGAGAGATGAGCCATCCTTGGGCTGGGGAACGTCGGCCCCCTTACCCCACTCTGTGGGCTGGAAGGACGATTATGAAGTCGGCTGGGCCGGTGGGAGAGATTCCAGAGCAAAATGAAAAGCAGTTTGTCCATTAGGAGGAGGCCAGAGAGCGTGGTCCAGCCTCTCCTAGCTGTCTTCTCAGGTACTTTGACGGAAGCAGAGAAATTGCCTATTCTGGGATCTATAAATAAAAAATGGACACAGGACCAGTTTGAATGATCTGGGGTAGGGCGACAACAGGATCCACACTTGCCTGAACAATGGTGACAAGACACAAGGACACACCTGAATTTGTCAGCCACCTACACCACCTCCCACCTCCCTTCCCTGAAGCAGGTACAACCTCCGGATATAAGCCACCGAGGGACTTGTTTAAAATTCTCTGATTAATTCATGGCATTTATCTTGCTTTCATCTGATTTTTAGAAGGGAGGAGAGCTTTGGGGCCTCACCCAGCATCCCGAAGCAAAGCCTCATTCATCTCCATGTCTCAGGTGACACATCCAGGCGTTCACTAAACACTGCTTGGATGGTGTTGCACGTTTGAGCCAGATGTGGAAAGAGCGGTGGGCTTTTAACAAGAAAACTGGGGTCAAATCTTGGCTCTGTGATTTGCGAGCTATGGAACTTTGAAGCATAGGTCCAATTTCCTCTTTGGTAATTTGGGGATAATAATACCTCCATTACGAGGCCATTGGGCAGATTAAACGAAATAGAGATGTTAAAGTGCTTATCACAGTGCCTGACACATCAATAAATCTTGTTGAATCTGAATCTGAGGGATCAAACGTTGACCTCACCAAGCCCCACAGAGAAATGACCCCATACCTCTGAATGGGGCCCAGTCAGCAACTGGTATTATCTGCTACAAATCTAGGGTCACGTACCACTTCCTCCCAGCATCTCTGAGCCACCGCTCTCTATTTCCTTCCGCCCACTCCCCAGCAGATGTATGCTCAGGGAAAGCTAACAAAGTTTAATACCATCCTAAGTCAAACATCATTATGAAAGTAAACCTGCTGGGGAAAAAGTCATGTAATGCATCCCAAGGCCAAATGTAAATGATTTTTAGATTTCCCATTATTTTAGGTTACCTATGCCCAGGACAGATGGGAAAGATAACCTAAATTCATGCAGATAGTAAGAACTGATTACACTTCGAGATGGCTTGCTTGTTCCAGATTCTAAAGCAAAGATCCTCAACCTGATCCCAAAGAGAATCTACTGCTCATCTCCCAAAAGGCTTATGGTCACTTAAGATGAGGATGGTAAGTGGGTGTGATAATTGCAGCTACTAAGGGCTACCTTTAAGCAGGGGAGAGGTCTCATGTTCTGGAAGCTTCTGAATGAAGTAACTTACCTAACTCCTTTAAATCTGCATAAGTCCACCTGCAGGCTCCATTCTGCCCCAATCTCAGAAGATCAATCTTAACTGTAAACAAGGGAAGACTGGCCTACTTATATTTCAGTGATGAGCTGGTCTCTCCCTATCTTGTATCAGCTGTTTGTCCTAGATGTCATGCGTTATTGTCTCACCCATGTGGAACAGCTCCTGAGGCCAGTTTCCTACCTGATAATCCAACCACAGTGATGTTCTTCTATCTGAGCCAGGGCCCCAACAGCAATCTTCTGCATGCCTGTAGCCTGCCACCTCCAGTTTTGCCATGGGAACCTCTGCAGATTGTCAGCCAGGAGTTTAAATAGACACCCTGGATCTAACGCTCAGCTTTGCTCTTGGCTGGTACCACTCCATAGATGATAAACTCAACAAAGGCAAATTTTTGTTCAATGTATTTATTCTTATATACCACATGACTAGGATACAAGAATATTGCCTTGCACAAAGGAGGTCTCAACAAATATTTACTGACTGAATGTCCTGCCTGTCTCTTTCTCTAATCTGGTTTCTCCTAGCCTTTGAACACAGGTTCTTGTGTTCCCATCTCTGGAACACCCAGTCTCTGACTTTCCCCTGAAAGAAGGTGTTATGTACAGTGGAAAGTTCAGGACTTTACAGGCAGACAGATCTAGATTTAAGTCTCAACTCTACCACCTCTAAGTTATATAGATCTAGCTAAGTTGATTAATTTTTTACCTGAGCTTAACTTCTTTAAAAGATTAAGTTATAGAATCCGCCTGCCAATGCAGGGGACACAGGTTCGAGCCCTGGTCTGGGAAGATCCCACATGCCCCAGGGAAACTAAGCCCGTGTACCACAGCTACAGAGCCTGTGCTCTAGAGCCCGCAAGCCACAACTACTGAGCCTGCATGCCACAACTACTGAAGCTCACACACCTAAAGCCCGTGCTCCACAACAAGAGAAGCTACCGCAGTGAGAAGCCCGTGCACTGCAACAAAGAGTAGCCCCCGCTCGCTGCAACTAGAGAAAGCCCACGTGCAACGAAGACGCAACACAGCCAAAAATAAATAAATAAATTTATATATTAAAAAAAAAAGATTAAATTATGTACGTAAGGTCCCTAGTAGAATTCCTGGAGCATAGATCAGGTTCAGCAATTATTATTCCTTTCTCCACTTTCCCACACACAGAGATGTCCGTCAAGAGTCAATGGATAACTCAGATACCATTCCTTTCGTATTTATGTTGCCTAGTAAATGCTAACTTCTTTGTCCCTATGTTCATTCAGTCATGAAAGAAAACATTCACTGGGCCCAACGGTGTGCCAGGCATTGTGCTGGGAGCTGAGGATTATGAGGATGAAAAGACATAAGCACGGAGCTCCAAGAATTCCTGGTCTGGGGTAGGGGGAGGAGCAAATTCAGCAGATAATTGCATCAATCTAGGTCAGGACAATAGGAAATGCAAAGTGGATGTGGAGGTCCTGAAACGGGTACCCACCTCTGACCAGCTGACTCTACCTGTGCATGAATCCTTGATCTGGTTCAGGCAGCCAGCACCCAGGCCTGACTGTGGAAATCATTGGCTCCATTGAGGTCCACGATTAACTAACAGGTTCTAGAACTGTAGACATTCAAATACAGAGTTTTCCAAAACCCACGGGGCAGACCATTCCAGACAGCTGTTTACCCCTTCTTTCCACTCTTCCCTTGCCCTTCTGTAGCACGAGGTGCTGCTGCCTTTACCCCCTCCTGGGGTAGACAAGAGGTTTAAAGAAAAAAAAGTCTCCCATATTATTTTGTGTGGGAAGAAGAAGGAAACTACCACTCACTGTGTGCCTACTTTGTGCCAGGCATGCCCGTGGCATTTCACACTTGCTGGCTTCATTCTCACAGCGGCTCTCGAGGACAGACGAGCACTGCTTTACCCATCCCACAGATATGGACACTAAGAGTATAAAATACTCGTCTGAAGTTAGTTACTAAGTTACATAGAAAGCCTGCTCTGGGCCGACCCAGCTCACGCAGTTGTGCAGGACAACAAGTGGCCAAAGGCATGCAGCTGAGGGGCCAGAATCCAACCTGTGCTCTGCTCACCCAGATGAGCACCTGATCCAGGGCTATAGCCACCTGAAGGAAGGGACACCTGTTCCCAGTTTCACAAGGGCACCGTCTGCTGGCCATGCCATCATCCATCAGGCTGAATCTGCCTTCTCCCTTTCAGACAAAGGTGCCCTGTGGGATAGTAGCAGCCTGAGATGGGAGCCCGCTTAGCCCATCTCCAGAGTCTGAGCACTCCCCACAATTCCCTGCTGTCCCCCCAAACTCCAGCATCTTCACTTTACAGATGAGGACACAAGGGCTACCACACACTTACCATGAGCCAATTCTTAGAATAACACTGCAAGTGAGAATTACTGTCCCCACCTAACACACAAGAAAACAGAGCCTGGAAAAGGCTAAATGGACTGTCCTAAGTCATATGAGTAAGCGCCAGAACAAGGATTCTAACTTGGATTTCTTTGGCCCTGAAGCATACGTTCTTTCCATTGTACCAGGCTGCCTCAAGAAAAGAACTATGCAGCACAGCTAGCATTGGAACCTGGTTTTCTGTTTCCAAGTTCAATGAACAATTGTTACTGACTGGTTGGGGACAGTCCTGGTCATCTACGGGTACCTAACAAGCCACCCCAAAAACACAGTGTGTTAAAACAAAAACAAGGATTGATTCTGTGCAAAAGCCTGTCGTTTGGGCAGGGCTTGGTGGGAATGGCTGGTCTCTGATCTATGTGGCTTCAGCAGGAATAGCTTGATTGGGGTGAGAGAATTCACTTCTAAGATGCTGTCACCTGGGAACTGAACTAGGGCTGTCATCCAGGGGTCAGGATTCCTGCGCACATGGACCTCTCCATTGGTGACTTGGGCTTCCTCTCAACATGGTGGCCAGGTTCCAAGAACAAAAGTCTAAAAGTCCCACTTGGTTTCTTCTGACCTAGTCTTGGAAGTTCCAGAAAGTAATTTTCTCTATCTTCTCTTGACTGAGGAAGTCACAAAGGCCAACCCAGATTCAAGAGGAGGAAAATTAGACCACAGCTCTCAATGGGAAGGTAGAAGAGAATTTGCAGTAATCTTTAATCCACACAGGGACCTTGGTTCTAGAGAAAGTTATCAATGACTTTTCCAAAAATAGGCTTTTCATTTTCCAAAACTAGGCTTCATTCAACTGTCACAGTGTCAAACTGCCTTGCTATACAGATAGTTCAACGTTCACGGGTAGGGATTTGGGTGAAGACTGGACAGGCAGCCTCACCCCTGACCTACAGGGAATGTGATCGCTGGAGGAGCTGAGCTGATTCTGAGCCCAGAGCTTTAGGGCATGTCACAAACCTGGCTGCCCCTCACTAATGGCAAATATCATCGGAGCAAAATTAATCCGCACAGCATCTGGTCTCCATACACCGGTTGACTCCAGCCAGGCCCTCGGCCCCCTCACTGTCACTGGTACTAAATTCCCCTGGCCATGCATGCCCAAGAAAGCCAGGGTTGAAAAATACTAATAAATCCATCTGAACACTGTGCTCTCTTGGGGCTTATCAGTATTTCAGTTCTAGTCACAAAAATAACAGACTGTAAAAGACTGATTAGTCATCGGATAATTGAGTTCTTAAATGTCAAAAACAATATCGTATGAATATTCAACAGATCATGCTACTGAAACTTACCTGTTCCATCAACAATGACTAACATTTCTCCCCCAATTGTTCTTTCCCAGAAATTATGTTAATATAACTTTTCTGAGGTGACGAATGTGGTTCTCTTTAAAACATATTGTCTTACAGGTTAATGCGTAATGAGCTACTTAAAGGAAAACAGCTTGGGGGTTGAGCTGGATTTGCTCCTCTCTGCATTAGCTTCACCTCCCTGTGCAGACAGAGGGGGCATCAGAGTAGAATTCCTTCCAGCAACAGATCAACTTCAGAGCTCTACTCTTTGTGAACTTTATTTCTTATTTATTTATTTACTGGTTGGTTGGTTGGTTTTTTGCCTGAGACCTGGGAGGGATGCACTGTTTTCATGCAGCTTAAGTTTAAACAAGTACCAAGGTTCAAGTTTGGTTGGAAGCTGGTGCATAAATGAATTCCATGGAAAGTTAGGGTTTGGTGGGCTAAATGTATTTGTAGAAACTTATCTATGTTTTTCTGTACTCTTGTGCACGCAACACACACACACACACACACACACACACACACACACAACCCATTCATATCTGGCAGGGAAGCAGGGAGGGTGTGCAGTGTGGCTGGAAGGAATTTTCTGAGCTTGGAGTCCAGAGAGGAGCGAACTTCCCCAAGCAGATCTTGCTTTCTGTTTGCCTGGCCTCAGCAGATGTTGTGGCAGCTGGAGCAGCTGGTGGGGTGGGAGCTGATGTTGGGGTCAGCGCGCAGGCCCTACAGCGTGTCAGGGGCCTTGCTCTTGGTGGGAGCGACAGGATATGCCTGCACCAACTGCTCCTCCAGCAGACACTGTCACTCCGGAGGCTGTTCTAGCTCTTTCTAGCCAGAAGCATGAGACCCTCTGACTGGAGTTTTTCACTCCCAGCCCTCAGCCGGCCCCAGCCTCAGCCCAGCCCCGTGGGCTTAGAATGTGTACGGATGAAGATGGGTGTTGATTTAAGGATTAATAATCACTTCCATCATCCTAAATCTCACCCCACTTCATCCCCAGCCCATTTCTGCCAGTCCTAGTGTTGTTACACCATCATTTACCTAATAAGCCTTCAAGACCTTTGTAATGTTTCTGTCGTCCCGCTCCTGTCTTTCCCAGGAGAGCTTTTATTTTTCTCCCAGCCATCCTGGCGAACAGTTATTAAAACTTACACAGGGCTTCCCTGGTGGTGCAGTGGTTGAGAGTCCGCCTGCTGATGCAGGGGACACGGGTTCGTGCCCCAGTCTGTGAGGATCCCACATGCCGCGGAGCGGCTGGGCCCGTGAGCCACGGGCCGCTGAGCCTGCGCGAGGCCTGCGTACCACAAAAAAAAAAAAAAAACTTACACAGATGCAAAAAGTACTCTGAAGCTGGACCATGGGTACTGGCCCACTGCTTCCCAGTCCGTCCCGACCCAACTCCATGCTTTCCCCATCCTTCTGTCCTACAGATGCCAGCTCCCTGATGATACAACAACATAAATATCTGCTTACAGAAAACATATCAAGAGCCACCTCTTCCCCTGCCCAAGATTCCAGGAACTCAGAGAACCAAAAGGAGACACTAAAATTATTCATTCATCCCAGCGCTTCCTTCTGCCTCTTGCGCAGTTTCAAATGCACAGGCTCTCCCTGCTATGCGCGGTTGGGCCCGCCCATGAATGGCAGATAATAAGCGGTTTGACTTGGGGCTGTCAGGCAGGCCATGAGGATTGAATGCTGACCCCAGAGCTCTCACACCAGGCATCGGGGGAGTAGTACCAAGTGGACAGAAGTCTGTTCCTGCCCTGGAGGGGCTAACAGACCGTTTTCAGAAGCAAGAGCGTGTGGACAGCAACCCTGAGCACCGCCAACAGGCGGGCAGACTCCTCCCACCGCCTGGGGAGGGCTTGCGCTCAGCGGCCAAAGCAGAGGCCAGAAGCTCAGCCCCCACCCTTGCCGGCCACGTCTGAGAAGCAGAGGGGTTGTATCTCCTTAAGCATGTTTTTAATTACTGCAAAAATGTGTCATCCGAAGTGGCAGCGTGGTTCTCAGTTACCCGCATGCAGATCGATGCTCTCGGTATGAAGTGGTTAGCACAGACATTTAAAACCAATTAGGATCGTGGTGGGGCAGCTCCGAAAGAGCTCGTTAGGTAGGCGGATGGGGAAGGGAGGCCATTATACTCACCAGATAACTAAGTTATTTGTGCTTTTGTTGGGGAGGAGGGAGATGATTGGTTTCTTTAATATCTCCCCTTTGATATCAGATGGGAGCTCTGGACACGCGCGCGCGCACGAGCGCACACACGCACATACACACACACAAGCAGCATTCCCGGATGACGAGACAAATACAATTTTAATGCTTTAGGAGGCGCTGCCAATGAAGAGAGCTGGAGAAACAGCAGATATCTCTTTGGCAAAGCCTCTGACACCCTGTCATGCCCAGCAGGCTGAGGGTGCGCAGAGAGGGAGGGCCAGAACCAGCAAGAACTGGGTTTGCGTGTGGATGAGCCCACGGCACTGAGAAAGCCCTCCCTGTTCAGGGCCCACGTGGAGAAGCATGGCACCTGCCTTCCCGAAGTGGCCCCTGAAACCAAGAGGGGGGTGCCTCTAAAGGAGCCAGGTGACACTGGTGACACGTCCCTGCCTGTGTCCTTGGTTAATGCCAGGTGTGAGAAAAACCCCGAGGGGTTCTGAGCTATGGTGGCTGGAGGGAAGGAAGTGAGAAGGGCCTCTTGCCAGTCTCAGCGTGGAGCTCCTCTCTTGTGACAAGCGTCTGTATCCCCATTGAATTTCTCCCCCCGCCCCCGCCCCCGAGTTTCCAGGGAGCAGCGAGCTTTGTCTATCCTGCCCAGCACCTATGCTTATTCTTACCTGCCCGTGGGGAGGCCTCTGAAGACAGTGTTCACGTTAACGCACTTTGTTCCTACACGTATTCATTCACTCAGACATTTATTGAGGGGAGCGTGCCAGGAAGTGAGCTAGGAGTGGACAGAAAGGCCCAGAAAGAATTGAGTAACTGTGGTCAGCAGACACGAAAGCTGTGAAATGCCACTCAATGCACCACACTCCCCCCCGGCCTCCTCCTCATGCTTTGTCACTGCAGGCTGTTCCCTGCGGTCTACCACCCCATGGAAAGGACCTGGTTCAACTACATCCAAGCTATGTAATCTTGGGTAATTACTTGGTCTGTCGGAGGTTGTTTTCTTGCCTCTAGATGGGGGGCTGTTGAGAAGAGTAAGTAAAATGATACATAAAATGTAGCCATTGTGATAGTAATAATGCTACACCGTAGGATCTCTGCTGTACCTATGCTTTCTTCACAGATGGGAACTCATCGGCTACAAAGATCTTCTGAACTTATACCTTCCCCAGGGTCTGTGCCACACACCATGGTTCTCAAAGTCTTTCTGATCACAACTGAGTGAGACCTCTTGGCCCATCTACCTACATTTGCCATTTACTGGGAATTTTTTTTAAAAAGGTACCCAAATATATCAGCTACATGACGCACATTAACGGGTTATTCTCTGATGATGCCAGAAATATTATCCCAACTAAAGGGAAGAATGGTACAATTTTAAATAAACACCAGTGCATTTTCAACTCAGGTCTCACTTGGCATATGAGTGAGCCACAGACCATGCTTCTAGATTTATTTCTAGAAGGCCTCTCTCAGAGCCCTGGGCCAGGAGCAGAGAACTCACAGCAGAGGGTGCTAAACTAACTGAGGGGAGCCCTCCCAGGGACAGATCCAGACCCCAGATCTCCCCAGTGGTTAACCCCACTACTGTGGGCCCCCAAGATGTTGGGAGTATTTTGAACGCGGATGATCTTGTAATTTGCAGAAATGTTGATATCTCCATATGCCGCCTCAGAGTGGGATTGTCTCACAACAAGCATGAGAGAATCACACCTCGGCAAGGAGTTCAGTAAATTCATCTGTGAAACATATTTCAATTCCAAAGGCAATTTTCTAATTAGTAACGACACGCAAAGCCTTGGCAATCTGAAAGCAGTTCTCAGCAGCACTGGTCCTGAGCTAATCTAAGCCCGAGAATGAGGTACCAGATGCCTCCCTGGACCAAGACAGGCTTCTGAAAACCCTCGGGCCTTGGTTTGGAATGGAGTAGCAGCAAAGAAGTGGATCTTCCCCTCCACCAAGACCCTTTCTCTTACAGCCAGGGCTGGGAGCCACAGGGGCTTGGTAGGCAGTGTAGTATATTCATCCATTCAACATTTGTTGAAGACTTGCCAAGGGTATGGACCGGAAAGACATAATTCTTGCCTTCCGGGAGCTTATGGTTCACTGGAAAATTCAGACGTTATCACTCAAAAAATTGAGTAACTAAGGAGTAGCCAAAAGGGCTATGACAAGGATCCTAGCTAATCTGAAAGGTAGAGAAAGTTTTCTCAAAGGAAGTGACGCTTAAGCATACTGAGGTGGATCTGAATTCCAACCATATCATTTATTTTAGGTATACATTTGGCAAGTTAGTCATACTCTCTGGGTCTCAGTATCTTCACCTATAAGATGGGTACATAATAACCACTCACAGGTTTACTCTAAGGATCTACTAAGATAATGTACTTAGAGTGCCTGGCACCGTTTAAGGCACTTAATATGTGCTCAATAAAAATACCTCTTGTTATGGTTTCAGGAGGCCTCCCAACCTGTGGCTGATGGGATATACAGGGAGCACAGCTCAATCTTCTATCCCTCCTCCCAAAGGGGGATGGACAAGTTATCTAAGCAGGGTCTCAGGGACCCGGCCAAGAGAGCTGGGCCCTGTTTCTAAAGAGAATCTGCAAGGCCTGACAGGATGAGCAAACAGGTGCAGGGGAGGACACGTCAGTAAGGAGCCCACCTTGTAAATGAATTAAATCCCACCAGGCCTTCCAAGCCTGGAACTGAGGTGAGCATCGTGAGAAGGAAGACCCAGGCCAGGAGAGAGGACAGTGTTTCTACACTCAGGCTGTAGGGCTGGGCGCCCCTGGCTTTGCAGGAGCAGCGGGCGGCCACCACCTATAACTGGGGGTCTTGGATCCTCTGACTGCATTCCCTTGGGAGACATGAGTTTTAATCCCAACTTTACCCCTAACTCAGTGACCTTTATCTCCGCCCCCTTCCCAGGTTCTCAGCTTCCCCATCTCTAAAGTGGAAAGAATCCTCCCCAATTTTGTCCAACGTCCTATGCAGATTATAAAAGCCAATGAGATCCTGGGTAGAAATGTGTTTTACGCTCTAAAGAAGAAATCCCAAGGAGTGTCACCTGCAACCCATAAATCTTTTTTTCTCCATGGAAGCAGATGGCAGCACTGAGACCCGCAGGAATGGAGGTACCGCCCCCACCCCTCACCTACAGTGGTGAGATGCTTCCCTCACCCCACTGCATCCAGGGCTTCGCACCTTCAGAGCGCTGTCCCTCTGCTTCTTTACATCTCATTTCATTACATCTGCCTTCCCCAGGCCACACTCTCACGCACGGATCCCAGAGCCCTGAGCCCTCTTGATCTTCTGGCAGCCCTCGTCAGAGGCCCCCGGCATTTGTTTTCTCACTGCACGAGGTTGCACACTGATACATTTGTACCACAGGAAGCAGAAAACTAGTTTAACATCTCATTTATTTCATAGATGAGAAAGTAATTCCCTGCTGAATGATTGTCCCGAACCAACAATTCAGAGAGGAAGAATTTACAGGGCTGCCAAGGACCGGGGTGCATTACTGTAGTGCCGTTATATAACGGAGCTGGAACCTTTTTTTCTCTCTCCTCTTAGCCTGAAGAGAAAAGCCATTAAATATGATTAAGGTTAAGAGATTGCTAAAATTACAAACAGCCTCCATTCAATTATTTTCCTCTGTAAAATGCAACACAGATTGGAGTTATTTCTCTGAAATGTGTTTTTAGAAAATAACATAACACAACAAATGTGGTTTGATCTAGCAAATCAGGTTCCAGATACCACTTCTAATGCAAAGCTAAAAGGTTCATAATTTAACTCAAAGTTTGGAACTTAAAAGTCGTCAGGTGCTTACTTTATAGAAAAGCTTTATAAAGAGAAAAAAAAATCAATACCACCCCGACTAATATTCTGAAGTCATCTACAGCCAGAGATTCAATCAATTGTATCACCCATTAAAGGGACAGACAGAAAATTTAAAAAAAACAATTTAAAGAACCAGCAACCACTTGGCCTAACAGATATATATTTTGGTCAGGGGGCAGGAAGGGGGGGGGGGTAAATCTCTCAGATATTTTCTGGAAGTTTTCATAGGGCCAAAGTGGGGTGCTGAGGGTGTCAGTTTCACAGGGAATTGGCAGGTAAATGGGAAAGTAACTCCTCCAAATCTTTTCCTCCCAAGAGCACTGCTGGTGAAGGGGAGAGTCCATGAGGACAGCCTCATGCTGTCCTTGGACTTACGGTTCACATTACAGATGACTTACTCTCAGCTTAGAAAGAATCAAAAGCCCAACTGCACTGAAATGAATTTTCTGTCCAGTTTATATTGAATGCTAAAATAATTGGAAATTCCGAAAAAACCTCTATGCATATAGATTAGTGGCTGGAGACTTCTGGTTATTATGGCTAATAAAACACAAGAATTATATCACACTCTGCTCACAGACTCTAGCCCAGGACTTACAGTCCCTCTAGACAGAATATAAGCCATTTATGAGAGTAAACTTTGTACACAAGCTAAACACATAAAGCCGTGTATTAGAATTGGACAAAACACTGCAAGGCAAATAAAAGCTAGCTAAATGCCACATTCCCAGGGGCAGCTGAAGCGACCTCCTGCGTCCATGAACCACACATGGGTTTTTCCCTCTGCTGTTCCAGCAACTAAAACACAGCAGCCTCTCACAACTGATGGGCCAACGAGGAAACTGACAGCTTCTGCCCGCTCTCATCACATTGGCAAGCCTAGCCTCACTCATACTCGAAGTCCCAACACACTGGACACTCACAGACCTCTGTGAAATGAAACAGAGGCAAGGAGTGTCAGAAATTTGTGAGTAAGAAGGCACCAGGGAGGAGGAATGGGACCACTTTGCACAGGCTTAAGTCACCTATTGGTTATAGTGATGATGTTATCTAAAGCAGAAATAGAAACACGCACAGACAAAGGACTTGATCCGACTTGTGCATGTATGTACATAAAAAGAAAACAAGCCTAAATACCTTAGGAGAGGACTAAATACCTTAGGAGAGTCCCTAAAAGTCAACGACAGGTGACCATCGGGGACATTGCAAGGAGACAAAGGCTGCCTCTCCCAGCCTCCTCTCAGCTCCCCATGGACCCTCCCCCGTACACCCTCCACTGGAATCTTGCAAACTTTCTGCATTTATTCAGTACTGTTTGCTGAGCACCTACAGTCTATGCCAAGCAAGCATCATGCTAGGAGTTGAGTTCCTGCACCCAAGAAGCCCTTTATTTAGTGAGGGAAATTATATACATGTACGAATAATTATAAATCAATGTGAACAAGATGCTATAAGAGCACAGAGAAAGACGCCCTAACTTGCCAGGGCAGTCAGCAGAGGCTTCAGGCAGAAGGTTTGGGCAACCTCGTCTCGAGGGTGGGATAAGTGTCAGTGGCATAAGGGAGATGGACAGAGGGAGGCAGGGGTGGGCCTCCCAGGTGGACAGAGGGTATACAAAAGGCACTACGATGTGAATAGAAACGGCATGTCAGGGGATGGTTAATAGATCAGCAAGGCCAGAGTGCAGGACGGGAAAGTGAGAGGGGCAGAAGATGAGAAAGACAGACTGAAGCCAAATTGTGAAGGCCCTCAGACAGACACCACACTAAGGATGATGGAGAACCACTGAAAGTTTTTCGGCAGGGCAGTGTCATGATGAGGTGTGTGTCTGAGAAAGAGAGCTCTGGCGGCGATGCGGTAGATTGAAGGGGGGAGAGAGAAGGTAGGAGGAGAAGAGGCAATAATCCTGGAAAGAAACCACGAGGATCTGCGCAAAGGCTGTGGCTGGAGAGGTGATCAGACGGTGATTGATTTAAGAGGTATTTAGACAGTATCTCTAACACTCGGTGTTGATTGAATGTGAGCAATAAAGGAAAGGGAGACTCTGAGAATGAATCTGCAGCAGAGATATCCAGCAGGCATTTTGGAAATAAGGGTCTAGAACTCAGGGGGAATTGGGGGCCTCACGGGTGCCACAACCTGTGCTCAAGGTCACAGAGGGGCAGGACCATCCTATGTCCTGGAGGACAGCCATGGTTCCCAGATTCATGGGCCCCGGTGATCCTTTGCTGTGGGTCAAAACTCCCTAGCTCCAAATCAAAGCAGAGATTGCTGTGAAATGAAAGAGAAAAAGAAGTTGGGAAGCACATAGGTCTTTGTGTCAACTGCCTTGTCAGGGCCTCGACTTCGTCTATAAAGTGAGGCAGTTATAAGACACAGAGGAGGTATATTGAGGTATATCGAACTCAGAAGTAAGGCCCCTTAAAAGTCTAGATGCAGAGTGGAGTGTCTGGGGCCAGGGGGAACATCAGAGTTGGGGTGATGTGGTTAGAGGGCCCCGGATTCCCCACAACATTGCCATCTGTTCTGTCAGTTGAGTTCAAGGCAATCAGACAGAAAGGTACCAAATCAGAAATAGGCAGGCAGATGAGTCATGGGATATTCAGCTGCCTGCCGCAGGATGTCCTGGGCTCTCCTATGTCTGTCTACAGGGTTATCAAGAAAGTCTCCAGCCTTGGGCTTCCCTGGTGGCACAGTGGTTGAGAGTCCGCCTGTCGATGCAGGGGACACGGGTTCGTGCCCCGGTCCGGGAAGATCCCACATGCCGCAGAGCGGCTGGGCCCGTGAGCCATGGTCGCTGAGCCTGCGTGTCCGGAGGCTGTGCTCCACAATGGGAGAGGCCACGACAGTGAGAGGCCCGCATACCGCAAAAAACAAACCAAAAAATACAAACAAAAAAAAAGAAAGTCTCCAGCCTAGTGCTTAACCTGGACCATGCACTGACTCCCCAGCAATTTCTGCCACATTCTGCCAGCTCGAGGGCAGCTGGACCAAAGAGAGGTCTCAGTTCCTGGGTCCTGCCTTACACTCAAGATGCTCAGAGCTGCCGGCAGCAGATATCCTGCCTGGGCCCCTGATAAGGGCTTGGTCATACCTTTCCTCTGACTCCTTAGCACCCTCCTACTGACAGGGACAGCTGGCGGGGACAAGGTCGGCATGGTATGGTCGGCCCTGAAAGCTCTGTGGGAGTTGGTGCACTTGCAGAGGGAATAGAGAAGAAAGCAGCGTGTGCTTCTGTGGTGTCCGCACAGGAGGGGAGGGGAAGAGAGCGCTGACCAAGGATGCCGGCCACCCACTCACCTTTGGCATCTCTGCCTGACCCCAGGCCTCTCTCAAGAGCACACTATCCAAATTCCTTCCACTTTTCCAGGCTTGATGACATGTTTTGGGGGGCTAAAACAAAGGACAAAGAACTATAGTCAGTCTCTGTAAGAAAGCTTTCATGATGCCAGCATGACTAACCAAGCATGGTTTTCTTCTACCCCCAAAGCATCACCCCCTGCCACCACTCTCCGTGACCCTCCCCACACCTATTCTTCCTCCACACCTAACCAACTTGAGCCAAAGACCTAGCAGCAGCACCCACAGTGTGAGAGGTGGGTCTCACCACTCACCAGGAAGGAAAGAGAGAAAGAAAAGATGCTCACATGTTGCCAAGGCTTCTGTTGTATAATGTTATGGCAGGTAAGGCTGGGGCTCCTTTATATACTTAATCATGCTCCATTTCCAGCTGACATAACTCAACGGTTTATGACACAGCACCACTTAATAACACTCACTATCAACTTAGGAAGGGGGATGATGAAGCTGGGGGAGGGAACGAGGTGGGAAGAAGCCGAACAGAGAGGATGAAAATGATAGGACTTTGTTCTTAAAAAAACAGAAAGCCTGTTGTCAGTTTAGATTATAGTCTAAGCAAGCAGGGCAGGTCCTTAGATCTGCAGAGCAGAATCTTCTGTACGGAGGCACTGAGATGGAAGAAGCCAAATCCTTTCCTAAGAAAATGGGATAGCCCAGGATGGCATTTATCTTGGCTTCTGAGAGCAAAACAGACCAGGGAAAACAGTGGTTCCTTTTCATCATTCCTGACCTGGACAGTTGCCCAAACTTATCTCTCCAACTAAACAGTCATTTCACTGAAGGCGAGGAGGACATCCTCTTATCTTCATAAAACTGTGCACCATCAAACAGTTGCTGGCCTCACACTGGGCAGCCAGCAAAGACTTGTTGATCTGACAGAAAACATCGTTTCTGCCCAAGAGATGGTCTTATCTCCCTTGATGAGATAGAGAACAAATAGAAATTTAGAGTGCAAAGGAGCCTTCGAAATCAAATCATTGAATGTTCTCACTTCATTCATTGGAAAACTGAGCACAAAGAAAATTGCAAACAATGACACAGCCCTTAGTGACGCAGCCAGGCCTCAAACCCAGGTCTTCTGAGTCCTTACCCCCCTGTTCTTTCCACGACGCCTTGTTGCCTCTTCATGCGTCTGCCCATGTTCAGAGGCATCCCTTCATCCATCCATCCACCCACCCATCCGTTTACCCATTCCTCCCTCCCTTCTGCGAGTCAAGGCTGGGTGTATGCATGGGATAGTGGCGGGCAGGAGTGTAAGAAGATGACTCAAGCCACGTCCCGCCCAGTTCCCTGTGCCCCTCACTCCTGAGAGGGGAAGGCCTACAGACATGAAAAATATACCCCAGCCCAATATGCTGAGAGTTACCGTAGGTACAAAGTGCTATTCAGCACAGAGTATAGAGTAGATCAGGTGGAATGGGGGTGAGGGATTTGGGAAGGCTTCACCAAAAAAAGGTCCAAGTGGATTTTCTCAAATAAAGAATAGATGGTGGCCAATCACAGAAAGGAAGGAAGGGGCTCTGGGCAGAGAGAACCCAAGGATGCTGCTGCTAAAACTCTCTCTCCCCTTGGCTTCAGGGATACCATTCTGTTACGGCTCTTCTCTGCCCTCTGAGCACGCCTCGGTGTCTCTCTCAAGGGCAAGCTCATAGTAACCTCCCAACTGTAAAGTGTCTATTGGATTTGGCAATCAGGTGGCCACTGGACACTGCCCCTGGCCCTATACCTAGGTCATGTCTACCAGTTAGTTGCTCTTGTAGCCCCACATCTCACACCTCCTTAACACTCACTACCATTGTCATCTGGTATTTGTCTATGTCATCTATGTTAGTGTCTGCCTGCCCTAAGAGGCGGGGCTAAGGTCCTGAAAGGAAGGGACTGTTTGGCTGTATCCCCAGTACCTGGTGTGTGTGTGTGTGTGTGTGTGTGTGTGTGTGTGTGTGTGTGTGTGGCACATGCTCAGTCAGTGAAGCAGCCATGAACAGTGAGAGCAGAAACGCATTTTCATGGACCAGAGACCAAATGGAATAAAACCGGGGTGACAAATGCTGATCACTCTTTCAAGAAAATGTGTGGTGAAAGGCAAGAGATAGGACAGAAGGAAAAAGGAAGGCGGGATTTATAAGGGTCTTAAGAGGAAACGACTTTCTAAAGATTGAGGGGAGGCAGCAGTGGCAGGTAGAGACTGGAGTTACAAGGTCGCGCAGGTTGGGGTGATAACACTGGACCAGGTTTCCAGAGGAATGAGATCATAGAAACAGACAAAAGGTTTTGCCCAGAACAGGAGAAGGACATGTCTCTTCCAGAACAGAGAGAAGCAGATACTCCACACAAAAATTAGGTATCCACAGCGCCTACACTGGCATCTTATCTGCCCTAACTGTCATGGCGGTACTGTTCTCAACTTGAATTTACAAATAAGGAGTTATTTGTGGACTTTTTCAAACTTGCTCGCAGAGAAGAGTAACAACTGTCCCTCCCCTAGACAGCCCCGGTTCTCCATCCGCTGTGGCAGGGAACCCAGGGCACATCCTCCCCAGCCAATCAGAAAACACCTGTCCAAAGGTCTCTGTCCCTCTCTCCCCACTGGGGTATTCTCCCCATGACCTCCCCCACCCTACTCTCTGCATGGAACCAATTCCCCTTGGTGTGAGTTTCTGATCTCAGTCACTTGAAAGCAAAGCTCAAGGCTCTCAGAGGTCAGAAGCCTCTGGGTGCTGAAAACACCTGTCGTGACATCTCAGAAGCGGGCGTTGTCCTCCTGGGATGGGTTCTGGCTCCTTTGCCTTCACCCTCACAAACAGCTCTCTGAATCGGGAGCTGGATCTACAGCCAGAAGCCACGGCTCCTCTCAGGCTCTGCCGTGTAGGCCGAACTGTCAGCCTCTCTGTCCCACATCCACACCCCCATTTGACCCGGGCTTCTCTTCAAGAGCCTTTTCATCCAGAGCCGTTTTCCTCCTCTTGACTAGAAGAGAAAATGGATTCTCTGATCAGGAGCCTGGGAACCATGGTGATGGCCATTGCTAAGGCACAGGAAAAGAGGGCAGCTGCTGAGGGCTCACAGAGAAAGGAATCTTACAGGAGGGGGCATCAGTGCCTGCTGTCTGGGTGCACCGAAAAGCCCCATCATCAGAAAGTGAAACTGTCCCATCTCGATCCTCTTCTGAAGACAGAACCATCCTGTGGAAAATCCCAGTGACCTCATACAAATTGAAAGGGGAGTTCACGGATTCTTTTTCTTTCCTAAATGATGTGTCTGAAAACTTGTCTTGTAAATGTTCCTAGAGGGATGCTGTTGTCTTGGAGGCGGGCATGGTATAAAGGACGGAGCACAGCCTTTGGGGTCAAGTCATTCCAGATGCAAATTCTTCATCTGTTCATAGTCGTGTGACTTAGGGCAAGGTGCTTGGTCTCTTGGCCCCCAGATTGCTCCTAACACGGGATGAGGGTAATGATGCCAACTTGTAGAGTTGCTGAGAGTGTTGGAGATAATAGAGGGGAAGCATCCCACACCATGCCTGGCACCTGGTGGGTATTCAGCATGTGGGAACTTATTACTATGACGGGGGCCTATGTAAGAGCCCAGAGGAGCAGACTTGCAGAGAAACACAATCTGTCCCTGCCCTTCACTACCTCACACCTCCCTTCCCCAGTTTGGCTGTGTGCTTGGGGGGTGATGCTCATTACAGATGACCCGGGGAGGAGTGGGGTCAGGACCCGGAGCTGTAGCCAAGGATGGCGGAGGAGGGAGGGCACATCCTTCCAGCTCGCCCTTCTCTCCCGAACACGACAACAGCAATCAGCTTCTTCTCTTCCCTAACCTGTTTCCATGGTTCCCACCCTGACTGCCTCTAAAATCTGTCACACTTTCAGCATAATGTTCAGTGAGCACCGCAGCAAATAGCTCTGTGTCGCAGGCGGGGTCCAGGCCGAGCCCTTCCTCCTGTGTCCTGGGGAGGCTTCTGGCCTGGGGGGTGGGGGGTGTGTGTGGTCAGGCTGGGCACCTGAAGCCCAGGTCTCCTTTGAGTGCACCACTCTGTCCAAATTACCTGGGCTTGCCAGGTCCCTCTCACAGGTGGACCCATTAGCAACATTGCGTGTCCAGCCTGTCAGCTCCCTAATTACACCCTTTGGTGGAAGGCTGGCTGGGAGAGTTCCACGCTTTCTGTCGGGTACCTTGCTCCATGCTATCGTCAGAAAGCTTCCGTGTGGCCTGTCTGTGTAGGGGGGCTGCTTCTCTTTAGCTGGTGTATTATTTGGGGGTTTTTTGGTTTGTTTTTGCTTTTGCCCTTTTTTGGCTTCAGGTAAGCTGGCTTTTGAAGGGAGGACTGAAAAGTGACAAGTAGAAAGAACATACAGATGAAGTCAGAAAATATGAATTTAAACCTCACGTTTATCATTTATTTGCTGGGTGATCGTAAGCAGGTCATATAACCTTTGTGGGTCTGTGCAATGGGTATGATAAGAATACCTATCCCGACAGCATTGCTGTGACAAGCAGAAGAGATAGTGTATGAGAAAGTCTTTCTTAACTGTAAAACAATCGATAAATGTTTATTATTCTTGCAGAACCATGAATTTTGGACCGGAGCATGTAGTTAACTTGTTGAATGACTTCAGATAAATCATTTAACCTCTCTGAGTCTCTGTTTCCTTATCTGTAAAACAAGATTAATAATATCCACCCTATCTTCTAGAATTGTGGGAACCAGCCAAGGTTCAAGACAGGAAATCACTGTGAAAAACAGAAGGAGCTCCATACCTGTGAGGCAGTGGCGTCACCTAAAGCAGGATTGCAAATCAGAACGGGAGAGCCGGGGCTGCCCTGGTGGCGCAGTGGTTGAGAGTCCGCCTGCCGATGCAGGGGACGTGGGTTCGTGCCCCGGTCTAGGAAGATCCCACATGCCGCAGAGCGGCTGGGCCCGTGAGCCATGGCCACTGAGCCTGCGCGTCCGGAGCCTGTGCTCCGCGACGGGAGAGGCCACAACAGTGAGAGGCCCGCGTACCACAAAAAAAAAAGAAAAAAAAAACAAAACAGAATGGGAGATCTGGGGAGTGGGGTGGGTGGGGGAGGGATGAATTGGGAGTTTGGGGTTAGCAGATGCAGACTATTATACTTAGAATAGATAGGCAACAAGTTCTACTGTATAGCACAGGGATCTATATTCAATATCCTGTGATAGGGACTTCCTTGGCGGTCCAGTGGTTAGGATTCCACGCTTCCAATGCAGGGGGCGTGGGTTCGGTCCCTGGTCAGGGAATTAATCCCACATGCCATGCGGCCAAAAATTTTTTAAATAATAAAAAATATGCTTTAAAAATTGACTTTCTTTAAGAGAAATATCCTGTTATAAATCATAATGGAAAAGAATATGAAAAATAATGTATGTATATGTATAACTGAATCACCTTGCTATACAGCAGAAATTGGAAATGAACTATACTTCAATAAAATAAATTTGAAAGAACAGAATGGGAGATCCCCAGGTTCTGGAGCTTTCACTGATCTCACTCTCCCAGGTGTGTACCACTGGGTCTGGGAGTGGATACCAGGAAGCCATGGGCCATGCAGAGGACCACAGTGGGCAGCGCAGGGCCCACATAATGTAGCATAACATAGAAATTTTGTCGAACGCTTGCCATGTTCCAGACACTGTACCACACCCTGTAAGTCCATGATCTCATTTATTCCTCCTACCAGCCCTCTAAGACAGTCCCATGAGTATCCCCCATTCAACGGATGAGAAACTGAGGCTTAGGGAGACAGCAACAACCCAATTTACCAAATCTAATTAGTGGCGCAGCTGGGACTTGTAAACTTAGCTCTGTCTGATACCAAAGCCAAGTAATAGTAACAGCTGCTACTGTTTCGTGAGTGCCCAACGTGTGTAGAGTGGGTTCCAATATCTCCCATGCATTAACCCAGTTAGTTCTGGCCTAGGATATAGGGATTGTATTGTCTCATCTCATGTTACAGAGGAGAGAACTTGAGGCACAGACCATTTAGGTAACTTTCACAAGGTTTCACAGCTAGTGAAACCACCGCATCCATTATGTCCAATCTGAGTTAAGGGCATCTCTGATGTCCAAAATGCCCGATCGGGCTGGGGGAGAAGCCAAGGATTCTGGTTACTTCGATTCTTCACCCCAAAGTGGAAATAGCTCCTTGCTCAGGATCTAACATTAAAGCTGTGTTGCATAGATAAGGGTTTGTGCTTCGCAAACATCCATCGCCTATAGCAATCCTCCTTTTTGTCACATTAGTAAACACTACTACAAACTTATGAATGACGAATTAGAGTTAACACATATTTTTTAGCCCATTACCTTGTTTTCTTTAAAAATGCTCATAGGGGGCCTTTGTTGGGAGGACTCCAGGCTAATATGAAACTAGCTTAGGAATAGGGGTACCACCATTTAGTGAATACCTTGTTATGGTCTCTGTCATAGGATCAGCGACAACATCCCATTATACAGATGGGAAATCTGAGGCTCAGAGATACTAAGGTCACATGACTAGTAAGAGGCAAACCTGGGATTTGAACCCATCCATAAACTTTCCACTAAACCCTGAGATGTACCACTGGAAGCACCTCTGAGGGCTCTTACTAAACTCACCCCAAGAGGTAGAGGGCGTTCTCCTTGGGGACAAAACTCCCAGGATAGGAGCTGGTACCAAATGCCAGAGGAGGCTGGGAAATCCTTAGCAAAACATATAGTATCACTCCTTGCAGAGAAGCTGCAGATCATGGCCACTGTCCCTAGTGCAGTGTCCCTTCCTCTAATGCGTGTGCACGTGTGTGGGCCAGACAGAGAGCATCCGCCCCACGTGACTTCAAGCCCCAGCACCCGCTAGCCGCCTCACCAGGATGTCACCTGCAGAAGCCATCAATCAGCAGCTCAGCCCTCATCCTCCCTGACAGCAGGGCAACACTCTTCACTCACCTCCGAGAGGCCTGTCTCTCTCAATGGACTCTGCCGGACGGATACAGAAAGTGAAGTCCACAGCAAGCCCTACCCTGCCCCAAGATTCCCACTTCCTAAAGAAAACATTTCTTAATGCAAAAAAGAGGGGGGTCGAGAACACTGTCCAGAAGAAAACGCACCATTTCCTAGGCCAGCTGCTGAAAAACCTTCTCCTGTCTGTCATTGAGGGTGCACTCAGCCCCATAACTGGCAAGGTGGTGCGAACGAAAGTCACGCGCTTAGAATCTAGAGAGCTGGGTGCAAGTCCCAACTTTGCTGTGTGCTGTCAAGTAGTTTAGTTGCCCTCTCTGGCCTTCTCTTCCCTCCTCTGGAAAATCAAGAGGTTGGACTCTGAACTGTAAGAGTCTATACCCACAATCTCTACCAGAGAAGTTCATTTCCCAGTGTCCTGCATGGAATGCAAAGGAGCGGGCAGGGATGAGCAGAAAAATCTAACTTCTCCTTGAAAGCTGGAGATCTGAGGCCTTCGGATTCCACAAGTCCCATCTTGGGACATGTCACACAGTCACCGTCCTGAATGGTGATAAATCTAGCTCCTGGCAAAGTGACTGGCTCCGAAAGCGTGTTATGGAAAGGTTTGCTGGATGGAGGGGTGAGGAAATGAATGCACGTCTTTGGCTTTTTGGTTCACTCCCTCCATTATTTCCTGGTCTACCCCAAGGTGACCACCCTCCAGAGTCCACTTCAGGACTCCACCTGGCCCTGTGGCCCACACTTGAATGATGGTTTCCCCGCAGAGTTGTGGCCCTGGCTTTGCCCATGCCCTGATGGATAGATGCCCTCTGTACGATGAGTAACCCTTTATCTGACAGGTAATTAGCTATGGAGAAAGCCAATTAAAGCAGAGACCATATTGATAAGAGGGTGTGGGTGTGTATTTGACTAAAGGTGCACAGTGAATTACTTTAATTTGCCAAGAAAACCCTTCTGGGTCTGTAGAGCTTGTTTCTGCTGCCAGAGAGATGGAACCCTCCAGCAGATGAGCCCCTACAATTCAGGGGAGCTCAGCGCAGGAGGGAGGGTCAGGATATTTGACTCACTTCTTTAATGGACGTATTAGTCTAACATCTGCACAGCTGCCTGGGTGTCAGCATCCCTCTTCCTGTGATGCCCAAGCAGTCCCTGCAGCACCAGAGAAGGAAGAGCCCCTGGTTGCAGTCACTGTGTGTTTACTTCTGTGGACAGTGGGTTTAGGAGAGGAAGTGAGTCCTGGGACAGTCTGGGAACTGGAAGATGCCTGGAATTTAAATTCTGTGCATTCCTCTGTGAGTGTACCCCCCTTGGCCATGGAGCTGGACAAATCCCTTGCTTCTGAGGACTCAGCTAAGGCGCCACCTCTTCTGGAAGGCCTCCCCTGACTGCCTATGCTTTGTAAGGAACCCAAAACATTATTTTCTATTGTAAGTTATCTAGAGGCAGCTAGTGGTGAAACACAAACCTGGAGTCTAAGTATCTGGGTTCAGATCCCTGCTCTATATAACTTCAGGCAAGTAACTTCTCAGTGCCTGACTGTTCCCATCTGTCAAATGGGCTAGCAGCATCTTCCTCGTCGAGTGGTTATAAAAGTTAAATGAGAAAATGCACTAAAGCATCTGGAACAGCACCTGTCACATGGTAAGTGCCTACCATCACCACCATCCTCATTTCCTGCTTCCTTATTAATACCGCTCTGGGAACTTGCCAGTTCTAAGAAGGCAGGACACGCACACACACCTTTCTCATAGCTCCATAAACACTTGCTCAGTGACAAAAGGAAGGACTGGGCAGCCTGTGCCTCCGTATCAGAGTCCAGACAGGCTTCTGGAAGCCCACACCTTGCAGTAGAGTCTGACTTATCCCTCAGCGTGACTCTCTGTCCCCACCTCCCCTCCCTGGGAGAGGCGTCTCTTCCCTCCCATACAGGTTTATTTGCTGCAATAAAGCAAAGTGAGAAGGAGAAAGAGAAATGGATAAACAGCTGAGCATAAATGGCTCTGAGAGCCCAGCCTCCCCAGGTGGGCCAGAGCCTCTGGGGAGGGAAGCCGTGGCATCAGCCCCTCAGTGTGGAACCCAGGAGCTGCTGGAGACATTAAATGCCGATTACCCCCAGGGCTTGTGGTTACAGCACTGTGGGAACCCACCCCCTGAAGGCCTGATTGCTTAAGCATCTCTTTGCAAAATGTTTATTTTATTTTTTTCCCCATGAATGTTTAATCAGTACCTTGAGGAGAAGCACGGCAGCCCTCTCTAGAGAGCAGCTGGAGGCAGCGTGATCAGCCCTGGCTTTTACGGACTGTGGCAGAGGGTGGCCATCGCCCCACACTCACTGCCGCACTGTCCCCAGCCCATGCCTCCGGGTCTCCCACCTCATTGTGCCGAGCCCAGGGGGTCTAGCTCCCCAGCCGGCAGGAGGACTGAGGTGCGGCCACGTTGAACTTTACGTCCCAGTCTGGAGGCGATGGGGCTTCTCACTCTCCCTCAGTCTGCTGCCTGCAGAGCTTGGCCTCCTGCAGGGAGGAGGTGGGGATCCCTCAGGCATCCCCAGGCAAAACCCCTGCTTGGACAATTCTGCCTCTCAGAGCCCAGAGCAGGCAAAGGAAACCCTGGGCTTGTCCTCTCAAGGATCTTGAAGTGGCTTATTAACCCCCTTTTCCCGGCCTCCCTTCAGCTTTCTTTCTTTGCCCAAAGCCATCTGCATAAACACGGACCTCTCCCCACCTCACCCCCATTCTACCAGGACGCGTGCCCCAGGAGACTCGCTCTTTGGATGGCCTCCACCTCCGAGGGGTAGGACGCTGGGGCCATCGGGGACTCCCAGCTTCAAGGAGCAGCTGACTGTCCTCCCTTCCTCCTGTTCCCCACTCACTCTGAGCTCTGCTTCAGGCAGCCTCCCGGATTCTGCATCCGCCTCACTTATCCCCAGCCTCCTGGGATTACGGGCAAAGCCATTACCTCAGGATTAAGCTGCAGTTTGATTCTCATCAAAGGCTCTGGTCACTGAGTATTTGCTTAACACCAGACCTTTCAGGCCCCATCAAATTTAACAAGGCCTGACAGATTTGGGATTAAACAGAGAAACCCAGACAAATCCATACTTTCATAGAAGCCCCCAGGGACTGCGGCAGGATTCTCGAAAACCAGAGACCCTAAAGTTAGCTTCTTTCTCGGGCGACCACGGCAGGGACTCTCCTCCCCAGGCTGGCACCCCTCACCTCTGCCCAGCTATCCTGAGATTGGATTTGATGCTTTCACTCTCTCCAGTGAGGAGAGAGCTCAGCCTGCTCGACGCAGCATTGATTTAGGACCAGGAGGCTGGAGGGGAGCTGGAGGGGTGGGGTGGGCAGGGGACAGCTTGGGAGAAACCCACCCCTCTGAGTTCCCGCTCAGTCTGTCCCCACCTCGACCCTGCACTTCACTCAGAGCCACTCTGATCTCCCGAGGCCCCTCTGGGATGGGTCTCGGATGGCCTTCCCCATATCTACCCCACCAGCCACAGAGACCCACCATCACCACCCCGATTCAGAATGGCAGCTACCCCAAACTCAGAGCGGTAGACCCAGCACAGCCTTGCAAATTGAGTTCAAAAATCATTTTGTGACACATGTAATCAAAGAGACAGCATGATGATGTGGAAAGCTTGGAGGCCGCAAAGTGGGTTTCAGATCTGACCCACTGGTCATGTGGCCTTAAAGCCCTCAGTTTCCTCACCTCTAATATGAGACCCTCCTCTGAGAACTGTTAGACAAACGAGCTGAGAGAAGCTCTGTAATGTTTCCCGGTGCAGTGTCTGGGCGAGTCTGCAGGTAGATGCTTTCCAACTTCCTTTCTCCTTTTCGTATTTGGCTATGCAATTTGATGAATTAAAAAATCATAATAAAACGCCTCCACCTCTTGCTTACTCATTTTGTTTTTCTATCAGAAGCACATACAGTGCCCTTTTCCCTTCTGAGCGCCTAAAAGGTGCAGCGTTGGATGAAAATTCTACACAGTCAACACCAGAGAAGTAGCAATGGGTGCATTTCTTGGAGGCCCGTTACTCTCTCTCTCCCAGGCTCTTTACCCAGTTCCTTTGGTCCTGCCTGACTGCTAATTTGCCCTCCCCCCATAGCCTGGCTTAAGCTCAAACTTCATCTTTAGAAGCAGGAGAGATGGGGGAGCGGATGTGGGGAGGCTTCATTTTAACTTTTATCACTGATACAAAGAAAAACAATGGCTTGTGTTTACTTGAAAATTAAGTGTTTTGGAAATTACTTTGTCATTTGTTTTACTCTTCTTAATTAAAATTTACTTGGTGAAGAGAGCAACCCATAAATTAACTCAAACGCAACAGCAAATTAATTAGCATTTAGTCACTAGACATTACTCACCGGCTGGACAAATTGTTTTCAGGCTGTCACAAAGGCGGGGCAGGGGCAGGGCTGGCAGGATGCTGTGGGTTACTTTGGCTGGTGCTCTCCAGACAGTACCTCTTTGTCACCTGCCCTTCCATGAACTCAGGTCACTGTTGGAGCAAGATCCCTCTGAGCAAAGGTCCAGGCCAGACCTTTGTATCTTCATGTCGGGGACACTCATTCCTCCCTGGAAACAATCAGGAAAAAAAGCATCATCAGGACAGAAAGGCTGTGTTGGAGCAGCCCTGCCTGGGGCCGGAAGACAGCACGGTGGCCTCAGGGGGCCCCTTCTAGCCACAGGGACCTGAGGTTCTATGAAACACGGGCTTAGAGGATCCAGGGCCAAGGCCCTTCTATTCTTAAGCCATATTCCAGATTCCTGGACCTGAGGAAGAGTTTCCCAAAGGAAAGAACTGGAAGGATGGCAGGGCGTTAATATAAGAAACAAGCTGGACTGAACCGTTTCTGCTGACGAACGATCCTTCTTTCTTTTTTTTTTTTTTTTTAGCGTCTTTATTGGAGTATAATTGCTTTACAATGGTGTGTTAGTTGCTGCTGTAAAACTCATCCTTATTTCTTGCAAAAGAAGATCAGAAGCTTAGAGTCAGCTGGTTAAGGAACCAGGCAGGCTGCATGGATGGGAATCCCTGCTCATCTTGCTGCTTTGTGACCTTGGGCAAGTTATCTAACCCCTCAACCTTGGTTTCCTTGCATAATAATTGTCCCTATCTTTGAGAGCTGCTGGGAAGAATCAACAAGAGAGAGCAGGTAAGGCCCTGAGGCGTGGCCTGGCACACAGTGAGGACTCAGGAAGCATTGGCAATGGGTTTGAAGCCCAACCCGGCCACTTACCAGTATCCCAACTACTCCAGGCCTCAGTTTCCTCATCTGCATGGTGGACAACAAAGGAGCCTCTTGTTTTGAGAAGTAAACAATTTAATACAAGCAAAGTACTTAGAATAGTAGAATAGTGTCTGGTGCATAATAAATGTTCAATAAGTGGTCATTAATATTACTACTATTATTATTTCATAGACACCCTTTTTTTAACATCTTTATTGGAGTATCATTGCTTTACAATGTCATGTTAGTTTCTGCTGTATAACAAAGTGAATCAGTTATACGTATACATATGTTCCCATATCTCTTCCCTCTGGCGTCTCCCTCCCACCCTCCCTATCCCTCCCCTCTAGGTGGTCACAAAGCACCCAGCTGATCTCCCTGTGCTATGTGGCTGCTTCCCACTAGCTATCGGTTATACATTTGGTAGTGTATATATGTCCATGCCACTCTCTCACTTCGTCCCGGCTTACCCTTCCCCCTCCCTTTGTCTTCAAGTCCATTCTCTACGCTTGCGTCTTTATTCCTGCATAGACACCCTTTTTAACACTGTGACCAAGTCAGGGCCGTGGAACCCAAAACTCACAAGGCCAGTTCCCCTCACAACTTGCCTCCCTGAGGCACAAGGCCCTGCCAGCGAATGGACAAGTCAGCCCCACCTGGCCCAGCCAGCAACAGCAGCAATACCATGGCTAACACAGCCTGACTCCCTCCTAGCTCTGCAGAGTGGCAGCCCCATAAGTAGTCCCCCTTCATGACAAATAGGAGAGACGGCCCGATGGGGGCGCTTGCCGATAAACAGTGATGTACGGCAGGCTTCTCCAGCTAAACAAGGCTGCCGGGGGAGGGAGGAGGATGTGGGAGTGACCCAAGTCTGTGATCAGAAGAAGGGTTGTCACAGGAGGCTCCTGACCCACCCTGTACTTTCCCTCTCCCGCCATGGTCTCCTCCATCCACCAAGTGAGACGCCATCCTAACCGGGTCTACCAGAAGGCCTGTCTGAAGGAGCAGCTTTGCCGCACACCACGTTAGGAACAAGTATTCTGAGACACCCCCCCCCCCCCCCGAGCTGGTCCAAATCCCAGCCCCAGATGTGAACCATCTACATATCCAGACCAAGGTCTCTGTGCCTCAGTTGTCCCAGCTGTAAAGTGGGAATTATTATAGTACCTGACTCACAGGGTTGTCATGAGAATTGTAGGAATTAATACATATAAAGTGCTTCCTTATCCCAACATGTGGAATAGAAGCAGCACTATTATTATTAAATAATAATGTCTTCCATAAAATAAGTGCAGTCCACTCACTTACTTTTTTTTTTTTTTTCCGGTACGCGGGCCTCTCACTGTTGTGGCCTCTCCTGTTGCGGAGCACAGGCTCCGGACGCGCAGGCTCAGCGGCCATGGCTCACGGGCCCAGCCGCTCCGCAGCATGTGGGATCTTCCCAGACCAGGGCATGAACCCGTGTCCCCTGCATTGGCAGGCGGACTCTCAACCACTGCGCCACCAAGGAAGCCCTCACTTACACTTTTGTGGAGCGTTTATTATGTAGACGGGAGCATGAGAGCAAGTGAGAACACAACCCCAATTCTCAGCCAGAGGTGTCTGTTACATGGTGAGTTACACCCAAGCATGTTCACCTAAGTGGTGGTAGCCCATCAAATCTCATCTTGCCTGTCATTTATTTCATTCAACAAATATTTTTGGAGCATATGCAATGTCCCAGGTACTGTAAAAGGCACTGGGGATGAAGCCACACAGAAATAGTCCCTACCTACCTTCAGAGCATACAGTCTAATGATAATAATGACAATATCACAGTCAGTACCAGATGCTATGGTCTCTACTCAGCATCCATCATCCCATCTTTCTTCCTCCTAGAGCCCCCATGTGGTCCTGAACCATCCCTCCTGCAAACCCATGAGCCTGATTGGCCCAAGAGTCCCCTGCCTTTGAATGTCCTAGGAATGGGTCTATGAACCGATTTCTATAGAAATGTGAGAGGAAGGTGCTAGAGGCCCCAGGAGAAGCTTCCTCTCTCTCTCCCAAGAGAGAGTCACAGGGAGAGACAATCTCTCTCCTTTCTCAGAATAGCACTGTGTCTGCAGGTGATGCCTACATAAGTTAAATCATTTTAGACCATGCTGCAGATAAAGCTGATATCCAGGATGGCAGAAAAAAAAAAACGAACGCAGGTGCTGAAGACTTCGCTGAGACCTTGAGCCCACCTACCCTGAAGCCCGATCTACATTTGAATCTCCTATTATAGGAGATAATAAATTTCCCTGTTGTTAAGCCAGTCTGAGTCCGTTTTTTTCTGTTCTTTGTTTGCTAGAGTGTCCTGTGGAATCATAGGCTAATAGTAATACATATTACTATTAATAGCTAACATTAAAAAGCACCTGACATTTCACAATACGTTTTCACATTTATTATTTTATTTGATCTTCAAACCAGCACCATCAGATAGGTCTTCCTTTCATCCTCACTTTACGGATGAAGCAGCGAAGGCTCGAGAGGTTTGATGACTTGCCAGGTCGCGCAGTTGGCAAGTGAGGAGCTCGTTCTCCCTGTCCGAACTTGGGTCTGCTGGTTCCATTTTCTGTGTTCTCGCTCTTGTCCTTGCTGGGCTACCATTGCTCCAGCATTTGGGGGGAACGTCTCTCCTGGAATGCACTGTCATCGATTTAATAAATAACAAACAGCCCCCAAAGCGGCTTTCTGCTGTTCCAGAAGAATCCGGGCATGCTGGTTTAAACCACTAGAGTTTTTCTTGTCATAAGGCTTCCATAGATCTCATCAGAAATATGAGACTTTGGAGCGGTCCAGAAAGCAGACAAAGACTGAACCTTAATGTCCTGGGCAGTGACCTCCATTGACTTCTCCCAGTGGACAGATGGCGTTCAGTTCAGGGATCAATGCTAGATCATTGAAGAAGAGGGCCAATTAGTGCCCTTAGCAGCGACATTTGTGTTATCTCCCAGCACGGTTCCAGAGGGACTTGGTGCCAAGTTCAGGAAAGGGGGGCCATAAAACATGAAAGAAGGAGCCACATGAAAGACTTATGAACAAGCCCTGGCTCAGAGAGAAGCAGGAGACACAGTGGAGCCAGGCTTGTCCATATCAGGATTGGATAAAAGGTGGACCAGGACAGAGTTCTGCATGTGTTTGTGATCAGAAGAAGGCAAGGCAACAGAGCAGAGACCAAGGATGAGTTCAGGGAAAAGACTAGAACCTAAAAGTGGGTCTGATGTCAGGAACTCCTCTGAGAGAGAGAGGCAGGCCCCACAGGAAGAGTGGAGCTCAGACCAGATGCAGTGGAATGAGGTGATCCAGATGATGGCCCATTGACCACATTGCCACTTTGCTTTCTTCCTCTCATTCTTAAAGGAGCCATGCACAGATTCTGAAAGTTTTAGAACAAGGGGTATTAGAGTTGTCATTGAACCATTAGTACTGGGGATGGGGTAGGGAGCTGAGGAAGAGGGTGATACTCTACTGTTGAAGTTGAGGACTGTTCAGGAAACAGAAGAGAAAACAGAAATAACATTCTCTTGTGGAGAGGCACCAGACCCCAAAATAGGATAGAGTAGGGCCATCTGATCAAAAAACACAGTTGAGATGGCAACTGCAGATGCCAAGAAGCTGGAGAGAAGGGAGACTGGACCCTTTACCTTTAAAAGAAGACTTACATGGTCCCCAGGAGAAGACTGCAACTCAGTACAGCAGAAAACAGTAGGGAAGAGAAGGGAAGGTTTTGAGAAGCTGTGAGAGCCGAGAGGAAAGATCACAGTAATACTTTATGGCTACCTATACCCTTCCACTCAGTGCTGATGTGCCCTGTGAACTTAAGGTTACATATACGCTTGCCATGGAGTCCAATCTCCATTCTTTGCGATTTGCAAAGAGTCTAAAGTCTGCTAGAGGCAATCACAGTGAATAAAGTGGGTGACCAAGGTGGGTAATATCACATTTTGGTCAATAACCACTTTTTTGGGTAATGGTTGCCATTTCCAACAATAAAAACTCTGAGGTTCAGAAAGAGTAAATTTTTGTCCAAGCTCACACAAGTCTGCTCTTAGAGTTGGTGTGGTTGAGTGGCAAGCCCAGCCTTCAAGTTCAGACAATGGTTCTGTCATTTTCTATACCTAACAAATAATGATACAAATACCCAGCACATAGCATTGTTCTAAGGCTCTAACAAGATGGCGCATGGAAAGGGTCTGGTCCAACATCGGCCACATTGAAGACACTACAGAAACACTGTCACTTCTTCTTCCTCTTCCTAAAAGACCGGGCTGAGCGAGGGGTCGGATTTGACTCCTTTTGTGTGGCACAAACTCTCTCGAATGCTTCAGAATTTCTACATTACAAGTCTGGTTGAGTGTTTGACCTTCTGGAATTAATTCTGTGTGAATAATGTTGTTGATGTCAATAAAATAAATCAACATTATCTTTACTTTTGGTCTTGGCTCCACTTTCTACAGTCTGAGCGATACTGAAATTCTCCATGGCGTGCATGGGCCCTTAGCTTCCAGCTCACAGTAGAAATGGCAGCAACAGCGAACACTAACCAGGCACCTACTCTATGGCAGGTACTAAACTGTGATTTGCATCTAATCTTATGTAACCCTCCCAGCAGGCCTATGAAGTAAGGATACTAATCCCCGTTTTCTAGAGGAGGAAACCAAGGCTCAAGAGGGAAATTAACTTATCCATGGTTACCTGGCTGGTTGTGGAAGAAAACAGAGTTAATCCTAGCTCCCTCTGGTGCTAACGTTGATACTCTTATTCAATAGCACACAGCATCCCAAGTGAACATTTTATCTCAACGTGTATTGTTTCATCTGTCTTCTTTTTTTTAAAAAAAAAAAGGAAAAGCAGAAATAAATGCCAAGACTTTGTTTCTTTTCATCCTTCCAAGTACATAGTAGAAGTTGTATAAAAACTTTGCTCCAGTTCAGATTTCCTTCTAGAAAGAATCTGTCCCTTTATCTAATTTTAACTCTTCAGCCATCCTTCTTTCTGAATGTGCGAAATCTCTGACCTTCTCAATATTTCCATCGGGCCATCGGACAGCTGCTCCATGTATCACTGTAGACAGCCTGACTTTGGTCTCCAAAATGTGGGTGCCTTGGCACAAGCTGGCTCTGGCATGATTCCATCTGCCTGGGCCACTCTTAACTTGCCAAGGGTCTCACCTGAAGATTTATTTGCCCTCATCCAAAATGGGACTTGAAACTTTTGCTCAAACATCAGCCATGTACTTTTCATGTCAACACAGGACAACACACACTTCTGGTCACCTAAGCTACTTCTTCAAAGACAGAGTAATATACTGTATTTCAGTGAGGATCCTCATCTTCCACAAACCACTCAAAAATTTCATCTCAGCATTCTAGATTCACAGCACTGAGTGATAACCAGATCTCTTCATATAATAATGACTCTACTCTCTATCAAAATACAAGCTAAACAGGGAGATCAGCTTGGTGCTTTGTGACCACCTAGAGCGGTGGGATAGGGAGGGTGGGAGGGAGATGCAAGAGGGAGGAGATATAGGTATATATGTATACGTATAGCTGATTCACTTTTTTATAAAGCAGAAACTAACACACCATTGTAAAGCAATTATACTCCAATAAAGATGTTAACAAAAGAAAAATACAAGCTAAAAGTCACCCTTTGACTCAATAATATCACTTCTAATAATCTACCCTGAGGAAATAATTGAAATACAGACAAAGATTTATGTGATGTTCACTGCACATTTTATATAACAACCAAAAACCGGGAACCATCTCAATGTCAACAATAAGAAAATGGTTAAATAAATTACAGTGCATAACTACAATGGAATAATAGGAAGCTTTAAAGATCATGTTTTCTAAGAATATGTAAAGACACAGGAAAATGTACACAATATAGAATTAGATTTTCTTAAAAGAAAGAAAAGAAAGCCACTTTCAAATATATAAATGAGGAGGGAGTTAGCTTATTCTGAGTGGCTCTTTGGGGAGAGATAGAAGTAACACCAGTAAGTGAAAGCTACCTAGAAACATTTTTGGGAGCAATTACAATTTTTCTAATAGCTATAGTGGTCCAAAGTTGTAAAAGATTTCCTGGGTAAGTAATGATCTCCCCCATATAGAAGGAACTCAAACCATGGCTGGGCAACCACTAGAAAGGGACATCGAAAAGCAGACTTGGGCACTGAATGTGAGACTGACCCAGATAATTCTCAAGGGTCCTTATTCCTCTGGTATTATAAGATTGTGTTAGAGCTTCTGTATTCTAACCATGTATCTGAGCATGATCAGTGTTGAAGAAGACTAAACAGAGGAGGCATGGAGAATTAAGGCATGAGCAGGTCAAGTAGAAAGTCTGATCAGCCATAAAGTTTCCCAAGTGACAGCAGATGGGTCCAGCTTAGAGGCTTCCCTGGACCATATATTATGAAAGCATGGATGCCCCTCACTCAGACCATGTGGATCAGTCTTCGGTCCTTCCAAAGAAATTCTTTTCTCTTCCTCAGTGGCCTGTTTTGTATGAGACAATCCTCCCACCCTTGTCCTCTTGGAGCCTATATTCATCTTTTCAGCATGGAGAGTTATGGTCCCCATTGAAGAGACTTGCAATACAGAGCTGGAAGGACAGAGCAGTCTGTGATGCCTACTGTCCTTTGTAAAAGTAACTTCACCGTGGTATAGCTCACTCTTTCATTGGCTGTACATCAGGCCTATTGTGCGTATGTGTAGTTTATACGGGGACTCTGGAAAATCCTGGGTTATGAGGCAACCTCAAGTTGATGACAGGCCACTGTGAAAGGATGGAAAAGTTACCTTGGAAATGTTAAAGAGAAGAGATTTGTGTAAGACAAAGAGGAGCCTGAAGAGTTGAACTTTCAAAAGGTCCAAGGAGCACCTAGCACCCAGACCTTGAGTTTTAATACCACTCTCCTGTAAAAGGAGTTAAGGCTCTTTGGAGGAATGGCTGATTCTAGGGCTGGAACTGGAAATACACAAGATGAGCCCAGAGCATCTTATAGTACCAGAAAATAAGGAAAAGCTCAAAAAATAAAAGGATAAGCAGATCAAAGAGATACAGGAGCCAACCCAAATGAACTCCCATTGGCCAAAACTGAAAAAAAGATGAGCAACAAAATAAATAATGTAGCATGTTATTTTAATCCAAAATATAAAATAAATATCCATGAGTCCATACTGACATAAATAAATGATGGAATAAATAAATAAATGGGGAAGGAGAGACAAATCTCCTGGGCAAAAGAATTCCAAATAATTTATATAGATACTTGGCTCTCAATTAGGGGGTGAACAGAACTCCTCCCTCCTTAAGTGTGTGTTGCAGAGAGTGTAGTGTGGGGGAAAAAAAGGAACTTTACAGTGAAGAAACCTGACAAACAAGACCTCAGCCAGGTGATTAAGGTCCATATCAACAGGGATAATTCACAGTGATAGTATGTACCCTTGATATAACATGATGAGAAGCGTCTTGTACCTCTGTAGTCTTCATTCTAAACCCCATAATCGCAATCCAACCATGAGGAAAACATCAGAAAAATCCCAACGGAGGCACGTTCTACAAAAGACCTGGCCCATGCTCCTCAAAACTACCAAAGTCATCAAAACAAAGGAAAGTCTGAGAAACTTGTTAACAGCCAAGAAGAGCCTAAGGAGACATGACAACTAGATGTCATGCGGGGGCTTCCCTGGTGGCGCAGTGGTTGAGAGTCCGCCTGCCGATGCGGGGGACACGGTTCGTGCCCCGGTCCGGGAGGGTCCCGCGTGCCGCGGAGCGGCTGGGCCCGTGAGCCATGGCCGCTGAGCCTCCGCGTCTGGAGCCTGTGCTCCGCAGCGGGAGAGGCCACAACAGTGAGAGGCCCGCGTACCGCAAATAAATAAATAAATAAATAAATGTCATGGGGTGTCCTGGGTGGGATCCTGGAACAGAAAAAAGACATGGGTGGAAAATAAGGAAATCTGAATAAAATACCATCTTCAGTTAATAATAAGTCTTCCACTGGTTTGTTACTTATGACAAACGTATCACCCTAATGTAAGATACTGACAATAGGAGACATTGGGATGGGGTATATGGGAACTCTCTGAATTCTCTTCCAATTTTTCTGTAAACCTAAAACTATTCTACAATAAAAACTATCTAAAAAAAGAAGTCTAAAGAAGAAACAGGAGAGGATTTGACCTGTGTGAGCACAAATGTGGAAACTGACTGAGGCCAAACGCTCAGAGAAAAACAAATTGGATGGATTTCTAACATTGGCAGACCAAGAAGAACAAAGCAATAGGCAAGGAGAAGCGGGGCGCTCTGGGAGAGCTAGTTTCATCCTGAACCTGGGGTTTTGCCTGGTTCCTGCCGGAAATGCTCCAGCTTACTCTGTCCTCCAGATCTGAAAGAGATTGTCTGCCTGGTTGTGAGGAAAGCTGGCGTGAAGATCAGAGGCTCTGTGTTAAGCAAGACATAGCCACACTCTGAAACTCTGTCGCACACCAGCCATTTGAAAACCTGCGTTATGTTCTATAGTCTGAACTCCAGGACTCACTCACGTGGAATGAAGTGGTTCTTTCATTTTTAACAAATAGCGAGCAAGTCGATGGCTCAGGCACCTTCCAGCAGAGAAGACGGTTGTATAGCCCAGGAGCGGGGGGCAAGGTCCACAAGGCGTCCTTTCGAGTGGCACAGGGCACAGCCGCATTTCGGTCGCCAACTCATGTTTCCTGGAAGCAGAAAAACCAGAAGCCAAAGAGGATGGATGGGAGTCCCTGGCTTCTGCCATCCTGGAACTCGGGTGACACTGAGGCCGCGAGAGATTCGACGAAAAGGGGATCCAGTAATGAATGAAACGCTGGGAAGCTGAACACATCCCTTGCTCAGAAATCAAAAAGTGAAATTGTAAAAGGGCAGAACTTAGTCTCCTGTGACCTTAGATGCCTGTGTGCTTAGCCCCTGACTCCGGGGGCTTCCTGCTAGCCGTGGGGTCAGCCCCGCCTCCCCATCTGTAATCTACCAGTCCTGGGGATTACTTCCCCCCCCAAGAATGCCCTCCTCGCAGAGGCTGCTCTGGGGCTGGCTGGTTCTTTGGACCCAGAGGGTACCTTCAAGCAGCACCTTCTTATTTCCCCCACTTGCTCACATCCCAAGGAAAAGTAGTAGAGAAAAAGTTTGGGGGGTCTTATGATTAAAAAATTGGCTAGGCGATGTTTTATGCATGCATCTGTTATGCTAAAATAACCATCCTTTCTAACCAGGCCCACCTGCTGTCTTTTTCAATTTTAAGTATTTCTAAGTAGCAATCAAATCAGTATAATTTGTTCTTTATCTCGGCAAAACCATTGTGAAAGAAAAATGTGACCATTATGTTACATCAGGGAAAAATACAAGCCCTTTATTTGCAGCCTTCTCTATATTCTATCAGATCTCACAGTTGTCATTATGCCAGTTGTATTTAATGTTGTTCAAATGAACAGAGCTTTCTTTAATCACTACAGCCTTCTTTCCCCTAAATGCTTTTTTCCAAGGTTATGGTTTTCAGAGATAAATACATAAATACCAATGTTATGAATACGTTAAGGGTATCCAAGAGACAGCTTTCAGGATTTGTAGCAAGAACCTGCTGTCATTGGAGTTACACAATAGCTGGCTGATGTTTTGAGTATGAAGTTACTGGGTATTAGAAGTCCTGATACCCGCACAGAGGCGGAAGGCTATTTTGAGCCGATCACAATAGACCACTCAGCAGATGCTGACTTTATAAATCTGGTATTAGGATCCTCACTGCTAATAACCAAAGCCAGAAAGTCCGGAGCTATGAACATCCATCCTTCAGATCTGGGTCGGGGTGCTCTGTCCTGCAAGTTTCTGGACCACACCTGCAGGCGGGCATGAGGATTGAGGTCAGACTTTTAGACCATCTACTTCGATATACTTTCTTTGCAAATTAGCAGCTGGAAGCATAAAGAGGTTAATGACTTGCCCAAATGCATATGTCCAGTTAGAAGCAGAACTGGGATTTGAACCCAAGTCGGGTCAAAGTGTATTTTTGTTTAACTGCCATCTCGGGCACTCTGACTTCTTAGCAGACATTACATGGGATGATTCCGAGGTTATATGAATCCTACATTTATTCATCCAGTCATTCTGTTAGCAAATATTTACTCTTTGCTGAGATGCTGAGGACAAAAATTATCATTATCAATAGCTAATATTCTTGAGTGCCTGACAACCTTTCTAAGTACTTAGTGTAAATGAAATCATTTCCCCCTGACAGTAACCCTGAGGGGTAAATACTGCTCTGCTCTCCACTTTACAGATGAGGGAGGGAGGGTACCACAAGGTTAAGTCACTTGCCCAAGGTCACACATTGAGGAAACCATGGCACTGACAGCCTGGGTCCAGAGTCAACACTCTGACTCACTACAGAGGAACAATGTGCCCATATCATTGCAAGTGCTGAATAAACGTTTGTTGAATAAAGCATTGTATCTTGCCCCAGAGAAGCTTACAATACAGAAAGGAAACATTTATGTAAACAAATAATGGAGATGCAGATATGATATGTGTCAGAAGAAAAACATAATCAAGTACAAATGGGCAAATAGACATGCTGGGAACAGAGCGGTGAGATCCAACCAAGAGACTGGGGGGTGGAGCATAGCACAGGGAAAGAGTGGAGGTGGGGACATAGTGGGTGGAGCCAGGAGATCCAGGTCTCCTCTTGCACTGTCTATCATCAGGACAAATTAAAAGGTGCCTCTGCACCTTCCCATGTCTAGCAGGGGAATAATGGCTGTACTTTTTAACTCAAGGGTTGTGTCCAGATTTATAGGAGAGAGTACAAGCAAAAGTGTTGTATAAATTGTAAACCCCTTATTGATTTTGTGATGTATAAATTGTAAACCCCTTATTGATTTTATGTATAACTAGTGGATTGTGAGCTCCTTGAGGGCACAAGAAACATCTTATTCATTAATTGTATGATCTTTGTTCAGCACAGTGTCTGATATGCAACAGGCATTGTTGAATCATAGAAAGAAGGGAAGGGGGGGAAGGAAGGAAGGAAGGAAGGAAGGAAGGAAGGAAGGAAGGAAGGAAGGAAGGAAGGGAGGGAGGGAGGGAGGGAGGGAGGGAGGGAGGGAGGGAAGGGAGGAGGGAAAGGAGGGGGACAACTAATCAAGAGGTCAGAAAGGGTGCTGTATCCGTCAGGGCTCTCCAGAGAAACAAAACCAATAGCGTCATACATACATGTATACATAGAGTAAGGGATTTATTTTAAGTTTTTGTTTAAGCAATTGAAGGGGCTGGCAATTTCAAAATCTGTATGGTAGGCGGGCAGACTGGAAGCTCAGGCAACAGTTAATGCAGAATTTCCTCTTTTGAGAGAAACCTCAGTTTTTGTTTGTAATGCCTTCTACTGACTGGATAAGGCCCACCCACATTATCAAAGGTCATCTCTTCTCCTTAAAGCCAACTGATTGCAGATGTTGACCCCCATCGACAAAATACCTTCACAGCAACACCTAGATTAGCATTTGATTAAATCACTGGGTACTGTAGCCTCGCCAAGTGGACGCAAAAAAACTATCCTGAATGCTGTTCCCAGAGGAGAAACTGGTAGAGCGAGGCACAGAGGTAAGGAACAAATCCCAAAGTTAAAAATTTATCTTGGGATTTGGCCAGGGGTCTGGGTGCGATGGTGGGCTGCCAACTCGAGGGCACCACGGGCGGCTGGAGACAGCTGAAGGAACATGGGAATTTAGGGTTATTTGCTTTTCCGGGGGGTGGAGTTGAGGAGCTTGTTAAAAACACAGCTGGGGACCCCATTCCAAAACCGCTTAATCTGAATCGCCAAGGTGGGCCCAGCAATAGGAACTGTATAGCTCCCAGGTGATTCTGATGTAAACCACGAAGACCGTCGTGTAAGTCAGAAGGTGGGGGACTTTGGATTTCTTGTAGGAGGATGGATTGAGGAGTCTCAAAGACCTGGGTTCAAATTTTGCACCTACCACTCATTAGCTATGTGCCCTTCGGGAAGTTACCTTCCCCAGGCCTCAGTTTCCCCATCTGTAAAACGGACCTCTTCCTAATACCCCTGGGGTTGTAAAAGTGAAATAACACGTGTAAGAATAAGACATGGGGCGAGACACCCCACAGGTATTTGTGGGACTGAAATTAGTCATCTGGGGACAGTCAGTAACTGGCGCTGCAGGCACACCACAAAGTTTGCTACTGAAAGGCTCTGGGATGAGGAGTGTTGGGAGGCCATCCTCCCTGACCCAGAACCACAGCCTGTCCACTGTCTGTGCAGAGCACATTAGTAACAGCAGGGGATTTGGAGCCCGTGCCTGGGTTCCTTTGCGTCACTGCTGGGACAATGGTGCCACCTGCACGTGGGAAGTACCAGCCCTGCCTCTCAGCTCAGGAAATGCTACAGATTTCAAACACAGCCTCTGAGCTTCTTGATCAAGGTTCAAGATTGGGCATGGTTGTTGTGCTTTGCCGCTGCTGTTTTCATTGTTTCTGTCACACCCAAAATTGCCATGACAAGCTTCCTCATCCACACACGTTGCAGTAATATCCTTGAGAACTGTGGGTTTTCCCATGGCCACCAAGGCCTTGGACAACTAAAACAAGACTTGAATCTAGATTCCCCCCCCACCCCAAATCACTCTGGGATTCTAAACAATCCTTTTAATATATTCGTCAGATGTCCAATGTCTTAGAAAGCAGCAAAGTGGAGAGGAAAAGTCTAAGCTTTGAGAGACAAAAAGTTTAGCCTGCCCTTACTGTTTCCCAGCTCTATGACCTCAGAAAAACTGCTTCATCTCTCTGAGCCTCAGTTTTATCATCTGTAAAATGGGGATGATATTATCCAAGTTAACAGGTTGCAGGGATCAAACGGGATAACCTGGCACGTGATGGTGCTGGGGTTCCCCTCTCTTCTGCTGTTCTCCTCTGTCTGGGAACTGCCCTGCATCTCCTCCCATACTCCCATCGACACACAGTTTGTTTAGTGGCTATCACCTAGAAGTTAGGATAAAACTCATTTAAGCATGATACATTTACTATGTAAATGAGATACAGCCTTGAAGACCAAAATGCCTTGGAGTTTACACACCCCCAAATCAGCCCAACTCCAGCTGGGTCACCTTGGACAAGTCATTTGACTTCTCTGAACCTCAGATTCTTCTCCTATAAAATAGAGGTTGTTTGGGGAGAAGAAATAGGATAATCATGCATGTGAAATGGCAGCACAACTACAGATGTTCGTTCATCGCATCGAGTGACTATCTAGTTGTTGGAATGTGTGCGTCAAAGGGAACTTCCAAAAGCTCCCAGCCTTTCCTTCCCCCTCTGTCCCCAACAAAATGCACTTTCCAGAGGTTGGCCTGTCTGTAGGACTTCTCAAATTCTCCTCTACACTAAAAGAAATTCTGCAAAACCCAAAACCAACCACTGTGAACCAGAAACCCTTAATTCGTTTATGAATTCAGCTTTACCACAGCTATTTCCATTCACCTCACATACATTCATATACCTTTGATTCTCAATTTTCTCAAGAAGGAGAGGCTGGCAAGCTAACAAGTGGGTGTAGGTTTTATTCTGGAATCCATCTTCCTGGTCAGGATATGCTCAGCTCAGAATCTTCTCTTTCTAATTCAGGACTGTGCAGTGTTTAGAGACGGGCACTAGGTCATCAAAGAGATAGATAGGCTATTTTGTTTCCAGCCCTACTTGCTAAGGTGTGAAATTGATTATACTCTGTTTTACAAAGATGTGTGGCTTCCCAGGTGAAGACAAAAGGGGTTTTCTCAGTAACACTCAGTTAATCAGGGAATTGAATTCACTGCCACAGACGTTGCCACAAACGTTGTATAATTGAGATGTTAGACTGAGCGACTAAACGTTGTCTGGGGTTGAAAGGGGGGAGAGTAGTGGGATTCATTTAATTAGATGATTCTTGGACTAGGGTGAGATAGGGAAGTCTAATAATAGTTAAGAAGAAGACCCATCTTCTCTGAGCTCCTACCATGTACAAGGTACCATGCAAAGCTCTTCGGGAATGATCACATTTACTTCTGGCAACAAGTCAATTTAATTTGACTCTCATTTTAAAGATAAAGAAACTGAGGCTCAGAAAGGTGATGTAATTTACTAAGGTCACAGATATGGTAGACACCAAATTTCCATATTTTATCCACATGATGGAACTATCACAGCAAAATAGCACAGTTAATTCTCCTAATATTGAATACTTGAATTTTATGACAATGAGAGATTGAATTGCAATTCTTCCGAGGTTTATTCTCAGAGGCTGTTCCAGCTGAAAGAAAACCACTTCCAGGACTGAGAGTCCTTTGTCCTAGTCCCTAAGAGGATACTTTAGACCTGGTGGATTAAAGGGAAGGGGAGCAGAGGAAATCCAGCTCAGGAGTATGGAGGACAGGGGGGCGGTCAAGTTTAAGAAGGAAGGAGGGGACCCTCTCCCCCTCTTCTCCCCACCCTGCTAATACCCTTCCTCCTACTCCAGCTTTTCCTAGAATCCTCTGTCACTCCCTGATTCTAAGAAAACTCCTTCAGGAACCTCTGGCAGCAGCTGCAGATCCAAACTGGCTCTGGAGAAAATACATTAAAAACCATAAGCAGGAATGCCCACTGGTAATACTAGGAAATGGGACTACAAATGAAAATAAGATGTTTTGGAAGGTTTTAAAGGGAGGAAGGATATAGTTAAAATGCTCTCTAAGGGCTTCCCTGGTGGTGCAGCGGTTGAGAGTCCGCCTGCCGATGCAGGGGACACGGGTTCGTGCCCCGGTCTGGGAAGATCCCACATGCCGCAGAGCGGCTGGGCCCGTGAGCCATGGCCACTGAGCCTGCGCGTCCGGAGCCTGTGCTCTGCAACGGGAGGGGCCATAACAGTGAGAGGCCTGCGTACCACAAAAAAAAAAAAAAAAAAAAAATGCTCTCTAAATAATACTTCTTTGATTAGGAGTTTTAACGCAGCCAATCCCTCCCAGGATGTCTCAGGATGTGAACAATTCTGATTTCCTATTTTTCAAACTTTTGAAATAACAGTATTCAGCATTTATTAGAATACAATAATAATCGCCTTTAAATGTTCTTTCTATTATATAAACATTTTACTAGTATATAATAGTATAGGATTATATAAATTATAATAGTTAAATCCTATGATTTTACTATTATAAAAATAACAGTATTTTGCACCAACAAAAATACCAGTACTTTTGTACTTAAAAATAGTATAGTACCCATAATGCTGGAATACCCCAAACCAGGACTGCCGCCATGAATTCTGTTCTTTTTCTGTATCACCTCCAGTGAGGTTGGCAAATGCTCTTATAGCTTCTGGAGAAGCACTTTGCACGTTAGCTCATTTGCTCCTCACATCAAGGGTATGAAGCAGGAGTGAGTTTGATACACATTCTGCAGATAAGAAAGCAAAGTCTCGGTGTCACCCAGTTTAAAAATGTCTGAGCCAAGACTTGAACCCAGCTTGGAGAATTCCAGATCCCAAGCTTTGACCCTATTTCCTCTGGCGTCTTCCATCCATGCTTTTTTCCGACAGTGGGTGAGCCTCTGTTTGAGACCTCCACGCACTGATTCTTGTTAGCCAACCTGCTCTGTTCTCTGTCAAAGAGCTTTTCCAGGTGGAAAAAGAAAGCAAGAAGAACCTGGGACAGCCAGGCCCGCTGTTTGCAGACATTCCTGGGCCCTGGCTGGCATCTGAAACCTCCAAGTCGCTTCCAGCCAAGGCAGGGTTCTGCTGCTGCCAGGATAGAAAGGTTACAGTCATTTTCCTATGAAAGGGTAGGGTGATGGATAACATGCATCGATATGTTTTCATGCTGGGAGACCTCTTGACAAGCACTGGGAATGGAAGATGCAGACACACTGGGCAGGAGAACATTCTGCTCTCTTTTGGCCCCGGTTCCCAGCTGCACCCATGATAAGGCTGCACAGGTAGAGACAGACAGTCACCCCATTAGCGACCCCTTAGGCAGAATCAGGCAGAGGCAGGGGGCAGCAGTAGGTCAGCCCCCAGGTATTCTGCCCAGGACCGAGGAGTGGCTGGGATGAAAGTGAAAAGTCCGGAGGAGGAAGACGAAGCCCAGACCAGGGACAGTACGATCATGGAAGCAGCGCCCAGCAGAGCTAAAAACAGGGCTGGCTCCCCAGTGGCTTCCCAGGGATCCGTGCTCTGAAAGGAGCCCCATGCCTGGGCTTTCATGCTCTGTAACTGTCATTTTGAAATTCTTAATAGTTTTATCTTTGAATCTGGGTTTTGTAAGGAAGTCCAACCGGACCGCGGAGCATGCGCTGGGGCGTGGAGCATCAGCTGGCATGTGGTCCCAACTCTCCCACCTCCCACCTACCCAGGACTGGTTCTCAGCACTCAAGTCCCCTGAGGATGCCAGTGTGGGGGTGTCCAGAGAGCCTGCCCCACATGCCAAGTCACAGGCCCAGGCCCCAGATGCCTATGAAGGTCTGTATTGGCCCACGGGTATCACCTGCCCGAATGAGCACATGCTAAACAACAAATAAAAACACCATGAGCCAGCCGCCCAGAGCAAGGAAAAAGCTTTTGAACAAGAAGCCCCGCATTTTCATTTCTCACTCATCCCTGGAAATTATGTCACTGACCTTGTTTCAGGGGGAAACTGAGACACAGAGATGTAACACCATCCCACTAGCCCCTTGCAGCAGAAGCGGCACATTGTGAGGGATAAACCGCTTTATTCTACACACCCCCGTGGATTCTGGCCACACCCCTTCACCCCAGGCTTCTTGTCTCTAATTCTATTTCTCCTCCTTCCTCTATCAAAGCCAGATCTGAGCTGAACCTACACTGAAAAAAGATGTAGTTAGTCATATTATAAAGATACAAAAAGATACTAAAGATGTTGATGATGACTTCAGATCTTTACCCTTCCTGGGGAAACTAGAGCATTTTTGTTGTAAACAGTGCCTTAACTCAAAGAAGTGAGTTACTACTAGCAGGACTTCAAGTCCTTTAGAAAGTCAGGATAATAACAATGATAATAAAGAGCCATGGTTTATTGAATGCCTATATTGCCAGACATGGATAAAAAAATAGCATCTCTAATCCTTACATCAACTCTGGAAGGAAGAAAATATCACCTCTATTTTACAGAGGAAGAAACTGAGGTTCAGAGAGGTACCTTGCCAAGAGTCATGCAACCAGTAAGTAATAAAATGGGATTTGAACTCGCTTTTTTTCCTGACCCTGACAGTAATTTTGGTAGCATAATAGTATCCTACTACCCCTGTGCATAAGGATGATACTGGGTTTAAGGAGGCCAAGAGGGACTTGATTAAAAGAAATGGCTCTTCCAGCTTCTAAGCCCAGGCCCAGAGGGCTGCTGAGATGGTAGAGTGCTGTCCAGGTCCATTCAACCTGGCTCAGGAAGTGAGGGCAGCCTTGGCGTTGGAAATCTCAGCTGGCATCTACTCATCAAGGGAGATGTGACTGACAGTCAGCCCAAGCCATCTACACTGCTTCTACTTAAAGTCGTGTGTAGCTCAGATCACTGAGAATTCATTCATGAGCTCATTTTCTGAAGGCCCTTTGTGCAAGGCACTGTGCTAGGCACCGGTGGCTCAGAATAAATGAGACCGAACTAGCCCCAGGCCACATGGATTTTACAGACCTGGTAGGGCTATCTCTTCCAAAGGCCACAAGCCAGATTAAGAGGTACATTTCACGGGGCTTCCCTGGTGGCACAGTGGTTGAGAGTCCGCCTGCCGATGCAGGGGACACGGGTTCGTGCCCCAGTCCGGGAGGATCCCACATGCCACGGAGCAGCTGGGCCCGTGAGCCATGGCCTCTGAGCCTGCGCGTCTGGAGCCTGTGCTTCGCAACAGGAGAGGCCACAACAGTGAGAGGCCCGCGTACCGCAAAAAAAAAAAAAAAAAAAAGAGATACATTTCACAAGTCAACCTAATACTCAGGACCAATCCACACACACATACTAAAACCAGTTTCACAGACCTTTACTAATCCTTACTACATATGATACTATATTGTGTCCTATTAGATTCTGTTTCAGTTTTTAAAATACTAATCATGAACAATTGGATTGACTTTAACTGGTGGATCACCAGAAAAACTTCTCGTAGGAGATACAGTCAAGTAAGTAGTAACGTGCTAAGAAGTTCCAGGTTTATGGAAGCACATGGGATATGAGAAGCCCCTCACCTAGTCAGAAGGATCAGGGAGGGCTTCTTGGAAGAAATGACCTCTAAGCTGAGATGTGAGGAGCCAGATCATGCAGAGATTTTTAGTTCTATAAAGGAATTTGGACTTAATCCCATGAGCCATGGAGAACCACTGGAGACTATTAAACAGGCATGGTAATCATTGGAACTATTGACAGCTCTCCTTTCAGGCAGGCTAGCAATGCATTTTCCTCTCCCTTTTGAAGTTAGATGTAGCCACATGAACTTGTTTGGTGCCGTGAAATATGAGCCCAAGTGATGCATGTTACTTTCTGCAGAAGCTTTAAAAGCCAAGGAAAAATTTTCATGTCTATTTCCCGCAGCCTTGGTGACCCTCAAGATGGAACTCAGTAATCCTAACTGAAATAGAGCAGAAAGTGACCTGATTTATTGAAGTTCCCGCTGAGTGCTAAGAAAAAAAGCAGAGAAGGGGGATATAAAATTGTCTGGTGAAGACCCAACTACAAAGGTAATTTTTAGTAAAGACTTGAAGAAGGAGTTGGCCATGCAGATATCTGGAAGGAGAACACACCAACCAGAAGTAACAGCAAGTGCAAAAGGCCTGAGGCAGTGTGTGCCTGGCATATCTGACAAAGAACAAAGGATCCAGTTTGGCTGGAATGAACCAAAGGGAGCAGAATGGGCAGGGTTTGCCAGACCCTCTGACTACATAGTATTTTCTCCAGCAGCCACAACTTCTGGGACTGTTGACCCATGGAAACTCTTTGAGAAACAAAGACCTAGACCATCTCAGTTTAGAAAAGGGACAATGATATGGATGGATCTTGAGGACATTATGCTAAGTGAAATAAGTCAGAGAAAGACAAATACTGTATGAACTCACTTACATGTGAAGTCTAAAAAGCCGAACTCATAGAAAAAGAGATCAGATTAGTGTCTGCCAGAGGGGGAGGGGGAATTGGGTGAAGGTGTTCAAAAAGTATAAACTTCCCTTTATAAGATAAATAAGCACTGGGGATATAATGTATAACATGATGACTATAGTTAATGCTGTTTAATGGTATATTTGAAAGTTGCTAAGAGAATAGGTCCTCAAAGTTCTCGCCAGAAGGAAAAAAAAATTGTAACTCTGTGAGGTGATAGACGTCAACTAAACTTACTGTAATTATTTTGCAGTATATGTATGCTAAATCATTATACTTTCCTCCTTAAACTTATACAGTGCTGTGTGTCAAATATATCTCAATAAAACTGGAAGGAATAAAGACATAATGAGTGGTTGGAGCGGAACATTCCTCATCTTTCAGAGGGGTCCCCAGAGGCTTACCTGCTGGGCACCAGGACTCTTGGGTGACTTCTACAAAAGTGATATTACCTCCTATGGCCAACTCTCTCCTGAAGAGAAACTTGCTTTAAGCAAACAGGTTGTACTGAGTTGCTGGGATTTTATATCTTTTCTTGCTAAAAATAAATCTATTGTGGAAAATCCCAAAAGATGAAGCACGTCTCTAACCTCAGGGGGTCGAGCGGCCCTCCCTCAAGTGCATGGAACTGGGCTTCCAGCTCTTATCATTAGCAGTAATCTGAGGTCAGGAGGGGTTGCCTGACTGTTCCCAGCTACGGGGGGCTGCTTGCTGATTTCCTGGGGCCCTTGAGAGAAAAACACAAACTCTGCTTTAGAACAGTGCCTGTGTTTATTTATTGGTAATGATCCTTTTCTTAAGATTCTTGAACGCATGGTTGTCCCTATAGTCCTAAAACCTCCACCTCGTCCCTGATCACTCATAATGTCTGCAGTCCTGAGGGTCCAGCAGATCAAAGCCATGCACCCCTCCCTCCCAGAGGGCACCAAAGGGAAAAACAAAAACAACCCCACGTCGTCTCTAGGGTGGGACAGGAATAAGGACAGGAAGCTTCATCTCCCAGAGGCAGTCTGCAGTGACAAATGAACCCAGACCACCTCTGCTCCTGCTGTCCTGAGCTCTGTGGGCACTCGCCACTCTGCACATGTGCATACTAGTAAGATCTGCCATGTGTCTGTGCCAGGCTCTGTATGAAGGGTCTAGGTTATTTCGATCTTTCTTGGCTCCAAAGCTACACACTAATTCCCAGGTGGTCAACTGGTCACAGCAGGGACCTAGAGCAAGAATCCAGGTGGATTTCCAGCATTGGAAAAAGAAGCTTAAGGCACATGTACCACCAAGCATTTTATCCTCATGTATAACATCAATAGAGCAGCTGCTAGATGCTGACGACTAAATTATGAATAAGGCATAGCCTCTGCTCACTACTACAGATCGAGAGATATAGATCTATCATATAGAGCATATGTATCTATGTGTATATATATATGTATAGTATGAATGAATGAATGAATGCTAAAGTAGGATTCATGCCATTCGATACATGTATAAATAGCTTGAGGAAGGAACAGTTAGAGGTAAGGGGATGTGCAATGGAGGGAGAAAGTCAGAAAGAGTCAAGAAAGTAACATTGGATTGGGTCTTAAAGGATGAGAAGGGGAGGGCGTCTCAGAGGGAGGAGCAGCTTGTGCAAAGGCACAGTGATGTACAAGTTCTTGACCCATGTCACTGGATAGCATGAACCATTTCCCAAAGCCAATGTCAACGTTCATGGGAATCAAGTAATTATCCCACGTGCATGAGCTCTAATCACCTCAAGAAGGGTAACCGCATCATTCTATCACAGTGTGAAAGACCCTTGTCATCACCACACAATCACATATACATCTAAAACCAACCATGTTTAAGGTCCATGCCAAGTATGGAACCTACAAATACATATAACAATACTAAATAATAATAACAATGAAAGGAGTTATTGAACCTAATATGTATAGGTACCAGCTGGGCTCTTTATGCTTATTCTCTAACTTATTCTCCCAATAAACCTACAGCACAGTTATTATTATTCTTGTTTTATAAATGGAGGAATTCACAGACACAGTCTCCACTGTAAGAGATTTAGAGATGAGTTGCAGAGGCAGGATGTGCTTAGAAAGGTAAGCAGCCACTCACAACTGATACCTAACATTTATTGAGCACTTACTATGTAACCACTCACAACAATGACTAACGTTTATTGAGCGCTTACTACGTAACAGGCACAGCACCAAGGGCTTCGCGTGCATTAGTTCATGAAGCTTTGCAATGCACCTATAAGGTCAACACTATTACTATACCCATTTCCCAGAGAAGAAAACCGAAGCACAGAGAGCCCAAGTAGCTTGCCCAACATTCCACAGCTAGTCCAAGCCGAGAGCCCATGACTCATAAGCTCATAAGCGTAACTCTGTAGTTCACCTGCCCCCCCTCACCACGCTCCAGGTGCAGAGAGCAGGTACTAGGGAATTTACATGAGGAAATACACGTTGCCGGCTTCACCGTTGCACGTGGCTAAGCCGAGCCTTCCAGAAGGACAGGTTTTAGACGGACTAAGGAAGCTGGGGTGGCATCCAGGGTTTGACTGTCAGTCTTGCAGGCTCTAGCACTGGATTTTCTCAGCTCATCAAGAAAAGAGTCATATTTCAGAGGTGATCTAATGCAAACGCTTAGCATATTAGAATCATATCGTCTTGAAACACAGTAGTTCTGTTCATTTGACTAGTACATCCTCTCCATATGCAGAAAGCCAGCTCATCATCAGAATAATAATAACAGCTAATATTTGTTGAGTTCTTGTCCTGTAGTGTCCATAGTGCTTGAAGCATTATGTAAATAACAAAACAAAAGGGAGTTAGATAAATTTAATGTACAATGGCATCACACTAAGACGAACTGGTATGTCCATCTCCCCAGTGGGGATGGTCTGGCCAGTGAGGCAAAAATACTTGAAATATAATGGTGATGCCTGCTTCCATCACCATAATGGGACTCTTGGCCCAAACTCTGTCCTCTTTGTATGGTCATTGCCTTGGTGACTGTCTTTTCTTTATGCGTTAGGGCTGAGCAGTGTCACTTCTGATTAACACATGCTTCCTGTAGGTGTGTTAATACATTCAATCAGGTTACTGTCAAGTCTTACCGCCCAGGGAACTATTCTGTCTCCTGAAGGTGACTTTGCATATCTCTGCTCTGTACAGATCTTAAAGTTTAATTCTCGGCAGACAATCCTAGTTCCCGTATCCACAGATTCTTGGGGAGGCCTCATTTCAGCCCCCACATACAGGCAACATCCAAAAAAAAGACACCAAACATATTAGGAAGCAATGAGTTTTATGGAGGCAGAAAAATTTTGCTGGGGAGTTAAATTTGGTGAGATGGGTTGGACCATGGAACACTGAATTCCAGAATCATCACTGCCAAAAATCACCACCAAAGTCCACCATTGTGTTGGATACCAAATGGAACAAAGCACAAATAAACGTATGTGTCTGTCTGTCTGCTCTCTCTCTCTCCCTCTCTCTCCCTCTCTCTCAATACACACACACACACACACACACACACACACACACACACACACAGAATACCTGCCTTTCATGAGCTTCTATTTTAGAGCAGACATCACCGCTTTACCAACAGGATCATAAATTCATTCATTCATTTTTTATTCATGTTTCATTCATTCATTCTGCACATATTTAACAAGTGCTTCCTCTGGGTAAAGGACTATTCTCAGAAAGGTAGCTTCTGGTCTCACAGTGGCTCTATCTCCTCCCCTGGTCTTAACACAGATGAAATAGATGCAGAAGAGGAAGGAGGACGTGCCCACCCCCTCACCAGACCAAGCTCACCACCTCCACTCCAAAACAGGTGCTGAAGCAGGAAGAGTAAGAAAGACAAGGCCGGGCTTCCCTGGTGGCGCAGTGGTTGAGAGTCCGCCTGCCGATGCAAGGGACACGGGTTCGTGCCCCGGTCCGGGAAGATCCCACATGCCGCGGAGCGGCTGGGCCCGTGAGCCACGGCCGCTGAGCCTGCACATCCGGAGCCTGTGCTCCGCAACGGGAGAGGCCCCTGGTTAGAAATGAGGGAAGTGGAACAGATGAAGTTTGAGTCTGATTTGGGATTTGAATTTTAAACTTGACTGGAGTGTGTTTTTTTCCAAAACCAAAGGTCACCATAAAACTAAAGACTTTTTTCCAAGGTGTCAAGGGGAAGGAAAGAAACATAGTTGGAAACAGACACTGCAAAATAAGAAATTTAAAACAAGTCCATTAACATTTACATGATTTTTTAAATTGATCCGATTCTTTGTGAGCCCACTCCCCCCACTGTGATTTAACCCCCATCATCTCTCAGGGGGGCTTCCTGCCAAAGCCTCCCTACAGATCCATCTTCATCCACTCTTGCCCTGATCCAATTCCCTTTCCAGGCAATAGTCAGCTTGATTTTTTTAAAAACCTTTTGATCATGTTAACATCCCGCTTAAAATCCTCTATTGCATTCCCGTTGCTCTGGATAAAGACAAATCTCAGCAGTAGAATCTTTTGGTTAAAAGGACGTACTCAGGAACCAGATGCACTGGATTTAATCATGGCTCTGCCATTTGCTAGTTGTTGGCTAGTAAATTGTTGGCACCATCTCTGTGCCTCGGTTTCCTCAGTAAAATGGGGATAATCATGGGACCATCACATCATGGGATAGTTGTGAGGATCAAAGGAGTAGATACCTGTTAAGTTCTTAGAAGAGTGCCTGGCTCACAGCAATCACTGTGAAGTGTTCCATCTTGATGGAAGTACTGCAGCTTAATTAACAAGAAGTAGAGTGAGCTGCCAGGTAAGACTGGAGAGGCAGACTCACTCCTGTATCCTCACTACCTGCCATGGAGCCTGGCATGTAGGAAGTGTTCAATAATTATTTGATGGATGGATGGGTGGATGGACGGATGGATGGATGAGACAGAATCCTCCTCCTGAACAAAGGCTTCTGGCCCGAGGCCTTGAGTACTGCTTACACAGGTCCCTGATGCCATCTGTGCATCTCCCCTTCCTCAGCTCTAACGGCTGCATGGAAGGGGCTGCGGTAACTTAGCAACGAGGGCTTCTGTAGAGATGAAGCTGCAGACAATAAGATCAGGCGCCTGCTCCCACCCCGCACTTGAGAACAGGGTATGTGCAAACAGGAGCCTGCATCTCTGCCCCTGGGCCCCTTCAAGCCTTGACACTGCTGCTAGGAGCAGTCCTGGCCCCAGTGATATGCGTGCGGAGGTGAAGGGACAGGATGCCCTATGGCATGTCCCGCCAGCCCAGGGGAACTGTGAAAGGATGGGAGGCCTTTGGTACCCCGGACTCAACAGGGAGAAAAAGCTGAAGGGAGGGGTATTATGGAAGCATCCCCCCCAAAACCCTATTTCAGCCGTGATGTGAGTTCCAGGCTGGTGGTCAGAGGAGGATCCAGGATCTTACACAAGCCACAGTTAAACAGACGAGATGATCTCAGGATGAAGGTGGCTGACACTTGCTATGGCAGGGAAGGCAGAAACAGCATCAAAAGACAACAGGCTGGAATGTGCCAAATAAGCTGCCCGCACCCAGAAGGGAGAGCTCTGGACTGGGAGTGAAGGGACAGGGGTTCTGGTGATGATCGGCTGTGGTTGTGTCACCACTTTGTTCCGGGAATCGTTCTTTCCTTTGTAAAACAAGGGGTTGGACAAGATCTAGGTCCCTCTAGAGCTATTGGCCATGAATCCATGCCAGTACCCTCTCCACAAACCCCCCACCAAAGATTACTCATTTGTATTCATTTAAAAAAAAAAAAAAGCAGCCCAAGTTCCTTTTTCCAGCTCCAGCTTGATTTTACATGTAACTTGCTTGGGAGATGCAAGCGTCAGCATATCCAGCGCCCCATCCGCACTGCCCACTCCCCAGCCTGCACCACCACCAGCCAGTGCTGTTCACCAGAGTGGGAGATGTACTCAGAGCAGCTGCTCCAGAGCCAGGGTGAGAGTGAGAAGCTGTCCCAACCAGGAGGTGCCGAGGTGTCTGGAATCTACACGACCCGAGAGGAGCCTTTGAACTAAGCCCCTGAGTCAGGGAAGGTCTAGGGGGGACGATCAGATGCTAAAGAGACTCCTGGTAGGGTCTTTGCCATTGTGACGGGGCCAGGAATCAGGAGATGGGCTGCTGTTAAAGGGGAGGAAGCGGTCCTAGTGTGTCCCACCCGATGCAGCTAATCCTTAGCGAAAGCAGAGGTGGAGGGCTTGGTACAGGGTCAGGAGGGGGGCAAAGCTGGGGTGGCCTGAGGGTGATGGGGGGAGCCCAGTTCAGCTCGGCTGCAGCACCAGAGCCCAGCAGGCCTGCCTGCTTCCTTTCCACTGCTGAGAAGCCTGAGCTGGGAGGAGACCTTCCCAGGGCAATGCTTGCCAAGAGGTGGTCACCCATAATGAGGCAATCAACAGGGTAATTACTGGGTAATTACTGGCCCTCCAAGTGTCTGGGAAACTGCAGGTGAGAGAACTTGGCCAACTCGAGGCCTCACGTGTCTCTCGTGAGCTGGAGGCCCAGCTGAAAATTAGACAGTGTGGATGGGCGAGGGTGAGGCTGCTTTGTGAACACGCATTTCAGCTTTTCTTGCCTCCTTTTTCCTTTCCCTCTCCTTCTGGCACAGGTTCAAGGCTGTCAGCAAGTGCCAGAAGCCTGGGTATTGGCTACAAGATCGAGGCTGCTGCAGATTTTCCTGGCATCTTTGAAGACCAGACTCAACCCCAGCCTACCTGCTTCGTCCCACAAAATTGAGCTCCTGCATTCTCTGACAGAGGCAACTGCTTACAGGACTCCCACCCCAGGACCAAGGCTGGGACAGGCCCGGCTGTGCCCCACCTGCCCGCAGAGGCTGATGCAATCATGTCGCTGCAGGCTAGCGACTTGGTGTCAAAGTGCAGCTTCTTGCCCACCGACAGATGATTGGATAAAGAGATGTGGCACATATCTACAATGGAATAGTACTCAGCCATAAAAAGGAACGAAATTGAGTTATTTGTAGTGAGGTGGATGGACCTAGAGACTGTCATACAGAGTGAAGTAAGTCAGAAAGAGAAAAACAAATACTGTATGCTAATACATATATATGGAATAAAAAAAATGGTTTTGAGGAACCTAGGGGCAGGACAGGAATAAAGACACAGATGTAGAGAATGGACTGAGGACATGGGGAAGGGTAAGCTGGGACAAAGTGAGAGAGTGGCATGGACTTATATACACTACCAAATGTAAAATAGATAGCTAGTGGGAAACAGCCGCATGGCACAGGGAGATCAGCTCGGTGCTTTGTGTCCACCTAGAGGGGAGAGACAGGGATGGTGGGAGGGAGATGCAAGAGGGAGGAGATATGGGGATATATGTATACGTGTAGCTGATTCACTTTGTTATACAGCAGAAACTAACATGCCATTATAAAGCAATTATACTCTAATAAAGATGTAAAAAAAAAAAAGTGCAGCTTCTTTGCAAATGTCTTTTTCTCTGTTCTCTTTTGAACTCTGAGGCCTAATCCCTTGTAACTCCTTTATTCTAGTTAACCAAGTTGGACTAGATAACCCAGAAAAAAATGGGAGTGATTAAACATGCAAAACGTCTGGAACCATTGAAGCCATTGAATAAAATGGGATTGTTTGTTCTGGCTGAGGTCAGGGTGGAGATTTGGGGGGGAATGTAAAGATGAATGAGATAATTTTTTTAGTGTCTTTTATAGATGGCATGTCACTTTGTTAGTTTGGGAGCATTAAAAGTGTATAACATCGGGCTTCCCTGGTGGCGCAGTGGTTGAGAATCCGCCTGCCGATGCAGGGGACACGGGTTCGTGCCCCGGTCCGGGAAGATCCCACATGCCGCAGAGCTGCTGGGCCCGTGAGCCATGGCCGCTGAGCCTGTGCATCCGGAGCCTGTGCTCCGCAGCGGGAGGGGCCACAACAGTGAGAGGCCCGCGTACCACAAAAAAAAAAAAAAAAAAATGTATAACATAAAGCTGGTTCTGCTCATAAAGTGATCCTCTTTGGCATATTAAAATTTAAAGTATAGTTTATTCAGCCAGTAATTACACTTTTACTAATTGAATTTATCTTTAAATATTTCAAAGTTTTTTAATAAATTGAGCTACGAGATACTAAGCCTCAAGGTATTTGTATTCAGTGGTGTTTGAGAAATAGGCAAAACCTGGAGAACAGAAGAAATCACTAGCATTAGAGTAAAATGAGAAAAAGGGTTTGTTTTCTGGCATTTTCTAGTGCCCAGAAGGACAAGATGCCAAACAATACATGACACAGTGCTTTACTTTATAAGGCTCCTTTATATACATTACCTTGTTTGATTTTCACAACAGGAGTCTAAGCAGAAAAAGCAAGGGCTGTGTATTTTAAGATAAGGAAAATGGAACTCAGAGAAGCTGAGTGACTTGCCCAAAGTCACACAGGAATGGCAGAGCTTAGATCTGTCTTCTGACCCCAGAGCCCAGGCTCACTCACCGTTAGAAAAGATTCCCCGATAAAATGTCTTCAACAGACAACTGGATTGACAAAATGTGGTATATGCCTACAATGAAATATCATACAGCCTTAAAAATTCTAATACTTGCTATAACATGGATGAAACCTGAAGGCATGATGCTCAGTGAAATAAGCCAGCAGAAAAGGACACATATTGCAGGTTTCCAATTACATCAGCTATCTAGAGTCGGCAAATTCATAGAAATTGAAAGTAGAATGGTGGTTGCCAGGTGCTGGGGGGAGGGAGGAGTGGGGAGTTTTTGTTGAATGGGTGCAGCGTTTCAGTTTGGGGTGATAAAAATGTTCTGCAGATGGACAGTGGTGATGGTTGGCACATTGTAAATGTGCTTAATGCCACTGAACTATACATTTTGAAATGGTTAAAATGGTAACTTAAAAGGATATGCCCTCTAATAATTAGTGATGTTGAGCATCTTTTCATGTGCCTCTTGGCCACCTGTATGTCTTCTTTGGTGAAATGTCTATTTAGGTCTTCTGCCCATTTTTTAATAAGGTTGTTTGTTTTTTTGATATTGAGCTTCATGAGCTGTTTGTATATTTTGGAGATTAATCCTTTGACCGTTGCTTCATTTGCAAATATTAACACATATACGTGGAATCTACAAAAATGGTACAGATGAACCTATTGGTAGGGCAGGAATAGAGACGTAGACGTAGAGAACGGACCTGTGGACATAGTGGGGGAAGGGGAGGGTGGGATGAATTGGGAGATTAGGTTTGACATAAATACACTACCATGTGTAAAATAGTTAGCTAAGGGAACCTGCTGTATAGCACAGGGAGTTCAGCTCGGTGCTGTGTGATGACCTAGATGGGGGGATTGGAGGAGAGGTATAGGTCTAAGAGGGAGGGGATATAGGTATGCATGTAGCTGATTCACTTCACTGTACAGCAGAAACTAGCACAACATTATAAAGCAATTTTACTCCAATTAAAAAAAAAAAAAGAATATGCCCTGAACATAATTTTTGCCCCCAAGGAAGCCACTTTATTTGCTCAGCTAGTCTTTTCAGCACTTTCTGTTGCTTCCAAATACCCCCATTCCTTCCCATTTACACACTTCTTGAGAACAAAAGCTGTGCCTTGGTTACTGTAAGATTCTCTTCCATTACAAACCAACCTAAACCAATTTGGTCCTTTTTGTAGATAGCTGAGGGCCGTGCTCTCATTTGCAGGTGGTATGTTACAATAAAAACAAGTTTCAGGCTGGCTTCTCCCATGCAGACACAGATTTATTGGCAAGCTGGCCTCAAACAGCTTATCCAACAAACTCAGTGAAGTCCCAGCCTTCTGACCTTTGAGGCCATGTGAGAGCACCTTGCACAAAGGTGTGGCAAAATTCTAGGGATGGGTTAGGAGTCAGGCTTTCAAATTCTCTGATTAGTGGCTGTAAATAGAACTGGTTTGGGGACTTCCCTGGTGGCACAGTGGTTAAGAATCCGCCTGCCAATGCAGGGGACACAGGTTCGAGCCCTGTTCCAGGAAGATCCCACATGCCGCCGAGCAACTAAGCCCCTGTGCCACAACTACTGAAGCCTGCGCGCCTAGAGCCTGTACTCCGCAATGAGAAGCCACTGCAATGAGAAGCCCGCGCACCGCAACGAAGAGTAGCTCCCTCTCACCGCAACTGGAGAAAGCCCCCGCGCAGCAATGAAGACCCAACGCAGCTGAAAGTAAATAAATAAAATAAATAAATAAATAGAACTGGTTTTAAATCTTAGGGCGCCATTCCAAAGAGCACACGTTACCATTAGCCTTGGTAAATTTATAGACCTTTCCCACGCACGGTGGGGAGAGCTCCTGTATGATACTTCTGGCCAGTTTGCACATGTCAAAGCCTACTTGTTTCTCCAAAGAGAACCATTTCTAACATCCATTATGCTAATGAGCAAAGCCTCTATTGTTGATAGGAGATAAAAATAGCTGAAAGTCTTGAAGTAGCTGCCCAGAGAGTGTGGTTTTTGCTTGGAGTCTTTCAACTAACCAGCCCTGAAGTCTGTATTCCTGATTAGGATTCTTCCCATGTTAACTAATTGCCCCCCTAGAATGTGGATCAAAAGGATATCTCACAGTCAGGGTTTGCCGGATAAAATATATATAATATTTGGGACATACTTACACTAAGAAGTTATTTGGTATTTTTCTGAAATTCACATTGAACTCTGCATTCTGTATTTTTATTGGCTAAATTTGGCAACTCTGCTCATTTTCTGTACAGTGCCAAAAATGTTTTGAAATGAACTACAGACAGTGTAACATATACCTTTGGTAGGAAAAAAATGTTATAAGTTAATGTTTCCCTGATTTGATTGTGAACATTTCCAAGCCTGACTCATCTCCTGCTGCAGAAGGCAGACAGTTCTGAGCAGGTGTAACAATTTGCTACTTGTTTTAAAATCCACAGAAATGAAGGAATTTTCCTGCCTCTCTCCATGGTCCTTCCCTTCAATCCTCGATGCCTAGGAACACATCCATTGACACTGGGATCAAAATACCGCAAGAGCAGACCCACAAACAGAGAAAGAATTTCCTGAATCTCCTGTTTGTATGTATGTGTGTGTGTGTGTGTGTGTGTGTGTGTGTGTGTGTGTGTGTGTAATGATCTCGCCCCTGGATGCAGAAATGTGTCTTTTACTCTTGACTGTGAGAATGATACTGCCCTGCTTGTTCCTGATGGACAAGAATTACAATGATCTGATATTCTAGGTAGTTTCACATTAAAATCTTTCCCTTGCATCGAGGGATTTAGAATTCATTGGTGGAGGGTAGGGAGGCAGAGGAATAATAAAGACAGGATAATAGCACCTTATCTGAAAGACTGTAGTCATCATTCTAAAATAAAATGAATATAATTTTTGCCCCTGAAATGAATTTTATTTTCCAACATGTTTCTAATTTTCATGTTTACCATTGTTCAGGGGGGAAAATGCTCAGGGCAAAAATAAAACAACATTGTCCCCCATTCCCATCCCTCAAGTATTTGAGGAAAGAAAAAAGGCAGGAAAGAAATCTTTTTTTTTTTTTTTTTTTTCTAGTTGGGGATTCAATGACTCCTCCCAAAGGCCCCAAAGCAGGTGAATTGTTTAAAAAAAAAAGCAGTGCCCCTTCTGGCCCCTGTGTCTCCAGAGCTCCTGGGAAAGGTCACCCAGCAGGTCAGCCCCTCTCTGGGGGCCCAGGGAGCCTGGTCTCCCACCACCTCCCTCCCTGCAGCTGCAGCTTAATAAAGCTTAATAAAAGGTGTGATTGCCATGGCAACCTCAGTAACACTTTCAAATAGATAGCCAATTATTATTCACTCATTTACTGTTTACTGTGGCGATGCCAATCCCAATGAACACCAAGAGTGTATTAATGGAGATGCGAGCTGAGCTGGGCCCCTGGGGATTGGCATTGTAACGCCTCATTCATTTCCATCCTGTGTTCAAGGTGTACTGGTGGTTCTCCTTTTTTGAAAACTCTCCACTCTACTCCAGGACCTGTGCCTTGCCATCCCCCTGCCACTCCACCCAGCCTGGCAAGAGGTCACACACGTTCACCTCATCCTGGTGAAGAGAGGCCCGGGCAGCGTGACTCTGTGAGATATTCATTTGTGCTTTACTCGGAAGGTCATTTCTCTTCCTCTTCAGAAGGCAGCAGGCATTTCCTAAAGCAGAAGATACAGGAAGACAACTTCCACCCTTGGTTTCTTGGAGGGATTTTGCCAGGCCTTCCCAGAGAGGGAAGGAAGAGGGCTGGGTGTGTACAGGGGGAGTTGAGGGATTTCCAAGGCCAGGCAGGGGAGAGGGTCTTCGAGGGAAGGGCTCGTGGGTGTCGCCGAGAGCCTCGGCTCGCGTCCCAGATCTGGTATGAAAGCAACAGAATCACCTACCCTCCAGGTTCATGCAGGCCTGGAAACGGCTACATCAGTGGGGACCAGTGGGGACCAAGGGCGGAAGGACCTTCCCACAGCTTCCTCAGTGCCTGACCCTGGCCCAAGGGAAAGGGTCGGGGAGAGTCTCTGCCAACCTGGTGGATGGGACCCAGCATCAGATCTCATGTAATTTAAAAGGTCAATAGAGCAGAAGCGTGGCAGTCCTTGTACACCGGAGTGCGTGGTAAACTCCAGACTCACTACACAGGCAGGCTGGCCGTTCTGGTAACCAGGGAGACACCACTCCCAGGCAGCCTGCTCTTGAGCGGGCTAATCATTCTTGCCCTGCCCAGCTCCTTCCTGGGGACCTGAGGCTCCCAGCCCCACCCTGATGCCTGCAGCAGCGCCCACTCACTGTGCCAGGCAGGACCAAAGACAGACAGGGGTGGGAAGGTGTGAGAGTGACTCACTTGCTTTTGCTTGTCTGTGCCCATGATCAGGAGGTTGGGGCAGGAAAAAATTAATCTGACATTCGTTAAAGCAGCAAGGAAGACTTTATTCAGGGCTGCTGCGATAGGCGAGAGAGATGGGGCTCAATCGGGAATACAGCAAGGACAAGGGGGTTTTAGAGCCAAGGAGCAGAGTGCATGGAAAGTTACCGAGAGAGGAGACCTCCAGGCTAGGGGTCGCAACGCGCGGCTTGCGGGATCTTAGTTCCCCTACCAGGGATCAAACCCAATCCTAACCACTGGCCAGGGAATTCCCCAGGGCAGGGGATTCTTGAAGGCAGGCCAGCGAGATCAGAGATCAAGAGTAGGGGGATTCGGGCTTCCCTGGTGGCTCAGTGGTTGAGAATCCGCCTGCCGATGTAGGGGACACGGGTTCGTGCCCTGGTCCGGGAGGATCCCACATGCCGCGGAGCGGCTGGGCCCGTGAGCCATGGTCGCTGAGCCTGCACGTCCGGAGCCTGTGCTCCGCAGCGCGCGGGGCCGCAACAGTGAGAGGCCCGCGTACCGCAAAAAAAAAAAAAAAAAAGAGTAGGGGGATTCTCTGGAAGCTGGTTTAGCAGCATCCTTGCTCAAGCTGGACTCGGAAGCCCGAGTGAGACCTAGAAGAGGAACAGGCTCAGAGGAGCCTGACTCAGGTTTGGTCAGGAGAGTCTTCATCACCCAGCACTGGAAAGGAGCTGGGGCCGGCTGGGGGGAGGGCGAGCAGGAGAAACGGGATGGGGACGCAAAACCACTCAATGGGCAGCCAGCTAGGAAGAGTGGACTGAACAGGGCAGCTCTGAGAGGGCTGCGTGAAACTCGGGGAGCTTCCTCCTGCACTGGCTGTAGGCCAGACTCAGGGATCCTAACAGCCTTCAGCATCATAAGTCAAGTCATTTCTGACACCCAAGAGGTTTGATGGCCTCGGCCTACCCTCAGAAAGGGATTCCAATCCTACCTCAACTTTTTTATTTTTTAGAATCTCTTTTATTTCCAACAATAGTAATTTCACTTCCTTTTATTTATTTATTATTTTTAAAACAATATTTTTGGCCACGCCACATGGCTTGCGGATCTTAGCTCCCAGACCAGGGATTGAACTCCGCCCCATGGCAGTGAAAGCGCTGAGTCCTAACCACTGGACTGCCAGGGAATTCCCTCACTTCCTTTTTAAATTTTTATTGACATAGTTATCAAAATTGGGAAACTGCAATTCCATTTAAATATGTGTAGAAGGGTTCTATTTCTTAACAAAATTTAATAATAATATATATCTCAATTTTGAATTTTTTATGCAAACGACACTGGAACCTATTGTCCTGCAATGTTTCCTAAAGACTTTTTCATAAAAAACCAATGTAGTCATTAAAAATTGAATATTCTCTTTCTTTTTTTTTTTGATATGTTGTTATTTTTTGAAGTATAGTTGATTTACAATGTTTCAGGTGTACAGCAGTGACTCAGTTATACATATATATGTACACCTATTCTTTTTCAGATTCTTTTCCATAATAGGTTATTACAAGATATTGAGTAGAGTTCCCTGTGCTATACAGTAGGTCTTTGCTGTTTATCTATTTTATATATAATAGTGTGTATCTGTTAATCCCAAATTTCTAATTTATCCCTCCCCTGCCTTCCCCTTTGGTAACCATAAATTTGTTTTCTATGTCTAGTAGTCTATTTCTGTTTTGTATATAAGTTACTTTGTATCATTTTTTTAGACTTTTGCTCTCTGATGACCACGACACCCCCTCCCAGCTCAGTTTCCTTCTCAGGGAGGTGAGGGTGATAGTGGGATCCCCTAGGGGTTTGTGGGGTCACTTGTATGGTGTTTATAACGCCCAGGAGAAGTGCTCAGTGAACGTGACCCCCCCCATCCTCACCCAGTCCAGGAGGATCCAGTGAGTCCCAGGAAAGGCCCATAGCCCTCCCAGAGGCACAAGGCCCTCCTCTGAATGATGAGGGGCTGGAAGGGACGGGGGGTGACAGGGCCACAGGGACTCAGAGAGGCCAGAGTCCCACTACCATCACAGAGTAAGGCGATGGTCCTGCCAAGACTGGACTGTCGGTCAACAGCTCCTGAAGGAAAGAGAGCTAGGGGAGTTTTGGAGGGGGCATAGGTGGGGGTGGGTCTCACAGAGAACAGTGCCCAGAGAGCAGACCCAGGCAGGGAGTGTGTAGGGAGATACCTCTGACAGTGTGACTTTAACTGAGCTCAAGAAACGCTGATGCTGGCTCCCACCCTAGCTCTCATCAGAGAGGGAGCCTCACCGATCCCCAGGACCCTGTCTGTAAAATGGGGATGTAGATAATACCACCTTTGTGGTTGTGCTGAGGATTCACTGAGAAAATATTATCAGCCACCCAACAGGGGGGTTCTGGCTCACGTTAGGCGTTCAAAATATGACGGTTCGCCTTCAGGCAAAATCATAGGAGGGATGTGTTTGAAGTAAAAGTGAAGGGTGAAAACGAGTGTCCAGCTAACAGTAGGCACTCGAAAAATATTTGTAGAAAAGAATAACAAACTAAATCTGGATGAAGGGGGAGAAAGGAGACAAAGATGATTCTGAGGGTTCTAGAAGGATCTCTTGGCTGGGTGTTGAAGGTAGACAGGAGGGAGCTGATACGGCTGCTGGGGGAGCCTCCCCGTCTGCTGTCCTGACTTCCACCAACCATTCTTCTCAGGTCCCAAAGGCTGCCTCGTCCTGCCACCACGGCCGGATTCTTGCCCTTGGGAATGTTCTGCTCCTATCAATATTTAGTTCCCTACACACTTTTAAAAGAAAATTAAAATGCATATTCACTTCAGCTTTCCATGGTGGATGGCTGTTCTGACATCTGGTGAAGGGGAGAGAAAGGAGAGTCGTGATCAGTAGGGGAAGGGGACTCTAGTTCATCACACGGCCTCTATGTGCCAGGCTTGGGAAGTATTCCACTTAATTCCTGCAATAAATTTATGTGTTTGGTACTATGACCATCAACCACATTTCACGGAAGAGGAAAATGAGGCTCAGAGAAGCTAAGGGACTAATCTAAGATCACACAGCTAGAAAGTAGGGAAGGCTGGGTCCAACCTGATTACCTGGTTCCAGAACCCTTGTTTTTCCATTGCCCCTTCTGAAGAGCCAGAGACTGAAAGAGAAAAAGATAAATGATAGTGTTTTAGTCCATTTGGCAGCTCTGATAAAATGCCACAGACTGGGTGGCATATTAACAACCGAAATTAATTTCTCAAAGTGCTTGGAGGCTGGGAAATTCAAGATCAAGGCACCGGCAGATTCAGTATCAGTGAGGATCCTCTTCCTGGTTCATAGATGGTGACTTTTTGCTGCATTCTTACACGAGAATGGGAGGGGTGGGGGAGTTTCCTTGGGCTGCTTTTATAAGGGCACTAATCCCATTCCTGACCTAATCACCTCCCAGAGACCCACCTCCTAATACCATCCCCCTGGGGGTTAGGATGCAACATACGAACTTTGAAGGGGGCACAAACATTCAGATCATAGCAGATAGTAACACAGATGCTAAAAAAAAGTGTCAGAGTAAGAAAGATTGTAGAGTAGCTGTGAGGGCGGTACATGTATGATGGGTTCTACCCTTCAGCCTTCATGGGGGCAGCTGACGCCCACCCACCCTCTCCTTTTACAGCAGGTGCAGGCTGAGTCCTGCACTGTCTACCTGGTTGTGTCACTCTGCACCGTATCGACTCAGAGCTCATCCCCTGGCCTCCTCCCACTAGCTGTCCCAGTGGCCCTGGGAAGCCTGCCCTCTTCTCAGAGGCTCCTCCTACTCTCCATGTGCTCACAGCCCTAGGGGGGCCCACAGACCTGGAAGCAGTCCACAAAGAAAACCAGACTGGACTGGTCCACCCAGACACCATGGCGCCCATATCCTAACATCTGAAGGGGCTCCTGAGGCCTCTGAGGCTCAGTTGGACCCAGTGAGACCCAGTGAAAGAGGCACCTCTTCGGTGAAGCCTTCCTTTACCGCATCACCTGGAATAATTATTACTGTTACTGTGCTCTTGTTTAAGGCTTACTCTGTACCAGACCTTCTGCAGAGCATCTTACATACACTTCCTCCTTTAATACTCACAGCAACCCTGTGAGGACACAGCGATGGAGGGGTAGAGAGGTTAAATAATCTGCCCCAAAGCCCATGCCAGTAAGAGAGTCAGAAACAGCATCTGATACCAGGTCTGCCTGACTCCAAAGAGTTCACTCTTGTCCGTTACAACACCCTTCCTCCTACAAGCAGCTCTGTGCCCCCCACGGCGACTGGACATAGAGTAGGTATTTTAAAAAGAAACACACTGTTCTTTTCCACCCACAGGATACTTCCGACACCAATGTGTGGAGGTTTTCCCCACACCAACCAATTCTCCAACTCTTCAGTGAAACTGGGTGTCCATTCACTCAACGCAGTTAGGGCACTAACTATCTGAGTTAGTCCAGACCCCACAGGTTAAGGGTTCAGCCCCAAGCCCTTCCTTCCAGCTGGGAAGTCAGATGCCAGCTGCAAGTCCAGGTTGTCACCTGCCCAACAGACTAGAAATCAGGCATTCGCATGACTCTCTCCTCAGGTTCAATAATTTGCTGTAATGGCTCACAAAACTTGGAGAAACACTTATATTTGCCTTTATTATAAAGGATAGAATAAAGAATACAGATGAACAGCCAGATGAACAGGTATAGAGAGTGAGGTCCAGAAGAGTTCTGAGCCCAGGAATTTCCATCCCCATGGAGTGAAGGTACTCCATCCTCCCAACATGTGGATGTGTTCACCAATCCAGAAGCTCTCCAAACCCCATGCTCTAGGAATGTTTATGGAGGCTTCATCATATAGGCACAATCAATCTCCAACTCCTCTCCCATCCCCAGAGGTCAGGGGGCGGGGCTGAAAGTTCCAACCTCTAATCACACCTTGGTCTTTCTGGCAACCAGTCCCCATCCTGAATCTCTCCATGGGTCCCCAGTCACCAGTCATTCATTAGCATACACAAGACCCTCCTATCCCCCAGGAAAGTCTGAGGGATTTAGGAACTTTGTGTCAGGAACCAGGATCAAAGACTAAAGATATATTTCTTATCGTGTCACCATATTCAACAAACATCTGATGAGTGACAAGCTAATAGGGCATGAGGATGCTGGAGCGGCACCATCAGCAGAAGTGGTGATTGGGTCCCAGGAAGGAGGGTCTATGGATCCGGGATGTGCTGGGGGCCCCGCTCAGCCCTCCCCTCATCTCAGTCACTGCTGAGAATGCCAGGAGGAAGGCAGGGTCCCTGGAAACAGAACCAGGAGATGCCTTTGTTCTCTACACTGATTGGGCGTCCTCAAAGTGTAATTCTAAAAAAACTCACTTAAATGCTCTAAGCCTTATTTTCTTCATCAGAAAAATGGAAGTGATAAGACTCACTCTGCAAAAGTCACAGGATTTCATGGGGACTTAATGGCATAAAGGACGTCAAACACTTTATAAACTGTAAAATACCACACAAATGTGAGGCTTTTTCATTAATTATAGATGAGCACACACATGCCGACACACCCACATCCACAGGCAGCCGTTCACTCAAATGCACACACTCTTCCTCCAAACAGAAATTAGCATCGTGCCGTGGCCCCTTGTGAAATCACATGCTGGAAGCTCCCTGTGCCCTCCGTCCTCCCTGGTCCATGACGCACTTAGACTGAGTGGGTTCGGGAAGATTGAGGAGGGGCTGAAGAGCTTCAAGGAGAAGCAGGTGGGTCTGGAGCACAGACTGCTCAACCCACACCTGCACGTTCTGCCCCAGTGTTTGGATTTGTTTGCATTTCCTTGACTAAGAGGCATGTGGAAACCAAAGAAACAGCCTACCCCATTGGAGAAAGTACCTGGCAGAGCATGGCTAACCCTGGATAGGAGGCTCACATCAGCAGCTTTCTTTGGGTGTCTACTTTTCATTCATTCATCCTTCCATTCAACAAAATTTACCAAGCACCTACTGTATCCCAAGAGAAATGCACTTCCTGCTGGGAATCCAAAGACAAGCAAGTCATCCCTGCCTTTGAGGAGCTCACAAGGGCAATTACAGAAGCAGGACCAGGCTGTCTGATACAGTGAACACATTCAGGAATGGTCAGCTGCTCTGATTGGACAGAGTAGATGGGCCAAGCCAATGGGGATGAAGAGGTCAGAGGCAGGGGCCCATCCCAAGAGCCCTTCGTGCCACACTGATGAGTTAAGGTTCCACCCTGTGTGCAGTGGGAACCACTAAAGGATGTTAGGAAAGGAAGTGACAGGACTAAGCAGATTTCCTTTCTTTTTTTTTTTAAAGTATGTTTCCTGTATCTTTCTCTTTTACTATATTCCTCTTCAAAATTGGTAACAGTTACCTAAGTGTACTAAAACTGGTGAAAGAATGAACGCTATGTGAAGAAAACCTCCATGATTTCTCTCACTCCATTTCTATTACCCCTCTACACCACTGATTGTGTATTCCCCAAAAGAATAGTATTCCACACAGGAGCTTGTTAGAAATGCAATCTGACTGCAATTAATAATACTGTCTTGTACACATGAAAGTTGCTAAGAAAGTAAATCACAAAAGCTCTCATCACAAGAAAAAATTGTAACTGTGTCGTGGCAGGTGTTAACTAGACCTATTGTGGTGATCTTTTCACAATATATACAAATATCGAATCATTATGTTGTACTCGAAACTAATATAATATTATAGGTCAATTATACCTCAGAAAAATTGAAAAAAAAAGCAAAGAAAACAGAATAAATGCAAGAGTTACCAGCCCTTCAGGTGATTCTGATGCTTACAAAGGTTGAGAACCCTTGCCCCACACCCAGCAATTTTCCACACCTGTTTCTGTGTTCATCAAGCAAATATGAACATGTACACAATATAATGCCATTTTTTGCACTGATTTTTTTTTCAAAAATGCATCATACCCTTTACTAAGCAACCTGCTATCTCATATGGCAACACACCTTCTAGTCGACAGATAGAGAAATAACTCATTTTTTAAAATATCTGTTTAATTCTCCAGTTCATGAATGTAGTAAATGTATTCAACCATTTACTGTTGGACATTCAGGTCATTTACAATTATTTTGACACCACAATAATGCTACAATAAATAGCCTTACCCATGTGGTAGTATGTACGGGTGCTTTTATTCCCAGCAGATAGATTGTCAAGTGGGAATGCAGAATCAAAGGTTAGAGTATTTTTAATTTTAATAGGTATTGCTAGCTTGCTTTTCCTAAAATTGTAGCAATATACAGTCCTCTCAGTAAAATTAAGGATCCCTGTTTCATCACATACTTGATCAGCCCTTGATCTTATAGCTTTTCAGATGAACATTTTAGAAAACTCACTATGGCAATTCTGTTCAAAATAGATCTGACTCAATGGGGAGAGGGGCAACACTGGAGACCAAGAGTCCAGTTGGAGGACTATTGAATTAGTCCAGGTGAGAGATGGTAAAGGCCTGAATTAAGAAAGTCACCATGGGCTCTATTTACAACAGCCAAGACATGGACACAACCTAAATGTCCATTGACAGAGGAATGGATAAAGAAGATGTGGCACATGTATACAATGGAATACTACTCAGCCATAAACAAGAATGAAATAATGCCATTTGCAGCAACATGGATGGCCCTAGAGATTATCATACTAAGTGAAGTAAGTCAGACAAAGACAGACAAATATCATATGATATCACTCATACATGAAATCTAATTTTTTTTAAATGACACAAATGAACTTATTTACAAAACAGAAACAGACTTACAGATATCGAAAACAAACTTATGGTTACCAAAGAGGAAACGTGAGGGAGAGGGATAAATCAGGAGCTTGGGATTAATATACACACACTACTATACATAAGATAGATAACCAACAAGGACCTCCTGTATAGCACAGGGAACTCTCCTCAATATTCTGTGATAACCTATATGAGAAAAGAATCTGAAAAAGAATGAATATATGTATACGTATAACTGAATCGCTTTGCTGTACACCTGAAACTAACACAATGGTGTAAATCGACTATACTCCAATAAAATTTTAAAAAAAAAGAAAAGAAAGTGGCTGTGGGGATGGGGAGGAGGGGCCTGATCTATGGGGGGTACTTTCACTAACTGACTCACTTAATCTACATAATAATCGACATCATCTATAGATGAGAATTTAGAGAGTTTGATATTGAGACACTGTGACTTGCCTACATGTCCAAGGGGTGCTGATCACTTCCTTACCCATCTATAGCTCATCCTAAGGGAACCTGCCCCACCTTAAACCCCCATCACCTAAGTAGCACATGACCGAACTCTTCCAGCCTGAGATAACTCCATAAGAGGTGAGCATGGTACCTAAGAAATGCTGATCCTTACAGTGGCCAGTGATCTATGGTCTAGGAGGATAAGAAAGATCAGGTTCTTTCCGGGGTTTGAGCAAAGATTTTCAGAGGAAAACTGCTGTTGGTGGTAGTGGGTGGTACAGCAGAAAGTTTGTGCAAAGAGAGGGCTGGGGAGGCCATGGGCACAAATCAGTTGAAAGGATAAGTGAGGAGAAATCATGAGTAAGGGGTGTAAGCTGACTGAATGGAGAAGGAACAGAGCAGATGCACAGAGAAAGGCCAAAATGCTGAGAAGGAAAAACCAGCCTGCCAAGGGAGACAGAGAAGCGTTTCCCAAGGGCCACTGTGAACCCAGACTCATCTTCACCTTCATCCCCCATGCAGCCTTGCAGTACTGCCGCCCCTGCCCTCAGACACCTATGAGATGCCTGTTTCCTCAATAACCTCTCCCATCCCCTCCATACCACTTGAGTCCTTTTAGGGATCTCTGCCCCTTATAACCAACAGATCTGTCAAGAACAGCAAGGCCACCAGAGTTCATGAATATTTGAGTATTTACCGAATCTAAAATTATTTGACTTCAAGTGAAAACTAGGCAAAGAAAAAGATAATATCTTAGTATGTCATTTACAAAGTGCTTTTATCAAAATGCTTTTATGTCATTTTACAAAGTGCTATATTATCTATTTCAGTCTGTCCCAAAGAGGAACTAGAAGTTCAAAGAAATGAAATACCTTCTCCAAAAATGCACCATTAATAGATGGAGGGTGAGAGGCAATGCTGGAATCTAGGTCATTGGTTGCAAATCCCATGTGTGTTGTACCCTGCCCTGCTGAGATGGTACCCAGCCCATTGGGGACCTGTTGCCCTGTCTCATTTCACTCTTCCACCTGCACCCCCTTTGTCACCTAGCTGTGGTTCTAAAGCCTCTTGCTCCATGCTTCAGCTGAGGAATGTGGGTTCCAGTTCAAATCAGGGCCTTGGCAGGCAGATCTAAACTTCACCTAGTGATTCACATCTGGAACCTGTGATGTACTCTGAGGTTAGCTGGAAGACCCCACCACTCAAAGGGGATCTGTCCCAGAGGAATGACTTGGGACTAAAATCTCCATCCCTTTCTGGTAAGGCCTCTCCTCAATTACATCTCTGGAAAAACATGTCTGTTTTAACTTGGGAGTAAATCATTAGCCTCCACCCAGATAGAAGCATGAATAAGTTTAAAAACTAAAAATAACTAACATTTATTGAATGTTTATTATACTTCAGGCATGGTGCTAAGTTCTTTACATAAATTCATTTAAACTCCCAATAACCCTATGAAGTAAGTATGGTTACCCTCATTTCTCAGATAAGGAAACTGCAGTTAAACTAGGTTAATTAACTTGCCCAGCGATACAGGGCTAATACGTGGTAGAACCCGGATTTGATCCTGGAGAGTCCGCCTCCACTAAGCCTGTCAGATTAGCTGGATCCTCTTAGAGTGCAGGTCCCGAGGAAATGGATCAGGAGAGAGGGAAGTCTGTCCGTGGACAGAGAGCGAATGGGGGATGCTCACAGTTTCTGGTGCTCCTTGAGGAGATAAGATCTGGACCAGGGCCTCAGGGATTCCTGAGCATCTGGGGACAGGCCAAGGGTACAGGTGACTAGGCTAGAGAGTAAGTATGTGATTCCAAGAGGAGGAGAAGTGAGGGAAGAAAATGTTTTCCCGAGGAGACAGAACAACCCTTCTTCACATATTGTTAGCTGGGGGCAATGGCCATCCCTCCCAGCTTTCTGCCATCCTTTGACTGCCTTGGGTCTGGTCTAAGAGACAAAAGGCTACCACATCCCTAGACAAAGCCAAGGAGCAAAACATTCCATCTGGCCCCCACCAATCACCGTCCCAGGTGCCTCCCAGGGGACTCTCACTGTAGGATTCCTAGCTTTCACTGGGACTTTGCTGACATGACACTTTCAACTAGTTTGGGGCTCAGGAGACCCACACTCTGGACCCTGAGGAACCTCAGCTAACTCAGCTCTTCTCTCTTTGGTCTTGAGATTCCCCTTCTGAAAAACATAGGCATCTAGTGATACTGTGATGATGCCTCAGACTCCCACCAGTTCAAAGCATCTTGTAGAGAAAGAGGATCGATCACCAGCTCTGGAGCCAGAAAGACCTAGGTTCAAGTCCAGCCCTGTTGCTTATAAGTTGTGTGACTCTGGGTGAGTCATATAATATCATCGCACCTCACTCTCAGCAGTAGAACAAGACAAGCTACTCTGCTGATTCCCCAGGCTCGCCCGGAGTGAGATTGTGCCTATGAAAATGCTTTGAACTTGGTAAAGCTCTTTACACGTACATGTGTGAGGAATCAAAATCTGTGAATTCTTCCCTTCCCAGCCTCTGCTAAAGCCAGATCTGCCAGGATCTCATCCATACCCCAGCTCCAGAGGGAACAGAATCCAGAAGGATGGCATGGAGCCAGAATCACCCTCTTCCAGGCCAGGCCCATTCAAGACCTTCACCCAGGGCCAGCCTCCTCCCAGCACCAGAGGTGACTTTCCTTTGCCACAAAGCCTGGAGGACTCTTCCTCCCTTCCTCTGCCCAATGTCACCTCTGAAAGTCAGATCTGCTCCCTGGACTGTAGTCACCTCCAAGCTGAACTTGGGGCCATGCCGGCTTGTGACAGGAGCTGCCCAGGCCCATCTGTCCTGGAAAGCAGAAGGAGCTCACCGCAACACCGTCTCACAGTCCATTTTTCAAAGTTTGACGTCAATTTGCGGCCTTAGATTGGTTTTTGTTTCTCCGTACTTTGTTTTCTTTTTCATGATGAATGGTTATTGTCAAGCCAGCTTAGAAGAAGCGATAGGCAGGAGGCGGGGGGCGGGGCGGAGACAGCACAGCGGCGGGGGTGGGGGGGTGGGGGTGGGGGTGGGGGTTCTTGGTTGGGCTATTGTTAACATTTCTTTTTTTAGGCTAGAAAATGGAGTGGGAGGTACCTGAGGTCACAACTGGGTCAGATGAGACAGATACCAGGGTCATGCGGTAGCTGTCTGGTCCCTTTATCCGGGCTGGGAGATGCAGAGACCTCTGTCCCCTTCTTCCCCCCACAGATACATGCCCGGTCTGGGGGACGGGCGGTGTGTCACAGCTGCAGCGGCTGAAGCTGTCAACTGCAGATAAATACAACTGAAACAGACCCAGAAAATTATTTCCTCTTAATGGAAGAATTATCAGGCCCTGAGCAGCCTGATCTAAGGGCTTTTAGAAGTGCACATGAAATATACCTGAGTCCTCTTTCAACCTCCTCTCTCTTCCCCGCTGTCCCTCTGGGGAAGGCTCTGCAAAAACCATCTCCTCCCAGACTCTGCTGGGGCACAGCACACACCTCTGGCTTGAAGACAATAGGATCTCAGAAGTCAGGGCTTAGGATCACAGAGTTAGGTTTCGTAGAGTCTTCAACAATACGAGCTTGAAAGCTCATTAGAGATCACCCTGCCCACCTCCCTCATGTCCCAAATAGTTACACTGAGGCCCAGAGAGAAGTGACTTGCCAAAGGTCCATGGTCACTCAGCAGCAGGACAAGAAACTGTTTTTTTAATTGAAGTATAGTTGATTGACAATGTTGTGTTAGTTTCAGGTGTACAGCAAAGTGATTCAGATATATATATATATATATATATATATATATATATATATATATTCTTTTTCAGATGCTTTTTCATTATAGTTTATTACAAGGTATTGAATATAGTTCCCTGTGCTATACAGTAGGATCTTGTTGTTTATCTATTTTATATATAGTAGTGTATATCTGCTAATCCCAAACTCCTAATTTAGCCCTTCCCCCCCTTTCTCCTTTGGTAACGATAAGTTTTTTTTCTATAAAACTAAAGCTTTTCACTCCAATTTCCCTTCCCTATTACCCAAAACAGCCTGGCCAATCCTTGCAGCTCTCTGAAGCCTCTGACATCACTCACTCAAACACAGGCCTACAGGCCCAGGGACATTGGATTTTAGGCAGGTTAATGCCTTATTAAAGATGGTCTTCGTGGTACATTATATGATTTGTCCACAATCCTTCCTCCTTTCAGACTCCACTGTGTCTCACAGACTGCAGAGTAAACATCTCCACCCTATCAACTCTGGTCTCGTGACTTGCTTTGTTGGGTGGGATGTGAGTGGATGCACTGTGAGAAGGAGGCTGAGTGGTTTTAGCTTGGTGGCTTGGGTCTCCGCCATCTGCCATGAGGCTGCAGTCCCAGAATTAGAGGCAGGTGGAGCAAACCTGAACACAGTCCTCAGCCTGAAGCAGGGCTGCCACCTTAGTCTACAAACAGGGAAGAAGGGCCCAGAGACACTGATAAGGCTGAGAGGTGACCCTACCCTTGTAGAGCAACCTTCCCAAGTCCTCACTGTAGAGGCTGAGTGTGGTCCAGGTCTATCTGTTTCTTTTTCTCCTCTGTCTCCCTAAGGGCAGGATATCTAATTTATTAGTCAGGACAGTTAACCGCTATCTCAAACTATCCCCAAATCTCAGTGGCTTGACACAGTGCATGTTTATTTCTCGATCATGTCACAATCCAATATGGTGGTAGGGTTGGGAGAAGCTCTGCTTCCCAAAGTCATTCAGAGACTCAGGATCCATCCATCTATCTAATGTCTTTGTCCTTCTCTAGAGCCCTGGAGTCCTCTTCCGGATCCACTTCATCCAGCCAGTTGTTGAGCAAAGCACACAGTGTAGAAGACCTCAGAGGAGATTTCAGTGGCTGGGTCTGGAAGTGGCATACATCACTTCCACCCACATTTCATTGGCCCCATTCATCTGCAGGTGAGTCGAGGGAGGGTAGAAAAGGTTGTTGAACCATTCCAGGACTAAAAGGAGAAACATGGTGTCAGTAAGCAACCAATCTTTGCCACAGCTATAGTGTAACTCTCTGTCCATATCAGATTGGTTTTTCCTTCCCGTCCAAGGCAGAGATCACCCTGTAAAAATTCCCTGTGGCTAACTTCTCATGGGCTCATAAAATTTCTCTAGCTTTCACCTGCAATTGGATTTCTGCCTCTCTTCTAGATGCCTGTTCCTGCTGCCTCAGATCCAAATCCCCGCCACACCTAGACTTGCTGTACGGCCTGCCTGACTCTGGTTAGTCCCTCCCAGGAGATTTCTTCTTAGTTCCGCCCCATCTCACTTCCTTCTCCAGACACTACAACCGCTCCTCAACTTGACCAGTCTTCCGAGATACCATACTCCGGCCATGCCGAGAGGAAAAGCTTTCATTTAACCCGAAAATTGGAAGCTATCTTGAGTTATTGACCAGAGATGTAACATTACAATGAGAGTAAGGCTTTAAGAAGAGTCATTTATGTACAATGGAATATCACTCAGCCATAGAAAAGAAGGAAATAATGTCATTTGCAGTGACATGGATGGACCTAGAGATTGTCACCCTGAGTGAAGTAAGTCAGACAGAGACAAATATCATATGGTATCGCTTATATGTGGAATCTAAAAATGGGTACAAATGAACTTATCTACAAAACAGAAATAGAGTTACAGATGTAGAAAACAAACTTATGGTTACCAGGGGGTAAGGGGGTAGGGAGGGATAAATTGGGAGGTTGGGATTGACATATACACACTACTATATATAAAATAGATAACTAATAAGACCTACTGTATAGCACAGGGAACTCTACTCAATACTCTGTAATGGCCTATATGGGAAAAGAATCGAAAAAAGAGTGGATATATGTATATGTATAACTGAATCACTTTGCTGTACACCTGAAACTAACACAACATTGTAAATCAATTATACTCCAATAATTTTTTTTTTAAAAAAAGAGTCATTTAGCTGGATGAATTAGAATGGACTGAAAGGGATTGAGATTGGGGAGAGGAAGAAATTAGGAGATGACTGCTATCATCTAGGAGACGGATGTCAAGGGCCTGCGCTGGAGCTGAGCTTGGGGGATGAAGAGAGAGGAGGTATTTAGGGGATGACCAGAAAGGCTGAGCCTGTGCTTGGAGGCACGTCTGGCTTCGGAGATGGAGAGAGGGAGGAAGCAGGGCCACTTCCCAGGTTTCTAGCCCTGGGCTGGCAGCACACTTCCCAGCACCTCTGATTACCTGTACCCACCTGCCAGCCTCCCCCAACTCAGCCTCACCCAGTAGCAAGACTGCCCGGCCCTTCCAATCTATTTGGAAGGGACGTGGACTTACATTTAATTAAAAGTATCTACACAGAAACGAGATTAATTAAGTCTCTTTACCCAGGAGCCCTCTCTTTGTGTTCACTTAAATGAGGTTTTAAATGTTGTCTCAGTGTTCTATCTGGGCCAGATTTCTCCAGACAACACTTCGCGTGGTTCTGAGGCTCCCGCGTAGCTGCCTGGAGATTATTCAGTGGTGCGAAAAAGCCAAGGACAGTCTTCTGTCCCCTCATTCAGCTGAGTCCCAGGCAGGTGGGGACATTGGGCCACGGAAAGTGGAGTTTCATAATGAAACGGAGGGAAGTTCTCTCAGACAAGAGCTGCCTCCCAAGGCCACCTCTGGATGCAGAACAGGTGGCCGAGATGGTCTTTTGAGTCATGTTTATAGAGCGCCCCCCTGATCAAAGTTGTGCTGAATGCAAGCATGGCCTCTCGAAGCCGACGGGCGGTGGCAGCACATCCTAGAGGCAAGATGTCTCTTGCAGCCAGAGTTTTAGTACAGCCCAGCAAGGGAGTCGGGAGCCAGGCTGAGTGAGAACAATGCCGATCACCTTTGCCATCCCTCAGGCTGCTTTCCTTCGCTCTAGTAGCTTCAAATTCATTTTCCAGAAAAGTGCCTGGAGCTGGGCCATTCTCAGGAGGTACCAGCGGAAAACGGGAGATGCGAAGGGTACTACTGGGCATCCAGCATCACGCAGAGGAAGCGTTTGAACCCACCACGAGGCCGGTGATTGGGCAGCATGCAGACAGGGGCAGACGCAGCCCTCACCACCACCTCAGTCCCATGACAAGTCTTTGCTAATGCCCAGACCCGAGGCCAAAGGAAGGGCGTATATATAAGACCCCCAGGCTTGAATTCAGCCTTGAATCGTCCTCATTAGGACAAAGGTCTCTACATAACCAGACCATTCCCTCCTCTGGGTTCTACCATGAAAACACAAAGGAGATTTCCCTCTATTGCATCAGATGTGCCTTTTGTAGCGAAAAATTTAGATATTTGGTTTTATCTGTATTGTCCAGACTTGGATCATCATTAATTTCATTTGATAAGCGTTTATTGAGCCTCAGAAGAAGTGGGAGGCATTGTGCTAGAGGTTAACATTAGGAGATCTGGTGAGTCAAAGGCCTCGTTCTTGGGCTTAAGGAACTTACAGTCTCTAGAAAAGATGAGCAGGCGGCATTTCGGAGGAGCAGGGTAGGTGCTAGGACAGGACTCTGCCTCAGATTCTGTGGGAGTGGAGAAGAGGGGCATAAAATCTGGCCTGGGGTGCAGGATCTTGGGGAACTTCCCAGGAAGAGTGTACGTCAACCCTTAAGAGATGAGTGGGGTTGGTCCAGACAGAAGGGGCAGTCCAAAAGCATGACGCCCACTCCCCTTGGGGCGGGGGACTTGGAGGGGCTTGGCATGGAGCAAGAACCAGGATGCCGTAGGCAGCAACCGGCTTCCAACTTGTGGCTCTACCACTTAGGGCCAAGCCCACAGCTTCCTCAACTGGAAAGTGAAGGAAGTAATTCATTAGGTACTTCAAAAGGTTTTGTGAGGATCCAGTGGAACAATTCCCAAGCCGAGCCTACGCCAGACTCTCCAAAAATCTGAAGTTCCTTCCTTGCCTCCTGTTCTGTCTGGTGAAATGCATCGTTGTAGTCAGATATGTAGTTCCAAGCAATAGAACGGACTCTGGCAGATTTAGCAGAAAATGAATTTATTTAATAAAAGGTATCCAATAGTGCCCAGTTATCAGGAAGTCCATCAGGAAAACCAGGCTTGGAAATGGGTGAGTATGTGGCCAAGGGCACCAGCAAAATGAAGCTGAGGAGACGCCTGGCCCTCCTCGGATGGCACCAGCATCACCACCGGCGCCACCAGCCTCCATGGCCCAGATCTCCCTTGTCCTGTGTCTTTGCCGCTGGGTGGATGAGCCTAAGTTTGGAGGACCAGATTGGCCCAGCCGGGGACATGTGCCTGCCCTGCTCGGAAAGCAAGTAGCTGGAATTGTCCCTTTTTTTTTTTTTTAGAAGAGCATGATCTGCCTCTCACCAAGACTCAGATGGTGGGGACTCCCCATCCTACCAGCAAAGTACTCAGATGCCTCTGATCCCTCCCCCCCAAAAAAGATAAAGAAATGACAGATGTCCGTCACAACTGTCCACCACGCATCCTCTCCTCCACAGCAGTCTCCCTCTGCGCTGCCCATGGGACGGCCCAATGGCAGGCATCTTCCCTGCACTCATGTTGGGGACACTCCCTGGGGAGGGTGGCCAGAGCCTGGACCCCTGGAGGACGGGATTCTCCAGCTCAGAGACTCTGCAGCCACAACTGCTGCTGTCACTGTTCCCCCCTCCCCAGCTCACTCCAGAGCCCCGGGCCCCCATTGATAGGTGAGCACAAGCCTCCTGTAGTCAAAGATTAATTGGTGGGGGATTGGGAGATTTCTCTTCCATAACAATGGGCTTTTCCTCTTGTACTAATAAGATGCCAATTAGGATATTTACATTTTGGGTGCAACCTAAAGTTAGGCCCACTTTCCCAGAGGCGGGCCAGAGGGTAGAGCCCTCCTAACTGTGCTGTCAAGAGATTGGACAGCAGGGTGGTCCTAGGATAGCTGAGAATGAGTTCCTCCCTGGGACACTGGAAGGCTGGGGGAAATTCACATGAAGCTGAGTCCCCCCCATCACATTGTTTTCAGTTTGGTTCCAACTCCTTGTAGTGGCTTCAGACAGTGTCTTATTACATATGCCAAGTGCTGTTTCAGAAAAAAAAATTAAAAGACACAGGGAAAGAAAAACTCTTAGACACAAAAAATCAGTTCTGTTTTAATTTATTTTCACTCTTCTCTTTATTGCCCCCACCGCCTCCTCGAGATCACATCTAATGTCACCCTCACCATCCCCTCCACTGGGCAGAGCCTGGACATCTGCCACTTGGTCTTGGTCACTGGTCCTGCCTGGACATGGTCACCTCCATTCTCACAACAGAAGGGAAGCGCCTGCCTGGTAGAGTGTGTTTAACTTTACACCAATAGTACTCTTAAAGCAAAGGGTCTCAGAGTCTCTTGGGGAACACACGATCTGGGCAGTGCTCGGTCCTCTTCCTGGACCCTCCGCAGAGGAGCCAGGGCGTTTTCCAGCCTGTGCTAGAAGCTTGACAAACTCAGGAATTAAGGTGCATATTTCATAGGCAGGCACTCCGTCAGGCACTGGGCTGTTGGCCTCGCTAATTGTTTCACGCCTGGGCCTCCTGCTTCCCGAGCCAGCCTGTGAGCATCTTGAGGGTGTGGACCACAGCTTCCAATTCTCTGTGAAGTTCCCAGCATCACAGTGAGAGCTCAGTTCATATCAGCTGATTGGCTGAGCTCAGCAACATGCCCACTAACCTGACCCTCCTTCTGGGGCAGGGGTCTTTCTCCAGGGCATTTTCCACGGGGGAAAATCCAGGATAAAGTCCCCATCTCAAAATCCTTATCTTAATCACATCTGCAAAGACCCTTTTTTCAAATAAGGACCCATTCACAGTCTTCCACGATTAGGACCTGATATCTTTGGGGGTCACTATTCACCTCCTGCACTGCCCACTACCATCTCTTCTGATCTTGAATGAGTGTCCAAATGTCCTAGATCAGACCCTCTGAGTCTTGCTTATCCCTCTGTGGTACAGGAACAATGTTATGGATCTGCTGGCTTCTTCACAGAGTGGTGGTGAGGACTGAGAGGTAATATATATATTGAAAGCATTTTCTGAGCTGTAAAGCCCCACAAAAATGCAAGACAATATTATTGCCCTGGGAGAGTGGCAAGTTCAGCACTTGAGGAAACTATCAGATTTTGAAACTTGTGAGGGGATAGGAAACCAATGTTATTCCAAAACCTCATTTACACCCCACACCAGAGCCTCCCACTCTCCCTACCCCGACTCTCTCCTGTGGCTCCAGGGGTGTGACAGAGGCCTGTCTTGGGAGTGGCCTTGTGGCCTGAAGACAAAGCATTCCTCACAGCTTGCTTCCGAGTCCAATAAGCCAGAAGGAATTGGTACAGAGATTTAACGATATGTATTTCAAGAAAAAGATGAAAATGTGTCTACTTTTAGGAGACGCGGTAAAAATGCGTCAGCCCCACAATAAACTCTGCAGTGAAGATGCATAGAGGGGAGACATGGTGTAGTCAGAGCAGTAATGTCTCATTTATAGGGAAATTTGCCTCCCACCCATGCCCTATGCACAGCCTCTGAAAACTATGGGGTCTCACCCTTCCAGCTAACCTCCATCTCTGCAGGGAGCCTGTTGGCTCAAAGGCAGTTTGGCCCTTGGTCTCCCTTTGAGGTCCCTATAAGATATTCAGGTTGAAACAGTTTGCAGACCAATTACACTACGGGTGGGAAACTACAGCCCCCAGACCCAATCTAGCTGGCTTCCTGTTCTTATAATAAGGCTTTATTGGATCACAGCCGCGCTGGTTTCACCTATGACTACTTCGGTGCTATAATAGGAGAGTTCAGTAATTGCAACTGAGATCGTATGGCCTGAAAGTCTAAAATATATATTTTTTGGCCTTTACAGAAAAAGGTTGCTGATGCCTGGATGACACCATTAGGTTATAGGTTGTCTTTAGGCAAAACTGCCCATAAAGCTAATGACAGGACAACAGCTAATATTTTTTGAGCTTTATTCTGTGCCATGCATGGTACCGTGCCCATAGGAATGTTACCCTATTTAAGTTCTCATGACTGGTCCTGTGAAGTAGGTAATACTAGTTGTTCGGAGAGATGAGAAAACTGAGGCTCAGGAAAGTAAAGCAACTTTCTGAAGGTTTCAACGGCTAGAAACCGTTAGAATGGGGATTCACAGCCATGTCCGTCTGACCCCATGGCCCTAGCTCTGGCCACCACTCTAGAGCATCTGGTTTCCAGGTGGGCAATTCTGAAACCCTCTTCGGGTCTTCAGCACCTTCCAGTTGTTTGGGATGTTATTTTCTGTATCTAATGTATCTGTATCTAATCCCCCATCATTAGCCTGCAGACCGTGTCCCCTCTGCTAAAGAACAGAGAAAGGGAGCTCTTCCGGTCCCACTCCACCCCTTCCCACCCTCTGCTCCCCACTCCTGTCCACGCGCTCCCTCCCACCGGCTCAGGTGATTTTGCTCCACGTTTCTCCAAGACCCATGTCTGGCCATCTTCCCTGCCTGCCCCACTCCTGGGTGAGTTTCTGACTGTTCTGAAGCCTCGAGTCTGTGCAGAGGGGACGTCAGCAGAGCCATGGGAAGGGAGGCATTTGCATTCCACTTCCCGGGGCTGTTCTGATCTTACCTGCAATTCTTCTGACAAATCCTTATCAGCAATGCCCATGGTGAAGTCTGTGGTGACTTTGTTCATTCTTATTAGCTCTGTACAGATTAGCTCTTCACAGCGCTTGGCTGCTTCATACCGATGCCTGATAAGTGTTTGGACTGATATTCCTGACTTAGGAGCAGTTGGGGACTGGGGCTGGGGTGGAGGTGGAGCATCGTGAGGAGAGGGGTGCTGGCGAGGGGAAGGAGAGAAAATTGTGGCCAGGATTACATCTGGGCTCTAAAATATTCATCACACGCCTGCAAGAGCAGGGTCAGCACTGCTTCCCCGGGGACAGCTCCCTCCACCCGGGCAGCGCTTTGAAATGCACCAGCCCAGGCAGGCTGGGAGCAGCCGGAGAGGCTTCTGAGAGAAGGGGGCAGAGAAAGTTAAAAGGAAGGAAGAACAAACTGGCCCACTTGGGTTTTCCTGTCCTCCTTGGTGCCTCCTTTCTCACCTGCTCTTCAAGAACAGCTTTTGATGGCGGAATACCGATATTCCAGGCGGTTTCGCTGGGTCCTGTGCTGGGTTCCTCTTCTCCCTCACTGCTCCAAGAAAACTTCCCGAGAGTTCCAGTCCACACTACCTCTCTTTTCCATGAGTTCCTCCAGCTCCCATCTTTGAGGATTTTAGACAGTGCTGATAACAGTGTTTCATCACTATTTCCTGTATTTTCCCAACTAGGCTGGATTCTGCGTAAAGACTTACACTTGCCCTCCCCCGCTCCAAGTTCCTAGCACAGGACTGGGCACACAGTAGCTGTTTGAAACACCTTTGCTGAATTAGATATGCTCCTTTCCCTTGGCAGGGTTGGCCAGCAGATACCACTACCTGTGCTGTACCAATGCAGGCATTGTCAAATGATTTCTACATGCTTTCTTCCTAAACCTAGATGAAGAGTTCCAATTTTTCTCAACATGAGGCTCCAAGCAGCCACTTCTAATCAAATGGAATTAAGTCGGAGAGTTAAAAAAAAAAAAAAAAAAACATTTGCCATGCTGGTTCTCTGATATCCACCTGTAAGTTCCTTGCAATCAGACACCACCTTTATATGCTAAGAACCTGGTAGTATGTCCCATATAAAATAGGTGTTCCATACATATTTGAAGATGAAATAGATGACCGTTCCCCTGCCTAGACATGAGCGTGCACTCTAAACCACCCCTGGACCTACAAAAGAAAGCTATTCCACAACTTTCTGTAAGTACCTGGTCAAGGCTTAACCCTCCAAAAATTCTTTCGTATGTCTAACCCAAATCCTTCCTGCTGCAGTATAATTACATTCCTGGGCTTCTCTCCCATGGGAGATAAAAGTCAGATGGCTTGATAAATATATCCTTGCTCACTGCCCTTTGCCACTGCCCAGGAGTTTAAACTCTGGCACCCAGCGCCTCACTCTGGAAAAGCCCAACTCACGTCAACCCCATGCCTGCTCACTCCAGCCCCCCGGAAGATGACCCACACCCCGCAATCTTGACGGCCCTCTCTTGTCGCAGCCAAGTTTACTCATTAGCCTTTTGCCAGATTTATCTTCTTCCTGGTAGCCTGCAGCGCTTTGATTTGTCTTCCTGTCACCAGGACTAATGTTGATGGCAGCACCCCCTGGGGGCGTCGGGCTCTCCAGCCTCCTGCCAGAGGCCTCAAGGAAAATGGATGAGCAACTGACCTGCAAAATAAATACCAGGCTTCCAGGTTCTGATAAAGATTAAATATTGGAGGAGTCATTTCAAATGAATATATAAAAGCACAAGGAAGAAGCCTTTTAGACACCGACAGAGTGAAATACAAGCAAACAAAGAGAGATGTCTTCAGGAAAGTTCAGTGGCAGCGAAGTTGGAGGCTCAGAATGCAATCTGCCCACAAATACCCCAGCTGCAGGAAAGATTCCAAGACAGTCATCCCGCTTCCCTCCCCCTTTCTCACCCAGATCGTGAAGAAGAGAAAGTGCTAAGCTCCAAAAGCTGCTTGCCAGCACGATACTGAAGTCAGCTCTGCTGACGCTGGCCCATCCAACGAAGGGAGAAGCCCCATTACTCAACACCATCTGCCTTGGGCATGGGGCAGCCAAGAGCCAGGATTACTGGCGGGGATGGGGCTCTGAGGCCCCAGAGGGGAGAGGGCAAGGTCAGGCATTGCCGAGACAGAACGAGGAGCCAGGAGAGAAGCCAGGTGACAGCAGATGGAGCCAGTGTTCCTTGAGCCCGGGGCAGAATGTGGTTTCTGGTCAGAAACATGTGCAGAGTGATTGCACATCCAGAAATCCCAGATTACCAGAATTCCATCTCTAGAATCAAAGGCTGTGATTCTCTAGATCAAAGCTGGAAGGGAACAAGCAGGGAGATGGAATAAGCGGAGAGAGGCAGCCTCAATCTGCCTGGTGCCTACAGTGCCAGGCCCTTTACACCCATGTCCACTTCCTCCTCCTGACAGCCCTGGGAGATGGGCATCTGCGTTGACACCTTACGGAAAGGGGGCCGAGGCTGTGGGGATGGATGACCACGAAGTGAGGTGCAGAGAGAAGGGGGCAGCTCACTGCCTGAGCTCTCACTCAGGCCTGGGCACTGCGTGGATTCTTCCTCCAGATCGGTGATTCCTTACAACCTGGCTGTGGGGACCACTGACCCCATTTTTACAGATTAGGCAACTGGGACTCAGTGAAGTCTAGAGTGTGCAGTTTCAAAACAGAAGTCCCAACTGTGTTTGGCTCCAAATTCCATTCTCTTTCTAACAGGGATGATTTGTAGACAGCCTTAAGGGAATGAGGAGATATATTAAGTGTCACTGAGTTTTAGGTGGAGTTTCCCACTTGGTTTGAGCTATAGAAACTGAGCCTTGGGACTTCCCTGGCGGTCCAGCAGTTAAGAATCTGCCTTTCAGTACAGGGGACTCAGGTTTGATCCCCGGTCAGGGAACTAAGATCCCACATGCCGCAGGGCAACTAAGCCCACGCGCCACAACTAGAGAGCCTGCACGCTGTGACTAGAGAGAAGCCCGCGTGCCGCAACTAAGACCCGACAAAGCCAAAAATAAATAAATAAATATTTTTTAAAAAAAGAACAAAGAAACTGAGCCTTAAAGGGGTTTGTACACGGGGGGCAAAAGTGGGGGATCAGCTCCCCTCATCCTCTTTTTCAAGCAACGGCAACAGTCCATCCAGCTTCCAGGGCTCTTACTGTCCTGAGTAGTCACCAGGTTGCGGGACTGTAAGCCCAGTTTTTTGGCTCCTTGGGTCCATCCACAACACAGGCCATGCCTCCCCCCGTCCCCACTCGGTTGGACGGCTGCCTGCTGCCTTCAGAGAGCCAAGAGCCCGCTCTTGGGTCCCTGGTGGCCCTGCAGGTCTCGGGCAGGCCAGGTTACTGGCCTGGCAACCACAGGAGAGGAGGCCTATTGAGTCAGGGAAGGATGAAGTGTCCAGAACAATTCCCATTTCCTGGCCTTCACGCCCTCCATATTACTGTGCAACTGTTTCCTTGGGCACCAGGGCAATTTAGAGAGTGTATTTTGCATCAGTCCAGCAATTTCTGATATTAACTCTCGCAGGGCTTTCTCGGGGCTGCCTCTCCTACATGGACATCACCTCTCTTGGCTGCAAGAGTCAGCAGCGGGCACCACCTGGGGCCAGCCCTGCTTCCCTGGAAGACAGACCCACTCCAAGCCGGACTCTCTTAGAGCAAGACCTCGTGGCTCTTATGGCTGGCTGGGACCTTTGATGATATACTTGCCTTACTTCCAAGCACTGTGACAGCAGATATGATTGGGCCCATTTTACAAAGGCAGAAGCTGAGTCGCACAAAGCATACTTGTCCGGCCACATTGGGATGCTGCCTACTGATTCCACATCTGCTTTTGGTTTTCATTCCCCCATTCTTCTTTCCATCTCCCCTAAGCGAAAAAGCAAAACTACCCCTATTTTTCTCCATGCTTTGGCCTAAGGTGATATTCAAAATATTTAGCATCCTCTAAGGCTAGGGCACAACACAAGCAGAACAAATGCCTTAGGGCCCAGCATGGTCTTGAAAGCCCCCTGTTGTGCCAGGTTAACCCTTTAGTGTCTACAACTGAAATTAATGTCATATGGTATATCGGCTATACCTCAGTACGATAAAATTAAAAAGGAAAAAAAAAAAAAAGACTCTTAGCGTGTACCCTTTCAAGGCCCATGGGTTTTAAGGCAGAGACCAGAGCAAGAGAAGTGGGTGAGGACCTCAGGGCAGTGAGTCCGTACGTATTTCAATATTTGATCAACTCCCATAGTCCTACTGCTGCAGTATCAGCCCCACCTGTGAACGCTAATACTCCAGCATTCAGTTTCAAACACGCCTTCCCCACCCTCTCTCCCTCTCCTTCTCTCTCCCCCCCCTTTCATCTACCCTTTCTCATTCTTTCCTTTAAATATAAAGACAAAAGGGACTTCCCTGGTGGCACAGTGGTTATGAACCCATCTGCCAATGCAGGGAACACGGGTTCAAGCCCTGGTCCGGGAAGATCCCACATGCCGCAGAGCAACTAAGCCCGTGCGCCACAACTACTGAGCCTGCGCTCTAGAGCCCACGAGCCACAACTACTGAGCCCACAGGCCACAACTACTGAACCCGCGTGCCTAGAGCCCATGCTCCGCAACAAGAGAAGCCACCGCAATGAGAAGCCCATGCACCGCAACAAAGAGTAGCCCCCGCTCGCCGCAACTAGAGAAAGCCCGCACACAGCAACGAAGACCCAACGCAGCCATAAATAAATAAATAAATTTTAAAAATTTATTTTAAAATAAATAAGTATAAAGATGAAAGAAATTGGAGGATTCCTTCCAATAATTTGAGATCCCTTGCACAGGATGAGGACATGCCAGGATTTGCAGATGAACAAAAGGGAAAGTTAGAAGAGGCTGCAAATTACTGCATGCCTATTAAAAATCAGCCAGGCTCAAGCAGTCCTGACTAGCAGACAGGGCCTGTAGCTCCAGGGAAGTGGTACTTAACGGAATTTGCAATTAAGAGAAGCTTGGAGCCCTGCCACAGACCGCTTCCCTTGCCTTTTTTTTTTTTTTTTAATATATTATTTAAAAAAGAATCACAACGCAGGGACCTAAATGGAAGATGACAATAATGTAAGGTGACAGATGCCAGTCTGGCAGAAAACACCAGGAAGACCAAGCTACTTACCTGTAGCTGCCACATGCTCGGCTCTCCATCTTGGTCTGGGAGGCAGAGTCTTGGTGGCTGTCCAGGGACAGCTGTCCAAATTCCCAAGAACTGGGCTCAGCATCCAGGCCCCTCCAACTCACCCTGGGTAAACACCGGCATCTGCAGGCAGGAGACCCAGCCCCGGCGGGCACGCCTGCTTCAGAAACCCGGCCCAGCCAGCTGTCCAGCAGGGGTGGGAGCTGCCACCTCCCACACCAGCCTTTCCAGGGACTTGGCAGCCCCGTCTGCCAGGAGCCACATAAATCTTTAAAGAAGGTTCATTTCTGTTTTCAGAAGCAATTGACACAGGGGCCTAGGAGGGACGGTTTGTAGCTAAGGGCTGGGAAACTCAGGAGAAAGAGGGGCTGCTTCTGAGGACTGGTTTTATGAGTCAGCAGTCCCTCTCTTAGGGATTTCCAACTTGTTGTCCATCAGAATAATCTGGGATGCTCTACAGAATTATAGATTCCTAGCACCCAGTTTCAGATATCTGGATTCAGAGGAGCCTGGTCAGGGCCTGTGGCGCTGTGTGTTCTTTTTTTTGAAACTCCTAAAATGTGATGTGCAGGCAGGTTTGAGAACCAGTGGACCGTATGACAGGATTTGGAGGTCTTCTCCACCTAAAAGCCCCCCATTTAGGGGTGCTGCCTCAGCTCCCTTAGTGCCTCCTTCTCTGGGATAACCCTTGGTTAAGGTGGAGGTACTATGACACCTTGATTAGCCTTCTAGATCTTTTCCACAGTGGCTTCTAACTGAAGCTGCCATTGCTGGGGAAAGGGGTGTGTGTGTGTGTGTATGTGTGTGTGTGTGTGTGTATCAGGGGGAGGATATCAACCACAAGGGATGGAGCAGGAAACTGACACAAGGTTGTCTCCCATCGCTGTGGGGCACCCTGGCCTCCCTGACATGATTCATTGTCACTTTTTAGCCCCAGTTTGATCCCCTGCCCAAGATTGGTGATTTTCTCCCACTGGAGCATGACCAGTCACTTCCCTGTTACCAATTTTTAAAACTTAATCCCAGTCACAGCAACACAGAGCACTTTATGGTTTGCAAAGTAGTTTTCACATGCATCATTTCATTTCCTCTTTATGGCATCTGCTACAGACTGAATGTGTCCCACCCCCAAATTCATCTTTTGAGGTCCCAACCCCAAATGGGATGGTATTAGAGGTGGGAGATTTGGGAAGTGATTAGGTCATGAAGGTTGAGCCCTCGGGAATGGGATTAGTGCCCTTTTATAAAAAGAGGCCTCAGGAGCTCCCAGACCCCTCCTGCCATGTGAGGACACAGCCAAAGGACTCCATCTATGAATCTGGAAGTGGGCCGTCACCACAAGGAATCTGCCGGCACTTTGATCTGGAAGCCTTCCAGCCTCCAGAATTGGGAGAAATACATTTCTGTTGTCTATAAGCCACCCAGTCCGTGGTATTTTGTTATATCAGCCCAAACAGACTAAGACAGCCACTCTGAGACAGCTGGTTTATCTCCATTTCACGGGGCAAGAAACGGGTTCAGAAAGGACAAGGGACTTGCCCCAGGCACATGACTGGTATGGGTGAGGCAGAAGGAGGCCTCACTCTAAATGCTGTGTCCTCTCCAAGGATGTTTGTAGGCATTCAGTGAGCTGGGCCCAGGGCACCAGCACTCTGCAGGCCAAAGGCACTGGGTTTATCAGGGTTGGAGGTTGGCATCTTCCCCTAAATAACCGGAGTAAGACCTTACACCTTCCCTCAAGAAGACACGAATCACAGGAGCATTCAGCTCTTGCCTTGTACAGCGGAGAGTGGACTCTTGTCAGGATCTGTGGCCTTTAACAAGATTCTCTGCTTGCCTTTTTGGGGTCTGAAACCATGGGGTGCATAGGGCCACTCTGACAAAGTGATGTCTCTCAGGCAGTGGAGATGACACAGGTTCAGGGTCAGGTTGGAGGCTGCCTCCTGCTCCATGATTATGGCCAGATGGGGCCAGAGCGCACGTGCGAGCACACGTGCAAGTGCATGCGCGGACACACACACACACACACACACACACACACACACACACCAGGCCTCTAGAGCTCAAGGACAAGAGCTTACCCCCCACCATGCAGGAGACTCTACAAAGGCAAAGATGCAGCTCACCTCCCAGGCAGATGCTCAAAGAGACTTGGGTTGGGGACTGCACGTCCCAGGCATGGGGTCATCATCCTGGACTGCTGCAGGAGATTGGCCAAAACGTGGTGCAGCTGGCTGCCCTGGGAATTAGGGGTCCTGGATTCCAAACCACCTCTGCAGCCTAGTGAGCTGCACGACCTTGCAGTAGCCGCTTACCCACTTTTTGCTCGGCTTTCTCAACTGGAAAACGTAGATGAAACAGCCTTTCAGGGCCAATGCGGTGAGTCCGTGACGTCTTGAAACCTCTTAAAAAGAACAGCTCACGTTTACCGGCTCTGTGTGCTAAGTGCTTTGTGTCCATCCTCTCACTGAAGGCTCATAATGAGAAGCAGCTTTTATCAACCCTGGTGAGTAAGTAGAAAACAGGTGCAGAGAGGTTAAGTCACTGACAACATCAAATGACTGTCAAATGGCCGAGTGGGGCTTGACAGTTGTAGGTCTTGCTTAACCGCCGTACTGTCCTTTTGCAAACTGCTTACGAAAAGTATTTATTATTTTTTTCTTTTCGAAACAATATTCCACGTCACAGAAATGAAATTAGCTTAGGTAAGAAGCAGCAAACTTGTTATATAATTGCATTCAATGCTACCATTCAACCAGGACAGTCTCATACATGATTGTTTGCTAAGGTTTTGTCCCAAAAGCTCTTCTCTCAGATTCTATAGTGGATGCTTTTTGTTTTTACTCGCCAGCGGCAATTCAGATGGCTTTCTTTGAGGGAAAAGAAATCCACTTTCTCTCTGGGGAATCACTCCTACCCCTGCCTTGGATGTAGCTGGCTCCATGGGGTGGGTGTGTCAGGTAACCCTGGAATGGTCAGTCATTTCCCTGGCCACAGTGATGGGTTTGGAGATGTTCCTGTGACCTAGACAGATCCATTGAGACACAAGACATTCAAATGTGATTTTTTTTTTTTTTTTAATGAGCCTGTTGAGAACTCTTTCCTCTGTATGTGTGACATTGGGCTTGGCCTGGCAAGACGTGGGCTTAGAACTGAGGTGAGTCATATTGCCACAACCTCAGCCCTGCCTAAGAAAGAAGCTGACATAAAAAAAGAGAGCAGAGCTGGTGGATGGAAATGTCAGACACCCCCATAGCCAGCTTCTCCTGAAAATCTAGGTCTATCCACTGGAATTTGCAGTTACATATGCCAATAAAATCCTCTCTTGATTTTAAGCCTGTTGGAGTCTTGTGGTCTATTACTTAAAACCTGAAGAGTCCTAATTGACCAAGAAAAAGCAGTTACAGGAGTCAAGAAGCCCAGTTATCTGGCTTCAGCCCCCATCCTGGTTGGAGGTGAGGCACTTCCATTCTAGAAAAGACCACAATCTGCTTGGCATTTCTGGGGATCCCTGATCCTCTGAACTGAGGGATGCCTGGGCTTTACCTGATAATCAAGGCTGCTTCTGGGGCCAGTGGAACACCTGGCTAAATGGTACAAAAGCCCAAGAGTTGGTGGTAAGAGCAGATGGTGAGACATGTCATTGCTGCCCTGGGGAAGGGGGTGGCAGTGCATCTGCAGCAGTGCCCTGCTCTCCCATCAAGCCACTGCTGGGAAAGTCTAAGGACTGGGGAACACTTCTGGAAGGAAGATTAAAATTAATAAATGTATAACTCAATGTAAATTCATTGTGCCCCTCCCACCCCACCATTCCATTTATTGAAGTCCTAACCCCTAGTACCTCAGAATCTGACTGCATTTGGATTTAGGGCCTTTAAAGAGGTTTTTATGGTAAAATGAGGTCATATGGGTGGGCCCTAGTCCAATATGACTGATGTCCTTAGGAGAAAAGGGGATTAGGACACACACACACACACACACACACACACACACACACACACACACACACACAGGAAAACCATGTGAGGACACAGAAGAAGGCAGCTATCTACAAACAAAGGAAAGAGGCCTCAAAAGAAACATACCCTGCAGACACCTTGATCTTGGACTTCCAGCCAAGCCCCCTCCTCCTCTGCAACCCTCCCCCCCAGTCTATAATACTTTGTTACAGCAGCCTTAGCAAACTAATACAATATATAAAGTAAATTATATAATAGCTATACAAATAGGAAAATAGATATATACTTCTAAATATAGATGCGTATACATGTGTATATGTGTGTATCTGTATCTATACATCTAGGACCCTATCTCTGCATATGTACGTGTACTCTTGCATGAAACCTCCATTGCTTCTCCACGGTCGCAGCACAATATCTTAATCCCAGAATTGGGGGTTCTCCTTTCCTTCTCAGTTTCCAGCACTCTCCTTGCACAGCGTCACCGTCACCCCGCTCGTGGCCATCTCCCAGACAGGTCACCCTCGTGGCACAGCCGTCCCCAGCTGGAAGCGCCCGGTCTCAGACTGCCCACCCGATGAACTTCTGCTCACCCCGCGAGGCTGCAGAAGCTTTCATCAGCTTTCCGAGAGAAGCTGAGTCACTTCCTCCTCTGCGCTCTCCCGGCATCTGGCACACACCTCTATTGAGACATTGATTCCATTGTGTGGTAGTTATTCGTGTATCGGTTTGTCTCCCCGCAACAGCCTGCGAGTCCCTTAAGGAAGGAGCTGGTTCCTTGTCATCTTGGTACCGCAGGCGGGTTTTGTGCGAGGGAGGAGATGCTCCCGCCTCCCCGGGCAGCCTGCTTGTGGGGTGAGCTGGCGCCCCTCCAGCGTTGTTTTCTTCCTCCCCCTCTAGAGGAGGATCAAACACACAATTCAGTGCGCTCCACCCTGAGGGGCGCCCCGCCCAAGGGACAAACAAAAGCCTGGGGTTCGACGACAGGGAAGGCAGAGAGAGAATTACAGGAGCTCTCGACAGCAAATCAGGCATTTAGAGCCAAGCGCTGTGGCTTTCGGAGATTAAATGCATTATAGATTTGCTAAACGCGAGGCGAGCTAAAGAAAAGGTAGACAGATCATTGCTACCCTTCAGGCAGCCTGGGTGGGCCGGCGGGGGGCGCGCAATCACGCCGGCATGAACGCGAGACGCGCGGGCTTAATTTTTCATTTGCAATCAAAGCCACGTCCCCCCTTCTCGTAGTTTCAGAAACACCGGTCCTTCCTCGGGCTCTTTTCACAGGCCGAATTGCCGAGAGAAGGGAAAATTATCCAGAGATAATGGTGCTGATTATGGGACAGCAAGTGGCTGGAAATGCAGCCGGCAGAGGATGCGCAGGGCGGGGGAGGCTCGGGGCGGGGATGCTGGGCGGCTCAGTCTTGTATCTTGGCGAGCTCGAGGGTCCCAGCGTTCCTGCCCTGACTGAACTGCAACCGGGGGTCTCGTGTCTCTTCCTTGAATGGTGACACGTTTAGGCTTCTTGGAAAGTTCTTTTTTTCCTCCAGTTCATACCCACCCTTCTTTTAATCCAAAAAAAAGGAGCAAAGAATGTTTTATAATGCAGAGAAGGCAGAGCGCTTGGGATTACAGGAGGCTGGATCATGGGAGCCAGATTCAGGGAGTCAGAGGGCCTGGGTTCTGGTCCTTGCACCTGCCACAGGGGCACCTTCATGAATCTGGGGCAAGGGCCCCTCTGGACCTATGGTCTGCTCCTCAGAAGCCGGTGTAGCATCAAGTGAGCATCACTGTTTTATGCTTCACAGCTGGAGGGAAAATGTCTTTATACTTCTGAAGAAATATCAGAAGGAGACTGGGTGGTTCTCAATCTCTTCTGAAAAGGAGACTTAAGAAAATTAACTTGAGTTGCAGCTTGAGGGACTCAGGCTAGACCTGAAAAAATAATTATCAATAGAGGGGAGCTGTTAAAAACATGAAACTGGATACTACAGGAAGTTTCAAAACTTCCTTTTTGGTAGAATTTTCTAGAATCGCAGAGTGGGCTAGACTCTGAATGTGCCTCTTCTGAGGTGGCGGTGAATCTATCTGTGAAGTTCCTCTACGGGCTGGGCCCACCTCTGGATGCTCTTGGAATACTGTTTCCGTATCCCTCCATTCAGACCTAGCAGGTGGGTGTTTTATCCTAAAATAAGCACACAGAAGTTTGGTGGCCTTGCCGAGGTCACCGCTGGCCAGACATGGGAGTTGAATCTGAACCCGAGTCTGACTGGTTTCAAATGTCTCTCTCCCCGCAAGGCCCGCGTCCTCTCTTGCTAGAAAGAGGCAGCAGAGAAGGTGGGTAGCGAAGGCTCTGAGGGCATTTCTGGTCAGCCTCAGATGGGAACCAACGTAAGGCTGAGCGCCTCTCCCCTGCGGTCTTGCCCTGCCTTGCCATTGACAACCAGAGAAGGTGTTCCGGAGGGTTGTTTCCAGGATTGCAAGTGTTGTCTTCTGCTGCCTGTGTTCCCTGACCTCCTCCTGGGTCCTTGGGCCCTTTTACAAGCTGCCACGGTGAATGGCTGGACCAGTGGAAGGAGGCTTCTTACTGCCATTGGCCAGGGACAGAGCTCTGGGCAGGAGAGGGCGCTGGGCACGGGCTCCTCTGCTTCCTGCAGCGGAAGCTGGGCGGCTGCTGCCTCCCCCAAAGTCTGGGATGTCACAGAAGACATACAGATTGCCCACAAACACATGAAAGAATGCTCGACATCATTAATCATTAGAGAAATGCAAATCAAAACTACAATGAGATATCATCTCACACTGGTCAGAATGGCCATCATCAAAACATCTAGGAACAATAAATGCTGGAGAAGGTGTGGAGAAAAGGGAACCCTCTTGCACTGTTGGTGGGAATGTAAATTGATACAGTCACTATGGAGAACAGTATGGAGGTTCCTTAAAAAACTACAAATAGAACTACCATAGGACCCAGCAATCCCACTACTGAGCATATACCCTGAGAAAACCATAATTCAAAGAGTCCTGTACCACAATGTTCATTGCAGCACTATTTACAATAGCCAGGACATGGAAGCAACCTAAGTGTCCATCGACAGATGAATGGATAAAGAAGATGTGGCACATATATACAATGGAATATTACTCAGCCATAAAAAGAAACGAAATTGAGTTATTTGTAGTGAGGTGGATGGACCTTGAGTCTGTCATACAGAGTGAAGTAAGTCAGAAAGAGAAAGACAAATACCGTATGCTAACACATATATATGGAATCTAAGAAAAAAAATGTCATAAAGAACCTAGGGGTAAGAGGGGAATAAAGACACAGACCTACTAGAGAATGGACTTGAGGATATGGGGAGGGGGAAGGGTAAGCTGTGACGAAGTGAGAGAGTGGCATGGACATATATACACTACCAAATGTAAAATAGATAGCTAGTGGGAAGCAGCCGCATAGCACAGGGAGATCAGCTCCGTGCTTTGTGACCACCTACAGGGGTGGGATAGGGAGGGTGGGAGGGAGGGAGATGCAAGAGATATGGGAACATATGTATATGTATAACTGATTCACTTTGTTATAAAGCAGAAACTAACACACCATTGTAAAGCAATTATAGTCCAAAAAAGATGTTAAAAAAAAACAAAAACAAACAAAACTTCAAATGCAAACCGCCCTTCACGAAGGGAACTGGTGGAAGGGTGGGGACGCCTCAGGGCTGCACCACCCCCATTCCTGCCACAAGCTGGATGCTGGCTCGAAGGCCTTTCCCAGGTCCAAGGGCTGTGAAGTCAGCTGTGTCACCCTCGGTTTTGAAGGGGTGCGAGCCCATCACGAGTCCTCTAGAGGCAGGGGCCTGTCCTTGTCCTATCATCTAATATACTCGATGTTTGTGTTCCTTTCCCCAAGAAAATGTAAGTTTCATGAGAGCAGGAACTTCATTTTTTTCTTAACTTCTGTCTCCCCAACACCCAGAAGAGCGCCGGGCACATAGTAGGTCTCAATAAAAATTGTTGGGCGAAGGAACAAATTAGCAGAATTATCATTCCACCCCACTCCCATTTCATAGATGACGAAACCTGAGGTAGAGTTGGGTTAATGAACTCAAGATCCCTCCTAGCCTTGGGCTCTTAGGGAAGGCGTGCTTACCAACTCAGTACTCCCTGGAAGTTCTTCTGCTAGTCTGACTTTCTTCCCTCCTAATTCAAGGAGGGCCCATTGCCAGCAGTGAAGACCAGCTGAGGAGCACATTCATGGGGTCCCTCTCTAGGTGAAGAGAACGGTTTCAGGTGAGGCTGCCACCGTGGAGGGAAGGTCCTCAACCCCCATATCCACATGGTTGGTTGCCACAGGAACCGTCCATCTGTCTGTTAATGCGAGGAAGGGGAGGGAGACTTGAAATGACTTCGGCTATAGATCTCACAATTACTCTCCCTCTCTCTAATTTGGATGTTAATGTATTAGCTGCAGCTTTGCCTTCTAGGCTAGAAATTGTTTTCTGGCCTCCCCCGGCCTGAAATTATACATCCAGATAGAGTAGTGTTCATTAAAGTAAGATGAGGAGAGGATGATATGTGAGAGGTACGTAATCTTTTGCAAATGGCTAGTAAATTGGAACTACCCCAATTACAATCTTGTTCATCACACGGTGCTGAATTACTCTGCCTGGGACGGGAGTCTCAGCCGCAGCTCTGCTCGGCTCACATTCCATAAATATTGTAGACACATGATACTCTCAACCATCTGCTTCGCTGGTCGCCGAGCACATTTTCTGACTTTCTGGTTGACTGCAGAGCGTGGCAGGAGTGAGGCGGCCATCATGCCAGCCGGCCTCAAAGCCCAGCTAGGCCGGCCTTCATGGAGGGCTCTGCCCATGCCATGTGCCTCGGGCACCTTCCCCCAGGCCGTGCCAAGCCCGCCGGCCTCCTCTTAAGGGGACACACCCCCACTAATGCCTCCTGTGGCTCCCAGGTTCTCACCCGGCAGGGACCCGTGTGTAGTGGGGCTATGCTGGCGGGGATCATCTCTAGAAGGGGTGGGCAAGGCTGATGGAGCTGACTTAGAGAATAGCCCAGGGTGCTGTGGGGTGCAGGCAACGCCCTGGTCATCTGAAGTTCTGCCTCTGCCTTGCAGGGCAGACGGTCTGTAACAGGGAGTGACGCACCCACGGTTCTCACAGGCTGTCTGTTCAGCATCAAGGCTGGGTCTGTCTCTTCCTCTCACCCCTTTGGTTCTGGCCAGAGCTGTTTCTTCTGATCACTGTGTGTCCCTAAAATCCTATGTCTTTCAAAGAGGCGGTGAAATGTCGTAATTAAGAGTGAGGATCTGGCATTGGAGTGTCTGGATTTAAATCCTGCTCCGTTATTGACCGGGTGTGATCCTGAGTACATAGTTTAATCAGTCTGTGTCCAGCTTTCTCCATCTGTAAAATGGGTATAATAATAATAACCTATCTCAGAGGATGGTGGTGAGTTAATATTTAGAACAGTACCTGGCATACAGTAAGTGCTCAACAAACTTTAGCTATTATTTTATTGCAAAGGTATTTTGAGTCTCTTCCTCAGATCTCAGCATCCCCCACAAAGAACATGCAGAGTCCTTGTGCTAGAAGTAAACTCCAGGCAGGAGGGAACCAGACAAAGAGCAAAGGCTGGATCCTTTTAGGTTAACAGTGCACCAGGCAGCACGTTTTACAGAGCTTATTTCATTCTATCCTCACAGATCTTGAAGCGTGTGTATTATTATGCCCATTGTACAGATGAGGAGATGAGGCTCAAAGGATTTGAAAAAGCAGATTTCTTGTTGCTGTCTTGTTTAAAACTTTCAGTTAACCTTTTGTTTTATAATAAATCCCCAAATTCTTGAATGGGTTATAAAACCCTCCACAGTCTAGTTCTCACATACCTCCTCGTTCACCCTTTGCTCACGCCTGGTCCTATCACCTCGCCAACCCGTTCTTTGTCCATGTCACGCATCCTCCTGCTTCAGGGCCTTTGCACGTGCTGTTTCTTCTGCCTGGGCTTGACCTCCCTTCCCTGTTTGCCCAATTACTTTCTATTCATCCCTCAGGTCTCAACCTGCACTTCTAAAGAGAAGCCTTCCTGGAGTCCCCCAGACTTGATAAGGCCCCAGTAATGTATGCTTTGATAACAACCCCTGTGTCTCTTTCATTAAATCTCTTACAACTGTGACTAAACACTCAACTGTGTGTGTGTTTTCTGTCTTATTAGAGTGCAAGACTCATAGACAGAGTCTGTGTTAGTCAGGAGAGGCTGGGCTAAGCAGTGGGAACATAAATTCCAAATCGCACGTTTCTCTCTCCTGCTACATGCCCCATGTGGGACGGCAAAGTCCTCTACTCCACCTGTTCACTCAGGGATCCAGGTCATTGGAGGCTTCAGCGCCTTGTGGCTGCACCATCTGGAACACCAAGGCTCCTTGGAGGCTGCAGTAGGGGAAGAGAAAGACTGGAGAATCAGGTGTGAGTAGGGAAATTATGGGCTCAGCCCCAGATGATGGGCACCCCTTCTGCTCCATTTCACATTGTCTGCCCAGCTGCTAGGAGGCTGGGATGTATAGGGGAACAAGTGAAATATTTACTCTGCCACAGGGACCTGGTCCAGCTTGTTCGCTTGTGTGTTTTCCATGCCTAGCACATTGCTTGGCACATAGTAGCAGCCTCCCTACCCAATATCTGCTGAATGAATGAGCATGTCATTGGGTGTAGGTCGAGAGCCTCCCAGCGAGTGCACTGTGGAGGTGCTGGCTTTGGACCATGATCCTCCCAGGTTCAAATCCTTTGGCCTGTGCGCTCTACCACATCTTCCCAGGTTTACGGCATGCTTCTTTTCTCAGGATATAGAGAAGAGAATATCTTGCACTTAGGCCTTAATAGATTTGTTTTTCCCGATGAAAGTGATGAAAGTTGCATGTCCTCCAATCAGCTTTGCAATTAGCCATTCAGCCACTCACCCAGCACAAGCGGCAGCTCAAATTCAGCGAACGTTTCCTAAGTGCCTGCTGTGTACCAGGCGTGTCACCTCGGCTAGTGTGCAGGAGAGCCTGGCGAGGTGAGCCCTGCTTCCCACTTTCCCGATGAAGCTATAATGCTCCCTAGGAAGTAGGACCTGGATGTAAAGGCGGGTTTGCTGCCTTAAGACCAGCGCCCTTTCCCCTATAGCAGCCAGGGGCGCTCCTACTAGAGCAGGCATCAGAATTGCCTGGAGGACTCCCTGACGTACAGAGGGCGAGGCCCCATTCCCAGCTTTCAATTCAATAGATACGGGTGGGGCCTGAGAATCTGAATTTTTAATGAGCTCCAGGGGACACCCTGCTGTAGGGTCTGTTGCCACCATCGGAGACCCTCCGGCCTGCAGTGTGCTGCCTGGTGGTGAGGGGCAAGCGCCCTTCCCTCATGAACTTGGCTCAGGAGTCCCGGCCGGGGGAGGTGGGGATTGGCTCGGCAGCACAGCCCCTGGGTGGCTGGTATCTGGTCCTTGTCTGTGAGGCTGCCTGCAGTCCACGTGTATAAAACCAGGGGGTCACGCCGCAAGATCTGAGGTGTTCTGCAGATCTGACACTCTGCATTCTGTGATTGGATGAACTCAACCAGAGCTGCAGAGTCCATTGAAGTCTATTCCTAGGTGGGCAGTGCTACAGATGGAAAACTGTGTAACAATAAATGCCCAGGGAAGTCAAGGAGTTCTGGGGGAGTCATTGTGTGCTCGGCGTACCCTGGGGCTCTGGGGAATCCAGGATGGGTGTGGGATGAGAATCTACTGTGCGAGGCACCAACGGCCTGCTGTGGTGCAAAACACATGTTTGAAACCAGGGGAGGAAAATGTGTCAGCGTCTAACCAGGTGCTCATTGGCACGAGTCTGTTGAGGGGCTCCAGGCAGGGTTTGGGAAGCCCCAGGGAGGGGTCTAGAACGTTGACGATAACCTATAACTACCATCTGTGAGGCAGCATGGCGTGTACCTTCGTGGTCCCCACAGCCTGGTGGTAGGTGGGTATTTTAAGGATGAAGAAAGAGACTCAGAGTCTTGCCCATAGTCAAGACTTTGCCCATAGTCAACTTTTATTAAGTGAAGAAGTTGGTAGCTGAACCCGGCTCTACTGATAACAAAGCCCACGTTCTTGGAAACATTGGGCCGGGGAGCAAGGGCAATTGTGCAAGTGAGGGGGTTCTCAGGAGGACGAAGTGGCCAAAGAGGCTGGGCGGGTGAGGTGCATGCTGACTTGGTAGAGACCCCAAAAGCCTCCCTGGGGTCCCTGAGTATGATGGGAGGCTCAGGATCGTGGAATGGCTGCAAGAAGTGTTCTGTGTTGCTAACTTTGCTGTCCAGGGCTGTCCATGGGGAGGGGCCGGGGCCCAGCTGGAGCAGTGCGCGCAGTAGCTCAGGTACTCAGGATCCTGGAGGCTCTGGGTTTCCACTGCTTCTCTCCAGGTCACTTCTCTTATACAGCGTCTTTGTGAGGATTGGAAAAAAGGCGCGCCTTCCTCCAAGCAGATGCACCTGGGCATCAAGTTCCCAAGTTTCACTAGCAGAAGCTGGGCTGGATCTCTGTCCCCCGTGCCTGCTTGATCTGATACCGTGGTCAAGAGAACGATCTACACAACTTATCTGGGAGACTTGCTTCCCTCCCACTACACATGCGTGCACGCGCACACACACACACACACACACACGCGCACACACACTCACACGTGGACCCGACACCCTCTCCTTGCCCAGGGAATTCACTTCCCCGGAGGAGACTGGAAACCTGTGTGACTTTAAGCACTTCATCCCTCTTTTCCCGCGGTCTTTCTAACCGAATCTCTTCTAAGAGGGGCTGCTGGCTGGGCTGGGAGCTGCCATGAGAATAAAATCCACAAGGTCAGCGAGAAGCAGAGCAGAAAGCAGCGATGCTATATCTGACTTTAAGGCTGGAGTAACAAAGGAGAGAGTGTGGAGAGGCACCGTCAAGGGCAGACAAGGCTTTCGAGGAGCCCCCTTCCCCATCAAACTGTAAACACAAAATACAATGCTCAAGTCTTTATTAGAAAAAAAGAAAAGAAAAGAAAAAGTTAGCAGCAGCTGAGGAGCACGTGCCAGCAAGGGGGGAAAGAGGGGAGAGCCACGCTGAAGTCAATACTGGCCAGGACAAGCATTACCCCACGCGGAACACCTCAAGCCTCTGCCTAGAAAATTTGATTGGATCTTCAGAAAAACCTATTAGTGTGTTGTCAGGACCTTCTGGTGATAACTGACCAGCTCTCTTCAATCGATGCTCTTCACTGGTGGAGCTCCTGATTTTTTAACAGCATAATTGTTTTTTTAATAACCAGCTGGCTCACCCACTCCAGCAAGCGGGGAGTCAAAGTCAGACTCCCAACTTAAAATATAGAGAAACGTGATGTTCTTAATTACACAATTACGTTATGGAGCGCCAGGGACAGAGGACGGCGGCGGGCGTGAGGCTTTCTTCGGCTAAGCCGAGTTGTTAAGAAAAGTCACAGAAGTCATTACACAAGTCAAAATTATTTACTAAATGACATCCATTCTTCACAAAGGAGCCTTTATTTATTTTTAAAGAAGAATGGCATAACCGGGATGATTTCAGCATGGCAAGGGTACCATAAAGCGACAGCAGAATTAGTTGTCAATTATAACACCTTTTTAATTTTCAACTCAAGAGCTGACAACACATTTTATTTGGGGTTTTAAACGCACTATAACAACAGCAGTACTTTACCGTGCTTTGGACCTTAGACGTCAAAGTACTTCACAAACAAGTAACTGGAAACATGTTGGCGTGGAGGCTCTTCATAGCTGGAGAGCAGGGCCCACAGAGGAAACGATTTGCCCAAGGTCACGGGCTGAATCAGAGGCACAGCTGGAAACAGTACTCATGAATACTGGTTCCTAGAGTGGGAGCTGAGCACCACCAGCCCACCCCCTCCCCCACACACCAAAACAAACCCCCAAAGTCAGGAGATAACAGCAGGGCAGAGAGGTCACCTGCCCTCCAAAGCCCAACATGTCCACGCTGACAATTTGCTCTACAGAATGGAAGCTGGGTGTGCAGGTCAGATGTATTCACAGACTGCAGTTGCTGAAACCAGGAAAAGCAGTTGCTAGTGAAAACGTATAGGGTTCTACGCTTATTTGGGTCAGCCTGGCTTCCATCCTGAGCTTCTGAGTACGCTCACCAGATTCTTCAAAGTGTCAGCCTTCCAGGAGGGCTTGATGGCCCACACCACAGCTGTGCTCAGCCCACCTGGCAGGTCTGGGCCTTTCTCTGGGTTGGTTCTCTCCAGAACCTGGTCTATGTGCCCAGGGTTGGGGTGAGAGATTCAGAGAAGGAGAGGAGAAAGCGCATGAGAAAGGGTGAAAGAGAGGAGGAAAAGAAAAAAGAAACGAAGAGAGAGGAAAAGGAAAGAAAGGAAAAAGGAAAACAGAGAGAGGTGGGCTTGTTTTAAGCCTTTGCGGGCCCCAGGACCTCTTTGTAAGGAAGCTGTGCCCACCATGTATCAAATACGTTACAATCCCACACTGAGCACCGTTCATGCCTGATGGTTTGCCAGTTCCGTTTGGTGGCGGTTTGCTGCTTGCCAATGGTATGGTTTTGTAGATGTTTAAGCATCTAATGAGTTTGATTTTGCACCTCCCTTCTCTGTCTTTTGGAGCTCATAGTTTTTCTTTCCAGGCTCTTGAAATGTTTATAAGACATAGACACTACACATATTGGCCTTAAAACAGCCCAGAGGGCTAGAAGAAGGGAGAGATGGGAAAGAAAGAATGTTGACTAGGACAGCAAGAAACAAAATCAAAACCACACTGAGACAAACATTTACAAAGAAGGCAGAGGGAGTTCTCGAAACGATGGAATTGCCGGTTAGAAAGAAGAAAGAAAGCAGGCCTTACCAGGATATTTCTAGGGAAAAAGATGAACAGATGAGAGACCAGTCCAACCACAGATGAAGAAAAACTCCCTCTGATTATTCAATAATTTATTGAGCACAGGGCCAGATACTGTGCTTGGCTTCCAGCTCCAGATACAGAGCTGGATGAGACACAGTCTCTATTCTCAAGGAATTTACTGTTTTATTGAGGGAGACAGAAAGGTAAACAAGCAGTTCAGGTATGTGATAAGGACATGAATTGCAGTAGGCATGAGAGGTTGGGAAAGCACAGAGCAGTAACCTAAGGGAGGAGATGCTCCCGGAACGTTCCAAGGCACAGAGGTGTGACCAGTGATGAAATGGAACTTGAGGGGAAGTCAGGTAGGGGTCGGGGGGCAGGGGGTGTGAGTGGAGGTGGAGGGTCACAGGGTGGGACTGAAAGGCCAGACTAAATTGATAGCAGATTGTGAGCCTTTGGATTTACAGTAAGTCCCCTACATACGAACCAGTTACGTTCTGAGAGCGCATTTCTAAGTCCAATTTGTTCATAAGTCCAACAAAGTTAGCCTAGGTAGCCAACTAACATAATCGTCTATATAGTACCATACTGTAATAGGTTTATAATACTTTTCACACAAATAATACATAAAAGACAAACAAACACAAAAAATAAAGAAGACATTTTTAATCTTACAGTACAGTAGCACCAGCTACGTCACCACTGCTTTTACACTTGCTTCTGGACATCCTGGGCTTGACATAAAGATACTGCACTACTGCACTCTATACAGTACAGTACAGTAAAGTCCATAAAAGCACAACCACTTGTAGAGGATGCATACATGTGACAAGGTACGCCAGACACGTGAACTAACTTACATGATTGGACAGGCAAATGCACTTTCACATCTTTGAAAGTTCGCCACTTGAAGGTTCATACGTAGGGGACTTACTGTATTCTGCAGTCTAAGGTTAACCAAGAATGGGTTCCAAGCAGGGGAGGGACCCCATTCACTCCAGTTAGGGCTGATGATGGAGCTAGGGGCCGAGGCACTGGGGAACCAGAGAAGAGGCCATTGCATTCCTGCCGTTGAAGGTAAAGGGCCTGGACCGGGCACATGACGTGGAAATGATGAGGCTGGGTCACCTTGGAGAAGTGTTTAGGGGGCAGCGGGCAGGGTTCAGGAACCAGATGGAAGTGGGAGATGAGGGTCAGGGAGGAATCAAGAATGACTCTCAGGTTTCTGGTTCATCTGAATGACGATGGTTATTCATTGAGAAAGGGGATATGAGAGAAGAAGAAGGTTTGGGGGGCACTTTTCATTTCCCCAAAGCCTCGTGATCCTAAGGCAGGTGCTATGTCCCAACGGGGCCCTTGAAAAGCGGCCAGGAAAAACCAGCAAAACTCTTTAAGAGGTGGGGAGAGCAGGGATGTGGAGAGTCACTGGTAGACTATGTGTTTCTCTTTGGCCAAAACAGAAGCATGACCCAGAGACCAAACCCTAGAAATCTGTCCATTTGGCTTCAAGAAGAAAGGGGCTTGAAATCAGTAGGGACCGAGAGGGAACATGACAGGTGCCTCTAAGGCCATGTTGGGCGCTGGACTGGGGCTCCAGGTGTGATTCATGGGTGAAGGGAGTTTATTGGAAGTTAGCTCATGAAAGCTCCGAGCTACACACAGAAATCTGTATCCTTCCTGGCTAGCAACAGAACCTATGTAACAGCTAGTGCTGGATTGAGACACAGACATCTCTCAATCACACCAAATTCATTGGGTTAAACTCCATCACCCAGAGCTGACCCTTTCCTACTGGAGGAAGTAATGAGCTAGAAATAAGTACCATCTGAAGCCGAGTCTAAGGAAACCTGTGATCACGGACGTTTCAAGCCACAGCTTCAGTTTGGGCTTTCAAACAGATGGACACTCTAGCATGAAACTACCGAGATTAAAAAGAGAACACTAGCTTAATACACATGGCTGGGGAAGTGGCCGGGGCCGTCCATGGAGCTGGGTTCCTAAATCCTGGCTCAGGACTTACTCAGCATTCATAGGAAGAAAACAGCCCCAGAGCAAAGCAACCACTTTTCTTTCCCGGTTTTCGATGTTGGCAAAGGGAAGACAAATGAGGGTTCTCTGGTTTGGGGACGGCGTGAATGAACCACACGCGTCCATAGATAAACCAGGAGCCCTCCAAACACGCTCGTTTGTTCACACAAAAGCTAGGCTGGCAGCCCTCTCACCAAGCCATGTTCACAGTGGGATCTTTAACGCATTGTGAGCATTCAATCAAACTTTTAGTGGTGAAACTCTGGGAGCAGAAAGCCAGCTAAGCCCAAATGGTCCCATGGCTTTTCCATCTTTTGTGGCTGCCTGGCTGTGCTCTTGTGGGTTTTGTTGTCAACAAACTCCTGGCTTGCCTCTGAGCGCTCCAAATTACTGAAAATGACTACAGCTTAAGACTGGCAGGATGATTGTTAAAAACAACCCTGGCATTAATCATAGCTTAAGAGCTTTTGGAAAATGATTCTAATTCAGAGGGGGTGGCTTACAAAGAGGCTGGCTGAAAGCAAAGCAGACATCAAATTCTGAAAGGCCAAAAACCTCCTTGGTACCCACACCTGGCTTCTTCCCAAAATTCAGCTGGCAAAAATGTGTGGTTGGTGGCGTAGCTTACCCCACAAGCTCACCCTGTCTGAGGCCACCTCGGGTCTTCCACGAGTCCCACAGCATCTCCCCCCCGGGTCCCACAGCATTTCTCCCCCAGCTCTGGGGCCCTTGAGATGGGAAAGAGTTCAGGGAGCGCCCACAGTTACAAGTTTACTGGCGGTCCTCGGAATAAGGAAGAGGTGGCTGGGCGCCTCGTATTCTGTCAACAGTCGGATGCCTTAGACTGGTGCTAAAATAAGCTGTGTGCATAGAGGCAGCTGCGTGGGCAAACACACGGTCAGCATTTGCAAGGAGCCAGGCAGGGCAACGAGCTAATACTTCTGCCTTTTGCCTGCCTGGAACAACAAAGGAGAATGATTTTTGCCGTCAGCGTTCTCCTTATCACGGAATCATTGCACAGTTTAGTATGATTAATGGTTTCCATTTAGGAGAAGCTGAGAATGAAAACAGTGGGGGAGTGGTAGCAACTTGGCTGGGGGTGTTTGTGGTTGCACCTTGGGCAGAAGGGTGAGGGAGATCTGGCTGGTGGTGGCCTCTGGCACGACTGGGGAGGCGCTCAGGGGCGAAGAAACACATGGCTTTTGACATGCATTTGCAGGAACAGTCTGAAAGCTGCAACTTTGTGATGCACTGCTTGCCGTTTCCTCCTTGCAGCCTTCCAAACACTTGTGTCCGAGAAGCTACTCCCTCTTGACCTGCCAAGGGGAGGGTGTTTCCTTCCCAGAGGTTCCTGACTAAGGGCTGGGTCTGGGAGGCAGCATGGTGATGGGGCTGGCTGGCTGAAACTCAGAGGAACTACCTACACCACGTCTTGACATTCCTGATGGCCACGTGGGGATGCCACACAGGGAAGGACCCCACCTTTGTGCTAGTACGGTAGCGGTGACCTTCAACATGGCCACCTCTGTCTCTGGAGCCCGGCTGGTGGACCTAGTCTCAGCTCTCAGTGGCTGGCTGTCCCGGGAGTTCTTCTTCTCCTCTCTGCAGCATCCCTTCCTTTCCACTTCTGTAGGCGCTGCTTCTGGTCAGATCTCACGGCTGCTGGAGATGAGTGGTGAGACAGAGGCCGCTGTAGCCAGACACTTGTGGGTGCTGATAGAAACCAACCGGGAAAGCACAGAGGATTCAAGAGGGCCTGATTTTTTTTGAAGCAATAGCCTCTGTTACTGAAGCCAGAGAGGGAGAGAACTGGTGATCTTGGCTGTGTCTGGCGTTACTCAAAACCCTTCTTGATGCATTGGTGTCTCTGCAAGGAAATCTATTATTTTCCATAAACTGTCGTAAGCATCTCCCGGGCTACATTTCTGGCTGTGTTAAGAATCAAGCCATCAGGAACAGCTGCGAATGTTACACACTTTCAGCAGCAGCAATGGGCTTTGGCAGGGAAGTAGGAGCAAAAAAAAACCCAAGTAGGACATTTCGGTTGACAGTAATGGCATTTTCCCTTCGTTGTCCAAACGATAAAAGATTCATGCTCCTAATTGCAACACTATAGCTGCCCCCATCACTTTATTCAGGGAGAGGAGGTTAGAGAAAACAGGCCTAGAGAGAGGGAGAGAAAGAGAGACAGAAAGAGAGAGAGAGAGAGAGAGAGAGAGATGGATAGTAATTTCGTCACTAGCTAACAGAGACTGATTAGTACAGAAGGCTCCCTTCCATAGCAATACTTTTTAATCAGGGCTGCTGTGTCTGGGCAAACAGCTTTTGTGGATTAGCTAGACCCGAGCCTGCCAGCATCCGTTGCAAGTTTAAATGATGAAATACACAACCACAGAGAAAACAAACCAAAAAGAGTAATGAAGTCACACATTTCAATATTCGGTAACCATGAAGGGATTTAAATATTCGCTTGCTATTAAAGGCTTGCAATATGCTCTTCCGACACCTGCTCTGGAAGACTGAAATGTCAATTACGGATCAATTTCCCCCTAAGTAAACACTAATAAACAGTATTAGAAGATGCAATGGTAACATTGCTGACTTTAGGATGGACTTCCTGCTGGTAACAGCAAGTTTAAGCCTGGTGGTTAATTAACCTGAGAAGACAGCACTTACGGAAGGTTTAAGGTGATCATGTCTGAAATGTGATTGTGAGCCGTGCACGTCTGGAGGGCAGCCGGAGTCCTGCGTCGGTTTGACCCTCAGTGGTAGTCTTCATTTTCCCCGGAATCACCACCCACAGCTCAACACCTCCAAGGATTAGGAGGGAGTAAAGTGGGAGTTGAGGGTGGGTGTGCGTGTGTGTGTGAAGAGAAAAAACAGTAGACTTTAAGTCCCGTTCTTTGCTAGAATTAATTCTGTATTTAAATATGGAAGATCCGAGTTGCATTTCCTGCACTGACCACCAGGGGCAGTAGACATGTTATGTTCGCTTTGGGAGGAAAAAATTAAAAACACAAAAAACAAACCAGATAACATCTCCTGTGTACAGAAGAGCCTGGAAGCTGAGGATTAGAAGACTTGAAAACAGAAGATTCTGGCTTTCAAGTCTCAGTTTTGGGGTGCTGACATTATCCTTGTGCCTAACACCCTCTTGCTGGCATGTGTAACGATGTGGTGTGGGGATGACATGTGGCTCTCATGGAGGCGCACTTCACAATTTTGAGATGAACACAAGGCAAGGAATATGGTTTGAATGTTTGCAACATGTCATACCTCATTCTGAAGGCCCCTCACAATGTATGTGGGCAATGGTGAGGCTTTGCTTAGCCATTAGCAAAAATGTCATTCTCTGTAGGGAAGAACGATATTCTGTCCCAGCGGGTCCTTGAGAACGATGGGACTAATAGCAATAAACTCAGGGCTGGCTGGCTAACTTGTTCAAGGCCAACCCGAAGGCTACCTATATTGAGGATGGACTTCTAAATGTCAGGGTTGAAATACAGAATTGGTGACCTGTTCAGACTAAGTATAAAGTGAAATTTGGGCAACCAGATGCTTGGGCTGTCTCCCTGTAATGATCTACTACTTGCTACGTGCCTACTATGGGCCTACGACTGACTTCAGTGTATTGCCCACAGAGTCTTTTGGATGACGGCCAAGAGTCCCCTCCGCTTCTCCTGCACAGTGTGTCAGGACATCCAAGTACTTCATTCGGGAAATATTTCCAAACCATACATGTGCAGCTGTGGATACAAATTTCACTCTGAAGGAATTTGGCAGCCAGCTCTTCATGACTAAGGGCCATGGACTTGGCATCCTGGCAAAAAGGTGTGAGTATAAAAAGGGTCTTGGGCATAATTTTATAATGAAACAAAATGCCTTCACTTAAGCAGGGTCCTTCCACCTGTAGCATGGTGACTGCCTGGTTGCTTTAAAGCTCTGGATGACAGAATCAAAGGAACATTTCTCTGTGGACTAAGCCCACAGCAGTACAAGGATTATGTTGCCAGTAGACGGAGGACAGTGAAAGATTGCGCCAATTACCATCCACATAGCACCTCGGGGTTCCAGTTGATGTATTTGGAGAAGGCAAGCAGGCCAAAGCATTCATGAAAACTCTCTGGAGGAAATGAGGGCCATTTGCACTCGCACACCGAAGGAAGGACTGGGCAACTTATCAAGCTCCTGCTGACGGGGACTGCTTCTGGAAGCTTCCCCTTGCATACCCTGGGGGACCCAAGTGGCAAAAGTGCAGCAAGACGCCACCTCACATCTGCCTCCGTTCACTGAACACCCTGGGTCCCCCTTGTCTGCAGGTCGCAGCTGTATCTGGAGCATCACGCTACAGACAAGGGGAGAGGGCTGGGGACACTAAACATACCACGTGCCACGTGGCCTGGAATAACTACCCTTGTGAGTGGTGAGGACAAAGGGGTCCTTAAACACGCTAAGGCAAGCTCCACAAGGGCACGAGGTGTCCACAGGAACCCAGATGGCTCCCTTCACTTGAGTCGTGACCACTTCTTGGTAGCCTTGGGTAACCTCTGTCTCTTTAACCACCATTCGCCTCTAGCCTGTGTTATGATTCACATGTAACATGTTTACTCTGCATCTGGCATATTACTGACTCAGCACTTACTGCCAATCTCACTTCCCTCTCCTAACACGGTGACCCCTCCCTTACAGAGCAGGAGACCAAGGCCGGGCAGGTTGGGGAACCCGCCCGAGGTTTCACAGCTAACAAGCGGTGGAGTGGAGACCGGAAGCCAGGCTGTCTCTTAGCACGTACTCTTGATCTCTAGCCTCTATCACCTATAGGTCTTTTTACAGAGCTATGATGAATCAGGGCTCCCCACTGCTCCCTGCCCGGGGGCAGAGGCTGGGCGAGGCCCCTGGAATCTTGACTCCTGTCTGGACTTTGAGAACAGCTGGAAGATTGATCCCACGCTCCACACCTCTCCTGACTTTGCTTTTTTCTTCCCATGCGAATCAGCGGGCTGGCTGGGCTGACTGCCGTCTATACCTCCGACTCACTCCGCTCTCCACTAGCCATCCTTTGAGGTCTAGCTGGAATCCCAGCTCCTCCAGGAAGCTGTCTTGACTCTCCAGGCTTCACTGATTTCCGTTCTCCAAGAAATTTCCACGGCACTCTCTGGGCCCCTTAACCATATTTGGGGTGCCCCCCACAGCTGGGGACCATTTCATGTGTTTATGTGGGTATAACCGATGCCCTGGTTGGTCTCCAGAGATGATCTTACACTTCCCTGTGTTTCTCGCGATGCTGAACGTACAGCAGGCGCCCAGTCACTGCACGTCCAATTAGCAGATTTTTACAGAGACAGGCGAGAGACCAGGCCAGGATGGAAGGGCTGAAATGAAGTACGCAGCCTTTGGTTTTTCTGGAGCTTACCTTTTCTCCCACCGCTGAACCTTCCCCACCACCTGCCCGAGAGAGAAAAGGGGAACTCAGCCACAGCTGGGTGAACGGTGGGAAAGGGCCATTCGGGGCGGCTCACGTGTGATCTGAGCATTTGAAAGATCAGTCACCATGAAGTGCAGTCATTGCTCGCCTCGGCCTGCAAGGCAAGGGGGACGGTGACAGACTGAATCCTGCTGTACACCCGGCCTGGAAGCCCCAGCAGCCTAAACAGTAAGTGAGAACAATCTTCCGTTGGCGGCCAGGCTCATCCTCTGCAGATCACGTCTTTTTGTTAAAGGAGAGAGAACTTGAAATGAAGAAGGATGAATTGTGAAGACACGAAATCCCAAAGGGAGAGACAAGTGGAGCAGGCAACACAGGGGAGTGGGTGTGGGGTGCTGGGTGGAAACAGGGGAGTGAGGGCGGGAGACGCATCCACGGGAGGGGCCGTCCTGGGCCGGCCCGCACTGCAGCCTGCGCACCTGCACAGATGGCTGAGTCCGCGATGCCAGAGCACCTGGCCCACCTGTCTGCTGAGAGGGGAGGAGAGATCAAGGACAGGAAGGATGAGCAGAGGAGGAGAGAAGGCGGTCCCGAGAAGCCCAGCCGGCAGCACCTCCTAGCATCTACTGCCCCTGCTCCTGGCCCTGCGCGAGGTGCTAAGGAGGAAGCCGGACCGGGGGCCCATCTTCTCCCAGGCCGAGACGTCCGTAAGAAGTCCATGATGAGAAAAAAGGATCACTTTGTAACATTAATTTTTTTATTAAGAAGACAGATATTTTATAGTACTTCTTTTTTTTTCTTTTTTTTTTGTAAAAATGGTATACATGAACCAATACAAAATGGGAATGGAACATATGGATATGGAGTTTCATACACCGTAACATCGTTCATGTACACCTCAAAACCAGAACTGCCTAAAGGGAAAAGTCAGACGTTGGTGTGACTAAAGAACAAGCTTATTTGGCATCAATTATACATCCTTCATTATTTTATATTCCTTTAAAAAACACAAAAAACAAGTTTGTTCTTTCTTCACTCTAAAAAAAGTGATCAACCTGTACAAAGTAATACTCAACAATACATTTCAAACAGTGCACTGTATACTTAAGAAAAAAATACATAAACCAATATACAACTAAAATCCATAATTTCCTGTTTTTGCTTTGTTTTATTATTATTATTATCTTTTTCCAATGCATGGGGCCTACACTTCGCAATCTACCTGAGACGGAAAACACCAATCAAAACACATGAACCTGAGACATGTCAACATTGTAAGCCATAGAGTCACATCAGGAGCACTGCACTACTGTACACTTTTCAAAACGGAAAGATGGGAGGTCCCCAAAATGAGATGCCAATTCAGTGAGCAATGGTAGGGTTTTGTGGGGGGATTTTGTTTTTTTTTTGTTTGTTTTTTTGTTTTCCTAAAAAGAACAACTGAGAAAAGCCTTTCAATGACATGCTAAATGGTTCTCACCCTTCGATACGATTACACTATGGTCGGAATGGGTGCTAAGGGCTCGGAATAGAGCTGCACATTATAAAATTCACTGAAAAAGGGATGTTTGTTGTGGCTTTTTGTCTTGGTTAAGTGCCTAGGGATAGGAGAGGGGAAAACAAAATGCTGCTCAATATGGATTTTCTTTTACATACCAGTCCGTTCCCAAAAGGCCCCCATGTTGCAATGGTTCTATCAAAGGTTAAAATAAAGACAAGAAAAATAAACACGCTTTCAAACAACAAAGAGTTGACACTTTTTTTCCCCTTAAATAAATCAGCGTAAGTTTTCCACATAATGTAACAATAGTAAAAATGCATCTTGCAAAATCCAAAATTACTCACTGAAAATGTTATATAATATATATTTATATATATATATAGATCTATCTGTTTTTTGATGCCATCTTTCCATAGGGACTGTATTCTGGAGTCTGGAGCCTTACCAAAACATACGGTAAGAGTTTAGTTTTCATCCTTTGGGACTACTTCTAGATTTCCTAGACATTTCAGTGAAAATCCCCACATTTCTTTAAAAAAAGGTAAATGGTAACTTGACTCCTCTACCTCTTCCCAAGGCTCCCCATCCAAGATATGTTCAAGGTAACTTATTTTAGTAGCTATGCACTATGGCTGCCATCATGCGAGGATCAGTAATTTTTTGGCAGACGGTTCTTAAGGCTGAGGAAAGAGGCCAAGGCTAGTGTATGAAAGGTAAAAAGATAAAAACACTCACATTTGAGTTTTGATTAAGTAACTGAAAAATCCCTACATGCTGTTTTTCCACCTCTGCTCTGACCTTTCGAGAACTGAGATGGACAGCAGACCAGTCTGAGAACAATACTGGCCCTTCTTTTGTATCTCCTGCCTTTGTCAAGCCAAATCTGAAGGAATGAAAGTTTCACACGGATTCGAGTTGGAAATCCCAGCATGACAAATATCTGTAATATACAGTACATGCAGGCCACATCCTACTGCCTTCCTAACTAAGCACAAAGCAAAAAACAAAACGAAACAAAAATAAAACAAAATAAACCCTGTCCCATTCACTCATTCGCACACGAGACGGACTTGCTTTTTCCTACAAATTAGTGAGAAGTAAGGCCGATTGGGAAAGGTGGATGGAATCATTTGGAACAGAAATAACCAGAGCAGGACTATCTTTCCCCCCTCCCTACTTCCCTTTCTGTGGCAACTCAAATTTGTCCACTTATATAAATGGAACAGACCTCACCTGTCACGTCTGTTTAGGGCACTGAAAAAGGAGGAGCCCTTTCCGCCCCAAACTTTTCTGGACAGCGTGGGGTATCTATACTGAGCCGTCTACAGATACAGAATTAAAGACAGATTCAATCTCATTGTGACACACCTCACTTGCAGATAACCCTGTACAGTAATGTAGTTCCACAGCAAACAGAACAGTTTCTGAATCACAGTCTAAGTTTTCTAGTCTTCACTGCTCTAAGTATTTGAAACATGGGCAGCAGCAAAGAGTTCTCATTGTTTGTTCACCCAAATCTTTACGACAACAGAGAAGAAATGCATTATGGATACACTAAATTCTGAACTATGAAATCTAAACTGTGCTGGTTCTCCTTTTATGAAACTGAATTTTGAACAGAAAGCAGTTACTTCAAAAAATAAACAAAGGAAAGGAAAAACAATAAGAAAATAAGGGCGGGGGGGAAGATTCTAAGGAATCCCAGCAGGCAAATTCCAAAATGGGAGATTTTGGAAAAAAAAAAAAATCCAAAGTTTTTTGGGAAAAATAAATGCGCACAAAGGAGGGAGGAGAGAAAAAAAAAAAAAAAAAAGGAACACAACCAAGAAACGAAAAACAAGGCACAGAATTTTCTGCAATCTATCCAAACTAAATCCAAGTATCCAAGTTTGACTTGGTAGGAAGAAATAAAAATTGAAAAAACAAACAAACAAAAAAAGAGGTGTCAAACAGCAGAGTGTAATTTTCAAAGAACATTTCTTTCTTTCTTTCTTCTTCTTTTTTTTTTTACACAGCAAATCCCAAGCCTTCCCAGTCTCACACCTTTCCACCCATTCGTAAAAAACCACACGAATTTCTCGCAAATTCCAATATCACTGTCTCTTTATCATCTAAATAGGGCCAGTTGGACACCTCATTGAAACAAAAAGGCTGATCTAGATGAAGTACTCTTTCTTTTCTTCGGAGTTGTTCTGTCCTCCTTCTGCATTGATTATAGCTGTGTCTGCGTCTGCTGCGTCATCGGCTCCTTTGGCTTCATGAGTGAAGTATGTACCTGAAAGATGAAGGGGTAAAGCACCGTGACTGTCTGATGGCCTCTGTGTAAAGTGGTACAGAGATGGCAACCTGCTTTATGGCCATCATCAGCCGAAGTGGTGTGCAGGCAGCAGAGGGGAAAAAACAATTGGAAGAAGAGAGCGAGGTGGGTGAGACAAATGGGGATCCGGGGGTTCCAAAGGCACCACTCCAACTGAACCGCTGCGATATAATTCAGCAAATGAGACATTAGAGCCGTGATTATGACCAGAGGATGTCAGCAGAAGAAGACGTGAGTGGGAGCTAAAAATGCAGAAAGCTGGAGAGCTGCTGACAGTAAACGCCCAGGACCAATGGCCAGATATGTACACGGACATGGTTAAAGACCAAAGCAAGGAAGAGCAATTAGCCAATAAATGAATTAGGGCCCTGCTGACGTTCTATTGTCATCTCACATCATTTATCTGAACCCTCGTCTCCTGTCTTCAGGAAGCACTGTTGCCTGTCCGTAAGTGAAAATGTGCTTCAACTTGCACAAGGAGGTTTGGTTTTCTTCCGCCTTCCATCACAGAGTGGGGTTCCAGATCAAGAAATAATCTGATATTGTAACAGCTGGAATCAAGGCGTGGGATCTGCCTCAAGGAACAAGTGATTCTCGCTCCTGATGTCACTCTAGCCCGGACCCAGATTCATGGATTTGCTAATTGGCATAGCCACTTTATAATGACAATAGACAGAACGTTAACGGAGTTGGTGACACTCTTTATCAGCAAGTCCCAATGGTTTACACGGAGAAAGACAAGGGTTGCACCTCAGTATGAAATACAGGTAGAGCTTCCACTGCCCGTCATAATCAAATCACCCTCCTCCCATTAGCTATTGTATTCTCCAAGATTCTTAAGTAAGAAAGGCCGATCTATTTGTTGTATTTTCAAGTTTTCAAAGTGACAAGTCTGAGAAGGCAGGCGGTCAGATGGTTCCCCCACGTCCCTTTCCACTATAGAGTATGCCCTCTTCCCTGGGTCCCCTCAGCTTCTGTGCAGACTTTGGCCCTGCTCTCTGGCCAAACAGACTGCCTCCTGGGCGTGGGCGGAGGGTATACAGAGTGCTGGGCCTGTGCAGCACTCATTGAAGGACCCCCAGTACTGAGGGGCCCCAAACCGTTTTACGCTCGAGATGGGCACTTCGGATTCTAAAGGTGATTGTCAAACACCTTGGACCTCTGTTGCTGTGCTCAGGGGACCCTCCCCAAGCCCGAGTTCTACAATCAAGCAGACTGCCAGTGCCTGGAGTTTATACTATAGGAAAGGCTCGGGAGCCCACTGCACAGCACTTGAGAAAAATACCCAAGAATGACAAGGGCCGACAAACAAAGGGAAGGATAAATTATGGAGGGGAGAGAAGAGGCTCAGAGCAGCATGGGGCAGAGAGGAGGAGCCTTCCCGAAGATGATTGCCCATCCAGACGGCACAGCTGATAAGTGACATGATTAATGGCAATTTAAATCAATTGCGCTCATAATTTTAAAAATACATATTTATGTGGCTTTTAAGGCACATCAAACCAAGAAAGTATCCTAGCTGCTGTGACCAGCTTACCCAGAGCTGGGGGTCGGAGAGCAGGGCTAGTCTACCTGCATCCCGCAAAGCAGAAGGTTATGCAGCTGCCTTTTCCCTGTTTATCATTTAGGGGTTTGATAAACCACACCTCACACACCAGCCCCTCCTAATTTTTACTCTATCCCCAGTAATGAACTGTAGAATAACACACCTATAAAGCTGTTCATTTAGAGAAAAACCCAAATCAAGGAGTGCTGCTCATCACCTCTCAGAGTCCTAATCAGCCGCTGCTAAGATTTCTGTTTTTTTCTCTCCCAGTTTCAGGAATCAAAGAGGCTGTGTGGCCACAGAAACCAAACTGCCTATCAAGGACAACCTCGCCAAGTCCCCCAAAGGCAGGCGCCGTGGTGATACGAGGCCTCCTGGCTGCCCAAGCGCCTGGCTTACCTTTATGTCTGGCAAAATAGCGCCCCAGGATGATGAGCAAACACAGCATGGCAAACACCACCACGGCCACGACGCCGCCAATCACGGCGTGATCCACTGCCCTGATCGTGCCTTCTTCACCTGCTCGAGAATCTGTTGAAATCAGAAGAGGAATAGGGATGTAGAGGGTATTGTGAGACACCAGTAGCCCTGGCGACACTGCCTCCAGGGTCAGAGGTCACCTTCTTTCTTAATGGAAGAGTCAGAGAGAACAGTCAAGATGGATCAAGTTCCACCGAGGGGACCTGCTCAGCGCTGCATCGATCTGTGCTCCCCTCGAGGCATTTCATTCTAAGCGGCATCGGATGCTAACGCATGTAAACAAGCTTAGGGAGCAGGGAGAGAAGAAATAGAGTCTGTCCAGTCCTGACCTGGTCTTGGCATTCCCTCTCCCTGTAACCAGCTGCAGGTCCTATTCAGGAGGCCGACCTAACTATTTAAGGGCGCTCACAATGGCACCTTCAGGCCGTAACGGGAGCTGTGGAGGGCTGGCTGGAGCATCTTTCTAGAGATGCCCAGGGACTTATTCCCTGCCAGGCATTTGCATGGGAAAAGTAAGGAGCTCAAAAGCCCCAGCTGCCTAGAGATAAAACAAGGATTAGGGAACTAGAGGCAAGTGACATACCTGCTACATTTGGGATGTATGAGGGAGTAAGCCTCAGTCTAAAAACCTATTTCAAAAAAGACAGCAAGGAATAATTGTCCATTGCCACAGATGGCTTTTCTTTTATTTATTTAACACTTCACGATGCAATTAATTCTCCTTTATAAGCATCACTCCCTCGGGATGTCTTCTTTCGACTGGGGAATGACATGTTTGGCTGGGGGACAACTCCAAAGTGAACCCCGAATGAGCTATGGCCATGCAGAATGGATGTATGGCAGTGTGAACAATTTTAATTTAGGAATGTGTCTACCTCACCCCTTGCTGAAATCCTAATGGCACCCGAGATTTATAATGTAGTAAAAAACAATTATTCTCCCGTTGATTAATACATTAACATTTTGGAGTGGAAGCTAAACCATTGTCTTTTTTTTTTTTATTGAGTCAAGTATGACACCTCCATTAAAATGATTTACTAGCTGCACCTTACAATTTAAGCACAGCAGCAACAGAAACGGTAAAAAACTTTTAACTTTACATGATTTGTGAAGTCATATGTGAAGGATTTACCATTTAAATCTTTCAGTACAGGAAGCCCACGGCCTATAAATCTGTCCCCGTAGCAGTTGCTGGACGCCTGAGAGAAATGCATTTCACCAGGAAGACGGAGAGTGCAAATTCGAGTCAATTTTTAAGAAAGATTTATCTCTGTCTCTCTCCAAAGAACAGAGCAAATCTCTGAAGCCTCCACCTCTAATAATATTTGAAGTTTATCGATCAAGTGTACAGATCCGTGACAGCTAAAGGTAATGGTGCTCTTTTGAGCCGAAACCTGATACAACGCTCTCAGCAGGAGGGCACGATTTACACTTTCTATCGATATTTCCAATTCTACTCTGAGATTAAGTACTGAAGGATGTGGGGAAATAACTCGTGACTGAGGGTTCCATGAAAAGTGCTTTAATTAAAAGTTTAAATTAAAAAATGAAGTATTTAAAGTATTTCATTAAGTTACCTTTGAAAGGACGACAAAAAAAAAAAAAAAAATCCCCAATCCAAACCCAAACAGAAGTGCCAAATCAGAGGCAGCAGCGGGTCGCCCGGGACAACAGGGTGAAGGGAGTTTAATTGGAGAATGGAGATGGGTTGGAGGCGGAGTGCACTGCAGCCAATTAGCCCACTCCGTGATGTGTGGGCCCCTCCAGCCACATGTCTAACAAGCTCCGCTTGAAATGTGGCAGAGTGGAATCTCCCTCCGCAGCCCAACGTGCTGCCTACTGCAGAGGCAACAGGCTCTGTGTCTTGAAAGTCATTTCAACGAGGCAGAACTCTGCTACGGAAACTTTTTTTTTTTTCTTTTAAGACCACAGAGCTTGTTGAAGGGGAGCGTGCCCTGGAGGGCGCCCCTGGACACGGGGTATCTGCTGGAGGACGGTGCTTTACATGCTGCAGACTCTCACCCCAACTGCACACGTTCAGAATTGCTCAGTGGGAGACCAAAGTCATGGAAAAGCCAGAAAGTTGTGCTTTCCTTAGGGAGCTGTCAAAATAGGGGACCTTGTGGGAATGAGAATTAGCTCATCTCCAATGGCCATGAGCTTCAGACCTATTGAGAGATAAGGCTCTTTCAGCTAAGGCTCTTTCAACTAACTCCCTGTGTCTTAGAATTGGGTGATGCCAGCTCCTGAGCAGCGGGGAAAGTTAGGTACGAGAGGCGAGAGGTGAAGAGAGGTCCCGTCTCAGGCAGATGGAGGGGAGGGAAGCTGCCCCAGCACAGGCTTAACCCACCGGGGGAAGCACTCCCCTGTCCTCTGTTACAGGACTGACTTCTCCATGCCTAGGCACAGGAACATTCTAGAAGCCTAGGAAAAGAGAGCCAGAGAGAGAACAGGGGCGAGGGAGGGAGAGAGGGAGGAGAGATGAGGAAGGAGGGGGAAGCTCTGTGATAAAGAAGAACCAACCAACCAACCTCACAGGATACGTATCTGTGGGATTAATTTTTCCAGCCAAAACCATTCTTTTGACCTTTGCTCCCCATGAACCTCAGAGCTGAAGAGGCTCAGTGCGGCTCTTTCCTCCCTGCCCTGTGCCCACATTAAATACCTGGGTTCTAGTTATCTTCCCTACCCTCAAGGACATACATATTTTACAGATACTTATTTATAGGGGTAATCTCTCCTGCTATCTTCTGATACTCACTTCGATCAGAAAGTTTACTACCACCAGTTCATCCCCGAGACATCTTCCCTGCCTTCAGTCACTGCAGACGGACCCAGAAGGTAAGTGATGCTGAATTTACAGGGCACAGTGTGGGCTGCAGCTCTGCCCCGCCTCTTCCCACCCCTGGCCCGCCCCGGGGTTTACTGCAGCAGGCACTGATGCAGTCCTGGCCATCCTCCAGCGCCTGGCATGGCCTGGCGTCCGCTATGAAGAGTGGCGCTGTTTCCAGACTCGCCTCACTCCTTTTTGTGTGTCCACGTGTGGGTTGGGCGGGGAGTTTTTACAGTGCCGTTGATTGGTCCAAGGTGGTGAGGGGTATAGTTGGAGGCTGGTTACCTACCCCTAGATGCTGTGGACTGGTGCCTGGCTCACTGCACAAAGCAGTAACACAAGATTCTACACAGAGAGGCGCCGGGCTAAGGGAGTAGGATGCAAACTGGAACCCAGGGTAGTATCAGCCACCAACAGGAGCACGGCTCTGACAAAGTCCATCGGCTCTGTGGCCTTTCCTGTTCTGTTCACAGAGCAAAAGCTCTGGCCAGTTCCGTGAGCGATTACCTCGAAGACAAAACCCTGGGAAAGTCTATGACTTTCACCATCATCCACAGATCCCTCTCCTCTTGGGGTGCAGACCCTTTCCCTCAGGTCCCATGAACGTGACGGGGGACATCCTCTCCAGATTTCGGGCTACTTTTCTGAATCAGGCAGAGAAGGAAACCTACAGATTCTACAGCTGTCCTCAGCTTCTACACTGAAAACTAAACACTAGCAACATGCCCGATCCTCAGGCACGTGGACAGCTCTTTGGTTCAGAGGGAGTGTTTTCCTGTCTCTAAGAGACATGACTGCTCCTCTCAGTAACGGGTGTAACAGTGTTCGTCCTGCTGGGAGTTAGCTTTTCCCCGTCACCGCAAAGAGGAAAGCCACATTTTGACTTGGTATACATTTATGGCACAAAGGTTATTCCAGCCTCGAAGAACCAAGCAAGTTTGGGTGACACATTCCGACTGGACTGTGGAATGCCATCCCGGATCACTCCACACGGGATTTCAAGTAACTGAGGCGTTGTCCTTCCATGAGCCTGATTTTCAGGGGCACTTTGTAGATGCTGGGAAGTGTCAACTCAGAGTTGGGGCCCAATCCTTCCTGCCTGCACTGTCCTGTGCTGCAGCCCCGTCTACGGCTCTAGGTGTAACACGAGACTCTTTAAGGACAGCTCAGTCATGAACTGTTTAGTATTCGTGAGTTAGCTCTTCTTTGGGCAAAAAGCTGGAACAACGTGGCTCCAGGTGAGGGTTCACAGAGCTGCCTGCAGAATGCTAAGTTGGCTACTACTGCTTGGGTCACAGCTTCAACCACATGGGGTTCCCATTAGCATCTTAGAAACCGCCAGGGCAAAAAAATTCAAAGACTCTCCCAAGAGTGATGCCCCAATCTGCTCAGTTTTCTTTACTTTGGGCCAGGTGGCCTGGCTTGATCCTTTCCTCGTGGGCAATATGCAAGGGGGAGTTCTAGAGACGCTCGTTCCTTAGGGTCTGACAAGAAAAGTGACGGCTACTGGAACTTCAGCCTCCTTCCCCTCCCTGCAGGGGCTTCCTTTTCTCTACTTGTTCTTACTCCTCAAATGACTGAGTGCAGGGGCTCCGGCAGTCACGCTGCCTAACAGATCCCGGTTGCTATGGCTACTTTACCACCTGGCACGGGATGCCTGACATAAACTGCCATGTGAATGCCTTAATCATGGATCTGCGAAAAGCCTGGGAGGCTCTGTTGCCCGAGGCAGAGATCCGTGGATAGCTAGGGAATGGCCAGGATGTCCTAGACAAGCTCCTGGCAGACAGCGACGTGGGCAGAGGGGCTGCTGAGCAGACTGCCTGCTGCAGCTGCAGCCGGCCTACCTTCAGCCCAGGCGGACACTCAGATTGCCACCTCGGAGGAGCTGAAGTGTGATACAGTAATACGGTTCAAGCACATGGCGGAGGGCGGGAGGACCACCCTGCCCTGGCTTTCCTTCACCTTTCAACCCACCCTTGGCCTGGGCTAGAAAGCACGCTTAAAAACTTGTGAAGAGCTAGACACTCCCCTTAAATGCACATACTATTTTTAAACAAAGGTTATAAACTACCTGAGGTCTCATCTTCAAAATTAATACCTAAAACATAGGGGAGGTTCTAAGGAGATGGGTCTTCCTACCTCTATTTATTGGACAATTCATATGCTCAACCTTCTGTAATTTCTCTATCGATGAATAGCTGGGAAAAAAGTGAAGCTGTTGACTTTTCACAGCAGTTCTGTCACTTGCTTTAGTTCTAGTCTTTTTCCTGGGCTGCGGTCTGGCTAGACAAGTCAGTTTAGTTAGAAACTTCGAGAAGCGGTGTTGATGGTGGAATCGCTGCCCCCTGCTTCCTAGGGCTGTAGGGATTAGTCTATTGCATAGGAAGCTTAATGACTATGATGTCATTTGTTACTTCTTACTAGAAAGAAAGAAAAAGCCTGACAGTGGATTTTCCACATCTGAGACAAAACCAAAATCTGACCTCAAAGACAAAACAAAACCAAGCCGCAAACCTGGCACCATCTGCAAACCGCAGCTTCTCATTCTCATCACCTATTGCGGCTCCCGCCATGGCAACAAAAGTAAGTGTGCATTTTAAAAAGCACAACTTTATTACTGAAGGGGAACAAACTGAATGGCATGCGCTGACAAAATGCCACATTATTTGCTAATCCTAATATGTTATTCTTCTTTAAGATTTGCTTTTCTCAGCAGCAATTCAATTATAGATGCTACAAATCCTTCTGACATTTAATTCCCTCTTGTCAGAGAGTAGTAAATGTATACAGTACATGCACAGCTTTCCCATTAAGATGTTAATATATATTGGAGCACACTAGCCTCCGTGCAGCATAACATTTCTTTTCTGTCTTCTGAGAAAGTGGAAGGGAAGGAATAAATGTAAGGCAAGAAAAATCATGAAGGTTCTCACACAGCATCCCAGGCATCTAGGACTACCCCTTGGCTGCATCTCATTCTAGCAACGTCACTGCAGCTACGCTACTGTTTCAAAGGAACTATGTTAAGCTACTTAAAGGAAAACTGCAGTCATCATCATCATCATCATCCTGCCACCCAGAGCTCCGCAGGTATTCACTGAGATCAGAAGTACCGCACACGGGCTCTTAGGCGGTTACTGCCTATGTTATCCTCCAGAAACAGGCCCGAACAGGAGATAAAGGGAGAGTTAGGACCTCACATCCTGTATGGCCCGCTGGAAAGTGCGCTGGACTTGCCCACAGATCTGGCCTAGAAGCTGGGCTTCACTGCTCTTCTGTGAGACTTCAGGCAGGTCAATCAGCTACTCTGAGCCATGGAACACCATCATACAATTCACAGGGGTGTTTTGAGAGGCCAGTGTGTCACTGAATATGAAGGGGCCTCTCTGGGCCAGGGCTTGGCATATCATAGGCCCTCAAGAAGTGTTTGCCAAATTGAAATCTGCTGTAATAAAGCCTACAGAGGGCTTTATTCCAGGCAAATACTTACTAGCTCTTTGGGGTAAGGGTCGTACTGCACACTCAGCATTTTTCTCAGAGGGTAAGATGCCCCATAGACACTAGCTGAGTTGAAGTCACCAAACCCCTTCTTTTCATTTACGTAGAATGGCACACAGTGTGACTGGTGGTCCTGGGTGGTGGTCAAGGCTGTGAGCCTGGCAGTCCTGTGAGCCGCCCAGTCCAAGTTATCACTCAGGTGTACCATTTAAGTATCAGGATGTTAAGCTCTTGCTGTCAGCTAAACATGAGAACAAGATTTTTTTTTAATGTTGATTTTTCTCCCTTCTCAAGTAACTTGATTTTGTTAATGTAACCAACAGTGGAAATGACTCGATGCAAATCCTCCCAAAGACATTAATCATCACCAAAGAGACCACAAGGCACACTCCCGAGTCCTCCCTATTCATCTAACAATAAGGACTTAGAAGTGTGATTGCCTTTTCCATTTTAAGCAACAGGAAGGCACTGAGGATGAGACTGGAGTTTTCCTTAAAGGAGTATACATCTGATAAAGAGAACAGGTTGTAAAAGTATTTCTAAACATACATTTCCCACTAGAATCTCTCTCTGGAGAAAGATGCTTCAGTGGACCTCAGGCATTTGGGGGTGTGAGGATGGATTAATGAATATGGTGAAGTCACCCCAAAGCAGTGTCCAACCTGTAGAACTGGAATTCATATTTCGTGTTGTAGCCTGCCAACTCTTTAATTTGGAGGAAAATTTCCTATTTGATGGTCTCCTTCCTCCCCATGGGGGAAACAGCAGCATGTTGGATTATGGGAAGATCAGCAATACCATGAAATTCAAACTTACATCATGGTGGCAAAGTCATGGCCAAGCTGGCACGGACCCAATAGGATTTGTCAGTCCACTGCCTTGTACTAAAAGGAATTTTAAAATAAGGTAATCTACATGTTTTAACCTTCTGCAACTCAACACTTTCCCATGGCATTTAGGACCGTCTCAGTGGGAAATCCATCCCATAATTTAGGAGGTCAATGGGACAATGGCACTGAAAACATCTGAGCACAGTTTAAGGTCCCCTTTGAATGGGAAAGAGCGTGATTCAACGCTGGAAGAGATCTTTCCCAGTCATCAGCACGTGGCTCTATACCTGATGGGCTCTGGAGAGCTCAACATTCTCTGCTTCATTCCCTGGATGCACAGACTGAATCGAAAAGGGTCCAAGAGGGAAAGAGTTCCCAAGAAGATACCAGGGCAAAGGAAGTGTGGATCTCACAGAGGAAGGATAACCACTTTAAACCTAAGTCTCGGGCTTCCCTGGTGGCGCAGTGGTTGAGAGTACGCCTGCCGATGCAGGGGACGCGGGTTCGTGCCCCGGTCCGGGAAGATCCCACATGCCGTGGAGCGGCTGGGCCCATGAGCCATGGCAACCTAAGTCTCTGTTTCCTGAAGAACCGGGAAGACCCATATGTTTAAATTCTGATTCTGTCTCTTGAGTAAATTATTTTAACCTCTGGAGCCCCAGTTCCCTCATTTGTAAACAACCCCTTCCGTAACAGTCTCCCAGGATTTTCATGACGATCCTCCCATGGCTGGCTCATGCTCATCTCTTGGTCTTCCTGTCCCAGTGGCCTCCCCTGGTGAGCATTTCTAGGCTACCCTCCACCTCTTCCCAGCCCCAGTCACTCACTTTCACTTTACCCAGGTTTATTCTTTCCCACAGCATTAGTCTGACATTATCTTGTGTTTTGAGCTTGTCTCCCTGACTAGAATGTAACTGTATGAGGGCAGGATCCTGGCACGTGAAATCCAGGGCAGCTCCAGCCCCTGGTTGGTCTTGTTCACTGCTGCATCCCTGGTGCCCAGGCCTGAGCACAGCACACAGGAGGAGCTCAAACAATCGTTGAATGAATGCGGATCAAATGAGATCATATGTGTGCATAAGCTTCCTGAGCGGTCAAATACTATACAAATACAAGCTAAATGAGACCTCACCTGCGATTTAGGGGCCAGATCTTGAATTCGTCTACATAGTCCAGCTGGTTTTTGATGTTTTTCTTTATCATCATCAATATTACTACTAGCCTAACAAAAAAATGCAATTGCCTGTTTGCCAAGTCTGGGCCATACTTTATGTGGGAGCCAGTAAGGAAAGAGTCCCCCCAAATGCTATGTCTATTGACAGTTTCTTACACACATTTCAAGCCAGTTCAGCCGGACTTTGCGGACACTCACAACAGCCAGATGGTCTTATATCCCACCCCAGAACTGATAATCTGGATCTGAAGGCCTTTAAGTGCTTCCATGAACTACATCTAGACCATATTTTGAGCCCGTTTCCTCTGTAATCCACTTAAGGGACTACAGCCGGCTCACCTAGATTCTTCCTTAACACCTGGCATGGATTATCAAAGCCACTTAGAATCTGCCTTCCATCCGTACTTTTCTATGGACTGTGAGGGAGATGTTGATTCTTCCAGATCACTTTCTTGTATGTAGGGCCAGAGTTGAAAACGTGTCTCTCTCCGGGAAGCACGAGAGCTCTGAAATTTCTTGTTGGTGCCTTTGCTTCCAAAGCAGAAGCCTGACGGATTGCTCTGATTGTGCCGGAGGGCCATTCCCTGGCACGCGGCATATTTACCACCACACTCCACTACACAGTCCCCGAAGGACCTTCCATTGCTGAAGGGAGGGAGGCAGTTGGAGGCATTTCTTTAAAAGTTTTAAAATAAAATAGAAGGATAAATAGGCTTGAAGCTATTCTATTCCACATGGGTGGCAATAACCACCAGCTGTCACCGGGAAATAGCAGATGTAATTGATAAAGCAACGCAAAACTCCTGTGGATCCGTCATCGATAAAGTTAACACCCAAAAAGTCAATGAAAGGGTTCAAGGTAGAACTGGAGAAGCTCCCCAGGTCCTCCAATAATTAAATCACTGAACTACACACAAGCATAATTTTTTAATGCAGATTAAAGAGGAGGATCAGCTGGGCCACTTGCTTTGCCGGGTGAGGCTGGGGCACCATATGGTGCTGAGGAAACCGTCATTAGCTGAGGTGGCAGTGGTGTATGGGGGAGGAAGCGGGACAAGGGGCCGGCAGAAGACGGACCATCGTTATTGTGAAGGAAACGCAGGATATAACATTTATCCATAATAAGGAAAGAATGAAATTTCTACCCAGATGGAGCAGGGAATGGATGGTAATATTATTCATTACCACAGCTTAGCATTAAATGTACAACACCTCCTCTAATTTATTGATGGACTGTTTAAGACGGGTGTTAACCTGTTTGTCTTGTATTATAATTGAATTCAGTCTCTAGGCTACAGAAATTTAAGAAGTTCATCCTTTCTCAATCAATATGCTCTCCTTCAGTGACCCATTTCAAGACAGCTTCATAAAAAGTAATGTATTTTGTTTTAATAAATTTAAACACTATGACAGCTGCTCAATTTTTATCGGGTGTTTTTTTTTCCCCTTCAGATGTCTCTTTGCTGCCAAGTGAAGCCATGCTCACAATCAATAGTAATTGATTAATCAGCATCCCCTTTGAACAAAGGTGCTAATCAGTTTTTGATTAGTTCATCAAACCAGATGCAAAGGCAGCCCGGCCCCAGCCTGACAGATCGTCAGGGTTCTACTTGACTTATGGCTCCCTCGCAATATACAACGGCAGCGTTCCTGGACGGGGGAGGGGAGGGGGACAACGTAATTATTAATTTAACCAAATTATTATGAACACAAACAGTTCTTGGCTTATCACTCCCGACTCAGGGGTGATTGACAGAGCTGCAGCAAGGCTGCCTCTGACTTGGTGCAGAGCAGAGAGACCTGGAGTATTCCTTCCTTGTTGATGCTCGGGGAAGGGATAAGGGCTGATTTCGTCCCATTTTCCTAAAGAGGAGAAAAATGACTCCTGCATATGAGTGATCCTGTCTGGCTGATATGCTGACAGGGATCAGGGCCAAGGAGAACTTGGTCCCTTCTTAGGATCCTTGAGAAGATACAATTGCCACTGTGTCAGAGGGCCGTTTTATTTAGGGCCAGGATCGGAACTGAGGAGTCAGTCTTCTTACACTCAGCATGATATTCCAAGCAGGGAGAAGGACTCATTTGCTCTTATTTCCCCAAAAAAATCAAGCTAACGTTTTTGAAACTTCTCTAAATATACCACCACCAAGAGGCAAAAATAAAACACTCCTTTGATGGCTGGCTACGTTTCTAATCTTCTATTTATTTATCTATCTAAACTCCTTGGGGTTTGGAATTCATTTATTCGTCCAACAAGTATCAACTGCGTGCTTATGATACGACAGGTGTACAGCAGTGAACAAAACCAATATGGCCTCCTGGAGCTTCCACTCTGTGGGAAAATCCATCAGCCAGGTTCAAACTGGGACATGCTACATAGCAGAAAAATAAAGGCATCCCTGAGGTTTGACAGAAGCACAGAGGAGGCAATAAATCTATCGCTTGTGAAAGATAGTGGTACCATCTTATTCTCTCACTGGGTAAGACCTGTAGTTAAGGCTGCACCTTAGCAACCAGCTATTCAAGGGAGCTGCAGTGAAATCTCTTCAAGAAGGGCAACATGGAACCCTTGTTTCCAAAAGGCTGGAGTGAGGCATCTACAGTCCTCTGCCTTGGTTTCTCCTGATGAGGAAGGGCCCTTCCTTATTGACTTATTAAGAAGCAACTGATCAGAATGTTTCAAAAGCTGCAGCTGGTTGGCAGTGAAGTCCCACAACATCATGGGAGCACATATAATTGTTTAGCTCTGACCATTTTAAATCTCCTTCCCCTCCTTTATAGGATATGCTTCTTATTTTGGATTAGTAACACCTAAATCCTGGAATCAAGCATGAAACCTACTTTTGCAAGAGCTCAGTGTGCTGTGAAAAAGGTCTGAGGTGGATAATTAGTTTGCATCATGGTGTGTGACAAAACAATTGCCCCCCCTTTCCTTCCTTCCCCTCCCCTCCCCCTCCTTCTAAGATTAACTATGACCTGGCTTTTCTAGTCTATTCCACAGAAGGAGATGGTCAATATGAGGTTTGTTTTTTTTAATAAAGATCTTGTCTCATAATCCAACATCCTTAAATAGCTTTGAAATAAAACAAATTTCTCATGAACCATTATATGCCTAGAACATAAAAATTATTTTAAGTCACTGAACAGAGTGGCTTTGGTTCAATCCCAAAGATGATTCAACCTGGAGGTCATTATTGACCTGGAGGTCTTTACAGAGGTCAGCCCCCAATCTGAAATATACACACAATATACAATCTGAAAATACACAGGGAAGAGAGGTGGGGGGAGGAAGAAAGTGTTAATAAAAATCTGTTTTTTTCTTGAGTCTTAAAATCCACAATTGCGAATTGACTGCTCAGCGATCCAAATGGCTGTGTTGTGGAAGTGGATGGAGGGCCCACAGGTTGGACACTGCAGAGCCTTTTACCTAATGACTAGCCCTTACCTGAGAGGTCCTCACTGTCCAGTTCTTCTGCGGAATTGGGCAACTGAGTAAGGCCTTACAAGTAAAAACAAATCGTTTTTCTTTTCATTCCTCAAGGGACATAAACAAAACACTTAAGAACTGAGGATGAATTTCTTAAAAAAAACATGAGCCAAATCTCTTGCCATCTCTCTCTCTTTCATGGATAGCTTGAATGTATTAATCCGTAAGTACGTTTCTCCAATCATTTCATTTTGTTATAGATACACAATTGAGGCAGAAAGATTCCTCAGTCTCCACTTTCAAAGCACATGAAACATGAAGGTGAATGTTTCTAATCACTCATTCATAACAGCATGCAGAAAGCAAAAAATAAAGCCGGATTGTTAGCTATTGATGTTCTGATAGATCTCTTAAATACAAATATATTGAGATGTTACATACGGATGTATGTAAGTTTTAGTTCACGTTTTACTGTAAACTGAAATCCTTGGGCAAGAATGACAAACACAGTTCATTATCAATTGAGGATGATCTGGGATCATCGATTTCAAAATGGTATGGCATCTGCTAACTGCAGTTTGCCTTCATCAGAAAATCTGATTTGCAAAATGATTTTTTTTTCAAAAAGAGAATTTCAAATATCAGTGGTATTCCTGAAAACATGAAACCCTCAAAGCTGAAAAAGCAGTTAGGTCAGGAGATTATCAAGTGGAGCTTGAAATGCCTGTGTCCGAGTTAGCACCGATGTTGGCCAGCTGGGATGGCTCTCGGCTAGCTCTGCCTGGAAGGAAAAGAGGTGACGGGGAAAGCAGATAAACCACGGGGGGCTCAGTTAGGAGATGGCCTCCCTTTCCTCTTCCTGTATTTGCAGGCTGCTCCTTTAATGAAGTTAAAAAAACCACAAAGTCATGTCTGGTTTGTGCAGACCTCCAGGTCTTCTCATTTGCGCAACAACTGGCTAATCCTTCTCTGATGAGATTTGTCACTTTTGAAGATACTTGTGGACCTATTAAACAGGAATGAGGGGCATGCCTCGTTTCTTTGTTCATCTTTCCCTTCTCTTATAGCCAAGCGCAAAAGGTAAGCTCAGTAAGTATTTGCTGAATTAATGATTTGGGAGTAATGCTTAGTGAACTACCAACTAAAACAAATGTTCTGGAAACAAGCAATGTCAAACTGACCACACTATTCAGAAGCTCCCAAATCAACAGAAACACTTAATGTAGAAATGGACGGTAAAAGGTTGGATTTTGTGAGTTGTTTTATAAAGAAGCCAAATGAATATTGAGAGCTAGGTTGGTGCTGTGAAAGAAAGCATCATACCAGCTCTTGAAGAATTTCCATCATGACCCTTGCCAATATTCAATGGCACGTGCCAATTAAAAATGGGATGATTTGAAGTCCATGGATGTTCCCAAACTATGGATTTAGGCAACTATGGGAAAGCAATGAGTAATGCAATAAATTATAGAGGCAACTGAGTAGGGATGTTATCCACTGGTTCTGAAATCTGATTGGTTGAAAGTGTTCCTATTTCTAATTGGCTTTATTCATTGTATAAAGACCGATGAATACAATTATTTGAATAATTGTTATAAATGGGCAACATAAAGTTCTCCTCTGTAGTTAATTATGAATTTGCAGTTCTCAGGAGGCCAATCCCTCACTTCTACATGGCCCAATGAATATCAAAGCATGCAACATACATGCTTGGCACCCACTGAACCATATTAAACGAGGATGTTTCAAGTAGGCAGTTTTACTGCTGAAGGCTTGTTTCCCTGGGGAGGGCATTAGAAAGCTAATTTAAAAAAAATAAAGACAAATATGTTTATGAAATATCATTGATATGCAAAGTTTCCCATTAAAAAGCGACAGACAGTTTATACACACCTCATTAAAGATGAAACTGTCATTTTTAATGGCATAAACTTTAAAATATACCAAATCCTCTGGAATCTACAGCTCAGATTATATCCAAAAGTGGGAAGCCATCTAGGTTAGTGGTTAAATTTGTTTTTGCACTACTATTGTATTTTATGAATCTATAGTGCTCCGCCATAGCTGGATAATTTCAAAATAAATATAATTAGGAAGAGTTTACTGAAGCACTGAGTGTACAAGCAAAATTTACCTCCTAAAATTACTTTGACTTAGGTAGTTTTCTTTCGTGATAAAAATTATACAGCTCTCATTTTTCTCAAAGAAAAAGATGCATTTTGTGAGGCAGAGAATAGTCTTCAAAAGGAAGCTCCACCATTTAACAATAAGTGGGAAATTACTTCTGGGTTTTTCTCTCGAACTTTTCATATCATCCGCTCAAGCCCTTCCTGGTCACTTCAATTAAAATGTATTCAACACATTTCTTTAAACTTTGTTAAACAAATGAAAGTTTACTTTTGGTCCATATGGGATTTTCTTTTGAGCAATTAATAAAATCCTAGGGTGCAAACATGATAATTTAATACACGCACGAGAATCGTCTCTTCCGCAGACGTGATTTTTGCTCCTTCGTGATGCTATCAATCACGTGCTGCACGTGCCCTAAGCCTCCTCAGACAGTGCTTCTGCTGTTGGTATGGCTACTTCTCCTTTCCAGCAGAAATCGCTGGCTTCTAAAAATGGTATGTATGGCGTAGCAATTTTGAACCAGGTTAAGGAAAACCTCAAAAATTAGAAACAGCAAGAAATCCTAGAGTTAGTTAAATTCAAGGTCAAGGTCAAGTAAAATCTAAATGCTTGGGGCTCAATTCATCAGGGTTTCCTTCTTTTTATTTTTTTCCTGAAAATTTTAAAACAGAATGATCAAATAAAACCTCTAGGAAACAAAAAAACTTCCCACTGGCCCTAGTATCATTCCCATTATGAAAAAATAGGCGATGGTCTCTCTCTTACCTAAGCAGCATATGTCTGATCACTTGGCCATATTATGGAATCTGTTACTTCCATCACCAGCCATAAGAGTTCAGATGCCCCGGCAGTTTTAATCTAAATGCTCAGTCAGTCATCCTGTTCTTCCTGCTTTGTCAGCTTTTGTGGAGAGTTTTTCCCTTGGTCCCATTAGCAGAAATTTGGTTCACGCCGTTAAACAGTAGCACATTGTTTCCAAACTGCATATCAAGGCTGAAACACAATCTTCAGGTCCTGCAGCCATTCGTAAACCTCTTTAGCTTTGTTCTTGAGTAGAACATACAATGTCTGCAGAGTCCCTTGACTGAATGACAGCCTTCGAATGCCACTGTTGTGTACTCATACAGAGAGATGTGCAGAGGGGTGCATACACAGATGGTGGACATAGAGGTTGTAATAATGCGCACTGCTGGCTATTTTTCTTTAAAATGGGCTTCAGAATTTCCCCACAATTGAATAGAAAGATAAGAAATTTCATGTGCTTTCAGAATTCCATCACAGCTTGCACGACTTATGAAGTAAGTCAGGGAAAGGGAGATCCATGGGGTAGTTGCCTAAGGGCAGAGGTCTAGGGGATAAGCATGTATCTAGCACAGGACAAACATTTTGAAACCAAAACTGAAAGTGAAAAATTATGTCAGAGGGGTTCCCAGTTTGAGTCTCACTACAATTGCATACTAAATTAAAAACTAGTTAATAACTCATTTGGGATTATAAATTCATGAGATCATCAGCTTCTAATGTACCAAGAGGTAGAAAGCAAAAGGACGGGTAGACTTGAAAATAATGAAATAGCGGTGGGGCAGAGTCGGGGGAGAGACAGAGAAAGAGAAAGAGAGAGAGAGAGAGAGAGAGAGAGAGAGAGAGACAGAGAGACAGAGAGAGACAGAGAGAGACAGAGAGAGACAGAGAGAGACAGAGAGACAGAGAGAGAGAACCCCAAACCCAGAGGAAGCCAGCTGACTACAGTGCAGCAAAAGCACAAGCACTATTCCAGACCATGGGCATGCTGTCACCCAAAACCTCACACGAGGGAGGTGGGTGGGGGAAGGGAGAGGGGACACACAGGGCAGAAAAAGAACAAGGCACAAGACACTTACAGAGAAGCGCCCCACATTGGAACAAACAAATAAAAACCATCACACGCACCCACACATCAATAATCATAGGAACGAGTACACCATCCGTGCTTAACGTCACTCATGCATTTCTGCCATAAATTTCAGACCATGTGGTACCAGGATTTGGCAGAGTGTTTTTTGCATTTCTCAACATGCACACATAACACAGGATTCTTCCTGTCCAGGCCTTAAGGATGAGCTCCAAAAACACAAATGCTCAAGATCTTTCTTCAAAGATCCCTTAAGGATGAGCTCCCAAAACACAAATGCTCAAGATCTTTCTTCAAAGATCCCTTCCATCGCCCTAGTCTAGGAATCCCACTCTTACACTCACATTTATCTTTACTGTACTATCAATTATATCCTTAAAGACACATTGTGGCTGACTGTTGTTTGGTTTCTTTTTGGAGAAAATCCATTTGCTTTTGAATCATGCCCATGCACTTCTAACCTCCCAACACATGCTTATTCTAATCAGATATTGGTAAGAACAAAAGGTCAACATACATAAACAACTGATATACTTCATACATACGCTAGCAACACAAGCTTGAATAAAATATTTTAATGAGTCTTCAAAGGGAAAACATTTTGTAAAATAATTTTTTTTCCTTTTTAGAAAAGAAAAGAGAAGTATGCAAAGAAATCCAGTATGAAAACTTTTAAGACCAGTACAATGGTCACAACTGGCTGACACAGTACGTCTTGTCATTTAAGTTGCCAAGTTATCAAACCACAACATTTTTCTAGGCCCAGATCTCCAACATGAGCATCTCAGGATAATTCTCAAATGAATCTAAGTCACATGGTTGTTATATGGAAGAAGCTGGGTTTTACCCATAAGTCACTTGAATAAAGTCAGTTCTGTATCCTCATCTCCTTGGAAACGTGGTCCCCTGCTCTGTAACTCCAATCATATTCTATTGCCTTTTCTATCCTGACAACTGACTTGGAAGACTTTCTCCCCCTGTTAAGTAAAATTCTAGATATTACTTTGGCTTTCATTAAAGCTTTTTGCTGTGGGCTGGAGAGTATGCTGTTGAAAAGAGGGGTCAGATCCCTTTGGGAGGATGCTGTGAGGGTTTTAGACAAGTTGGAGCATGTATTTATAAATGCATTTTATAGGAATCAACCTGGATTATCACTTCTCTCTACCTGCTAAGGAATCATATATTATATATGATGATCATATATTTATATACACACACACACACACACACATACACACACACACACATATATTATACTATTCTTACTTCCTTTTTTTTCTCCCCTAATTTCTTGGCTGTAGGTATACTTCTCATTCACTGCTGGTCAATAGCATCCTACTGGGACATTGCTGGCTTGAACACTATCCCTGAACTAGTAAGACAGTGGTTGTTTCTCACAGTACACAGGCATCTCTGTTTCCTGTCACACGAATGCTAGAGTCCTATTCCAAGTGTCTCTTTATTATACTACAAAAAGAGATCACCTTCACTTTCTTTCTCCATAGAGAAATACATGTTCAAATACTAGTATCCTAGTATCAGGACTGGCTCCCTAAATTAATTTCTCATTTTTCAGCTCAGGGGACATATTTTTTTTTCTGTTATTTTTTTTTTGTGTGGTACGCGGGCCTCTCACTGTTGTGGCCTCTCCTGTCGCGGAGCACAGGCTCCAGACGCGCAGGCCCAGCGGCCATGGCTCATGGGCCCAGCCGCTCTGCGGCACGTGGGATCCTCCCGGACTGGGGCATGAACCCATGTCCCCTGCATCGGCAGGCGGACTCTCAACCACTGCGCCACCAGGGAAGCCCAGGGGGACATATTTTTTACCTTGAATACCCCACCCAACTCCAAGACCTACAACTATTAGAGTCATATAACTACACAAATGTTACTGAAGGGACCTAGAAAACAGAAGACTGGAGTCTTGAGATAAATGATTAGTATCTCTTCAAAGATCTCACAGAATTCAGGAATCTTATGATTACATTTGACCCTGGAGTTAATTATAGAAAGCTCAGAACTTAAAGCATCTTAAAAAGAATAGAACAAAAATCTCTTGAACTACATTAAAATAGCCTTAAAGCTCTGAGAATAATCGATAAAAGTCAGGAAGTGCTCAATTAATGATGAAACCTACAAATAACTGAGCTTAATGGAGTGCAGTGTCTGAGATGCAGTGAGCACCATGGGGCATACCTTGGAAAGTGGAAGTTTTTTACCTAATTGATTTCTCATGATTGTTGGTGTATCTGGCCCTTTAACTAATTTTATGAACTTTTCCCTTTGTGTCAGTGACAGGGAGGGCAGGGGGAGGTGGGTTAGGGTGGGGAGGGATACTGCCCCATACCCAAGTTTGTTTTGCTTTCTCAGAATTTCTCATCAGAAGGTCCAAATATGGGGGGTGGTCAGCCAAGCATAAAGGCCTGACCTTCAAGGACGGCTCACACAGCATAGGTTTTGCTCAGAGATTTCTAACTGGTTAAGTCCTCAAATGCAGGTCTGTTTGAGAAGGTCAGTCGTGCTGGGAAGAGCTGTTTCTCTAAAAGTTGAATGAACACCATAGGGTTGGCTGATCACCTCTTGTCATTTAACTGATAGATTTCAATCCTGCACAATGTGCAAAGCGACGTAAGTAGGCCCTTTACCAAATAATTCCCTTGAATTCAGTTATTAAAATTCAGCCCATTTTTAACTAACATATCTTTCTCCAAAGCACGATATTGCCAGAGTGAGATGTGAGCTAAGTAATACAGTAATATACAGATGAAACGTGATTCTCATTTTCTGATTGGAGACATATAGAAAAGTGAATGGACCTATTCCAACCTAGGAAGTCAGTGGATTAATTCGGAAAAGGATTTCCTGATGCCCCCTGCTGAGCTGTATTTACTCGGTTTTTATCAGCTTTTGGCTAACATCGTGAGGAGTTTTTTTTTTAGTATTTTGCCTACAAGGTACCCACACGCAAATGGTTTTTTTTTAAGTCTCCGTTAATGCTGTTGAAATGTACATATGGTATCATTCTTGTTTGGAGATGTTTCCCGCCAAATGGTCGCATAAACTTTTATGCACACGTGGAGATTAAGGGTGAACCTGCAAGAGGCCGTGGAGGTAAATATGATAATTAATGAAGAACAATGTTCTTCCTCATCCTTACGTCATGAATTTAAACAGGAATCTTCTGCCCTGACCTGTCCTTCAGTCTCGACTACTAAGTGGCATAAATGACTCCCCTTCAAAATGTACCTAAGATTCTAGCCTATGAACGAAGAAAGCAACTGGGCCTTTAATTCAGATGCTATGATTTTTAGGCAAATATTAGGTGTTTTTTTTGGAGTCCCTTATATTTCAATGTCTGGCGGCATTATAGAATTAAGGGCTACGTGCAGCTAAAACTCCTGCAGCCCAGCCAGCCGACAGGGAGGCCTCATCTCAGGTTGCAACCATTGAACACTGAACTCACAACAGAAATGACAAGACTCGACATCCTTTCAAGCCTCACAAATTAGAGTATATTTATGAGGTCAGTCTACTCGGAACACAGTTTCCCTTGAAGACTACATTTCTCTTTTTCCCAGGCTTGCCTTGCCGCTCAGCAGTGCTGAGAAGGTAGATAAACAGTAATGTGGTACCAACCGTGGACTGCTGGTTCTGTCGTCGCCGTGGTGTCTACAGACGGGAACAGAGGATTGGAGGAAGGGAAGAAACAGGAGGAACGGCATGCAAAAAAAGGGAAAATGGAAAAAAATGGAACAGATAATATATGAGCAAGCTTTCAAAGAACATCGCGTGACAAGCAATAATAAATGAAAAGCCAAAAGCATTTGAAGTGAGTTGCACTGTTTTAAGACATGCCTTCAGCTCAAAGCTGCGAGCCAGTGAGGAAAACAGTAGATTCTTTGGTTCTGGGGGTCTTGCCAGGATACATCTACTTGCTAGTCAATAGTCAGGGGAACATGCAAAGTGATGAGAAACACCAGTGCAAACTCAGTGACTGGTAGATGGCTCTGAACGCACCAAGGCTCAGGACTGTGACAGAAAAGCTCAGTTGGGAGGCTGGCTGAACAACAGATTCATACATTCAAACATTGCCTTTGTTTTAACCCAACCCACCCGGGCACTCAGGCTTTACGACTGCCAATCAGGCGTCGCTGAATCAATGGCACATTTAGGATCCTTTTATGGCTCATGCGCAGATGCCTGCAGATGAATATATGGGTTCAAGTTTTCCATCCAGTGTGTTATTTCAGCAGGGTTCAGCTGGAAAGTTCAATTAACTGGGAGGCCAGGGGAATGAACATGTTAAAGCCTTTCAGATTAGTTTCTATACACACACACACACACACACACACACACACACACACACATGCACACGCACACACACACACGCACTCATACTCACCACTCAGCCATCCTCCACTCTGAGGATCTTACTGTGTTACAATCTAAGGGCAAGAAGTCTTGCATGGAAAACACCCAAGTCCACATAATTTGCCAAATGCCACTTCTCATCATGTGACATTCCAAAAATTAAAGCATCCAGCCGTCCCTTTGCTCACGATCCAGAACCACATTCACTGCTGCGAGCTGCCAGGAGTCCCGCCTTCAGGGTGAATCAGGAGGTGGCACGTGAGGTTTTTTCACTGCCAGATGCACTTGTCATGGAAGAAACCGTGGTTTGTCTCTTCTTCTATTTCTAATGCCGTTCAAGTTTTCTCCTTCTACCAGGCTTCAAAACCAGGCCTGCTATACTGGCTCCTCTTCACAGGAAATTCCTCAGGGGGCTCCAGAAATTTTCTTTTTCTTTTTGGCTAGAGGGGAAGTGGGATAAATATCTAACAAAATGCACGGCAACATTCCTCTCCCAGAGTCGTTTTAATACCCCTCTTCTAGCCAACTTCATTCCAACGTCAACCCATCTGGCCGGGTTGTAATTTTCAGTTCTACCTTCTCAAGGTGTCTCCCTCCACGATGCCTTTCTGGCCAGAAAGGAGTGGAGACACTCACACGTGAGCTGGTCATGTCGAGCTGTAGTGGGATTCTGGGCTGACACTGCAAGTAGTTACCTGTCCTTTTTTATCATGCAGCTATTTAGCTGGTAATATTTTCATGAGTTCTGGAGACACCAAAAGACGCTTTTGGACTTGACATAGGCAATGTTTAAATGCACCAGAATGCCAAATGTAACATTTTATTTTTGGTCCAACGAGCCTGGTGCTTCTGATTTATAAATATGACACATGAATTCACACCAGTGTTCCCCTTCAATTCCCCTTTCCTCAGAACCCTAGACCATCAAAAAATCAGAGCCCTTCTAAGGAGCCAGAATTAACCAGAAGTCCGAGAGGCCACTACAGCTTAATATAACTTATAGCTGAGTTTCTGAAGAACAGATGAAGGAAAGAAAAACATAAAATAAACCACACCAGAACGCAATACTTACTTACAAGTCTGTATGCATAAAAAAGCAGTTAAAAAACAATACCGAAAATTGTTCAGATGAAACATCTCTACATCAGATGCTCATGACACGTCTGACACGTCTCCTTACTTGAAACATTCAAGTCAAGTGTTAGTTTGAGGTGCTTTCAATTGCAGGGGCAAAATCAAATGCACATTTGTACAGAAACACTTATATGAAAGTTAATATATTTTATGGCTAGACACTGGCTTCTTTCCAAAATTAATTTTAAAAAATGCAATAAACATTTTGGCTCGTTATTTTTGTAGCAGCACTTCTAATATGCTTTATTTTCACCAGGTAAATCATTAGTATAAAATGAAAGAAAGGGGTTGGAGTAAAATCTAAGGGTCCTCAAAAATAATGTCTTAGCATTAACCGACGACTCCCCAATTTACTGTCTGCCTACATCACAACATCATGTCAGCTTTATGACGAAATCAAACTAAGGGAAGCTGGGTGTACGCTTCCCTGTGGGTACCAGAGAACAAATGAAGGGAAGTTCACAGGGCAGCCTGCCTCCCCATTCTGGGGATGGGAAATCCATCAATTGCGCCCAACAGGGAAGAGAAAGGGATGTTGAGAAGGAAAACACACAGTTCTAAAACAGTGAAAAGCAAACACATGTTCAAGTCAAACAACACAGTTACTGCAGCTGGGAATGGCAAAACCAGGGATCAGCAATGGAGTGGCAGAGGGCAGCAGACACACAGGCTTGGCTACAAAGTTGAGACCGAGATTGAGGGTGAATGGGGGAGTCGCTGATTCCATTTCTCTAAGAGCATCTGGTGTGGTATCTGAACAGAGGCTATTTCAAGTAAAGAATGAAAAAAAAAAATCTTCAGAAGTGACTTTGTGCTCCCCGCAGGAGAGCACTGTGACAGAATCTAATTCTCCTTCATAATTGCATTACGACGTCATGCAGAAACCACAGACACCCTGGCTCTGAAGTGAGTGCGGCTTTGTGAAGTAGGATTTATTAAGGTATCTTAATCAGGAGACTGGAGAGATGTGCTAGCCCACCCCTGTGAATCAACTTGTGGGGTCACTATATTGTTTGATAACATTCTAAGTGTACAGGCAAAATGCAAACAGTAACTTTCCAATAGAAGATAACGTAGGCTCTAATTAACTTGAAAAATGCGAGTGCCTAATTGCCCTAACAGAGGCTGTTTCAAACTTCATTCTGCGACTGCCTTTAAAAAATAATCTTTGCGCTAGGCCTAGGAGAAAAATAGGTCACAGAAAGTTGAGCTGGACTTACAGTGGTGTAGGGTTATGAAATTAAAAAAGCCTCTTTGAGCTACTGTCTCTTTTAATTTTAATTACAATGAGGGAGAACTTTATTGTACATCTATTTTTATATGGTCAAGAAAAAGCAATCCCACGTTCCTGCAAACCCAGTAAGTGTGTATGGTCTTAATAGTCACTCTCTAGCTGTTTTATGAGTATAATTAAACAAGGTATCCAAGGGCAGGGCCTGCACTGCTATTTGAAAGATGAACATTTCACTGAATATCGACTTTCAGTCTCCCAGCCATACAAACAGTTTATGGGACCCTACCTTGAATACATTAAACATCACCTATATTTCACAGTGGCAGTATCAGATATTTTCAAAATCAAAAGGCTCAGACAATGTGTCAGATTAGAGACACCATCCATTTAACCAAGTAGCAAAAAAACCCCCAAACCAAAAACAACAACAACAAAAAAACCGCATGCGAGGCAGCTGGGCAATGTTTAGCTGAAACAGTCATGTGTAAGCTCCACTGTGGCACATTCTAATCCTTTCATATGGATTCTCTCCAACTTAGAATTGTTCATTGAGTGTGACAGACTGGGGGTTTAAAACTAATCCATAAATTAGTCCGTGGTCTCAAACACAACGGGTGTCATAAATGAAAATGAAAATCCAGGAACGAAATTAAATTCACAACCTTAAATACTTTTTCTTCTCCAACTGCTCTATGGTATTCCTGCTTTATAATGCCCAGATTCACTGCAAGGCTGCATTTGGGGGGAAGGGGGGACGGTATGAGTAGGCTGTACATTAAAATATGCATAGGGTAATAACCCAATCTGCTCAAAAGCAGAGCTTAATTGTAAAGAATTTAAATTCTGCCATTTTGATTGTCATAAGCTTAAATGAAAGCATACTAAGCAGTCCAGACATATTTTAATACACTCTCTCTCAGTTTATTTTCTTAACTAAAGTCAATAAGGAGCCAATGGGTTTTCTTAATTGAATTCCCCTTCAGTTTGTGTTATGGAGCTGCCTTAAAGCTAGACGCTAGGGTAGGCAAGGACTTCCCCTGACGGTTTTATTCTCACGATGGTGCTGTGCTGGCCAATATATATTAAGTATAGTTCCCTCTTTTTCTTTCTTCTTGACATATTTGAAATCTATTGAAAGCAAACATACCTGCTGGAAAATTAAACTTTGAAATTTATTTTCTACTGGTTTCCTGGTTAATTTTCTTTCCATCTATGTTCAGCTTTAACTAAACTCCCATTGCTCAGGGATGGGAGAAATGGATAGGAACGGAACTGAAGCTAAAAGGCCCGAATAGGAGACCCATAAGAAAGCTTTCTTCTGTCTTCCTGTCATCTCCCCTTTGAGTGAAGAGATTGTGTGCCACAGAACAGCAGGAAGGGGAGTAGGTTGTTGGTTTTTTTTCTTTCTTTTTGGTTAATTTCCAGTTTTGTTAAAAGCTTCTTCAGAATTGTTCACAAGTGCTACTGTACCCCTGAGATCGTCTCATTTGCAAACCAGATGTTCTCAAAATAATAATAATAATAACCACCAGTACCGTGGTTTCATTTAACAAGGAAAACAATTCCTATCCTATGTTGTGTCCGTGCTGGGCGGGAGGAGGGACAGAGAGGGGTGAGGCACCGGTGAGGGGAGGAAAAGAGAGGGATGCAGGAGGGTGATGGTGGGGAGAGGGCAGCAGCTCTAGAAGTAGTAGTTTATATTCATCTCCTGGAGGGCTGGGTCCTTCCTGCCAAGTCCTTTATTTCCCACCACTGAGATAGCTCCAACTTTCTAATCCTAAGAAACCTGTATTTATGAGATTATTCTTTTGCACTGTTGTGCATGAATCTTTAGTATGAAAACATGTCAATTCCCTCTCTCTTGGATTATTTTTCAACAAGGAACATAAGAGCATGGAAATGATGATAGAAGCATTAGGAAAAAAAAAATCTCACTGACTTCCCATCTCTCATTCCTTTTTGAAAAAAATGCAGAATCAGGTGACCTTCATCACTAATTTCTTCCATTCCCTCATAAGTCAATATGGGTCAAAAACTGGTTGGCTATGATGCTATTTGTAATAAGTTTATCATCATCAGAAAAATAAAAATGTACACACTGAAGACGGTATGGAAAAACATGGTCCACGCACCTCTGGGGCAAAAACTTGGAAAGGGAGCTCGTTACAAAACAGGTGGCTCATGAGTGTCTACTAGTGCCCTAATAATATTCTTGTCACCAGGCATACTGGTATGTATATCACTAACATTCGATAAGTATTCAATAAATGATGAATGAAAAACAGCCTTGATAGAGTAGATGCCAACTCTAGAAAAAAGGCAATTTAGTAAACATTCTAGGATGAGAGATGTGCATTTCCTAGCAACGATGGCTTAATAATATATATCCCAAATATAAATACACACAACAGACACAAACACTGACGATGGATGCTTGAAGTAAAGTTAGGCCTTCAGGCTTGATTTCCAAAATGCCATCCTTTCTTATCCACATTCTATCCATTCTTTGGTGGCACAGACCAAATTCTACGTCTCCTGTGACAGTCTCTTCAATCTTCTGAATCAGCCCTAAGTGCACAGTATCTCCTGCTTAAGGAGTTCCAATGGGTATAACCTATTTCCTCAGCTATATTTTAAGGGGTCCCAAGAATTTTCTGTCTCCGTGGGCACTAGCACAGTGCTGTACATATTATGGGTCCTTGATACGCGTTGAATGAATGCCTAAAAGCATTACCCCTTATGTCATGCAGATATCAATAGCACAGAGTAGGAATCATGACGCTAAGACCCTGGAGAACAGACAGCTCTATGTGGAGCAAAGCTCTCTATTGTAACATAGCTGGTCATGCTACAGAGTCAGTCTTAAGACAGGTGTACTTCTTTCCTTTGTATTTAGGAAACTGAAAACATGGGCTTGGTTGTTGAGTTTCCCCAATTTGGCATCCGCCGGAAGGATAAGGGCTGTTCTCACCTTCTTTATTTATGTGACCTGACCCACGTTACACACACAAAAAAGCTTATGATAGGAGGCTATGAATGCCAAAATAATAATGTGAGCCTGGGGCTGGGACTCACTTTCTCCAAGGTATATTGGGTACTGAGTGATTAGATACCAATAAGAAAAACCTTACTGTTTTCTTTTCCAAGAAACACAAAACATTTAATTGGATATGGACTTTCAAAAAGAGAAAAACTCATTTATAAATGACCTACTTCATTCTTATGAAAGGATTCTTAAATGTGTTTCAGAATTCGGCCCTGTAGCTATTCATTTCTTATTCTAAGGTGATTTTAATTTTTTAATTTATGACAGTCACATGTATAAATGTGACCTACGGGTTGAGCTCCTCCTGGCCTGAATTTTATATTTAAGCTGCTAAGGGTGTTTAAAACTGAGTGCTGAGTGTTTTCTATGGTACTTCTCATCAAGCATGTAACTCGGGGCAAAACCAGGCAGAAATAAAACAATATCCACATTAACTAGGGAGGGAAACACAGAATATTTTCCTAACATGATTGATCCAACTGGCAGACCGGGGCAAAAGCTATCACCAAACACAAAAACAGGTATTTTTATGTACACCTAATATACAAAGTCAACTAATTTCAAAGAAAGTTCAAAACAAAACAAACAACGCCCTCCCCCCTCCCCACCCTCCCATGGCAGTAGACTTTTCTTTGATTCTGGGTTTTGAACGGAATTTGCATGGAGGCCTCTTACCCCGGGTAATGGTTGGCTGTCTCTGTATTTTCACAGAGGATGCCGGGGATGGATTTAAAGTGCAATTTAAATTAGGCATTTTGCTCTCCTATAATATAGCATATATCTTCATGAGTGAAACCACATGGACAACTTGATATTAAAAAAAAAAAAGGGAGTGGGGGTCTGCCAGTAGCAATAGTCAAAACAGAAATATATGGTCAGAAGATTAACGTACATGAAAGAGAACAGAGACACCAAAGAATCTTATGGGAAATCACAGGAGGCTCTGCGCGGCTCCCATCCCAATTTTATCCCTCAGATGGTTTCTTATTTGGAAAGCGATTCTAATGACATTAGTGGCTGAACAGTTATAAAACCATAACAATGTTGATATGGCAAATTGATATCAAATGCTCCTTTCAGTACTCTAGAGCCTGCAAAAATTTTCTGCAGGTGAATCTATCTTTAGATGTGGCCTTCACAGGTAAGTCAGGAGAGCTTCCCCACGCAGGACGGATGGGAGGCAGAGGCGCCCTGCTCCTCCCACCCACCTGTGATTCTGGGTGGGCAGCATCGGGTCAGATTGGGCTTACAATTCCTCTTTTTCAAGGGCCTCCAGGATGAAGATTTAACATATTTTGAGGGAGTCAGGCGACTGGGAACTCACGAAGGCCTGCCTCCCTAACAGGGAGAACAATTCAATTATTCTGGTTATGAAAGATAAAAGATAACACTGGAACACTTCCTTTCAGAGACATCAGAAATCAACTATGACCTTTCGAGTTTAAAAACATTTTTCGATTGCATTTAAAAACAATTTGTACTTTTTTCTTGTAATGAAACGCTGACCTAGGGAATGGGTTTCAGTCACTGCATTTGCCTGGGAGAAAAGAAATAGATGCCCGTGGGCTTCCTCTTCCTCTTAGTTTTTTTTTAAGCTGAGGCTTTATGTTAGTATCACTAGATTTAGCTGTTGAAGCTTTTAAGGCTAATGGTGGCTGTAATGTACCAAACAGTACGAGAGAGAAGAAGAGTGGAGATTAATTTAGCTCTCCATTTGTCAGGATTCAGTCTGGAAGATTTCTTAGGAACCAATCTAAATCTAGGGGATAGCCTGGACCTTTAAAATGGGACACAGAATCATTCAGCTCCATAACCTTTAATCTGTTTGAAGAAAGGACCAAATGTTAAATTACACAAGTACACTTTCTGGGCAAGATAAATATATATAAGACTGCTTGTTAAGACACAGCAAGACTGTAAGATCACATCCATTAAGGCAGTGGATTCTACAATGTTGTTTTAGTGGCAATTTTAGTGTAACGACTCTTGGGTGTGCCAGTGAGAATCAGGGCATTCATCACCACAAATGCATTTTGTGTGTAGAGCAGGTTCAGCTGCTAACATCAAGAGGCCAAAGTGCACCCATGAGATCATCTTATATTACCTTGAGCAAAGAGGCCAGGAGGAGAGGAAGAGGAGAAGACAAGTCCCTATAAAGGTACCTGTGATGTGGACAGAAATATAGCATTGTTTGTTTTTAAAATTTCCTCTTAAATGGAGTCTCTGTGGTTGTAACTGTGATAACAGTGAGTTGTAGCTGTTTGAAGACGTGAGATTAGCTTTAGTCTGGAGTGAAGGTTTAGGAGCTGTGAACTGAAGCGCCTCTGCTGAGTCTCTGAGATTGATGGTGAGGGGGGAGGAGTTCAGGGAGTGTTAAGAAAGGTCTTTTTTAAAAAAGCCTAAGCTAGTGAGAGGCCAGCCACAAATGAAAAGTGCTGTTTCATATCAAATCCAAAAATGGGCAGAAGACCTAAATAGGCATTTCTCCAAAGAAGACATACAGATGGCCAACCAACACATGAAAGGATGCTCAACATCACTAATCATTAGAGAAATGCAAACCAAAACCATTATGAGATATCATCTCACAACAGTCAGAATGGCCATCATCAAAAAATCTACAAACAATAAATGCTGGAGAGGGTGTGGAGAAAAGGGAACCCTCTTGCACTGTTGGTGGGAATGTAAATTGATACAGCCACTGTGGAGAACAGTATGGAGGTTCCTTAAAAAACTGCAAATAGAATTACCCTATGACCCAGCAATCCCACTACTGGGCATATACCCTGAGAAAACCGTAATTCAAAAAGAGTCATGTACCAAAATGTTCATTGCAGCTCTGTTTACAATAACCCGGAGATGGAAACAACCTAAGTGTCCATCATCGGATGAATGGATAAAGAAGATGTGGCACATATATACAATGGAATATTACTCAGCCATAAAAAGAAAGGAAATTGAGCTATTTGTAATGAGGTGGATAGACCTAGAGTCTGTCATACAGAGTGAAGTAAGTCAGAAAGAGAGAGACAAATACCGTATGCTAACACATATATATGGAATTTAAGAAAAAGAAAGTCATGAAGAACCTAGGGGTAAGACAGGAAGAAAGACACAGACCTACTAGAGAATGGACTTGAGGATATGGGGAGGGGGAAGGGTGAGCTGTGACAAAGCGAGAGAGAGGCATGGACATATATACACTACCAAATGTAAGGTAGATAGCTAGTGGGAAGCAGCCGCATAGCACAGGGATATCAGCTCGGTGCTTTGTGACCACCTGGAGGGGTGGGATAGGGAGGGTGGGAGGGAGGGAGAAGGGAAGAGATATGGGAACATGTATCTATATAACTGATTCATTTTGTTGTAAAGCAGAAACTAACACACCATTGTAAAGCAATTATACTCCAATAAAGATGTTAAAAAAAAAAAGAGAGAAATGTGGTATTTATGCCGAATGAATGAAGGCCTTGACCGCCTTAAAATGTAAACCTGACTAGCTACCTAGACGGAACCTTCTACAAGGAGAGGTAATCAAGGCTGGCTCACACCAGCCTTCTTCTTTGCAGAAGACAACTTCTGCAAAGACAAAACAGACCACAGAAGGGCTTTCTTAATGGGTTCACACATGCAGAGGAGTAGCGAAAGGGGTGGTGTAATTTACACTGACATCCAAAGGGCCGTTCATAGGAAACTATGAAAACCTGGTAACAGCAGCTCAAGCTTAATTGGTTTACTACCCGGATAAGAGGTAAGAAATCATGAAAGGTAAACACCTGGTTCGCAGCAAGGAAAGTTGTTAGCATGGTTGCTCTGGAAATCAGTCAGGGAGGAGCATCTTTGTTGCGCTTATTAAGGATGCAGAAAGTGGGAGGAATCTGTCCGCACTGCTAACAAACTGAGTTTACTTAAGAAGCAGAAGAAACTAACAAAAAGCTAAAAGGCAAATACACACAGACAAGAATTTAGGAAGCAGCCTGGATGGAGCCGAGTTTAGGGTGAGACACAAAAACCAACTGATGGATTTTCAGAAGCTTTTCAATTAAGTGCAGGCACTGATGTTTTCGCAAACATCATTCAGAACCATGCTCTCTAGTGGCTTATTTAAAAGTTCTTTGTTCCACTCTAATGGTTAGAAAGGTGAAGAAAACTGAAATTAGACAATCTATTGTTATATTTCATAAACTGATGAGGCCTCCTCTTTCACTGAACACTTAGAATTTTCATCATGTCTATCACACCAACTCCCGTGGAAACTGAAAATGTCTCCGGAAAATCAATGTAAAGGATGGCCTTACCTAAGGAAATCTTGCACGTCTACTCGACGTGGTGCGGCCGTAACCTTTCCCACCCTGGTCGGCAGAGAAAACAAGTCTCCCGGACAAGCGACATCAAGCACTGAGAGCCGCTGGGGACCAACCAGGAAGGGGCTGGAGGACATAACCTCCTCCCTCAGTGACGGTCAGAAAAAGGAGACCGCGAAACTCACTTTGAATAGGAGTTTCAGACAGTCCAAAGAGCTAAACCACAGAGTGACAACCGCAGTGGCTCCTCCAGTGTTTAACGGAGGGCAGGAAGGGGTGCTCGAGTGCCCAGAGTGGAACAGACGGTGACTCCCCAGGTGACACACGGTCAGTGGGTACTCTCTGGGGCAGGAAGGATGATGCATGTAGGAACATGGCCCACGTGGACGTGTTAAAGGGTGTGTATTTTCCTTCATGTGGATTAAGATGAAATTAAGGCAAGAAGAAGATCCGAAGCCGGGATACTTACCATTTCATCAACCGTGGCTCAGCACAAGCTATCCGCGTGTTCTCTAAGAGCCAGGCTGCCACTTCCCCCCTAGCATTTTTCTTTGCATGGTGATGCTTACAAAAGAATTCTGCAAAATATCTGATCTACTGTTAAATGCTTGGATGTTAAAGTCTTTTCTGAGGTCCTTAAGAGTCGACTTGAGAACACAGTATCTAATGTCTTTCAAGTTCCCAAATAAAGGAATAATTCTATTCCAAGGAGTTAAAGGGGCCTTTTAGGCTTCTTGTTATACATACCAGAAAGACAGTGTACATTCAGGACATCTGCAATGGCAATGAAGGTACCATACCTGCGATGATGGTAAGGATGGTGGTGGTGGTGGTGGTGGTGGTGGTGGTGGTGGTTGTTGTGAGAGGAGGGATAGTTGTGGGGGGATCTGGATAAAGAAAAAAAGGAGAATCAAACCCACAATGCTGAGCACAGCGGTGATCAGTAACGACACAACAAAGGCGTGAAGACGCTGACATGTTGTTTGATGACTTCTCCCTTTAAAAACCAAAGACTCCCCCCGCCGCCCCAGCCCCGCAAAAATTTATGTCTTATAATCATATCCCAAGGCCTTATTCGGAAGAGCTAAGAAAAGAAGAAAAGAGATTTGGGGGCTTCCCTGGTGGCGCAGTGGTTAAGAATCCACCTGCCAATGCAGGAGACACAGGTTCGAGCCCCGGTCCGGAAAGATCCCACATGCCGTGGAGCAACTAAGCCCATGTGCCCCAACTACTGAGCCTGCGCTCTAGAGCCCACAAGCCACAACTACTGAGCCCACGCGCTGCAACTACTGAGCCCGCACACCTACAGCCCGTGCTCTGCAACGAGAAGCCACCGCGATGAGAAGCCCGCGCACCACGACGAAGAGTAGTCCCCACTCGCTGCAGCTAGAGAAAAGCCCACGCATAGCAATGAAGACCCAACGTAGCCATAAATAAATAAATAAATAAAACAAATTTAAAAAATTTAAAAAAAAAAGAGAAGAGATTTGTATCAATGAAGTGAACTAGGGATGAGGAGATGAGAAGTAGAGAAGGGAGAAAAAATCAAAACATATGACACGCCCCCCTACCCCCATCCGATTTCAAAGGGTGAGGTTAGACCAACTCAGCCCCTGAGAGGGTCCGACGGTTGTCATTTCATTTTATGCTTTCACTGGTGGGAGAAAGGAGGAGATGGCGCTGATCTATCTAAAGGGCTCCTATCGGCCAAGGGAAAGTGTGCGCCTGCCTCTTGGTCTCTGACTGTTAACTTCATTATTCTCCATCAATACATCCCAGCAGGAAGTAAAACTACTTCTATACTTGTAATAAATACACAGAAGAGAGAATGTCACCACTAAATATCAAGTTCCAGGCATGTGAGATTTTACTGAGATTTTATTTTCTAAAAGTCAATAAATTTTACAACTTATAAATATTAATCAGTTCATTGGCTTTGCTCAAGCCTGACCTACGTGGGCGACAATGATAAAACTGAAGAACGTTTCCATCTTGTAAACAAGAGAATTAAATATAAACAAGGCTTAACCCTCCAAGACAGGAATCCGATAGGGAATCCTCTGTCAGGTGTCTGATATACTGTATATTCTTCTATCATCTCCAAAATTATTTGGGGGAAAAGAGAAGGCAAATATGAAAGAGAAAAAAAAAATCTCAGCCCAACTGATCAAACTGAATGTGTTAAATTGTCAGCAAGACCTTGACCTAAGCAATCATTCTGCTATAATAGAGCGTAAGACGATTTGAAGGCTTTTGATTTTAAATTTTATCTAACGCCCGTCAACTTTTTCTCTGTGACACATCTGGTGTCCTTTTATCTCCAAGTGAGCTCTCAGACTGTCGAATTAATACATCCAAACTTTAATTATATACCGTGTCTTTATTGGGTTTGGCGGAACTTCCTGGAAGTTTACGAAAACATTATCTTGGCGTTTGGTTATGAGGTCTGCTTAAAAGATTCCTACCGTTGATCAATAATCAGTTTTAATTTTCCTCACAAACTTCTCTCACACGTACACAAATGTACAAATTTGACAGGGAAGAATCAATAGCAAACCTGTCTGTTTTAGGGGAGACTCTGTTCACTGAAGTTGGGGATGCCAGCAGTTTAAACGACTATTGAAAGCAGCCTCACACATGAGTGCAAAAAAAGAATCCATTAAAAAAAAATCTCATTCTCTTCCAAGAAGTATAAATGATTCATAATTTCAAACTACCTTGTTAGAAGAAGAACGGACAGTACACGTTCAGTCTTGCTTTTTGGAGTACTTTCTTATGGAGGCCACAGGTGGGGAAGCATTTTGTGACCTGGGAGACCACTGGATGCACCTACATCCTGCGGCAGGTGCAGGTACAGGTGCAGGTAGGGACGCAGGTGACCGGGGGGCACCAGTCCCTGAAGACAACCTGCTCTCTCCACGCCCCAATTCAGCTGTACCCAGAGATGTGCCTTCTCTGTTCTGATTCAATGACAATATTTATCACTGAAAAGGAACATCTGTAGCTGGTATGCTACAGTGCTATTTCTGTCTCTATTTCAAAAAGTATTGGCACAAAATGTGCGATGTCCACAATACAATCAAAGTGCACCTGAAGGTGATTTGAAATTACCATTACCAACAGGAGTGGAACAGAGACTGACTAACGAGGGCAGAGACTTCAGAAAAAAGGTCACTAGTTCCTTTCATTTTGTGAAAATCACACACTTCCAATTATTTTCATCACTACTGGGGTAACTTGTCCTTCACATGTGGCTCAAGTGACCTAAATGAATTAGATTCCGTTACCAGGCGTAATGCCTAGATCATTTCCAGCGATAAGAGCAACGTGAGGTCACTATTTAAGAAAATACAGAGTTGGAGCTAATAAGCTATGTTTGACCCATAGACGCTAGAAGAACAAAACCAACTGGGGCTCAGGAGCTAACCAGATAGATTCGCCAAGTATAGAAGTTACCTCTAGAGAATTAAACATTTTAAAAGCATGTTAACTCTGAGTTCATAAAGAACTTTGAAAGCTACTGTAGTAGGACAATAAATTGGCTTTGAAAAGAAAACCTACTCACCATCTTCTCAAACTGCTAGAATATTTTATTACTAGACAAGCAACACCTCAGGTGAGTGTTCTAGCCTGTCATCCCAAGCATAACTGCTAGTACAGGTTATGGGAGGGAGGTAGCATATTGTGCATCTAGCAAATTCCTAGACCAGGCGAAGTGCACCATCTTGGGTTGGGGAGATAGGTGGAGGTAGATGTGCTTGCCTACATGGGCAGGTCTCTGTTTCCTGGCTTTCAAATAATGCATTCTGGCCCAGCGAGTTCATTCCCAAACGACAATCTTGCATTGGAGGGAACTGTTCTACCGGGAAGCAGAGAGAGTAAGAGAAACTACAAAGAAAGACACACATTTCACTGTAGACTCTAGAGTCAAAGTTATCGTGGCTCTGAAACATATTTAGTAACCATGTGAACTTGGGCAACTTATGTGACCTTTCTAAGCTTCCTTTTATCATCTGTAAAATGGGACGGCGCTTACCTCGTCATGTTATCGTGGAGATCAGAGGTGATCGTGCATGTAACACTGTCACCCTAGCGCATGGAATGAAGTGCGCAAGCCCTCAATAAATGCTAGCCAGAGCTAGGATCCAAAATTATTCAAATCTATCTGTCAAATCCACAAAACGCTTCTCATCTTGAGATGTCGGAACAGTGGGTACAATAAGTCAAAATTGTTTTTCCAGATAACTGAGTCTTCTGAATCAAGGAAGCACATAATAGACTGGTGGAAATTTGTCTCTGCTTTTCATAATCTGCCGTTTTAAAAAAGAGCTGAATGAGAGTCGTCTGTAAACCTGGATAACAGCAAGGCTGGGGCCTTGCATGAGGCTTAAACCCTGATGTTGAGCATGGGAGGGATGCAGAAGCAAAAGGGGGATGGCTGGAAACGGGGCACTCGGCACCTCCTTGCACCTACACGGAGAGCCATTCCCTTCACTCTGATCTCCTTAACTACCGGGGAGAATGAATGCTATTACGTGTAGACCACAGACAACATGGGTAGTGTGCAAAGAAATCACACCTCAGAAGTCTACATAAAGTGATTAGATGTGAGCCTTTAACTTTGCATTATGCTAAGGAAAACAAAACTCAGGTACAGGCTAAGGATTATATTTTAATATCCATGTAGATATGAGGTAAAGCATGCTTCTATTTCATCAAAGAGACTGCTACTCCTATTTTCTTCCTAAGGAAAGTGGCCAGGTTCTAAGACGTTATGGTGTAAATATCCCATATGTAGATTTACATGTGTATATGTGTATATTCACATACACTTACACTTGGATTATTTACCTGGCTCACATGAAGAGAGAAATGCACACACGTTCATATATTTACAAGATACTGAAATTGTCATGCCTATGGTTACTCATTCTGTGTCATGTCAGCTCATGACTATTTTTCCTGGTGTAAAAGTAACCGAGAGAGTCAACTGGACAGAAGAGACTCAATTCGTCATCATAAGACTAGACAGGCAGTGCACTCCTCAACTAAACAGAGAATATTCACCAGACACAAAATTGACCATGAGCTATAAATGGGAAATAAGTTTAAAATGGCTGGTACAAGTAGGTGCACAATAAATATCTGTTGACTAGAAAGTGAAATTCGTGATCATATGTTTTAATAATCCTGCAAAAAGATATTAAGAAAACAGACAAATTTTTTAAAAAAGCACTTCTGTCTAAAGCAGTAGCTATAGGTGGTTAACAGAGCTACCAAGGACCTTCTATTTTTTTTCCAAGTATTTACGGGCTTGCGACATATGGAATGTCATAGCTTCATGCTGAAAGTAGGATAGCTGTGCTCATCAAAGCAGGAGAAAGGCTAGCCCAGGTTTCATTGGAAAATACCACTGGGAATAGACTTTCTGAGCTGAAAAGCCATTAATTGGTAAGGTTGGATTTCGCAGTCATTATTCCTAACATAATCTCCATAGCGTGTGCCTGAGGACAGAGCTTTCCTACTCAGCATGACCAGAGCCTGTGATCTAGAGGGAAGCCCCCAGGATTAGAAGGGTAGAAGAAAAGTTGCTGTCCTCCTAGTGGTAGCACTGGGGTCCACCTTGGGCCAGGCTTCTTTAATTCTTGAAGGAAACAAACTGTTTTTTTGGTTTTCGACTTGACCAAAAGCTCTAGGAGTGAATCACAAGCAGCAGCTACATAATAAGTGAGTCAAATGGAAGAGGGCTTCATCTTCTCACGTACCGTATACATACAGCATATAATCCGAATGAGCTTTCCCCACTATGTTGGAAGCCTCACAGCGGTATGTACCATTATCTGTTTTGTTTAGGTTATTGATGAACAGGTTGGGCCCCGACAGTACGGCGTGTTGAGGCATTTCATCATCGACTCTCACCCAAGTTACCATCACAGGCCTGCAGAGGGAATGGGAGAGAGACAGGGTGCATTACGATTTCCCACCAAGATGTCTGCATCAAACCTCCCACCCACACAGTAAACGAATCCCATGCAGGATGACACGATTAAAGAGGACTTATTGTAAGTTCAGAGAATGAGAGCTGTGAAGGCTTCACAAATCTGTGTGGAATATCATTTTTTTAAAAATATTATCAGGTGTTGAAAAACTTTCAACAGACCAGAAGCAGGAGTCTCATATTTCCAATTCATCTTCAACAAATCAGCAAATAAACTAATGTGCCCTATTTTTATGCCCTGCTGTGTGCTTTCACACCAATTCAGACAGGACAGAGCTCACCCATTGTTAATCATCTCATTAATTAGGGGGGAAAAAAAATCAAATCCTGGGCTAGTGATACATGCATTAATCTCACGGTTACTAACACGCCGAGATAGTGGCATAGAAAGTTGTGATATTTAAGTGGATTTCGAGTTTCGCAGAAAGGAGTGGACTTTTACAGCTGAATAGTGCTTTCTTTGGCCTCTGCTGTTTGGAAAAAAATTACCTCTTCTCATTCTGGAAAGATGTAATCACTTCCTGTCCCCTTACCCCCTACCCATAACACACCCTCCGCCAACCCAAGACCCCACCGCACCTTCCGAGGCCCCAAGCCACCTTATCTATGTGTTCCTTGGCAAAATGCCTGTCTTCCCTGGCTCTCCAAGGCCCTCACACTGCTCCCCTTCCCCTGTGTGTGCACCTGCAGGCCCCCAGCTCGAGGGACAGGCTCCCAGATCAATGGCTGTGGAGTGACAGCACCTCCACGTGAACTCCTGGGGTCCTATGGTACTTGCCCATCAGAGGGGAGTTTATTTTCGTGATTTAAAGACCACATTTGTATCCATCAGGAAAAAGCAAATTTCACAAGATGCTCCAGGGCCCAAACTGCACACACACCAAGTCTTTTTCAAACTCACTGAATTTATAATCCTTCAAGGCAGCCCCTATGAAATTGAGGCCACATCTAGGGCTGGGCCTGAAAGCTGCCATTTCCCAGGCAGGGCCACAGAGATTCGAGCACAGAAGCAGCTTCCTTTCATTTTCTGCACTACCGCTAGGAGCAGCATCAGAACCAAAGACCCGTGCTTCCTAAGAATGGGCACTCAAGACAGCCCTGTCAAGTAGCACTCCGGTTTTCCAATGGGATGTGAAGTCACAGTTTTTCTTTAATGACACGTGGGTTTGTTAGCACAACCCAGTAAATTATTTTAAAATGAGCCCTGCATCCGTCCTCCTCGCAGGCAATGGCGAACGGCTCTGCCTGGCAATCTGTCAGGCTCTGCCTGACAGACCTACTGTCCCGCTGCTTGAAACCATCAGTGGGGGTAAATGCTGAGAACATTCACAACATTTAACGGCAAGTTAAATTACCATTTTTACTGTATGCAATTTCTTGAGAAAATAAATAGGGGATATGCTAGAAGGGCTAGCCGTCAAGTAACCCGTGCTTTTCTCAGACAACCGGGGACCCGGGCCGATTTGAGAGGAACAAGCAAATACCCTCTCTGGCATCAGTGTCCCGAAGGAAACATACAATTTACTGTCCCCGTGGCACATGCGACTGAACACAGTACCTTCTTCAGGGGAAAAAAATATAGAAACAAAATAGAGGTTAGCAAGCCATAGACTGTAAATGCAGTTAATATGGTTGGTGCTGTAAGTGGCAAGAGGCCTGAGAGAATTTATTTTTTTTGCCACTGGACCGTTTTGGAAGGAAGGCAATTTGCTACCTGGGGCCTAATTCAAACAGTTTACACAAAGAAAGAGCTGAATCTTTTGCAATGTTCAAAGCAGAAGAAGACTGCTCTGGCAAAGCTGGAAGTACTTAAAACCAAATAACTTCGAAACACCCAAGGAAAAGCGAAGCAGAAGCAAGACCATCTCCTCCTTCCTAAAGGCCATCTTTACAACACCAAACGGTGAGTAGAGAGAGAAGCAAATCCTCGCCCCTGGAGAAGGACACACAAAATAGGGAGGGCTGACGTGGGAAGATAGCCCACTGCAGCCAGGCTCCCTCCGGCTCTCTGTTCTCTCAGAGATCAGCGCTTAGCTGTCACGGGGAGAATTCTTTCCGAAGACTTGGGGGAAGCTTTGTGAAAATGCTCTGAGGTCCTTGTATGAATATGCTAGTTAGCAAAACTCTGAGAGGGGGAAAAAAATCATAGCGAGGGGACAGCAGAGGGAGCTCAATGTTGTTTTTTGTTGGGGACCAATAAAATCTGACTGCTCCCCATCACTACGTTGACCTGTTGTCCCATGTGACATGGAGTGTTTTCTCCCTCGGAAACAGTTAAAAACAATTTTCACTCTATTCGAAAGATGAAAGGATTCTTCCTCCTCCCCAAACAAAATGGAATAATAGCTAAGGCGGTACCACCACATGGCTTTTGCTTTATTAGTGATAATACATGTAGTTTCTCTAATTCACTTTCATTAATTTAGCAGGGGCAAGTGAAGTAGCTTTTTTTACACTTTTCGATAAAATAAGAGTGCGAGTCTTTTCCCTTATGCAGTATGTATACATATTCCTTGAGAAAAATTCCCAAACCATTCCTCACTAACAAAACTATTTCTAGTAGTCACTTTTCCTTGAGGGAAGAAGCAAAATGAAAAGTAAGGCAAGTTCATTTGCCTACAGCTGGCCCTACACACAGCAGCTTAATTTAAGTCTGAAAACCATCTTTCCAACGTCTTAGTTAGACATTAACACAGAAGGTAGCAGACATATCATTAGATTGTGGGCACACTACAAATTTATTAGGATTATTTTATGTGGGTGAGAGAAAATAGTTCTGACAGTCATGTTGATGATAATAAAAGAGAATTCGCTGAGATTTCAATCTTAGCTGGCGTTTCATTTTTCTCCCAATCTTCACCCTTAAGAACCACAGATATTTATTCCCCTTTTCACTGAATATTCTTTTAGTTCCTGAAAAATCTTCCATCCTTTACAGCAGGAGACAGGTGACAGGCCAATGCGTTGTGAACGCACATCTGTGTGTTGTGACATTTACTGCTCCTGACCCTCTGCCAACCTTGGCCTTCAGAACTTACTGGGGCTTCCCGATGGCTTCACATGTTAACTCAAGCGCGTCCCCTTCCCGGGTTAGGCCTTGTAGAGGATAAGTCATCTGAATATGCACTTGAGGCTTATCTGTGTGACAACAACACAAAGTATAATGTTTAGCAAACGATATCATCAGGCAGAACCAGACTTGCACGCTGTCACAAACCCCATACTACCAGCACTCACACGCTTCCCATCCTCATGCCTTCAGTAAAATCCTTCTAATTAGTAAGTAATCCTGGCATTTGCTCAAATTAAACTAATAACTCTAAGAAGTGAACCACAAATAGATTAAGAGATTCATAAGCCAACCACGCCACATCAAACATTTCCTGTGAAATACATTTTGTTACATTTAAGTTTACCTCCAGACTCACTCAAGCTAAAGGAAATTCATTTGCCTTCATGCTGAGGTGAAGCCACAGATATCTGCGTTGCTCAGAACTGATACATTTTATCATAGATCATATATTACTATCTGTGCTCAGAATTGATACACTTTATCATAGATCATATATTACTATGTGACAATATGTTGTGACACTGCATATTAATAAGTTTGCCACTTCTGTGCTCTTGTTTTCAAATGGGAAAGGAAAAACTTCTGAATTCCACTCAAATGTCTAAGAATAAAGAACTGGGAGGTTTTGGTGGCCCCTAATGAAACTCTATGATGGCTCAAGGTAAACATATCAGAAGGAAGGAAACTGATGGTTACCGAGTCTACCATGGTAGGAACCGTCCTTGGTGGTGGAAAAAGCCCAGTTTTAGGGACGAGAACATTGGTACCTAGAGAATGATGTAGGTTGTCCAAGGTCATAGAGGTAGCATAATGAGAGACGGCCCCATGAAATGTATGTTTGGAGGGATTATTGATTCAAACCCACATTTCCCAATGGCAATCTGTAATTAAAGCCAAGTATACCGAGTACAGCTTCCTAATGCAGTCAGGTATTTAGGTATTCCTAAGTGATGTATTCCTAGGCGTAAGTGAATACTTCAGTGATGTAGGTATGCTTATTTCCACTAGCTATTTAAAAACTGTGTTTGTGAGTTTGTGGGGCTGTGGGTATGAGAGAGGAACGCTAGGAGGTACAGGGAATGGGGAGGGAAGGGGGAGGGGTTGGAATTAACTTAGATACACACACAAATACATTTACAAATAAAACCTGAATGGAATTGGAAGGTTTTTTTTTCCCCCTTTGCTGAACTAAAAAGCTATTAATCCCTAAATCATTTTTCTCATTTAATTTCATGACTTTGTAAATGTATATTTTTGGAAACGTACCCAAGAGGTAATAAATGTGAGAGGGCAAGACATCAGTTGGCTGAAAGGTCAGAACAATTGCCACAACTTTACTTTCTCGGACAATCACACCACCCAAACAACAGCCCGTCGGCCTTTTACAAGCAGTGGTTCGCTCATTATCATTCACCCTATGGTATCAGGGAGCAAAGAGAAATATGGCGGGGCTCAACCACCTCTACCCGTACACAGCCAAACAAGCTGCACGAGGTCCTCTCTAGGGATGGCTGTTTTCTGGATGTATTTTTACAGTCGTGTTACTAGCACTGGATCTTTCTGTCTCTGAAAACCACGTGGCATTCAAAACCTTTTAAGAGAGGCTTCTTGTACGGTGGGCACTGTACACTGAATTGGTAATGCTTAGCTTCCTGAGGAGCTAAGTCGCTTGCCAGTGAACATAAGTTAACTGGGACTGAAAGCTCCAGCTGACCCCTGAAAGTAACACGATTCTATTCTTAGACTAGTTGGCAAAGGCAATGTTTAAGAGGAAAATGGCCTAGAGGTCTCCAGATACTGATAGCTGGGTGGGGAAGCTAATCATTAAAGAAAGGCAAAAATACTCAAAAAGGATAAACAGGATGACCTTAAATGAGCACTGGCTGCTGGGCGAGTGTCCTGGGCACCCACCTTTGAGAGCTACAGACAATACTGTAGGCTAAATACAACCATTGGGTGACATATGTGGGTCTATTATTTTTGGTGGTATAATACGCTTGCACACAGAGCTAGTTGGTAAAGTTTATTAAAAAAAACAACCCACAAGATATCAAAAAAAAAAAAAAATGGTAGAAGGTTATGCCACTGAAAACACAGACAACAAAATACCGGCTCCCCTGCTCAGAAACAGCAGCACTTCTGGAGTTCCTGGTTAGGGAACCTCTGTCATCCTTATCCAGGAACCATTCTGAGGAAACCTAAATTTAAAGCCCCAAATTTGGGCTGAAACGTAACATTTTCTTATAGGTTAATCTCTGATCCACAGAAGGTCTACATTTTCCATGCACTGCCGACTTCGGCCCATTAATTAAGGAGAAGCAGAAGGCTTGCTGGCCAATGTGGAAGGCTCTTTTGTCCTCTTTTCTCCTTTGTGTAATTTACAAGCAAACAGAGAGAGTATATTTTTCAGCACAGTGCACTAAGGGTTTTTACAGGCTCAGCTTCTATTAATAATAAAGACGGTGTTGAAAATCTATCCACCCTGCCTTCTCAGTACCACTGAGTTTGTTTTAGTTAAATGCTTTTTATGTTCCTAATGGCTGTTTGCCAGTTGTCAATTACTCACATAAATTAGGAATAACAAGCTAAGGCCTTGCTATACCTGGAATTTACATTTAAAAAAATCATATACTAAGCCATAGGAAATACACCTTCAATTTTGATAACGGATTTTCCCAATTTACTCTCTAGGTTTCTGGAGAAACATCTACCATCTACTTATGGGTACAGCTGCCACAGTCACCTTAATAGGTCGCTGGAAAGGTAAACATTAATCTTGCTTGTATTATACAGAAAAATGTCCTCCTCTGTTGACACAGGCAGTATTTATAGGCATATTATTGGACCGTGGGCAGCTGAGCTATCTTCACGCCCAGCCTAGGAGCCAAATAGAGGGTCTGTGTGCCAAGATCCATCTCTGGGTGAAGGAAACTTAAAAAACAAATTCAATTCCCCCTTCTTTGCCCTGAAAGAGGAACTTGAGCCTTCCCAACAGGCGGAATAGAAACCCTGGGGCTCCACTGGCACCTCTAGAACCCAGGGCTGCTAAGTTTTCCCAGGATAATCCTGACCACAATCCGAGTGTGTCAAAATACTGAACACTCCAGATGGCTGATTGAATAGCCCAGAAGCTCATCATTTATATTTTAATTATGTCCATAAATCAAACGTTATAACCCACCAAATCTTTTCTGAAACAGGACCAGACTCCAAGATTTATTTTTAAGTAATGAGGTAAGGCCCAGAACATTTTCTGGGTGATCATTTTACGCCTCGGTTGGTGTTGGAAGGCACAAAAGCCAGATGACACTTTCTGCCCAAGTGCAATAACTGTCTAGAAATGTACTGCAGAATGGCTTAATGTCACTATAAAATGGAACTGCTATATAAAAATAAGAAAAATAGTTAGGTCTGTGCACTCATGCAACATTATAGTTACAGAGATGGTACCACCAACAGATAATAAATTAGGTCGAGGGATCTGGGGTTTTCATAATCCACTGTAATTTTTTAAAAACCCCGTAAAAGATGTTTAGCAAGTCTACTCCAGCAGACAAAATGCGTCCATTGGTCCAAGTCGCACAGAGGGTTAAATACCAGAAGGCTTTAGGTCACACTACAGTAGCAGCCAATTAAAAAAATCATCTTAGAAAGACATTCTGATTTGATGAGACTTTCTTTAGATGGACTTTGCTCTCTCTATAAAGGGAAAAAATATATATATAAAAGGAAACTCTTAAAGAGGTTAGAATGGCTTGCTGGCAGATTACAATTGATTTCATGCCAGTCTGACCTTGTACCATATTCTATGATCTTTTCAGAAGATGAAACTCAAGACTCTGGAACCTGTATTTCACTTTCCTATGTAAATGAAAAGTCACGGTCTCCTTCGCTCTAGATTACCGCACTAACATATCAGGTCTTTAAAATTTCTTAGTTAAAAAAAGTACACCGTGGTTTCCTTTTGCCTGGGATATTATCCTCCCCATGTACCAGAGAGGAGCATTGCTGAGATAAGAGGGAAGGCGCCCTGACACCGCGGCAGGAGGAGACCTGTTAGCCCAGGGGCTCCTGACGCTTTCCCTGCCTGAGATTTTCTAAATCAGGGGACGTGGGCCTCAAATGTTCGTTCATTGATGTGCTGACTGCAAGCAGGTCCAGGAACCCAAGTGCAAATCTGTTCCTGCAGGCTCTTTGCATCCCTTACTTAGATTTCATCCAACATTCTGGAACACCTATTAGAGTGAGACTGGATGCCTGTCGACCAAGTGTTCATTGTTTTGGGCCTACCAGGGAGAACTCAAGGGCAGTGTGGGCCCAGATGGAATCAGAATGGCTGGGAGGACGGTTTGGGTCAGTGCCTGTGCATTCAGGTGGGGAAGCACTGACAGAAGGGTCTTTGTCAATCATGGGGGATTACTGCAGTTTGGAGGAGCACGACAATGCCGAGATGCACCTGAGATTTGGTGAGTATTAGGGGCTGCTTGAGCTCAAAGCAGAATCAACCCCTATAACATGGCTGCCTAAGCTGTTGGGAGAGCCCAGCTTTGCTCTGAAGGAGGGCGATGTATCACGAGGTCATTGGGGCTGGTGAGAGAACACAGTCACAGCGAGCTCTCAGAGGACTTAAAAAGAACATCTTGCAAAAGGTTTGCTTCCCATTGTCATAATACATTCACGAATCATTTTCACTGCCATTTATTTTGTTTGTTTGCAAGGTGAAGGACCTCCTGCTGTTACATCTGTTGTATGAACTGGAGCACTTAAACTGCTATTCTTGAGGAGGGCTGAGCTATGATGAGTGGGATGAGTCAAACCTGGGGGGAACGGATGTGGGACCGAAGAGCATGTGCCACATTACACAGTAAAATGCAGTTTCCTCTTGTTGCAACTTGTAAGTAGCTTTGTGGATATTGAAATTACTGTTTACCCAACAGAATCAAATTTTATTCTGTGATGTTGTGGCACAGAGTAGCTTCCAGTGCCTTTGAAGTGGGGTGCACACTCACCCACACAGCACTCTTCCATATCTTTGAGAAATCTTCAGAATTAGAAAGTAAACACTGGGTGAGAAAATTCTCATAGCAAGATTTTCTGCACGAGAACGTTAGCTCTGTAACAAGAAAAGGTTTTGTTTTTTGTATCCCTGGTGCCTAGAACAGTGTCAGTGCCTGGCACACAGTAGGCGTTCAATACATATTTACCAAGTGAATGAATGCATGAGAAAGTGGGGGAACATTGGGGCATGGACTTCTAGCTCTGCTACTGGTTAAACAAAAACAAAACAAAAACAAGCAGACCATGAATCCCTCTAAGCCCTGTTATAAGATACACAAGGCCCATTAAAATTTTCAAGTGTTTATTTGAGCATCGATTTGAACAGGGCAGCCCAAACTGAAAATGCTCCAATAGGAGCTGGGGGAAAGGTTTTAATAGAAAAGACACGGAAGTAAAGCAAGTGAATTATTTGATTGGCTAGAGCTTGAGCAGTTGCCTTTTTTGGGAAGCCTGGTTAGCTGTTTGTCATTGGCTGGGCCTAAGTTTCATTGCCTTGGAGTGCATTGGCTTTGGTTTAGGTTTTGGTTTGCCTACATAAGCTACCAAGGTATCAGAGTCACCTTATTAGATTGGTCTAATGGCCTCCTTGTTTAATCACTTTAACAGCCCTCATTGCAAAATACAATTCTATTTTTCTTTTAGAAGGTTAATCCAGCTCCCAAAATGTGAGGTTCAACCCGCGTGTCTGATTTACGTACTTCCACTTCACTACACATTTATTTAGCATTTTGGGTATATTTCAAGGTGGTATCTCAAATGAAATCATAAAGAATGTTGTTGAACCATTCTTTTTATTTATTTTTTGTTAACCACCTTAAGTATAGGAAGTTTTGTTTGTTCAACATTTTTAAAAACATATGTTTTTTTAAATTGAAGCATAGTTAATTTACAGTGTTGTGTTGGTTTCGAGTGTACAGCAAAGGGATTCAGGTTTACATATATATATATATGTTCTTTTTCAGATTCTTTTCCATTATAGGTTATCATCAATACAAGATATTGAGTATAGTTCCCTGTGCTATACAGTAGGTCCTTGTTGTTTACCTATTTTACATATAGTAGTATGTATATGTTAATCCCAAACTCCTGATTAATCCCCCACTCCCCACAGCAATCCCCTTTGGAACATTCTTTTTAGATTTTGAGATGTTAGCTTTACAACCATTGAACCTTCCACAGAATCAAAATCTGACCTTGAGTTAAAAACCATTAAGAGAGCACATTAGAAGACTAGTTTCACTACATAGTATTCAATGTCCACAGCCACAGAGACACATCTTTTCCAAATACATTAGGTCAGACAGTGAGATGTGGGAAGACAGATGTGGGAAGAGGCCTCTTTCTACAGTGGCTTCAGAAGGCAGGGATGATGGCAAAGTCTTTCTTCCCTAAGAGTCATGTCATTCAAGTCTTGTTCACAATGGAGTTGGCCCAATATTTACTCTTTGTTTTTTGAGTATTAGTGACTCAGCCTCCTGCCCCCTTTGGCACTGCAGAATGCCTCACTAACACTCTATAGAGTTAATGGCATCAGGAACTTGGACCCGCTTCTACTGTGTGTTAACACAAAAAAATCATAGGTTAAAACGTTAGTTTGAATCAGGGGGGTCTCCATGCCTTGATTATTTTTCAGGAGGAATAATAAATACTGAAATAACTTCCCAGGAACTCAATTCATTGCTTTAAAAAAATAAAAGAAAGGGAGAGTGGGAGGAAGAGCATATTCTGTTAAAAAAAAGAGACCGGAGGGGCTTCCCTGGTGGCGCAGTGGTTGAGAGTCCCCCCTGCCGATGCAAGGGACCCGGGTTCGTGTCGCGGTCCAGGAAGATCCCACATGCCGCGGAGCGGCTGGGACCGTGAGCCATGGCCGCTGAGCCTGCGCGTCTGGAGCCTGTGCTCCGCAATGGGAGAGGCCACAGCAGTGAGAGGCCCGAGTACCGCAAAAAAAAAAAAAAAAGAAAAAGAAAAAAAAGAGAGAGAGACCGGAGATCAGAGAGAAACAGGCCAAATATGAAAACGCCAGCTATTACGCTTTGAAGAATATAACCTGGGAACAGAATTGATGGGGGAGAGGATGGGATATGGGAGCTGCCGTGGTAAACTGTGTCTTATCCTCCACTCCAAACAGGAAAGATTTTCCCATTTCCAGGTTTTTTCTCCCTCCTTCACTGCAGGACACTATCGATACCAGAGAAACATTTATTTTGGCACAAGGAACAGGTTTTGATCATCTCCCTCAATGCCCAATTTTCCCCCAATTGAGGGAATGAAAGAAGAAAAATCTAGCCTTCTGTGGACCCTCAATGAACAGGAATATGGATTTACAAAATATCTGGCTACACTGAGTCAATAAAACTCATTTGGAAAATGATGCCCACGAACACAATTAACTGGCAGATGATAATCCGAGCAGGGAAGGCGTTCAAACATCCATTTTTTGAGTCTTTGGTTTCATTCTCCCTTTCAAAACATATCTCTTAAATTTTTTTTTCAGATATGCACACACACACAAAACCCTCACTAGATGAGGATTTTTGCAAAACATTTTAAAGAGCAAGGCTACGATGGGGGAAAGCAAAAGACACACAGCAGTAATTCCAGAGATTCGGATACACCTCGGTCCAGAGTAAGGCTTCCCCCCTTGCACAGCAATCTGAATTCCATACTGAGGGTCACACCTTTTCTTTGAATTCCCAGCTTATGTCGCTATGTGTTTCCACCTTGATGCTATTTAGACAGTTTTCTTTTAACGTGCAGACAGTGAACTGTTCTCCTTTAAACAGGCTTTTATTTGACAAGAGTATGTTCGCTCAGATCTGAAGCTCCACTAACCGTGCTACAATTCTACCACATTCTGCTATAATCAACCCTGTTGTAAATTTGAGCAACGCTATATACACAGACATTGGAAAGAAAAAAACTGCACAGAAAGAGTTTAGGGTCATATAGCTCAGAACATTAAAAAGCAAAACTGTTCTCTGCCTAACATCTAAGGAAAGAGAGCTTTGAATTCCAGCTCGCGAGCACAATTACTTTCTGTTTTAAACATTTAACTGCGTGCTGCCGTATCCTTGCTGAGTCTTAGAATGAAAGCTAGAAAACTAAGAGCCCTACTGTATGTTCTTCCTTCCCAGCAACGGTCCTATGAGAAAACCTTATTAATGAGCTTGCAAACGAGCACCCAACAGGGAAATGCCACAAACAAGAGCAGCTAATGCCCCGGAAAATCAAATAACCGAACACTTGGCTGATTGTGGTGCCTTTCATATTTTTAATAAAAAGAAGGGAGGGGCGACTTTAATTCACTAATTCTGAGAGGTCAACACCTTGCTGAACAAAACAACTCACTTATTTATGTTCAGAAATTTCCAGATGATAAATTACATGGACGTTAATCACTTCAATGCATACTACACAATTAATATCTGTACTCACCAAAAACTTAAGGATTATTTAAAGCATGACAGCATACACATCTGGCTAATTTTTCACATAATTGGGCACCACAATTTCTCCTGGTACCACATACGAGTGTCTTAACAAACAAACGCTGCAAAATTCTGTGTTCAATTAATTAGGACTTAAACCCACACGACAAAAGGGATTCCAAGTTGGAGCTCAAGCCTTGTCTTCTAGACAATATGGTGGCTCTCCGTGTCAAGGGGAGTGTGCAACCCTTCCCTTCATTTTATCCCTCCTCCTTGCTCCTGTCATTTTTAAAGTAAGATATTTAGTGGCATACAATGTAGGTTTTCATTTCCTTTTTAAAAAATAGTATTTTCTAAAAGGACATAATTTATACAGCATTCAAATCCATTATCTGTCATTTTACTCTGTTCTTATCCTGATTAATATCCATCCATCTTAGATGAGGTAGAGAGAGGTTTCCAAAAATCTTCATGTAGCAAAATGGGCCAAGGTTGAACTGAGTATACTTAACACCAATTCTATCAGGTTAGATTTGCCTCGAAGGTAGTCTCATTTCCCCAGAGTAGAGTAATTCTTAATCTGAGGTCCATGGACCAGCTCAGGATGTCCTGGTGATAAACTCATGTTTATCACTGATAGTATAAGAAATCTTTTTAGGTGGCAAAGGAAAGGACATTAAAAAATAATAGTTGTATATTTATTTTAAAGTTTACTAGATAGAATATACATAGCAAATAAAACTCATAATTTTACAGGTGTTTTTACACAGGTCTTGGTTAGGTTAAAGCAATAAAATGACTTAAAAATTCTAAATATGATACGAACACAGATGACCCGTGGATTTGGTAAAACTTGTGAAAGTGGCCCTTGAATACCTAAAATTAGGAAAACTGTAAATACACCCCTTATACTGGAAGTAAAATGTGGTGAATGTCATCATTTCCAGCTCTATAGCTGTCAAAGGATTTTAAAGGGGTCAACGATCCCCAAAAGTTTAAGAACTGCTGAGTCCAGAGTTTGGGCCAATTAAAAAATAATGGTCTAATGTTACTCCTCAAAGAGTATCCAAAATAATTCACCATCCATGCACACTGGCTACTGAATCTCAGGCATTCAAGTATCTCTTCTTTTTACATGGCCATCAAGAATGTATATATGTGTATAACTGAGTCACTCTGCTGGACAGCAGAGACTGGCACAACACTGTAAATCAACTGTACTTCAAAAAAAAAAAAAGAGAGAGACATGGTGTGGCTTGTCTGCAGAGAGGGGCCTCCTATGGGGGGAATGGAGCTGAACCCCCAACACCACTGGCCAAGGTCTGAGAAAGTTCTAGTGCCCAAAGACTGAGTGCCTTGAGCACCTGAGGCATGAGGCTTTTTGTTGTCCATAGCTGCTGGTGTTCAAGAAGAGTAAAGCTGGTAGGTGATGAAGTAGAGAATTCCAGTGTGTCTGAAGATGCTACGTAAGGAATTCCTGGCTGACTCCGCAAATTTTTCAGTAGTGCTCTAGAGAGGGAGGGTGGTGACCTGTCAGGTGACTTTCTTGAGCATGAAGCATCGTATTAAGATGCCAGATCCGACTCTAAACTCCATTCAGATTAACACGTTGCTTTGTAATCCTTAACCTTCTTTTATGCAAAAAGACATTTTTCCTATATACATTCCAAGAAATGGAATATCAAAGGATAAAATGTTTGTGTGGCTTAGGCTGGGTAAAAGAACAGAGTCTCCCATAAAAAGGTGCCACGTTAAAGTTACAAATGACCCAGGGATGTGTCTTCAATTTGGGGAAGGCATTAAAGTCACCTTCCTGCAGTTAAGGGCCAGCAGTACTTTGTAAGACTGAAGTCAAATGGATTCAGAAACACAGCTTTATTCCTTTTCTTAGAAGGACAAATCTCACTTGAATCTTCAAAAGAAAAGGCTTTATAAAGATCATTGGCAAGTCTTCCAAGGGGTAGGAGGTGTAGTGCCTGAAATATTTTGCATTTGGGAATGAGTGTAATTTTGTAGGTGGGTGGGGCTATATTCTATTTAGAAGATACTCTGGGAAACTAAGAGTGTAGGGGTGGGAACTGGGTGAACAGCTACTCAGGTCTCACAAAGGAGCTAATGTATTATTAAAGCTAATGGGCCCCTACAAGGAAAGCTAATGGATATTAAGTTTGCTTAAATGAATTACATATTAACAAAGTCACAAGAAATCTACTATCTGCCAATTTAGATCATATCTGATCTTTTCTGTTTTCCCATTATAGGGACATTACACCACAATAGTTTTAGTGATATGAAAATTATAAGCATGATGCCCATAATGAAGCTACATAATGAAGTAGATGAAATGAATTAACAAGAAAAACTGGCATTATGTAATGTTAAATTGAGCCAAGCTCACAAAGTGGAATGGGATGGCTTTGTAGAAGCAACTTTTTATAACTTTCTCCATCCCCTGTTTTGCTCAGGCAACCTAAGCAGGTGATACAAATCATAGGGGGATTCATGGTGCCCACCCCTGCCACCACCAAATACATACCTAATTCCTAACCTCTGGAACCTGTGACTGTGGCCTTATTTGGAAAAGGATTCTTTGCAGATGTAATTAAGTTAAGGATATTGAATTGAGACCATTCTGGGTTACCCGGGTGGGCCCTAAGTCCAATGACAAGTGTCCTTATAAGAGACACTCAGAGAAGAGAAGAAGGCCAGGTCAAGATGGAGACAGAGAGTGGAGTGATGTGGCCACAAGCCAAGGAACACCTGGAGCCACCAGAAGCCAGAAAAGGCAAGGAAGGATCCTCTCCCTAGGGCCTTTGGAGGGAATTTGGCCCTGCCAACACCTTGATTTCAGACTTCTGTCCCCTAGAACTGTGAGAGAATAAATGTCTGTTGTTTATTAAGCCATTAAATTTGTGGTAATCTGCTATGGCAGCCCTAGAAAATTAATAGAATAATTCATAGAGAGTAATGCTTTTCCTTTATCTGATGCCCAATCATTGACATCCAATCAAACTCTTGTAACATTTTCACCAGGCACACCCAAAGGCCACCTGGAATTTTGCAGAGGCCAAGTTACAGAAGTCTCTTGATAAAAAGTGAGAAGCTGGCTACTCAGCCACAACTTTGGTGCAAGGATAATTTTGTGCAGAAAACAGATATTTTTTCCACAAGTAGGAGAGCCCAGAGGAGAAGATGAGGAGAGCATCTTTAGTCCATAGGGTACAGTGAGGAGAAACCTCACTCACCACGATCCAGCTTTTACTGATGAAGCCATCAAGACCGCGGCACTCATCCCAAAGAGTTCCACTTTTAAACTCATCGCTATAATTTAAGCTAAAATAGAAGAGAACTTGCAATCTAAAACAAGATGCTGATGTTCAGTGGGAATAAAATCCCTTCTATAAAAAAATTCAGCACTTATGATGGGGTTAATAAAGCTGGGGGCGGGGGGCGGCTGGAATTACCCTAGATTTTGAAGTTGGCATAGAAATGATTACAGTCAATATTCACAAAATTTAATTAATTAAGTCATGCACTAGAGCAGATGGAATCATTTTCAAGTTTTACATTTGGGTTAAATGTAGTATTTTCAAAATCCTCATTGGCACTCTATAATATGGCAGTGTTTCAGTAGAATAATCCTTTGATTATTTTTCTACCAAGACAACAAGATGAAAATTCTACCTAAACTATATAAAAACATATGTATTCAATAAGTGGCTTCTGAAGTGTTTTTAAAGAACTGCTACTCTATACCCTCAGGATAAAATACTTGGGTAATGCTATGATTTGAGTGTTTGTGTCCCCCCCCATCCCGCAAAAACTTATACGTTGAAATGCTGATCCCCAATGTGATGGCGTTAGGAGGTGGGGCCTTTGGAAGGTGATTAGGTCAGGAGGTTTGTGAAACCCTCATGACTGGGATTAGTGCCCTTATAAAAGAGGCTGCAAAGAGATCTCTAGCCCCTTCCACCATGTAAGGACACCGTGAGAAGGCGCCAGCCATGAACCAGGAAGAGGGACCTCGCTGGAACTTGACCATGCTGGTACCCTGACCTTGGACTTCCCAGCCTCCAGAACCGTGAGCAGTAGATATCTGTTGTTTATAAGCCACCAGCCTGTAGTAGTTTGCACAGCAGCCAGAAAGGACTAAGACAGGTACTCACACTGTACTTCTAGATACCGCTGGGTCTGCAAGTTTCCAGTGACGGCAGGGTGCTCCACCTGACAGATCACCGGGACCCCGTCATCCTCCTTGTGCACCTTCAGCATCAGCTGACTAGTCACGGTGTACATGTCTGACCACTCCTCCACCTCCGATTTGCCTGGGGGGACATACCAAGAAACCGGAGCTGAGTGAGTCTCACTCTTTTCTTAAATATCCTCCCCTCCCTCCCTCTGCCCCAACATTACTATTTTAATAAACATAATGGAAGTCACTCCAGATAAGGGTAATCTGGGGGTAGATAACTGATAAAAGGATAATTTCCTACTTTTCAGCCTTGCAGGATAGTATTTAAGATAATTAACTCTACATACTATTTACTATTTTTATTTAAATATATGTTTCTTCTGTCTTAAATTTTCCCACAGAAAAGCAGCTGAACGTTGACCCATTTTGACATTTGACTGCTCAAGGCCCTAGAGAGGAAGAAAAGAGAAGTGCTTTTTCCCCCTACAACCATCTGAACTTAACACATCTACTAGGCTGTAATGCGGTTTAAAAATTCCAGGACGTCATCCAAATCCCTTAAGTAATTTCAATCAGGAGTAAAGATATAAACAACCCCCTTTGCCCACCCCCATCAGCAATTAACAGGGAAAGCAACGACAATTAAATGAAATTGTAATTGAAATGTTTAAACTCTGAGACTTTTGGAAGAACACAAAAAAATGCAGTGGCAGTGGGTAGAGCAAAGTAAGATATAGGCTTCAGGCCAGAAGGGAGCCACGTCCAAGAACACCCAGAAAAGGGGGGGAGGAGGCTTCCGGATGGGATGAATAGGCCAAGGAGGCCCCTTTCCTGAACTCAGCACTCCCTGGGACATGACGCACCATTAACTTTCTTTTAATGTTTTGTACTTATTGGTACACATTTAATGGCTCAATTCACTTAGACAGAAAAGCAGAGGGGAAATGAGAAATTCCTTCCTTCCAAAGCCATACCTAGGAAATAGGAGATTAAAACAGAGCAAGCTTTTTGAAACTTAAGCCATTATATATAGATTTTTCTGTTTCTAGATATAGATTTTTATATCCTCTTTCTAAAAGGACTTTCTTTTCTTCCTGGAACTATTTATTTATTTAACAAGCACATACAGAGCACTTACCTTGGCCCAGACACTGGCCCCATGCTTTACAAATATTCACTCATTTCATCTTCATAAGAATCACACAAGGTATGTAAATATTAATATCCCCATTTTAGAGGAAATTGAGGCACACAGCAAGCATTTCTGTCAAATGATCAGAGGAGTTCAGGCCCTGAGTCCTCTGTCCTGGGTACTACTTGCAAGGCAACCTTTTGCAAAGAAAGGAATCGGAATGCAGACATGCATGAGGAACTTAGGATAACTGGCAAAAAGAGAGTCAAAAATAGGGGCTAGGCTGTATCCTTCAGCCGATGCAGCGGCTAAGAGGGCAGATGTCCGAGGATCCAGGAATCAAATCTGGATGGCCCGGTACTGAGGGAGAGACAATAGGAGCAGGGTTAAAAAAAGTTGCCTGTGCTGCCAGCACAAAGTCAGAAACGTTGCAGAAGAATAGGCTGCTGACATGGGCAACTGAATCACAGATTTCTCAAGAAGGGTGGTGCCTGCAAGTTCGCTATGAAGATAGATTCTCAGCTGCTTAGCACAAGCACCCTTGCAGGAAAGCCCATTGTCAAAACAACCAATAGTCCAAGAGATGTTAGAATGACTTGGTATTCACCATGGCCAAGACTGCTATACTTTTTTTTTCAAGGTGTAACACAAGAATCTGGGGTCCTGACCCACCCTGGGTCACAGGGTAAAAGCAAGGAGAACTAAGGGTACAGACATGGCCAGCCTGAGCTCAGGGGATACCTCAGTGATTCTAACTGGTCTAGCGAGTTCTAGTTTACAGGTCTGGTTCTCTCTGAGCCTCTGAGTAATCACCTAGCAGCACATATCACCATGAACCCTCAAACGACAGAATGAGGATATGAATTAGAACAGTAAAATGCCGTTATGCTTTGGGCTCAGACACACTTACTAACTGATTGCAAACCATATGTTAGGTTGGCCAAAAAGATCGTTCGGTTAAGAATTACATTGTTTGATAAAGTTCTTGGTGAAAATGAAAAATGTGTCTTTCATTTTTGCTTATAACAGAACGGACTTTTTGGCCAACCCAATATAAATGAGCATTTTTGTTCAGGGGTGTGTTTTGCATTTGTCTTTAACGTCCACAAAGATGTACTCCTGCTGGGATCGAGTGTGGACTGGCTTCTTCAGTACCAGGCAATTCGCATCTTACCTTTGAGCTCCTTGTTCCCTTTGAACCACCTGATGGTCGTGGCTGGTTTGCTGGCCATGGCAGTGCAGTTGACTTCAATCTCCTCACCTTCCACCGCTGTGTCTTTCTGGATATCGATCATCAGATTACGTGGTGGGACTACAAATTAAACATGTATGCTTTTTAAACACAGAATCTATTTCTGGGCATATTCTTCTATTCATTAGAAACTAGGACCATTGCTCTCAAAAAAAGGAGATAACAATAGACATTCCTGATGGGAATTTAAAACAAACTGCCACTGGAGGAAACAGAAGAAAGACAAAGTCATTATCAAATAAAACGAGTTACGTAAAATCCCTTACTTCAGAATTCGTCCTAAAGTTATCTGATAAAATGACCAGTCTTCCACTCCTAAGTTATCAGTGACCAAGTTATAAAAATATAGATACTAGATTTGCTATCAATCGGTCATTAGAAAATTGACCAGAAAGCAGATATAAAAGCAAGAGGAGTAAACACTATTGACATTATCCTCCTTACCTGGAAGTCTCTGAGAGGAATATTTGTCCTTAAACTCAACCCTTGGATTTCAATCTTCATATGAAAGATTCCAAAGTCAACCAGCAAAGATCAAAAACATGGAGTCCCGTAAAAGAATCACTCCCCATAAACATACACAGAAAAACTGTGCCTCAGAGCCACTTCCATTCAATTCAAATTATTTATAGAGATCTAGAATACGATCTTGACCTCTGATGGATGGCGTAGTACTAAAATCCTTTAGCTATGAAGATGTAGTAATGTAGGAAATGCCAGTTAATTTGTAATGATTTTCTATATTCTGAAATCTAAAGCTGCAAATTTTAGAAACCAAAGGTGGAAAAGACTATTGAGTGTAGGTTAGATTTCTACCTCAGAATTAAAACCACTCTTGTCTAAGCATATTAAACATATATGTAATAAAATGATTAGAATAAAATATTTGGGGGCTAAAATGCTGAATATCAAATAAAGAGTAATGACGGTGGTTGATAAAGAAAGCATGTTATCTTTTCGGAAACTGAGTTGACAATGAAACCATATAAGTGCAACCTTATGTCAAGACTGAGCTTCTTGAAATAAAAATCAATAAGAATACTGAATTCAGCAGACTGAATCTAAAAATATATGTCCTGACCACCATGAATAAGCAAAGATGGTTCTAAGACTTATGATTAATAAGTTTCTCAACTCAGAAGAGAAACAAGAAATTAAATATGTATAAACATGCCATCCTGATGATCAAGTTGAATAATAAATCTCTGATACTGCTTCAATAAATTATGGGATTAAACCATGTATTTGAGATTTCCAACTGTTCTAGTCCAATGTGAAAATTCTACCCACAGGAAGACTTTTACACTGAATTGAAGCAGTTGAAAATTTCTATAGAGAATTATGGAAAAGGAAAATGATTTATTGTATATGTTTCTCAGCAAGATAGTTGGTAGGGGGAGTGTAACTATTGGAGCAAAATCACGTCTCTTCTTTGTTCCCTGTATCACAGGAAACTAACACAGTTGCTCAACTGGACGTGTTGCTAAAGTGATGTGGCCCCAATGAGTAGTTAAATATGGCAAAGAACTACCCTAGTTTACATTTTAAGAAAAAATAAGCATAAAGAGAGATAGTCTAACATCCAATTTGGAGTTGCACATCTGCCAACATTTTAAGAGACAGAAAGGCAGGTATAAAAGTAAATGGGATGATTTGGCTAGCTATTTCCTCAACGCAGTTTATCCTTCCTAGATGACAATCAGGTAGGTTAAAGATTTTCATTACACGTACCTAGATAGCTGATATGGGGTACACAGAGAGACTAGATGTTTACACCCAACAAATACTACTAAATTCTGTGTGCCGTATAATAGGAATATTGAAAAAAATGCTTTTGTTAGAGCAAATGTCAGAGGAAAAGACTGTCCAAGCCTAAAGAAAATAAGATCTTGGTGAGCTATGGGGAACAGAAGAAGAGGCTTAGATAAAAAGGGAATAACTAAGGAGTAAAAGAGCTAGGAATGTCCTCCCAACAAATGTAGGGCTGAAACAAACAGTATTAATTCTTTTCAAGGTCCAGGCAGAAATAAAAATGGAGTGATGAAAATAATTTCTGATATTGACACGTGCAATAATTTTCAATGAGAAATGTAATTGAGTAATGTAATTGATGGGATACTACTCAATTTAAGCAAACTTAAATTGAGACGGGATACTCACAGAAGGGTTCTCTTCGGATGAGAAAAAGAGGGCAAATAGCTAAAGGTAATGTGTAATACACAAGGCTCTCTTCCTTGGAAAATACTACAGGATGGGATAGAGCAAATTTCAGTATGCATGGATAACTTTGGGAGAAACACTTTGATGGTCATTCTGTGGTAACCTGGGAATCTTCCTGATGGGAATAGATCCAGGAGCTGTTAAAAGGTTCCAGCAAATATCAATTGTCAGGTCTTGACGGCATTAAGGTTCAAACATAGTCTTTGTCAGACATTAGTTTTCTGTGTGTTCCTGGGTATCTTTCCTTCATCCTCTCCTTTCTCGTGTTGAGTCTGAAGATACTGGAGAGCTCTCTCTCCTCCTCACAGGCTTCTTCTAACCTCCACTAGCAATTCACCTTCAGTGGTACTTCTTAGTAGAGGAAGTACTTAATTCTCTCCATCAGATGGAGAAGGTCATAAGGATGATGGCGTGTTCTTGTCACATTATCAATAATGTCTGCTATTTCAAAGTAAGGAAATGGTGGGGCTTCCCTGGTGGCACAGTGGTTGAGAGTCCGCCTGTTGATGCGGGGGACATGGGTTCGTGCACCGGTCCGGGAGGACCCCACATGCCGCGGAGTGGCTGGGCCTGTGAGCCATGGGCAGTGAGCCTGCGCGTCCGCAGCCTGTGCTCCACAACGGGAGAGGCCACAACAGTGAGAGGCCCGCGTACCGCAAAAAAAAAAAAAAAAAAAAAAAAAGTAAGGAAATGGCAAGTGGTACGTATAAATTAGGCCAGAGGAAAATTTACCAATGTCTCTTAGATTTTGTTTGGGGGTTGAAAGTGTGAATGGCAGCAAATAGGTCCTTATCTAGATTACCTGTTGCTTGGTTTTATCCATGTTAATACCTACTCTACTGCAGCAGATATAATCTACACTTCCCTAATCCTTCCCAGTGATTCCTGTACTAATGCTAGCTCCTCCTGGAGAGCTGACATCACCTGTAACTTGACAGCCAAGGTAGACATGTGGAAAACTTCAAAAGTGGTGGGAAATATGACCAGTGTAGAAAAATAAAGGACTTGTTTATTGTTGAGAAGAACATCCTGAGAAATGGCTGAATGACTTTTTCCAAGTCCATAAACAGTTTTCTCAAGACTGACCAGTATTACCGATCTTTACGAAGTTTAGAAGAAGAAAGAGTCAAATGTAGTAGGAGCTGTTTGGTTTACAAATATAAAATAAAATGTGAGTCATAATGGTTCACTGATATCAGTTATAAAGTTAACTTCTCTCAGATTTTTTTTTAAAGCAAGAAAGCTTTAGAAAATATAAATGAAGTGATTTAAGTCTATCTTTCTGAAAAAAGGGGGGGTAGGACAAGAAAATCTTAAAGTTTATTTTGGTCTATTCATTCTCCCGTTTTTCCCTTTAACTTCATAATGTCTACTCAAATACGAAAGCAGTTAGTAAGGTATCAAAATCCATTTATAAGAAAAAAATGAATTAGAACTGCTACTAACCAGAGAATACACTTATACATGGTCCACTAAACAGACATATTTAGTGAAAACTGCCTGCAGCCATTAATGAAAACAACCAAAGATATATCTAAGGAGGTGCCTAGAGATGGAAACTTGAATAAAAGTCACGTAGAGGGAAATACTAGAAAATAGCAAAGAAATGTTGACGTTCTTCTTAGCTAACTTCACATCTATAAGAGCGCTAATTATAAACATTACGCCTACAACATTAAAAAAAATCAGCAATATCAAGATGAGTCACGTTAATTACAACAAAAGAGGAGACTTAAAGCTGATCGGTATGTGGAATCTCACTCTAAGACCCTTTAAAATAATTAGGTTCTCCTGCTCCTGGAATCTTGAGTGAACACTAATCTTAGAAGGACAGGACTGTAATAATATTAGCTACTATTATCAGTAACTATACTAATGTTAAAGCAGCATATTCTCTCTCTCACTCATCTCCTTTCATGAACAGTAGTAGGATCTGGAGAAAGAAAGAAACTCATCACAAGTGGGAGAAGTGAATGAATATCCTAAAAGGCATCCAAAGGCATGCAAAATATCACAGGGGAGTTTTCAGTTTTTACATGGATAAGATAATAAACAGAATAGTAACTAACAAATACCCATCTCTATGTCTTATAATTATGCTGAAATTTTTGCTGAATGCTTCAAACAACTAATAAAGATGCATGCACTAAAATGAGCATCTTCATCCGATCAGGAAGTTTGACAGCTGTGTAAGTACATATGGGGTCCTTTTCAGAGAACCACAGATAGAAACGAAGATGATGCTAATAGATCATTCTTCATTCGTTATGATACCTGAAAACTCTAAACCTTAGGAGGAAGCTTTGAATATATGAGTATCAGTGGAAACTGTCAGATTTTGGAATATGAAAGACTCAAGTGCCGATGACAATAATTTGACTCCGTCAAGGAATCCTAGAATAAATTCAGTGGAAGGAATATTAAATGAATGCATAATATCTGCAAAAAGAGCATTTACCAGCATTACTTTCAAGTATATTTAAGTTAATGTTTCTATACAATACAAGCAAGGAACCTATTATTTCTAGAATAATCAGACCTCCAAAAGGATTACAGGCATAATGCTTCTCAAAAGCCTAGTGCTGGGTGTATTCCGTCCAACTGGCCCAGTCTAGCGAGTCTGAGAACAAATGTACCAAACACTGAAAACTGACAGGCAGTAACTGCTTGTCAAAGACCAGATACACTCCTGCAAACAAAAGATGTGCACCTTCAGGGAGAAAATCTTGAAACAGCAGCCTTCAGGATTTTGTTGAAAACAACCTAGACTAGAAGACCCAGAGGTTCTGAGGCAGAAGAGTAAGGTCTGTTTCGAAGTCTAAGATTCTTGATTCTCACCATGTGCTTTGTAAGCTGGGCAAGACGACTAACCTCTATTATTATCATCTCTTTCTTTGAAATAAAGACATCCATACTTAAAGGTATATGTAGCGAAACATTCTGAAAATGCAAAATGCCGTTAAGTATATTCCATCTAACTGCCGTCACTTTTGTGGACACACCATAAACAATGGTGGGTCAATGGGAAGATGGCCTATTTGAAGTTTATGCAGCTGATGACTTACTCCAACAAGCAAACAGTGTTTCAAAGACCTCTCCAGAAAACTTTCGGTACATCTGCCAAATTCCAAAACGTTCATCCTGGCCAAACCTTCCACACTTACTATTTCTGCAGATCTAATAGGGATCAAAGGTGCTATTAGAGATAAACACGTACACATCACCAAACACAGACCACAGCAGAAGCAACATGGTCAGACGTGAAACCTGACTGTCTAAAATCAGTGTTCCTCTTATCAATAACATATATGTCAGCATTAGGGATATGTTTTTAGTTTAATGAATTAAAAAAATGTTCCCTGTTACAGCTGTGTTTAAATAAAGTAATGAGGCAGCAGATCAATACATACACCCATGAATACATATATGTTCACACACACTAAGCAAAAACAGCCTTCATATTTATCTTTCCCCTTTAATCTTCATATTGTTACACTGAAAAGCTGCAGTCTGCCGCCTCAGATAGGCTTTGATTCATCATCTTTCCGAAGGTATAAATCAGAGATCTTGCCTCGTGCTATAGTGTAGGTCCTTGAAAACTCAGTTTCAAAAATCCAAATTGGCTGGTGTTAGGCACTGTAGTATATGTTTGTCTAAAAAGGTGACTAGTTCAGACCACCTTCACCGCAGGAGTATTTGCTGACTCTATCAAAACATACACACGGAAACCTGGCTACCGGGATTCTGCTGAAAGTCGCACTCTAGCCATCATTCGTGAAGACACTTAACCCGCTAGAGGCAGAGGTGTACTCAGCAGCCGACCCACGGTCCTCGCTTATTATCAGCCTTCTCTCCCTAGAAGTTCTTCATTCTTTTACATCTAATGGTTGCAATTTGTGGCAAAGTATGTGTTCATGGGGTATGATTTTTACAGCATAATCTTGAGTGGGAGCAATAAATGAGGCAATAAGTCAAGCTGAAGAAAAGGAGATCAACAATATTAAACGAGATGTAACTCAGAAGGAAAAATCATTAAGTGGATTTCATATCAGAGCTCTGCCACAGGGTGCAGATGTGGTAGCCTGTTTCCCCCTCTACTGCACAGAAGGGGGGAAAAAAAAGTCCTGGTAGGTAGAAGCAACGACATTACATGTGGTGAGTGATTCATTTGCGGGCTCTAAAGTCTCTTGATCTTTGCTTCTGAAGCTTGAGGGTTGAAACCCAAGAGCAGGGGAAATCTAGAGAGCCTGCTGATTGCCATTCCTTAGAGTGTTTGGTAAAATAGGCTATTTTTAAAATTCAGCAAGATGGGCGCTGAGTCTTCCTAAAACAGTAAAATTTACCGTTAACCTTTTCCTAGCTGCTGGAAGCCATCTGGCAGTTAAGTACCACCCCCTCGTTTCCCAGGACAAGCCCTGGTGCATTGCTTACCCAGCACTGTGATCGTGGTGTAACTTTCCTGAGGGGGGTCAGTGTAGAGCTGGCAAAAATATCTTCCTTCGTCAGAAATTGAGACATTTGTCAACGACACTTTGAGTTCACTGCTTGAAAAATTCAGCAGCTGGAACCTGCTGTCCTTCAAAGCTGGAAAACAAAACACAGAGTTAGTGTTGTGGGAAAGACGACAGTCTATTTGCCTTCCCGAGGGGAGGCAAAAGGCAGGTGACTAGAAAGGCAGCTACAGAGCAGACACACGGGTTAAGTCTTTCTGCACCTGGTGGGTACTTCTTTGTGCTTCTTGAGCTCCTAGTTAGGGCTTCTGCAATAACTGTTTGTAGACACATATATATATAACCCTGCCCAAAAAGGAAACTCACACACATGGGTGTGTGTGTCTGTGTACACATGCATTATCCCTTGCTGTCAGTTTTGAGCACTTATTCATAAATTGTTTTGGATCGTCTATCGGAGACAGGCAGAATGAGAACAGGAGGAAAGGACAGGCAATGAGCCCCCTTTGGCACTGAAATTTCAGGGAGTAGAACCTACAGGCTTTTAAATTGTCTCTAAAAATCTGAGGCCTTAAAAGAAATAGAGGTTTTAATATTATGAGAGAAAATTTTAAAAAAGCATTATTAGTAATTGCAAAAGCAAAATGAAAATCATTAAAAAAACTTTACAGCAAAACAATCCAATTTAACTCTGATGCATCTTTGTGTTTCATGTGGTTTGAGGTGGCACTGCCAAAAGGCCATGGCCTGGGGCCTACAGGGGCCTTAAGACCTGACCCCATTTTCTAACTGCATTCAGCTCCACGGGGATGAAACTGATTAGGCATAAAGTAGGAAGTCAGAGTCATCCCAAAAGTAATGTATGCGGGCTTTTTATTGATGTCTAATATTCACTTTTAAAATCCTTATATTAATTTGGCAAAGGCTAGATCAGTATATACTAATGACAAAAATTCATTCTAACAATGAGAAGCTGGCTTCTCTCCTTTAACCCTCCATAGTCCTCTTAATGTTCCTTATGTTCATAACGCTTTCCACAGGTCATGAATGTTCTGAGGTGTTGGGGAGAATGGGGACAAGTGGGCAGGAGGCGACATGCCTGACACCTACTTTGGTTAGGCACCAACGCTCTCAAATCGCAGTTTTTCGAAAGACCTGATTCTTGCTCTTGCCAAACCCTGACACCCATCTGAACCACTGCTATGATATACAATTAAGTTTCGATTACTGGCTTTTGTGATCTTATATTTGGAAGGATTTCAGCACATGGGCACCTCCATCTACCACAGGCTATGATGACAGGAGATTTGGTTTTGTCTTTATAGGCACAGATTGCCTAGGAAACTTCAGTCTTCAAACCAAACAGATTACCTTTGAGAATGCTATATTTTCCTTGCTTTACCCTATTTGAGTTGTTTGTGTCAGCTAAGCATTTGGGACTCAACGGCAATTCACCTTGAATTACTACAATCAATTCCTATTGCAAAGCAAGACTGCCTTACTTTTAAAAAAGGACCATTCAAGGTTTCTATTAAGTAGGAAGATTATGATTGCATGTCTCTTCTTTCCTCTGAAGAACTGATTAAACTTTAAGCATCTAACATTAAATTAAAAAAAAGAAAAAAAAGGAGGCCTTCGCAATCTCTTTATCAAGACAATGTGTAGGAAAAAAAGTTGCCATCTAATGCTATAGAGATGGAAACTTACGCCGGAAGTCCCTGAAATAAATGGTCTGTCTGTTGGGATTCAGTAGTTGGATAACAGAGTCGTCACTCTTGTTGACCTGGCAGCTGATGGTTGCAACTTCTCCCTCGATCACTGTCACATCTTTCGTAAACAAATTCTGTCCATCACCTTTAGAAAAAGGAGAAAAAAATTCCATCAATTAAAATTTGGTTAATAGGATCAATTAAAATGAGAAACAAGAAGTGAATTAGAAAGAAACAAGAAGTGAATTAGAAAATAGACACGATGGGAATTCCCTGAAGGTCGAGTGGTTAGGACTCCGAGCTTTCACTGCCAAGGGAGCGGGTTCACGCCCTGGTTAGGGAACTAACATCCCACAAGCTGCGTGGCCAAAAAAGAAAATAGACAGGAGGAGCCATATTTGGTAAGGCTCACACACCTCTCTCCAATAGTCCACAACACGAGTCTGTTAAGCTGAGCTAGATCTAGGGGCAAAATACAACTAAGCCTGGAATCAACGTGTTGTCAGAAGTTGTGATGTCCATGCTCCAGCCTCCAGTGTTTTTACTAGCCAAGTAGTATGCTGGAGAGGTATGGAAAGGTAAGAGTATTGGCTGTCATGAGGAACAGCAGCTCCCACAAACGGAGTAGGGGAAATATGTATACATCAGCCTTCCTTATCTGCGGGTTCGGCATCCGCAGATTCAACCAACAACAGATCGAAAATACTAAAAAGAAAAAAAAATTCCAGAATGTTCCCCAAAGCAAAACTTGAATTTGCACGACAGCAACTATTTACATAGTGCTTACATTGTTTTTACCACTATTTACATAACATTTACATTGTATTGGGTATTATAAGTAATCTAGAGATGACTTAAAGTATACTTTTTTTTTTTTTTTTTTGGGTACTTGGGCCTCTCACTGTCATGGCCTCTCCTGTTGCGGAACAAAGGCTCCGGACGCGCAGGCTCAGCGGCTGTGGCTCACGGGCCCTGCCGCTCCACGGCATGTGGGATCTTCCCGGACTGGGACATGAACCCGTGCCCCCTGCATCGGCAGGCGGACTCTCAACCACTGTGCCACCAGGGAAGCCCTAAAGTATACCTTTTATAGAAAGGACTTGAGGATCCTGAGGTTTTTGGTGTCTGTGGGGGTCCTGGAACCAATCCCCCACGGATACCAAGGAATGACTGTACTGAACCTCAGCTCAAATGCCCTTGAGCTATTTGGTCACCTCACAGAAAACTCAAGGGGTCACTTAATAGAAGTAGGTGGGAGGGCTCAGTAAACAATCTCACCTTGTTAGTGGATGTCAAGATTCCCAAAGTATAGGCAGTTCCGTTATTTATTGCGTAGGGGTGGGGACCTGACTATGACCCTTTGGAAACTCAGTAAAATCCTGGGAAGCCTTACAGTTCACTTTATTACTCTGTTCTCAGAAACTACATCTTCATGTAGTTTCAGGACTGCTCCAGGCAGTCCTGAACCACGCCCCTTCTACAGACCACCCCCTTCCAGCCATTTAGAAAATCTCTTACAGAACATGTCAAAAAGTCTAGGCTTTCAGATCCACTGATATCTGGATTATCTCCAGATCTGCTCTACTTTGTTACTTCTAGGATAAGTGACAGTAGCCAGGGCCCCTCATAAATGTCCTAAACGATCCACAGCACAGGTAGGAGGAGAGGAGACTTCAAAAGCAAAAGATGAAATAATTGTTGAATGTCCAATTCCGCACCAGGCATAGCAGGGGATTTAGTAGTATAAGACATTGTCCTAGCCTCTAAGAAGCTGCAATATTGGTGAAAACTGATCCCTAATTCCCACTTACAGAACAAAAAGTATAATATAGGCAATAGGTACAATGGTCAATCAGGGAGGGGACAAGAGACATTGCTTTTTAGCTGTAAGATTTTAGGCAAACTATTTAAAGTCCCTGAGACAATGTCTCATCTGTAAAGTGGGGATAGTGATTAAAAGCTATCTCACAGAGCTGTTGGGAGGATTAAGAAAGATAATCAGGGACTTCCCTGGTGGCACAGTGGTTAAGAATCCACCTGCCAATGAAGGGGACACGAGTTCGAACCCTGATCTGGAAAGATCCCACATGCCGCAGAGCAACTAAGCCCGTGCGCCACAACTACTGAGCCTGCGCTCTAGAGCCCGTGCTCCGCAGCGAAGAGCAGCCCCCGCTCACAACTAGAGAAAGCTCGCGTGCAGCAACGAAGACCCAACGCAGCCAAAAATAAATACATAAATAAACAAATTTAAAGAAAAAAAAAAGATAATCAGTGTAAAGCATTTAGCACTGTGGCTACCTTTCGTAAAACTGAATAAATGGTAGCTGCTATCATCATCACCACCATCACTTCTCTAGATGTCAAATCCCAACTAAGCAACTGTACGTGTTGCCAGTAGTGTGGATACAAGAATGAAAGCTCACGGTCCCTGCTCTCAAGGAGCTCTCTATGTAATTATATATCAACTCAGGGTGGCTTATTCACTCTCTAAAAAAAACCTGTCACATTAAGAAACAAAGGTCAAAGATAAGTACTATTCTAAAAAAAAAAATGAGACCGCATAAATAGAGACGCAATTTGAGTAAATGGAGGATTTCCACCTGCTCTCATATTTCTGCTGAAGGATCCTTTTTTGGCAGGATACAGTTGGGAAGTGTGAGAAGGGACGTCTAAGATGGCTTTAAGCCAAATCCACCTAGAAATAGACCAGCCTACGGGAGAGGATTAGAAAAGAGGCAACTAGAGGGATAAGGAAAAAATTATTAGAGGCACAGATAAACAAAAATTCTTGAAGCTTGAGGAGCGGAGCAAACGGAAACCCAACCTTGAGACCTCTGATCCAGGGAAGTAACCTGGGTGTGAGAACGAGGCCCACAGGGCTTATAGCAAGTGTAAAGGTAAATCTTCCCTAGCTTGATCCAGCAGTGAAAGCTTAGTGGGCTGAAGAGTGTTAGAGAATAATATCAAAGAGGAAGAGTGATCAGAGGAGACGAAGTCATGCTTATTTTTTCCTCAGTGGGTCACCGTGACAAACACAGAATTCAGAACCCAGCTGGGGGGAGCAGTTTATTCCCAGATCTGAGACTAAAACAAGGGAAAGGGAATTCCTGCCAATTGAGCAAGCTTTTCAAGGTGGTTTTGCTGGCCCTGGCGGGGAGGTCTGTACAGAAAGGACAATACCCCGTTTCCTCAGGGTAACCCAATCTAGTAAGGAAACGTTAAACTGCATGATTCAAATGCTATTCTGTCTCGAAACATGGGACTTGCCTTGAGGAGGTGAGACTATCAAACCAGTCTACCGGATTGTGGAGGAGATTTCTTCTACCTAAAGGAAGTTTATTAGCAACACAAATAAGAATCTTCAGCTTATAAAAGGAACACATGGAAAGGCTACCCAGTGAAAGGCCTTAATCCCTTTGGCCTTATAGATCCTGACTACCATCTTGCAGATGCTGGGACTTAAAGCCAAGTGCAATTCAATTAAGCTCTAATAGAATAGTTACTGTGGAAATAACCATCCACTCTAATTTTAGTCTTTATTCAGAACCCTAGTATATTCTGTCTATATTCATATTAAGGCTATAAAACATTTGCAAAGGAGACAGGAGCAGAGGAGTTGACTGTGGTTTTGTATTTAAAGCAAGGAAAGTAATAAAACAGAGCCAGAGGGATTTTTTGTTTGTACGTTTCTTAAAAAGTCTAAACATTCTTATTGATTACTTATAATTAAATAATATAAGATCAGATCCCTTTAATGTGTCATTACTGAGTAAATCATTCAGGTAAAACTTTTGCCATCTGCAAATGTTTGCCCTTGCTGTGCTCTGGCACATAACAGGCTCTGCAAATCCATGGTGGTATCATCATCACTACTGTATTAGTTTTTGAAATTGCTAAGGCCAACCTAAAATCCACTGTCTCAGAAAATGACAATACGTAGCTATGTTAACATGGTTACAATACAAATGCTAAAAAATTATAAGTGTTGCAAGATATCAAAGTGCCTTGACTGATGGTGGTGGCCCAAGGATGTCACTCTGTAAAAGTCACCAATAAATTATATGGGTCAGCTGGACAGTAGTTATATTACACAGAGCTCCATGCTTGGAGCGTCATAAGATGGCTGCAATGGAATAATAATGACCTATTTAGTTGAGGCAAAGGAAGCGAATGACAGTGATGAAAATATGATATGTATGTCAGTACTCCTAACCGCCTGAAGCCTTTATGTAAAAATAATTTCTGCTCACGTCCGCAACTATTTCTTCCAAACAGAAGGGTGCACTGTGACTTGATAAATTTCCCCTTGAAACAGATATCATGACAATTAGGTTGTTACAAAACACAATTTGATGTGTAGCAGAAGGCTACAAACAGGTAACTTTGGTGCCTTTCTTAAATAATCCATTTAACAAACTCTTCCGATTTTCTAAAATTCAATTAGCAGATATACCATCAGGGCAGAAATAGCACACATTCTGGGCAAAAGAAATCAAGTAGGTACAATATACTGTAGCCATTAAATAAGGCTGTTATCAGCAAGGTAATTTATTTTAAGGGTGGAACAACGTCTGACACGTATAGACATTTTTGACTGCTAGTTGGTATATGTGGGTGAGGTTTAAGAGACGGAATCAAACTGGCTTTTAATTTATAACAGCAACTGTATTCCCTACAACTTCCCTATCTGACCCACAAATTCTAAAAATAAAACTCTGGCATTAGAGAGGCCCATTCTCTCGCAAGCAGGTCTCCCAAAGTACTCTAGAAGTTGCCAGGACATTCATTACAAGGAAGAAAAAGCATATTACCGAAAGCAAAAAAAAAAAAAAAAAAGATAAAATTTATTTTGATGATCAGTAAAGACCATTTCAGCTGAGCTGGTTAGGGCTGGAGTGGGCTTGGGAATGCAGTGGACTCAGAAATCCCCCATTAATTCAATCATCAGTTGACTTAACTCATGGATTCTTTCCTGGAACCTCATTTTGTTATAAACACTATGTAAATGCATTACACAGAACACTAAGCCTGGGTTGGAATCTATTTGACCAACAAGAGAACTGCCTGAAGGCCGGGGTGATGGGGCAAATCTTGGAGCAAGAAGCTGAAATAAGAAATAGCATTCTCAGGCACCGGGACTGGGAGAAGGGAACGTACGTTGCTCTGACGCTAGGCGTTGTGCTAGTGGCTTTGCACGCTTTTCCTTCTCAAACTCCTGGAGTTTTCAATGTCTCCACTTTAAAGATTAAGAACCTGAGACACGGAGAAATTGAAATAAGCTGCCTAATGGAATTCAGCTAAGTGGCCGAGCTGGTGTTTGAACCCAGTTACGTCAGATTCTCCAGCCCATACAGTTTGTACTTTTTAACCAGCCAACCTCAAGATTTGTTGCCAAGGATCTACTGGCTCTGACTTGGAAAATTTACTTGTTTTTAAAGAGGGTGATTTCCCTATGAGCAACTTCTGAATTTTTTTTATTTCCATAATTTATCCAGAACACAATTACACACTTCAAGATGAGAGAGAAACTGTCCTGAATGTAAAACACCTTGTTTACTACTGCTTCCTTCTTTTAGCACTCAGCACACTGCCCCTGGAGAATGCCTTTATTACCAGTGCACGGCCAGCGTTTGCCAGCACCGAGGGCTCTGGCCCCCGCTGCCTGGCTGTTAATAAATAAAGCACTTCATTTACACCGGGGAAGTCTCTCCAGTCAAGTCTATAATAAAAGGGCAAGTCACAGTTGGAACAGAATTCGGTTTATACTATGGCAACTATGTAAACTCTTCCTGACTCGAGGAGCACCAATGACTCTTTACTGGGAAGACAGCTTGACCAGAGAAAGAGCAAATAAGGTCCCCTGTTCTACTCTTTCAGTTGCAAAATCGTATTAGGGGAACCTTTCTTTTTAATCCTCTGCTGTGTGGAAGACTGAACCTAACATGAAATCAGCATAGTCAGGTTGTCTAAATAGGCAAAAGTCCAACCAACAATACAGGCTGTCCAAAAAAACCCAACCAAACCAACAAAAAAATCATCCTGCCAATGATCAACGTAGCCATTAAAAAAGCCACCAGAGTTATCGAAATGTTACACTAATTAAAGCTTTGGGGTTATTAATTCTTCCCCTCCAAATGGTACCTAAGTTGAGACTTTCTAAAGAGGCAAAAAACTTGCATGTTTTTGAAACATTTATTTCTTTTTTTTTTTTTTTTTATTTCTATCACCTTTTATTTTTTTTTTTTTATTTTTTTTTTAACATCTTTATTGGAGTATAATTGCTTTACAATGGTATGTTAGTTTCAGCTTCACAACAAAATGAATCAGTTATATATATACATATATTCCCATATCTCTTCCCGCTTGCGTCTCCCTCCCTCCCACCCTCCCTATCCCACCCCTCCAGGCGGTCACAAAGCACCGAGCTGATCTCCCTGTGCTATGCGGCTGCTTCCCACTAGCTATCTACCTTACGTTTGGTAGTGTATATATGTCCATGCCTCTTTATCGCTTTGTCACCGTTTACCCTTCCCCCTCCCCATAGCCTCAAGTCCATTCTCTAGTAAGTCTGTGTCTTTATTCCTGTTTCACCCCTAGGTTTTTCATGACATTTTTTTTTTAAATTCCATATATATGTGTTAGCATACGGTATTTGTCTCTCTCTTTCTGACTTACTTCACTCTGTATGACAGACTCTAGGTCTATCCACCTCATTACAAATAGCTCAATTTCGTCTCTTTTTATGGCTGAGTAATATTCCATTGTATATATGTGCCACATCTTCTTTATCCATTCATCCGATGATGGACACTTAGGTTGTTTCCATCTCTGGGCTATTGTAAATAGAGCTGCAATGAACATTTTCGTACATGACTCTTTTTGAATTATGGTTTTCTCAGGGTATATGCCCAGTAGTGGGATTGCTGCTTATCTTTGACAAAGGAGGCAGAAATGTACAGTGGAGAAAGGACAGCCTATTCAATAAGTGGTGCTGGGAAAACTGGACAGCTACATGTAAAAGTATGAAATTAGATCACTCCCTAACACCGTACACAAAAATAAGCTCAAAATGGATTAAAGACCTAAATGTAAGGCCAGAAACTATCAAACTCTTAGAGGAAAACATAGGCAGAACACTCTATGATATAAATCACAGCAAGGTCCTTTTTGACCCACCTCCTAGAGAAATGGAAATAAAAACAAGAGTAAACAAATGGGACCTAATGAAACTTAAAAGCTTTTGCGCAGCAAAGGAAACCATAAAGAAGACCAAAAGACAACCCTCAGAATGGGAGAAAATATTTGCAAATGAAGCAACTGACAACGGATTGATCTCCAAAATTTATAAGCAGCTCATGCAGCTTAATAACAAAAAAACAAACAACCCAATCCAAAAATGGGCAGAAGACCTAAATAGACATTTCTCCAAAGAAGATATACAGAGTGCCAACAAACACATGAAAGAATGCTCAACATCACTAATCATGAGAGAAATGCAAATCAAAACTACAATGAGATATCATCTCACACCAGTCAGAATGGCCATCATCAAAAAATCTACAAACAATAAATGCTGGAGAGGGTGTGGAGAAAAGGGAACCCTCTTACACTGTTGGTGGGAATGTAAATTGATACAGCCACTGTGGAGAACAGTATGGAGGTTCCTTAAAAAGCTACAAATAGAACTACCATATGACCCAGCAATCCCACTACTGGAAACATTTATTTCTTATTGGTATGTGAGCCCTGTGTCTTTAAGCTTCAAATGGCTTTTCCCCCATTCTCATTTCTGTTGGATCCCATTTTTACAACCATATCAGTTACGTGCCCAACTTGAAAGAAAAACCCCTTACCCCAACCCAAATACAACCATCACCAACAGAGGCTCTGCAATTCCTGCTAACGTTTCTGAGAGCTAGCCTTAGAACTGAGTACATTTCAGGAAAAGAAAAAAAAAAAAGTAAGATTCTGCTGAAACCCAGAGGGAGAAATCTTTCTAACTGCACATGTTCCTCCAAGTCAACGTAAACACAGCGTTCACTATAAATCATTAACAAAGCCATTAAGATGTGATTTCTATCTAAGCAATTATTGTCAGCATATTTCGTACACTTCCTTTAAAAGACTCAATCCTATCTTTCAATTCATTAAACTGTTCCTTGCATTTACAGAGTTTTATATCAAATCAGAAACCTATTTGAATTAATAAGAATTACAGTAAAAGTAATTTGAAAATAAATTATTTGAAGTTCAAGCCACAAAAGCTTTTGATGAAAGAATTTAGACCCCTTTAAATATTACAGTAACATTTTCAGTCATCCAATGTGCAAATAAAAGACAGTGAGAACCTGTGTCGAAAACGATGGGTCCAGGACTTCCCTGGCAGTCCAGTGGTTAAGACTCCACGCTTCCACCGCAGGGGACGCAGATTCCATCCCTGGTCGGGGAACTGAGGTCCCACGTGCCACGAGGCGTGGCCAAAAAAAAAAAAAAAACCGAAACAGAAAACGATGGGTCTATCAACCGTGGATTAAGGTTAAGGGTGAGCCCTCTTCAACATAAATACAATTCTTTATTTCGAAGAGAGACAATCCTTCAACCTTTGTGAATACTAGAATATTTATTTAAAATCAAAAGCATTCAATCTGTCTGCTGTTTACAAAGCTACTCTTAACCTTTTTATTCTCATCCATGTTTTGCTATCCCAAACAGTAAAGTCGAATTTGTTGACTGCTCCAAGGACTGTCTACTCAATGGTCAAAATAAGTATGAATGCGAACCATACAGTTCACAAGCTCAGAGTTAAAATAAGATAAACCAACTCAACAGATAACTGAGTGGGCAAGAGTACGTGGCACGGACCAAAGCATTTCCTCTGTGTCACCTTCTTTTTCATAGAAGCCTTGTGGAAACCAAGGCCAACAGAACTAAAAGGAACCTCCAGATCAACTCTCTCATTTTATAGATAAAGACAGTGAGGCCCAGGGAGGAGATATGTAAGTAAGGTCACATGGCAAGTATGAGGCCCCATCTCCTGATGGCTCATCAAGGTATTTCTATTCTTGGTTATTTCTAAATAACATTTATTGATTTGCTTCTAATTACAAAAGCAAGAGATGCTCAAGGTGTGTTTGTTTATTTATTTATTAAAAGCTTTGTTTCAAGTGTAGTATTCATAACACTTTATCCTATGGCATGGAGATGGTCAGGATCTCCTAAGAATCTCCTGTTATATAATTACTGCTGTATCACTTGAGCTTATGGAAGGAAAAAAAAATATTGAATTTAATCTAATCTCCTTTTATAATCAGTAAAAAGGTGAGGCAAATTTTTGAACAGCAAGTTAAAGAGTAATCTTCCCTCAGTGCTGGTTTTTTCTTCAATTAAAATTGTTGATTTCCCCTGAATACAAAACAAAAAAATATCATCTGACACAACATTAAGCAATTCATGAATATTCTGTATACACATTCTTGTTTAGTTGACTAATGGCAAATTAACGTTCTCTATTTTGGCTTAAACACATACTATAGGTATGTTTGATTAGCATTGAATTCCAAAAGCTGATTACTATGCATGCTTTGATTATGTAATTACATAATAGAGTATAATGGCTCCTTTGGAGTCATTATGATCTATATTGCAAATATGTTTCAGTTTTGCTATAGTTTAAATACGTTGAGATGAGAGCTCGTAACAAGGCTCCACTTTTCAGTCTTACCAGCTAAATGGGCATTTCCCCATTCATCCCAACATCTCCTTGACACCAATTAAGGCCTATTGTGTCAAGCTGCATACACTTTTGAGACGTTCCCTTTGTTTTCTCAGCATTCAAAAAAGGACATTGATTTTAAAAGCTGTATGATGCAAAAGGCCTGGTTTCAAAAAAAAAAAAAAAAACACAAGGCTGAAATTCCATCCTTCATCCATCCTTTGAAAGGTCTGCAAGGAATCACATCTAGTTCATTAATCACTGTTCAGACAACCACAAGGGGGTTAAAGATGGAATTTCACCTTTAACTCAAAAATGCACACGAAGGAGGGACAGCCAAGAATACTGATGCTCATAGTGGTGACTTGCCACAGTGCGTTCAGCCACACCAACTTACACAAAGGTCCAGTTTTGCACATCTCATGTCTTGCAATATCCCTTTTAGAAGGAGTAGCTCTGAAAAAGCACGGCCAGATTTTGCCTTCAGAGTTCCCAAACCCAGGTTTTGATGGAGCTAAGGCTAACAAAATCGACCTAGTGAATAGATTTTGATAATTCCACCATCACCTTACAAATTGGAAAGTTCAGGATTTAAAACAGGACAAAAGTTATTGCAAAGGACCATGTCAAGATTCTCTTGTCCCCATGAAATCCTTTAATCTTGTGCTATTTCATTTGTAGGAAGAGCTGTTTCTGCTTTTCTCTTGCAAGAGAATGAGCTCTTATACCATGCCAAACCAAAGGTGACCCGAGCCTTAACTTTAAAGACGAATAAGCATCAAGCTGTTTTTACCTTTGGGTCTATTGGTTTTCAGCATTAAGGCTGAAGAACCGCGGTCAAGCAGTTCAACTGTATTGACTGTTGGTCAATACAGTCCAACTGGTATTTACATATAGGATGAGAATCTCTTTTGTGAAAGGAAACATTGATTAGATGTGTGAAAACTCTTTTCCAGGAATACTGTGACAAAAGAAAGTAGTTACAGCAGCTGCGCCTATGCTATTTCAGTTTTAACCATCGCATTAGAAGCCTTCCTCTTAAAAGACTGAGCTCAATAGGACTTTTTAATCAGAGCCCACAGCACCAAGAGGGCCAAGCAATTATGATGCTTATGATCTGAGCTGCCTGACCCCATAAAGCGCAGAGGTTCAATGCCCTCTATAGAATGTTTGTGGGGAGTGATACCCGTCCACTAAACATGAAGATCTGAATTAGCTTTTCCATTAAAATCCACTTATCCAAGAAGCGAAGGCAATCAAAGAAAGAGGAATATAAGAATAAACCATAAAAGATAATAATAATCACTGAATCCTTTTGCTCTTCACAATGAAATGTGAAAATCCCAGACTTTCTTCTCCTCTCACTCCTTTTCATAGCTGGACAGGTTTCATGGCATTTTCGTTCATCAAAAAGATAGCATCTTTTTTGGAGAGAAGACAGCCTCACCCTGAAGAAAAACTTCCTCCAGTGGACACGTTTTCTGAGAATTAAAAGAGAGAGGAAAAAACAGAGCCCCCAAAGTGGGAAAGTCACTGTTTTATCTGCTTGTGAGATGGCACTGAAATCACCTTGTGGAACAGTCATTTTAAGCCTGCTAAATCTTCTTAGAGGCTCTTGGGAGAAAAGAGGCTCTTAAAAAAATATTAATTAAAAAATAACCACAGCCATCCAACTTGGACCTTGGAGGAGAACAATCTGAATACAGAGGCTTCTTACAAAACTAATTGTGTTGGCAAAGCAAGGAGTTTCTTCTCAATGGATTTGATTCTGTGATGCTCGTTTATGGCAAAAGAAGAATAAAAGAACAGTTTTATATTGCTCTGCTGCAGTAGCAATTCAAAGAGGGGGAGTGTTCCAGCATTTCAAAATACATTGTCTCTTTCAGACAGAGCGTGCTGAAGGCCAACTGTTGCTCTTCTGCACCAACCACTTTGCTAATGAACTGATAATATGATATTCCATTCCCTGGGATATATTAAATGGCTACTTTGCAGAGTGAAAACTAGTTGTACAGTTCTGCTGTCCATGAGCATGGACTACTGGGAAAGAAAATCACATTCTAAAATGGATGCATTGTGCAGGTGGAAGCCAGTAACTGATGAAGCACAGACCCTCACACCATCCAGTGGGGTGGGTGGTCACTGGTCCCAAAGTTAGCTGAAGCCTGGGATAATGGGAATGGACGATTTTAATTCATATAGAGAACTATCCACATTTCTCAAACCATGAGCTATTCATCATGAAAACAAAAGGTTTAAATGATTAAAACTCAAAATACGCATTAAAATATCTGAAAACCACAAAGGACGACACACATATTAGGTTCTATTATTCCTATAAATACTTAAGGGAACTTGGACTTCTTCCTTACCCGGGAAGAGACCTTGGTAGCCAAGCCATTTACTATACACACTGCAGCAGCCTCTGGTGAGCCCTCACTCTGTAAGAAAATACAATGTTGCCTGTTTTTCTAACCAATTGAAAAGAAATTCACAAATTTCTGTCTCAAAGCTACGGAGACAGCAGCCTCTACTGTGGTCTCTTCTTAACTGATGCTTCTCAATTTCCCTACAGGCTAAGCGTATTTAGAGATGAAGATTGTTTACAGTAACTGCCCCTCTACAAAGTGCTTTAAATTGAATTTCCTTCCAACCCTTAAGCTCAAGTCTCAATGGAGATGGCACGTGCAGTTCCCTTATTTTTTATACCCTGCTTTTAAGCACCCAATTTAATATCATCTTTCCCTTTGATGAGAGGTACTGTTATTAAACCCAGGTCACTTGCTTCAACTTACTAAAAGCTGACTTTTTTTTTTCTTTACGTTTGCCTCCAGGGTGTTAAAAGACTAACAATTAGTGTAAGATATTTAAAATCACAAGGCTTATCACATGTAACAATGATTACTACACACAGAAAAGAAAAGGGAGGTGACTGCTTTTCTCCACGTCTGGAGGCAAGAGAAACACATTTCTAAAGCGTTCATTATTATTTTAATTTTTTTAATATCAAGAAAACTCCCATTATTTCTGGAGGGAGCATTATTTTAATTATCTGTATGATAACAATAGCTAAATACTTTAAAAATGTTTTCTGTGTGCCAGGCGCTATGCATTGTTTTTTGTGTTATTTCATTTAATCCTCACAACAGTCCTATGTGGTTCAATATCTTATCATCATCCCCATTATACAGATGAGGAAACTGAGATTTAGAGAGGTTAAATAAGTGGCTGGAACCAATATCCAAACCTCCGTCTATTTAACTGTGGCACTAGTCACAATTACAGTATGTTAATGAGGCTTTATTTTATGATGCTAAAAGAACGGTGGGGAACTAATGGAAGAATCTACTGTATCTGATTTCCGTGAGTTAGGACTAAAACTAAACTAATACAGCTTAGAAGGAATTTGAAGCCTATCCATCAGCAATCAGCATGTTCCAATATGTGACAGCGATATAATTAGCTCTATAACCAGAGTCCAAATACTGGTCCTTTAGTATTTAGAGAGAGGATGTCTGTTCTGCCGAATGATCCCGACTCAAAATGCAGTTCAACTCCAACTTCAGGCATTTAGAGTGTCTGCTTCAAGGGCATTCATTAGTATTGACAATCTATGTGACTGAAATTTGGCTGTAATAGCAGTCTCTCTCTACATCTCCTCGTTCATTTTTCTTGCCAACAAGAGCCATTGAACACCTTCCAAATTTAAAGCTTAGAGCCGACAGGACAAGCAAGTAAGGATATCAGTTGGAACACATCAGATATGGACTCAGAGTGAATGTCAACCTCAACTGACATGACTACAGAAACAGAAACCGGGGAAATGGGAGGGGATGGATGTTTCATATTCTTTATTCTAGAGGGTATTCCGAGCGTGTGTAATATGGTTTGTTGAAGAAACAGCTGTAAATCCATGATAAGCATCATGCTGAATAATATGGCAACATTCAACTTATTCACATCTCCTACCAGGAATCCAAGCAGCTTTGGACTATTTTATGAAATGACAGTTTCTTAGCTGGAAAATTGGGTTCTGTGACTAAGGCCCTTATGGTGAGTTATTCCCTCTATTATCCGTCAGTCACAAAGCAAGTGGTGGTTTTCTAACCTCTGGGCTCTTGAGTTGTTGGTCCCAGCTGAGTCTGAGAAGAAACATATGAGTTAGAAAGCTCTTCTTAAGCCAGGGTTTGATGAAGGGATTGCATATGGAGAGTGGCCAAAGGAGATTCCAGATTCTACTTTCCTGACTGCCGAGTCCCCGGTGGAAAGCCTATGTCAGTCAGAGGGGCCCTGCAGCTAACCAAAGCGGTGTCATTATGAAAATAACTTGTTTAGTTATCATCTGAATGTGGGCTGCTGATTAATCATCATTGAAATTAGAGATACGTGATAAGGACATCACTTGTACCTTATTTTCACTTAAGAGGGCATCTAAGGAAAATGAGACCATAAAACTCGGAAAAACGGAATTTGTGCTGCAGTTCTGAGCTTACTGGTGGTGAAACCGGGAAAAACTCCAAATCTGTTTTCACATTTTCAAAAGGGTAAATGGCATCTCTCCTCCAAGGTTATCATGAGAATCGAGTGAGGAAATGTGAGTAACAGTATTTTTCGAGCTCCAAAAATGCTAAATAAAGGATATAATCTTTTCCTTCTCCAGCTATCTCCATGCAGCCTCTGTCTATAGTGCTCGGACCTTCTTATGAGCTTCCATGATCTGCTGGAATTCTTTTTTTTCAATTTCAGAGCTTTAGCGAGCATTCTTTTCATTCTAAGGCTAACTACAAAAGCACAGAGTAAATTAAAACATCTTCATCACTAATGTTAAATTGCAAACTAAAACCATCCTCAGTATGAAAAGTATAAGGTGAATAGCAGCTGCAGGCAGAGGAGTGAACATTTAAAATTAGGTTCAATCTATAGCACTACAAACATGACTTATTTTCTGTTTTCCCTCCTTTAATTATACGGTCATGATTAGTTCAGTGGACCATTTCCGTGTTCTAAGGTTGTGTTAGGTTAGTCATGTAACACACAACACCCTTGCTGGAAAACCTCAACCGTCAGTCAACACCTCAGATATCAAGTTACTGAATACGCTGTTCCACAAAAGTGAGCTTTCCATATCATTGAATCTCTCTCTGAAGGCCAAAATTAAAACGAAATGAAATGAAACAAAAACAATTTCCACAAAGCTTGCTGACTTGCCACTTTGTCCTATGCTCCTATTTAAGGAGGATGACATGAGTTAATGACACACGTAGGACTATGTGGCCCTTCTCTAAACAATCTCAGCTGTCAGGCCTGTATATGTCCTTGATGCTTCCCTCCAATGCTGGCTGTCACTTCTTGAAGATAATTCCTTCCTTTATTACTAAGTGCAAGAGCTTTGAGAAAGCTACTGGTGCTAAGACCTTTCCTGCTTACTAATCCAGGATGTTTGAGGTCTCTAGAAACCTAACCTTCACTAAGTGGTGTGTCACTGTGGCATGAGGGGGGTGTAATTTCCCCCTTCATTTGACACTGGAGGAAAGAAAAGTGCACAGACAAAATTTAGTTAACAATAATATTTGGCTTAGTTTGACAATAATACTTTGACACTAACAGATATTCTTTCTTTTTTTTTTTTTTTTTTTTTCTGCGGTACTCGGGCCTCTCACTGTTGTGGCCTCTCCCATTGCGGAGCACAGACTCCGGACGCACAGGCTCAGCGGCCATGGCTCACGGGCCCAGCAGCTCCGCAGCATGTGGGATCTTCCCGGACCGGGGCACGAACCCGTGTCCCCTGCATCGGCAGGCGGACTCTCAACCACTGCGCCACCAGGGAAGCCCAATAGAGATCCTTAGGTAAAAATACACCTTTGAATGTAGGAAGCAAACCAATAAAAAAAAATTGGTGACTGACTCTAGTTTGTTTTTTAATGTTATTATTATTAGTTCAAACCCATCTATTACTAAGCTATGTATAAAGGCAGGTAAACTGACCATGGAGGATGCCGCAGGATCCAGCTGGAAGTCATTCGCTTTCCCCACGAAGCTCTGATACCGCCCCACGTTCCTAGACTTCTGGCTCATGGTGTGTTGTAATTGTCAGTCTCGGCACTTATTACACTGATAGTTCTATGGTCATTTATTTACAGGGTGGTTTCCTTTTTAAAAATATTTTGATCTAGGTTCAACTGCTAGCACTGCCAGTTATTAGCTAAACCTTGCAAAAGTTACTTAAGCTCTTGAAGCCTCAGATTTTACACATGTAAAATGGGTCTAAAAATTATAATTATCGTATCTCCTTGAGAACAGTCATACTATCTTCTTCATCTTTGTAGTCCCAAAGCATAATAGAGAGTCAGTTTACAGAGAAAGTGTTTAATCAATGCTTGTTAGGGGACTTACTAAGACCTTCACACTGAGGCAGTCTCATTTTTGGAGACAAGTCTCTTAACATCAAAACATTAAGTTGTACCCATATCTCTCATGAAATATAATTGTGAACTTCAAACAAACTTAATTAAGAATTTCCTTAATTTTGCTTTTGAAATGATTAATTCCAATTGTCTGTTATATTCTGAAGCTAACCATTTGCTTTTCCATGGCTCAGACATTTTCACAAGGTCGAAAAGAAACAGCCCTAGTGCTGTGTCTCCAGTGGTCAACAGAGTAAACAGCCCAGAAGTTCCTGATGTATATATGTATTGCATCTTCTTTATCCATTCATCTGTCGATGGGCATATATACAATGGAATACTACTCAGCCATAAAAAGGAACGAAATGGGGTCATTTGTAGAGACGTGCATGGACCTAGAGACTGTCACACAGAGTGAAGTGAGTCAGGAAGAGAAAAACAAATATCGTATGTTAACGCATGTATGGGGAACCGACAAAAATGGTACAGATGAACTGGTTTGCAGGGCAGAAATAGAGACACAGATGTAGAGAACAAACATATGGGCACCAAGGGGGGAAAGTGGCAGGGGTGGGGGTAGTGGTGGTGGTGGTGGTGTGATGAATTGAGAGACTGGGATTGACATGTATACACTAATATGTATAAAATAGATAACTAATAAGAACCTGCTGTATAAAAATATAAGTAAAATAAAATTCCAAAAAAAAATGAAGTTCCCGGTGTTGCGAGGGAGACAGACATGTGTACGTACAAGGACAGCACAGTGTGGTGAGACTCATTAGCCACAAGGATGCTAATGCACTATGGGAAGCTGGAGAAGCCAGGAATGACCCTGTCAGGGTGGGGGTGCAAATTCCAGAGAGGATGAAGAAGAGACACTAGAAGGAAGGATCGTGGTGTGTTTAGAACAAAGGGAAGAGTGTGGTATGCTCTGAAGAGTGCCAGGAAGGGGCGCTTTCTAGAAAGGTCATTAGGTCCAGATATTGAAGGACACTGTAGGCCAGGCTAGGGAATTTGCACTTTATCTTGTAATTAATAGGGAACCATTAAGTGATTTTAATCCAGGGAGTGATAATGATCACACCTGTGTTCTGAAAGATAACGTTTGTGCAGAGAGGGAGGGAAGACGGGAGGTGGGAAAACGCTGGAGCCAAGAAGATCAGTTAAGAGACTTCAGCCACAGAGTACTCGAAGCTGATAAGAGCCAGGTAAGGGAATCCGGAGGGGGGACGGCAGAGCTCAGGGTGGGAGGAGGGAGAGTGAGGAGGAGTGGGGAGCCCTTCCAGGTGAGGCACATTAGTGGGCTTTCAGCTCCGTTAAGTGGGCCCTGGGTGTTCCTCAGTCACCTCTGTTCAACTCCAGTTAGTGTCTAGTGGCCTTCTAAGGAAGGACCAGCAAAGAGCTAACTTTCAAAAGGAGCTGGACGGCAGTTCACACACCCATTCTCATCACCACTGTTGTTCACCACGGAGATGGGTTTTTGCAGCCTCACTTGTACCAAAAATAGAATTAGGGTACCTGGGTGTCCCTCCACCCCTGCAACCCTCACCCCCAAAAGAGCCCTGCTAGTTCAGTGTGGTTGACCAGTAGTTTTGAAAATCCCTGAGAGATGATTAAAAATGAAGAATCTCAAACCACACCAGACTGACTGAGTCAGAATCTGCATTTTAACAAGAGACTCTAATCATTCGTGTGTGCATTACAGTTTGAGGAGCTCTGGCCTAGAGTACAGTAATTCTCTCATGATCATAAACATTGAGACTGATGGCTGAACCAAGGAAGATCACAGAAAGAAGTGTGTTGTTCCTAGACAACAGGTTTCAAGGAAACTAGTGAATCAGTGAGTCATGGGGTGAAGAAGAAGGTGAATCCGCACCACCAAGTGAGGCCCATCTCCAGGGAGTAACATGGCTTCTGCAACTTCTCCTTCTGTAAAAACCGACTTCAAGTTTGCACGATGACGATAAATTGATGTGAATCGTTCATGAAGTCAATAGGAACTAGAACCTTGGGTTCTTTTCCAAGTTTCACAGAACCACCACTACACAAATGAAAAATCCTCTCCCAAAGCAGCTAGCTGACTGCAATGAAGGCAAATAGATTATTCTGCATTCAGCTGCAAAAAAACCCGACTTCTTCCAGCTGGTGCTCCCACACTCAGTGGGTTTGTAAGTTTGCATGCTGCACTCCGGTTAATTTTTGCTTCTTTGGTTTCATTGTTACTGTATGTTTTGTGCTCGTGTGTGTTGAGCCAGTGAAGACAAAACAACAAACAGGGAAATAAAGCAAGCAGTCCAAAATGAAAACTGAAAGAGGCAGCCCAGGTTTGTTACAAAAGTGATGAGATTCAACTATACAATCTGAAGGGAGGGGAAAAGAAATCTATACTACCCCATTACAGCAGACTTTTTCACTCTGTGTCCAGGACATAAAATTTGCTGCAAAAGCACTAGTTACAATAGCCAGGACATTGAAGCAACCTAAGTGTCCATCGACAGATGAATGGATAAAGATGTGGCACATATATACAATGGAGTATTACTCAGCCATAAAAAGAAACGAAATTGAGTTATTTGTAGTGAGGTGGATGGACCTAGAGTCTGTCATATAGAGCGAAGTAAGTCAGAAAGAGAAAAACAAATACCGTATGCTAACACATATATATGGAATCTAAAAAAAAAAAAATAGTTCTGAAGAACCTAGGGGCAGGACAGGAATAAAGACGCAGACTTAGAGAATGGACTTGAGGACACGGGGAGGGAGAAGGGTAAGTTGGGACGAAGTGAGAGAGTGGCATGGACATATATACACTGTCAAATGTAAAACAGATAGCTAGTGGGAAGCAGCCGCATAGCACAGGGAGATCAGCTCCGTGCTTTGTGACCACCTACAGGGGTGGGATAGGGAGGGTGGGAGGGAGACGCAAGAGGGAGGAGATAGGGGGATATATGTGTATGTATAGCTGATTCACTTTGTTATACAGCAGCAACTAACACAACAATGTAAAGCAATTATACTCCAATAAAGATGTTAAAATAAAATTATACTCCAGTAAAGATGTTAAAATAAAATAAAATAAAATAAAATAAAATAAAATTCTGGGTACTCTGGGAACACCCAGAAACTGGAATTGTGAAAAAAAAATGGCGGCAAAACTGTAGGTAATGACATAAACAGAGGTTTAAGAGAAATAATAAGAGTCATAAGCTGTAGGCAGAAAGAAGCAGACACAGAAAGAGCCTCATAGAATGTTCAGGGGAAGAAAAGGTAAACAAGAGTTTCACTTTTACACGGCCTCTTAATGAACATCCATGGATCAGCCTGGAGCGGATGCTAGAGTGAATGTGCCTTGCCTTCCGGATGCAGGCTAACAGCATCCTTAGCAGCAGCTCACAGGAGGAAATGACACTTACCTTGAAAGCAAAGAAGCAAAGGTTTCACCTAAGTGTAAGAACCTCAGCTTGGAGAGGTTCTCTCCTATCACGCTGAAACTTAAGTATATAAAGTTTAGAATTTCAACCATTGTGTAAGTTTCCTAATAAACTTTTCTAATTTTATTTTATTTTTTTGGTGGGGGGAAGAGAGGGTGGAGCAGCACAATGGTCATTGCCACGATCTAGTTTCTGTTCTTCCTGTTCCTTAATATATGGCGATTGCAATTGGTTCGCACTTCATTCCCCCAACCAATGTGTTCTTATATGAAAGCTTTCAGGGTTTTTACTCCTGGCATACCCAGATGGCTTTCCTGCAGTGGGAGAATACATCTGAAGGGTTTTCTGCTGGGTTACTAAAGTGCAGTTTCAGAGAGAATAATGTTCTGAATTTCAGTCTCTTAAAAAAGTCGTTGGGTTTACAGGCAGTCACGCTTGTCACATTTAGCGTGTGAATTACGCACTTCGTGGAAACACAGTTAAACTGCCACAGTTGTGCACAGCCATAATTTCTACAGAGAAAAGACCAACAATTGGGGAACTTTATTACTACTAGTTTTCATTTTTAAGAAGTCAAAATCGACCCTCCTAACATTATAAGATAGTTTTTCTTTTTAAAAAAGTTTTTTTTTTCTTAAATAAAGAAAAAGAAAAAAAGAAAACCTCTAATGGGCTACTTGCTGTTCTATTCACTTTTTAGATTTGTCAATTTTTGAGTGACTGCCAGCACCAGGGACTCTATGTAACACCTTGTACTTGGGATATAATGAAAACATGAAATGATTAAAAATACTGTGAGTGTAACTGCAGAAGGGACTATATATTCTGGGCCCTAAGGAAGGCCGTTTCTTTGCAGAATCAGACAGACTCCATTTATGTTATTAAATAGTAGCACTATTCACTGTCCAGGCTGGAAGCTTCCCGACATGTCAAAGGCACTAATATCGATATGTCCAAAGCACACATTCGAACATTAACCTTTAGAATGCTGGTATCCTCTAGCCTTGTAATTCAGAGTGTAGGAATTAGATATCCAGTCCTATGACATTGCTTACATGTCACAAATGTCTATCTGTCAAAAAATGTTTCTTTTTCCTACTAATTCACCTGAGAGTCAAAAAAAGTATGAGGATTGTAGAGTTTGTAAGTAGAATACATTATTAATATAAATGGTAAGGCTAAATACTATTAATAATTTAAAAAAGCACCAATTAAATGCTGCTTCTTTGAACCCTAGCTCTGTGCCAGGCACTCTGTTGGGTGTTTTGCCACACCCGTGGCTCTCAACTTGTTTTGGCATGCATCAGAATCCTGGGCCCTACCCTGGGGTTTTTAATTTGGCAGGTCTGGGGTGGGGCCCAAGGATTTGCCTTCCTAGTAAATTCCCAGGCGATGTGATGCTGCTACCCTAGGGACCACACTTTGAGAACTGGCACACATCATCTTATTGAATCCTTCACTGTGTCCGTTTTATAGGTGAGGAAACTGAGGCTCAGAGAGGGGCTCTGCCACTTAATAGCTGTATACATTTGGGCAAGATACTTAACTTCCTCATGTCTCTGTGAGGGTGATCATTCCCATGAGGACTTTTCCCATGGCCAAATCTCGTCCTTTCTATCTAAATGTCCCTCTGACTTTATCCGAATGTTAATCCGTGTCCCTTTTCTACTGCCCATTACTAGTACCATATCAGCTCAGATTTATGACCTGCCAGCCGTGTTGTGATTAGATGTCATCCCTGTCTTTCTATTACTCCGATATTGATAGATAAAATTCTGTGGTGATGCATCACCTGCCCTTTCAAAGGTTACTGCCAGCAGATGCTAGGAATCAATACAGTTCTTATCTGTCACGAACCACAAGAAAAGCATGGTAAACAAGGCTCAATGAAAGGCCTGTGAACGGGTCAAAGAGAGAATCCCAGCTGCGCGGTGTCACGAGTTTTTGTTTCCCTACCTAGTCCAGAACCTGGCTTTGGCTCTTAACTATCCGTTTAAGGTTTGGACCATATAATATAGTGGGGCTCAGAACTAGGCCCTGGGTCCAACACCATCTCTGGTAACCCTTGACATGGACACTGCGAGGTGAGGCCAAAAGGCTAAAAATCTAATTTATTATAACACGTAACCAAGATCGATAAGATATTTGAGCTCTTTGGAGGCAAAGGCTAAATAAATCTAAGGAGATATGGTAGGTTCACATATTTTTTGTTTTCTCCATCCATCTTTCAATAGGAAGAGTCTTAGCTTGGGTGAAATGAAGATAAAAAGCACTATATATATACATACACACACATATATATTTTAAATGCTTGCTGCTCAACACATTAAGAAAACATCTAGTTATAGATGTCCTAGAAACCTTTTTTTTTTTTAAAGAGGAGGCAAGTTAATTTTCTAACTTGATTTTTCTTCCCCAAGGGAAAGTTGCTTTATCTACAGAAAAAAGCAGGTCTAGGGTCCCCACCTGGCTGTTAGAAGTCTGCCGCTTTAAGTCTGAGTACAGCCCAAGTGGAGCTAAAGGAAGGGTTCCTCAAAAGACTACAAGCAGAGATCATGCCATCCAAAGATCTCCTGGACTCTTCTGCATCACTGCCTCCCTCTCCCACTCCTGGATCCATGCCTCTCCCCTCCTCATTCCACCTTGGTTCTAGCCTCCCATTTGTTCAGTTCTGTCTTGAGCTCTGGTGCCTTTATCAACTGACTTGCTTCTCCATCATTTGCTCCATTTTCAAGATGGCAGCTCTTCTTCACCCTCTTGTTTGCATGTGCTTAGACTGACTTCTCTGGCTTGGTCTTAGGACAGCCTCTAATGATCTAGGGACATAGAATGAGTCGGGGGCAGGCTGGGCTTAGCATTTTAAGAACTGTTCCCCCTTCCTTGGTTTGAAACCTAAGCATATTGCATCAAGAAGCTCCCAGTGTGGCCAGTGGGCTTCTACCTTTGTGCCTGATGGCCTGAGTGGCCTAGGTCAGACCTAAGTCTTCAGAATAACGATGGGCACAGTTGCTCACAATAGGTGAGACAGTCACATGAGAATGACCAACACCGATAAATGAGGGACCATGCTTATTTACCAGGTTGTAACTGATTTTAAGAAAAAGATTTCCAAATGCTTTTAATGAGACTATCCGTACCTTTTAGGAATTTGCAATGTCGAATTCACTCACTTGCTACACAGGCCAAATACTTTTCAATGCTTGAGATTTACAAGCTGTGAGAGAGGAGCCATGAGGTGGGCTAAGTGTCCTGAGGGTGACCTATTTTGGACGCAATGTTTTTTCCTACACAAAACCATCAAAGACATTGTTTAAAAGCATACTGAGAAATGGTGCACAAAGATGAAGCTAATATAAACTTATTATTTATGCCACACAAGAAGAATGAGGCCAGCTTTCCTGAGAATCCTCTGGAAGGATTCTCATCTTACTGAAAGCGTTGGTTATTCAACCACTGCATTAGGAGTCCTGGGACCTCTACCTGACCGCTTTTAAGAATTAATACCCTTCTCAAAAATTTAACTTGTATCCTAATTATAAAAATTATACATACTCATGGAAGAAAAAGTAAAATAAAGTATAAACAAAAAAAATACCACAACTCTGAGATAATTATTATTAATAGTTTAGTATATTCCTTTCCATATATGGGACATGCACGTGTGTGTGTGTGTGTGTGCTCGTGCACGTGTGTGTGTGCTCGTGCACGTGTGTGTATAAAATTCTTAATTACTGTATTATGGCACATCATATAAGTATACCAGAAAAGTAATTTAGACATCCTGCTCTTGTTATATATTTAGATTGTTTCTAAATATATAAAGTTTTATAAATCATAAAGTTTTATGATTCTAACAAATGCTGCAATGAAAATCCTTCTGCAAATATATTTGTTCTGATTTCCACATATATCGAGAACATCTTTTTAACATCATAAATTTCATGCACTCCAGTATAGTTTTACTATTCAATTTTTTAAAAATCACAGCAGCATCTATATACTCTATGTTACATATTTTTTGTTGCTAAATATAACTCAAAGTAATAGTGATTCCAACCCAAAGGAATTTGAGGCCCCTTTGACCTCATACAAAAACTCTCTGCATCTCTCGGGATCTGAGGCACACAAAAACACTTACGACACTATTCTTACTTTTAAGGCATTCAGAAACTAAGAAGATGAAATCAACTTCAAAATTTAGGTCATGAGTACATCATTCCTACAGAGAACACTGAACACACTTTAAACGAAAGACTAAACAATGGGTTTATTCATATTACAAAGAACGACCAGGGAGCCCTTATAGTCTTTCACAACTGGGTTAAGTACCACTCCTACGTGCTCCCATAAGTACACCACTTGTCCTATTTCAGCACCTGTTTAAACCTTCACATGCCCCACTAAACTGTGATACTAACAGAAGCAAGTGATGACCAAGTATTTCCTCTGACCAAGGCACTGTACCAAGCTCTGCAAAGGAAGAGCATGTACGTATCTTTTACACCACCACCATGTCCTCAGGATTCCATACAGTGTCTGTCAGCAAACATTTGCTGAATGAATGAACGAATAAATGAGGGAATAAAAGAGAATTCAATTGACCATTTCTTTACCTTAAGCTTTCTATGCCCTTGAGGTGTCATTTTCTTAACATTTTATTTGGAAATGCTTTAAGACTTACAGAAAAGTTGCAAAAATAGTACAGAGAGTTCAAATAAACTCCTTTCCCCTAATATGAACATGGCACAATTATCAAAAGTATAAAATTGACACTGTAAATACCACCACATCACCTGGACAGTTTGAAGAGTACTGGTCAGCTATTTTGTATGTCCCTCCATTTACGTTTGATTAACGTTTTCCTATAAATGGTTTGAGGTCATGGATTTGGGGGAAGAGTACCACAGAGGTCATGTACCCTTCTCACATCACATGAGAATAGACACGATATCAGTTTCTACTGGTGATGTTAACCTTGGCCACTTGGCTATGGTGACATATGGAAGGTTTCACCACTGAAAAAGAATTATTCTTCCCTTTCCATCTGTTAGAATTGGAGTCACTGAAGTCCAGCCCACTGCTCCCGGGGGGAGGAATTCAGCTGTACCTCCTAGAGGGAGAAATCTAAAGAATTTGTGGATATAGGTACATGTTCAAATCACTAGAGCAATTAATAAATATTTGGGGGAGATACTTTGAGGCTATGCAACTATCCTGTTTTCTCCTTCAACTTTGGCTCATTAATTTTAGCATTCATGGATGGATCTGGCCTGTAGCACAATCACTACTATGGTGTTCAAGTGGTAATTTTTAATTTCTCCCACTCCTTTAACTGAAGTTCTTGTTGTGTAGAAGAGCTTTCCCTTTTTTCCTATCTATCTATTTATTTTTTTATTCAGTCATTTATTTATATTAGTATGGACTCAAATGGATGTTTATTTTATTCTTTGGCTTTAATCTGATAACTAGCATGATTAATATTATTGTGCAAATTGTTCCACCTTGGCCATTGGGAGCTCTTTCTATTACATTCAGCGCAACAAAATTAGGGAGAACTTTAAAAGTTACCAGGAACCAGTAGAAACAGGCAAACAATCAAAAAGACAGAACAGCAAAAGAGTCAACTGAGGAACATTTTTGAAACAGATGTCAGAAAAAGATAAGGAGAGGAAAAGTACATCGCGTCCAACTAAGAACAACAATAGCAAAAGATCTGGGAATCTGCTGTCATACTATGTTTATATAAACCTTTTCTAATTCCAGTGCGAAGGACCATTTACATTCTTGTAAGGCAGCTGGGAGGTAAGGGCACACTAATAAGAGGAGGAAGACGAGACAGAGAGTCAAATTCTAAGAGACTCAGATGCTCACTGCAGACTGCAGCCTCCACCCTGTATGTTTAAATACCACTCAATTAGGATCAACATTCATTTTTTATTAATGCTCTTCTGAGACAATGGCTCTTTTATCTGCGTTTTATCTTCCAGCTACATTAAGACCAAGGACACTCGCACAGAAGATATAAAGGAGGAGACCCTGATGAATTGGGAGTTTAAAATACAAATGGAACTTCGTCTGTCTTGACTTGTTTTATTAACATCTGAAGGTTGATTTATAGCAGATTAGCAGGCGGGAGAGGACTGTTTGTGCAATCACTTTACTTAATATACACAATTAGAAAAAACAAACATTCAACAATGGCTCCCTTCTATGGGCTAACATATGGCACATTCAGTTCTAAAATAGTCACTTCCATCTCTGTCACCTATTGCAGTGACCAAGGACAGGTGTACCCTATCTCAAGACCACAGAAAGACATTCTGTGCAAAGCCCTGGTTTAAGAGACCTAGTGTTTCCACAAACACAATGAAAGCTCCTGTACAAGGATGCGTGTGGTAGGAATGGTGACGTCAGATGGATCTAGGCTCAAGTCCCCTTTCCACTTGTGAAGCTTTGTGACCTTGGGTAAGTAATTTCACCTGAGCCTTCATTTTGTCATCTACAGAAATGGAACTATTAAGACAAATATTGTATGGTATTGCTTATACGTGGAATTTTTTTAAATGAATGATATAAATGAACTTATATACAAAACAGAAATAGACCCACAGACATAGAAAACAAACTTGTGGTTACCAAGGGGGAAAGAGGGGGAGGGATAAATTAGAAGTTTGGGATAAACATATACACACTGCTATGTATAAAATAGATAACCAGCAAGGACCTACTGTATAGCACAGGGACCTATACGCAATATTTTGTAATAATCTATAAGGGAAAAGAATCTGGAAAAGAATATATCTGTATATCTATCTATCTATCTATATCGCTTTGCTGTACACCTGAAACTAACACAACATTGTAAATCAACTATACTTCAATTAAAAATTTTAAAAAAAAGGAACCATTGCAGAAGACTACTGTGAAGATTAAAGGAGAGGATGACTGTGCCCGGGGCCTGACGATATAAGGGCTCAATAAACACTGGAGATTGTATGATAATGATGATTTCTCTTACTATCCTCATTTCCTAAAAAACGAGGATAAGCTGCAAGTGGGGTGACCTTACCAAATAGGAATGCCATGGAGGCAAGCAAATGGTTGCACTTCTCCATCTCTTAGGAAGGAAATGGATACATGCAAACCATTACCTTAGTAACGCAAAGCCAGTCAGCATTAAGGAAAATTAACGGCATTCAGTAGACTGTGTTTTCACTTGAAACGAAGTAGACTAGACAGCCTTGGCTTTATCTGGAGAATAATGGTCTGATAATTTTTAAAACCGAGGAATCCTAACATCTTCTTGTTTTTAGGAATTCAATACCAATATTGAAATCTTCCTCTTTTCTCATAAGAAAAAAACTGAGTCTAACCTCTTTGAGGGAAGGAACTTGTGTGTTCTTGGCTCCTTCTCCAGTGCCTAGAATAGTGCCTGGCTCTTTTTCTTAAAAAATTTATTCTATTGAAGTATAGTTGACTTACAGTGTTGTGTTAATTTCTGCTGTACAGCAAAGTGATTCAGTTATACATATATATGCATTCTTTTTCATATTCTTTTCCATATGGTTTATCACAGGACATTAAATATAGCTCCCTGTACTATACATAGGACCTTGTTGTTTATCCATGCTACATTTAATAATTTGCATCTGCTAATCCCAAACTCTCAATCCATCCCTCCCCCACGCCCCCTCCCCCTTGGCCACCACAAGTCTGTTCTCTATGTCCGTGAGTCTGTTCCTGTTTTGTGGATAAGTTCATTTGTGTCATATTTTAGAGTCCACATAAAAGTGATATCATATGGTATTTGTCTTTCTCTTTCTGACTTACTTCACTGAGTATGGTAATCTCTAGGTCCATCCATGTTGCTGCGATTGAGAATAATGCTTGGCTCTTAATCTTCCTGGGCCTCTGTGTCTTATGCCAAATCTGGGCACCGTGGCTGGTCCATTCCTACTGTTGTATTTTTTTAAGCTCCTACAGTTTCACCACTGCTCACAGCAGTCACTGAGTGCTGTTTCTATCCATATGGAAATGCTTTTCTGAACCTATTTCTTATGTTCGTACATGCCCCAGCACTGATCCCTCATAGAATTGTGAAAAAGATTTCCTCCTCTCTGCCATTGACCACACCTCCCTGTGCCACTACAGTATAGATTGTCTTATCAGATGTCTTTGGGGCCAGCAGTTCATTGGTCAAAAACATGACACTGTGGGGAAGCACAGAAAACAAAAACAGTTTTTTTTTTTAATAAAGCTGTTCTTACTATCTCGATTCTTTCTAGGGTTGCATTTACATCTTTTTTTTACATGCTGTAAATATTTTATTTTAATTTAAAACATATAGCTGTACTTTCATTGACCAACCTCTTGGTGTAAAATGCAAGCCTTTTCTTTCAAATGGTTTGAGAATCAGTGAGGTTGCTTCTTGGTGAGCATATAACTCAACTAGCAGGACAGTGTCCTTAAATCGTGGTCCCTAGACCACAGTCTCACATCACAAGGAAAACTTGTTAGAAATTGAATTCTCAGGCTCCCATCCAGACCTACTACATCAGTAACTCTCTGGGTGGGGCCCAGCAATCTGTTTCAATAAGCTTCCAGGTGAGTCTGATGTCTCCTGAAGTTTGAGCAGCACCGTGGTGAGAGATGAGACCTACTCGTGTAGATGAGTAGCATCCACCTGCCAACGTCCAGTGTGTCGTGAGCATCCGCCAATAGGATGTGCAGAGTGCCTGGGTCCACTGGTTACTACTCCAGTGAACCGGTTACTGTACTTAAACACAGCGTTATAGTCAGCTGTGCCTTAGTATCAGGCAACTGTCCTTCAGAGTGGCTTCCACGGATGCTGTTCACAGCTGCGAAATGTAACATCTCTGAACCATAACTAACATTCACAAGTCCCAGTTTTTCTGGTTCTCAGCTGGGATCGCTGCACAAGGCTTACTGTGTTACCTTACTCTGCCTCTGGCCTCCCGTTAATCATTTCTATGGGAGATGAGAGAAGCAGCCAGTCATCCTGACTTCTATGTCTGCATCCATCAGCCAGTGAAACCCAGTGTGGGGGGTGGACTCACACCCCCAGCCACACAGGACTGGACCACAGAGGATGTTGGATACCTCCCCATGAAGCACACCACAACGTACACTGTGTGTTATCTTCCATATTCACCAACTCAGTGCCTGCTCTATGCAAACCAAAGAACAGCACTCTTCCTTCTACTACTTGCTAATTTATAGCCACATGAGTATAAACATTTCCTGGGTTCTTTTATCATTCATAACTTTGTTCTGTCAGTAATATCTGTCATCCTTTGTAGTTTGGTAAGCTCTTTCAAAGCCGAGATATCTTTATTTCTAAATGGAATCTGAGATGAATTTTGATAAACATGCATTTTGTATCTTAATAAAAAAGGGATTTTCTCCCGTAACTACCCGAATATATAAATGTTTAAAAAGTTTCTGAAACCTGCCTTTGCATCTTACATTGAAAATTCAATGTCAAAATAATATTAAGAATACATAAAACTGTAGGAAATTGTTTTAACCATGATGTGATAAATAATAAATCAGAATAGAAGTTACTCTGCAATTATGGGGTTTCTCCATTCTTTAAGCTTCTTGCCTGTTCCAAATCAGCGGATCGACAGCCCTTTAGTTTAACAATTATGCACAGAGGCAATCTTGTTAGGACTTGGTAAAACACTGTCACTGTCTTTGTCCCTGCCATGCAAAGATGCTACAGTAAAAGCTATAATGTACCAAGCTGCCTGCACGAAGGCGATGTGCCCAAACAAGGAAGTCCAAAGCAGAGTTCCAATGGGTTGAATATAATTTGAAGTGCTGGAGGGCTCATGTAGGCGACATCACCCAAATATGACTTTGTTTGTAGGTGACCCTCCAAAATTACAGCTCAGACTCACCGTTAGCGGGTTGGGCTGGCTGGTCCACCGTGCCCCCTTTTGGAAGCTTATGCATTTCAGGCGTGGAGCCTTTTCCAAAAGCCAAGAGCTGCATTTTGAGCAGTGTAGTCTCAGCCGCGGCCAGCCAGCCCGCTATCTCCTTGAGGGATATTTACTTACATATTCAGTTCAAATTTACAGTACCTGGCTTGCAAATGCAATGCCACTTAAGAAGAGAATGCCATACCATTGTGGGAAATAAATCAAATAAGCACTTCTTATTTTAGCATACGCTGGAAATCACACATTGTGGAAGCTGTATGTAGGTTATCTGCCCAACAGAAACACGTGCCACCCCTTTCAGTGCCTTTCCCTGGCTACTACTCAAACTAACCTAAAATTGCTTTCTTCCACACAAATCTCCTTACTGAAGAAACCAATTAACCCCTTTGATTCCTTTAAAGAATATGATGACTAGAAGGCAACCGAGCTGGGTGGAAAGTTTAACCTTTGAGAAGAACACTCAAAAGAAGTAAGATTAGGAATAGCCCCCTCGGAGGTCAGAACTGTGTTTATGACATGGTCATGGGGCTGAATTCAAACCTCAAGGGAACAAAACTCAGTAACTAAGGTTGGTCTTGTAAGCAGAGGGTTATTTACCACTGAGAATATATTGTTAACACGTAGCAAACTCAGAGAAGTGGTGATGTCACATAGCGGCTCCCTTCTGCGATGGTTTCACGGAATCATCTTTCAGTAAGTCTTTGCTAAGAATTGTTTTGCCAGTGGTGTTGATGGGTTTGCACTGAATCATCACACCGCTGGCCTTTCAGGTGACAGCCCACACATTTGGGGGGCACCTGCCTGGGGGTAAGAGGCTGGTGACTGGAATTCTCAGCTGTGGCTACATGCTCACAATTCAGAGATGCTCTATGTCCTTTGAAGACATTCTTGATTTTTACATTTGAGCTTTGGGTCCACTTGGTCTGGCCACTGTACTAAAATATTTGCAGACCTAGGGATATGTATTTCAGCTTGGGAGGTGGGAAAATTGCTAGAAAACACTGGAGGCTTATTCTCAGAATATCCTCTTCATGCAAAGAAAAAAAAAAATCCTCACCATCATAACAAAGCCAGTCTCTCAGCTCTCTCCTCAGTCAGTCTTAGAGTACCTATTAGTGCCAGGAAAGGGGCCACCAAAGACCTCGGGCTCTGTGCTCAGTAAAAAAGCCCCAGGTCTGGGAGGAGCAAAGGACCCCGGGCCCCCGGCTCAGTGCTCTGGAAGCACTATTGAGAGGACCTGAAGCCAGGCCCAGCACTGCGTCCGTTTATTGTCTGCACATTTTCTTCTTTGCTTTCTTGATGAAACTGTCAATCTTCATAATGGTGTTAGCAATCGTAGGGATGCGCTGCGAAGCGGCTTTAAAGACATCTGATAAAGAGAAAACCTGTGCTCTCCTGGTCCTGAGCCCTCTTTAGAGTCAGTTACCGGTGATAAGGTTGGGCATTCTGACTCGTACAGAGGACGAGAAATTTGACTTGGCAAGTCAAACTGCCACCAACTCGACAGGACACGTGGGACCCCCAAGCTGCCCTCCTTTCAGCCCCTCACGTGGGTAGATCTTGACATCACATCACTGCCCCATTCTGGTTGTCTGCACTGACCAGCAGGGGGTGAAAATGCTTGGGTATCACATAGGGACGGGTATTTTTGGATGCCCTGGCTTGAAGTATTTCTCTCCCTTAACATGGCTCCTAGACTGGTGTTCCAAGAATAACTATCCCCCCCATGGGACTTCCCTGGCGGTCCAGTGGTGAAGACTTGGTGTTTTCACTGCCGTGGCCTGGGTTCAATCCCTGATCGGGGAACTAAGATCCCACAAGCTGTGTGGTGCGGCCAAAACAAAGAAAGAAAGAAAGAAAGAAAGAAAGAACTATCCCCACACATGATCTAGCATCGTGGTGTGACGTCAGTCCGACGTGCTGGCATTCAAGCAAATCCAAACTAACCCAGTGGTCCACACTGTGCTCCTGTGAAACGTTGATATGGCAGGAAAGGACCCCAAGTGGTCAGTGAGAGCTCCCCAACTCTCTAAATTCCCCCTAACTACCATCAGAAACAACCCGCAGACCTGAGAGAGCCTGGCGTTTCTTCCCAGGGCAACTCTACACCAGCAGCTTCCCCCAGCCAAGTGGGCAAATCATCAAACTGCAGCCGGCTTCAATGTCTCCTTTGTAGGCCCTCCATTTCCGTCATTCAGGTCTCCTAAATTGTAAACCATTCAAGGGGCAAAGTGAGGTTGGTGCTCCCAGTTAGTTATTCTTGAAAACCAGGAGCCGTACTACACATTCGAAAAAGAAAACTGCTCAGTACCTACTCTGTGGGGTTCTCCAAACGGCAGGTGATGCCACACACCATCTGTGATCCCAAATCTAAAGGCACTGGCGTGGGCGGTGGGGAGGAGAGGGCAGAGCTGGGGCCTCCACTCTGACTCCAAACCACAGAAGCCAAGAAATTCAGATTCGGAACTGCAAAGCAGTATGAGGTTTCACCAGCAATAATACCTATCGGGTCACGTGACTTAAAGCATCTGTCACCAGCCAGGCCTGCTTACGCTCTGCACAGTGGAAGAACCCACGCCCATTGGTGCACCGTTGGACAGGAGCCCCCAGAAGGAAAGTTAGGTCCCTCTGGATTTTATGAGGCTTTTAAGGAACAACTTCTCTGCTCTAGTATCTTAGAAAGAAAGTTGACTGCACCAAAATAGGCCATTTGTCAGGCAGTTATGCGCTGTATTTTTCCCGCTGGAAATTATGCCTTCTTCGAGGAAGGTTTAGGGGATGAAGACGATTTGTGTAGAAGTGTGCAGGAGTCAGCTCCCACGATTTCCTTCTCAAATACATCCCAAAAGGGACATGCATTTAAGTAGCACAGCAGGCCAGTGTGACCAAAATGACAGTGCTCTTTCCAATTTATACTTCTAAAAGAGAATAAGCAGACACAATAACAAAAGCCTTTAGTCTAGATTTCATATCAGACACTTTGATGAATAGTAGCCTAAAGGGCAACATATTTATAAGTTTTAAGTCTCTCCTGCAACACAAACTGTCCTGATTTATCCCTATGATAAAGGCAGTTCTGAGAGCTCCTTTACCATATTTATTATTTTACAGAGGGGGAAAAATGTTGATTCAGCCCTCAATCTGCCACTGTTGGGAGTATAAATGTTGGTAAGAGACCAGTGCTGATGTCTATAAATATTAATCTATTTGTCATAAGTTCTGGGTGGCCCCTTCCCCTTTTCTTCCAGAACATTTCCCCCTTATTCTTGCTGCACCTACAGGATTTGCTTTATTGGCTTAAACCTTAAAAGGACTGGAAAGGGTGGCCTCTTTGAAGCCCATTACTTACTGGGCAGGTGATGGTCCAATAAAGCTCCAGTTCAATGTTTATTTAAAAGAAAGCTCTATGGACAAATGTTGATACCTCTTCTATTAACTGATAAACAGGCACTCTTATCTGCCTGTATGTACTCCCTACTCTTACCTCTACTCCCAATAAAAACTTCAATATGGAGTACAATCTAAGATGATTAAGTTCCTTTATTTAAAATAGAATCCTCCTTACTTTGACCCTTGAATTCAAAAAAAACGCTCCCACTTTCTCTAAAATCCCGTTTTCTTGGTTTAAGACACAGTTAATAAATCATTTTGGGGATACACCTCAAGTTGCTGCTTCCTTCAGACACCTGTGAACCGTTGGGAGTTTATTCATTAGCAGGTATGAAAAACATCTGAATACAACAACCAGCCTGTGTTTGTCGACAGTGTCAAAGTGAACCGTTCATTAGCATTTGTGAGAAATGACCAAGTCACCGAAGGGTATTAAGCCAACCTAGATGAGGGATAGAGGCTTGTGGACTGATGTGTTAATTCACTGTCCTGGATTAAACACCAGAGACAGCTCCTTAGTAGAGCTTCATCGTCACTGGGCTAAGCACTGGGTTACAAATGGATGTCTTCCCAAGAGGTAGAGGGCCAAGATATATAATTATAGCCATTGCCAAATAATTAAATTGAAGTTCTTCTACATATAAGATTTTGGGCTAGGTACAGTCAACTACTTACTCTGTATTGCTGTATGTTTGTACCCATTACAGGTGAACATAGGTTATCATCTTCTCTATTCAAAGAAGTCCTTCTTGGAAATGGGGACTCTTAAAGAGAGACTCTACAATACAAAGAGACTAAGGATTTTCAAGGCACTTTTCAGAAGTTTCACTAATACCGTTCTTGGCTAAATTAGAAAAATGCTTGGCATAAACACTGTATGTGCTGGTTGGATTGGCTGCCAAAGACCCACTGAGATGTGGTATTCCATGTGGATATGCATCTTTAATTAGTCTCAATAGATTTTATATGTATTCAACATTAATCTATACCACCTGTCCCAGACTAAAAGCATGAAAATGGTTCTTCTTAACCACTCTTCCTCAGAAAATTATTCTGTCCCTTCTTCCAATAAATTCTGAAGGCTCTCTGGAAGGTCTTAAATGTTGGTTTAACAACAGTTCTTCTGTTATAGATTTTTGTTTTACAAACTTTCAAAGACTATTGCTCTATGATTTTGTTAAAGGCAAAAGAAAGCAGTTCAAAGGCGCGTTATTAAAATCCTGACCTGAGACACCAGCCACGGTCTCACACCTGCATTTTAATTGTAGTCATTGCATTTCTCACTTCTATTAAGCCTCCTAGCCAAGGGATTATATTCAGCTGCGACATGTCTTCAGCTGTTGTATCCCAGCTCAGAAATCGGTTTTTTGAGCTCACTCACTCTAAACAGATTTTTTTTTTTTTTTTTTTTTTTTTTTTGCGTATTATCAACTAGTTCCCTTAGGCTTCAGGTTTAGTCAAGTGCATATAAATAACTGGTGCTCATATTTTAATATGCAAAAAAACCCCACAAATTAATTTAAAAGTCATTTAGAACTAAATGAAACTTACACAACAACCAGATCGTGATGAGTTTAACCTCAAAAAAAAAAAAAAAAGAAAATCTTTTAACTCTCCAGCATTCCACAAAGCTTAGTTTTCAAAAGGATCCAACAGGAGTCATTGCAGGCGGACAAATTCCATAATATTCAGGAACAACTCAGTAGTTGTTTTTCAGAAGAGACTCAAAGCAACAATATTCCTATGACCAAACACTTGAGAAGAGACCTATTTTGATGGAGTTTTATTTATGTCTGGAAGAAAGAAAGCAACATCACAACGCTTATACGATGGAAAGGCAGACGGAGAGAACAACTTTAACTTCTGCTCATGGGTAAGCAAGTCAGAGGACTTCATATCGGGGTGGTAGGGTCAAGACAGGGCTGGAAAGATAAACCACTACTATACAGGCCTGTTTCCTCAAGAGCTACTCAGTTGTCTACCCAGGAACACACAGTAGCTATCCTAGCAAGATACTAGAAGCTGTATTTCTGGTCTGACATGCAGGCTAGAGAACAAAACTGTTTTGCTGTATTAAGTCACCTCCTTTATGACCATAAGCGCTCTAAAAGGTCTAAATGGCTATCTCCATGCTAGATGTCAGAATACAAAAAAAAAAAAATCAAACCAAAAGGTAAAAGCCCACAAAACTTTGCCCGACCACAGTCAACAGGCTTGAAACATCATCACCGTCTAAGTCATCTAACATCATCACCACGGTGGTTTATCATTTTGCTATCACATTAATTTTAGAAACGCCTCTTAAATGTTCCTCATTCACTGAACACATAATTCAATTCTGTGCTAAATTTCAAAATAGCTCTTTTAACTAGAAACGAGAAACAAGAAGTCATAACGGATATCAGCTTGATAATTAAACGAGTTCACCGATGTTTCAAAGACAGAGGGGGGAAAAAAAAAGAAACCCACTGGTCTTTGTTACTAGAAACGTCATGATTATCACAAATTTAACCAAAGAATTAGGTACCTTAAATGCCAGATACAAAAATAAACTGTGTTTGGTTTTTAATTAAGTCTTTGTGTAAAAAAAAAAAAATTTAGGCCTGGGGGTTTAGATTGTCATTTTACACAAAAGTAAATGGTAAATGCCTTTCTACATGCGAAGCCATTAGATATAATTATGCAATGGGCAACGCGTGTGTCACGCTGTAAATGTCATTTGGTTTCACATTTATGAACTCATCAACATTTATCAAAACATCGCCTGGAGAAAGAGGACGCCTAGAGCGAGTGACAAATTTAATGCCATCTTTGAAAGTACATGACAAAGAAGTGTCACCAAAAGACACACAACTGACATACTACAGTGGTGATCTGCACGCCCATTTAATAGAAATTCTGTTCTCTCCAGAGAAGTCTCCCAATCACAGTACACTTCAGTGGGGTTTCAAGATCTATTTTCCTCCCTGGAAAATCATCCCCCCTTCCCCACACCCCTAAATATTGCCATCAGATGTGTGTAATCCCAGCCAACTTCTGCAGGTAGAGGAACGTGTGAATTCATCCAGATGAGCTTGCGGGTTTGATTCAATTGCTTATTCAACCACAAACCTTAGTGCTTCTTAGTTAGTAATCTCTTAATGGAGTTGTGTTCAAATGGAAACCCAGGGACTATTCCTGCCAGGTTCTCTTTAGACAACCGGGGCTTGTTTCTCATTTCTTGCTCTGAATCACGGAACGGCCCAGGTGCTTAAGCACAAGCACCAGCTCTGCTAGCACACTGTGTTAACAGTTCTCCTTCCTGAGTGCCATTTCACTATCCCCATCAATCCGGTAGTTATCACCCAGGGAGATTTGTCCTTTGAAAAACAAAATGGCTGGACTTAAAAAGAGTCTACTTCTCCCCTTGTCCCTATTTCAGTTTCACACAACTTGTTAATATAAAATCTTGACAATGGGCCAGGGTAGTAATGCCGTTGGCAACGTTTCTGTCCTTTGTAGCTCGGTGCCTAAAACCTACCGGGGTGCGTGACAACAACGGCAACAAAAGCTGGGAGGAACAATAGCCAGCTCTCGAACTGGCGTAAAAAGGAAGTAGATCCCTCGGAAGAGTCGATGTATATAGTTCTCATGCTGTTATTAACTTCATTTTACCTTTCCTTACCAGCTACATGCTTCAAGCATCTCTATGTACCAGGATTTCCTGGGTGGGGTCGCTTCCCAGTGACCCAGCAGCTGCCACAGGAGTGCAGAGCTTGTGTCTTCTCCCCAACCTGCACTTGTTTCCCCACAAGCGCTCCTCCTTTTGTCCCTGTCTTGATTTTTCCCACATGTGCTACTTCCTCTACAAACCCCTTCCCATGAACTTGATTCAGGACACCCTCCATCCCCACCATGGTCCCTTTCAGCAAAGGTACATGAGGTATTTTTTCCCATCAATCAAGATTACACATTTCAATCACTCTAAAGGGTCAGCCACCATTCTCTTGAGATTCAGAATTATCAAAAAACACTTGGGGAAACCCAGTTCTTTCAATTCCACACACACACAAAAGCCCTTTCTCACGTTGCATCATTGCTCAGCATCATGTTGTCCCTTCAGCTTCACCATCATTGCAGGGATACAGCTATTTCTATGTGTTCCCAAAGCAACCTGCTCTCCCCTACTTCCTTCACACCCCTTTGCTGCCTGATTAATTCCAATTCATTTTTCAGATCTCTGCTCAGATACCATTTCCTGCATGAGACCTGACCGGACTCCACCTTTTCCAGATAGGCTCAGGATTCCTATAGGGTCAGTCCCACAGCACCCTGTGTTTCCCCATCTCAGGACTTACAAGCTCTTAAATCACTTTACAACATAAGCTTAGGACACAGATGCTTTAGTGTTTCCCACCTATAAGACAGGGAGAAAATTCTGTCAATTAAATGTGCATGGCATATAAGATTGAAGATGAAAGGTATATACAGTTCTTTGATAGCAAAGAAACATATGAATTCAAGATATTATCATTATTTGCTCCTCTTGTATTTTTGCAAATCACTTATTAAATAACAAGTGAAGCACAACTAAACATAGAAGTATTTTTAAAGGGATTTTAGAGGGGGGTTGGAGGGAAAGGAGTAGAAATGTGTTATAGTTAAAGGTTCATTTTAACTATTCTAAGAGGACTTGGTGAACCTTAATAAGATGCATTAGAGGATAATGGTGCACTTGCTACTTAAGGTTCTACATTTCTTGCTTGCCACTAACAGAGATGTATTTTTTCTTTAAATTCAAGCTGATCCCATTAGCACCAATTTTCAATTTCCCAGTCTTTTCAAATAGCCACAGAACATCCAGAAAACAAACTGTCTATTCCATGATTGTTTAGCAGAAGCTTAGTTATTACCATTACCTGTGTTTAATTTCAAGCTTGCCAACTCATAGCTTTGGAAAGAGGGAAGGAGAAAACAGGTTATTTAAAATGGATGTGTTTTATCATTACCCATCATTAAAAAATGATGCTGTTGTACCATTTCAGAAGTGGTAGGCAGTGAATATTTAATGCTCACGCTAGTATTTATTAGTTTCGCCTTTCTACAGTTCTTTATAGAATGACTATTTTAAATGACTATGATTTCTATTTCTTACAGATTCTCTGGCATTTCATTTCTACTCGCAAAGCATTTGTATCTGTGCTTAAGAAGCTACCCAGTAATACCTATAAATCGAGGAACTGTTTAAAATAACAGGCACCATCAAGATTAGGTGGGAAAAAAGTCACACGTCTGGGCCTTTGTTAAAGAGACAGCGTACGGGAGAAGAAAGAGTAGTTGCAGCACGGCACTCACAAATCTCTCTGTGGAATAGATTAGACCAACAAAACAGAGCCAAGGCAACAGACAAAGCTAGGTGGAGACCAATAGAGAAATATACGTGAGAATATGCAGTACAGCCTCACAATGAAAAACAGAATATTACATATAAAGTCGTACATTCCGCCGTATCACTTTGAGGGTTATCAACATATATATGTTTTGTGTTCTCATCACATCATAAACATCTGGACGGCAAAAGCTGTTTTTGACATATACATTTATTTTTCATGTATCTATAAACTAACTGACTCCATTTTTATTGACAAGTATACCCTCTTTGATAATTAGTCGTCGATTGAAATGCTGCAAAAAGTTCCATGGGTGCCAAGGAGCTATTTCTACCCGGTGTGCTCAAATCATCTCTCTGAGCCGGCAGTCTGGTTCTGAGCACCTGAAAACTCCCATTCTCCTGTCCTCATACTGTCACCTGTCCCCTGTTTCTTCCCCGCACTAAGCATCCTACCAGCTCTGCAAAAGCGGACAAAGAAAATTCGATCTGTGCCGAACCCTAATAAAGACCACATTTTCTCAACAAGATTGCATCCAGCAAATTGTGAGCCTGAGGGCAAAGTACAGAGTGGGGGAGGCTTGTCAGCAAGGGAGCTTCTCACAGTTGGTAGCCAACAGCCAGCCTGCGTAGACAAGAACATAGTGCTGGCCAGCAACACCATGCCCACCACAAAGGTGGCCATAGACATCTCTTCTGCTGTGATAAGTTTTTGTTTTGTCTTACCTATTATTATTATTATTTATTTTATTTTATTTTTTTGCGGTACACGGGCCTCTCACTGCTGTGGCCTCTCCCGTTGCGGAGCACAGGCTCCGGACGCGCAGGCTCAGCGGCCGTGGCTCACGGGCCTAGCCGCTCCACAGCATGTGGGATCTTCCCAGACCGGGGCACACACCCGCGTCCCCTGCATTGGCAGGCGGACTCTCAACCACTGCGCCACCAGGGAAGCCCTTACCTATTATTATTGTACAGCACTGACATCCTGAGAGCTGACGATCAGCCACTGTGCTCTAATGTTGCTACAGAGACTTGATGAAAGCACAGCCTGACAAAATACACAGGGCTCACAACTCCCTGAAATGCAGGCTAAAAGAGTAAGGTATGCTTTTTTCAATTTAGTAGCATAGAGTTGCAGAACACCATCGTTAACAATGACAACAACAACAGTCCACTGAAATCCTGGCGACCATTCCACTGAATGTCAAGATCAAACCAGAACTTAACTAGTAGGATTGCTAGTTATAATCACCCCAATCCGTCCTTTCTCATGACAGAGGTTACGGCGATATAATGTATGTGGTCAAATTGGTAAAAAAAAAAAAAAAAAAAAAAAAAAAAGGCGGGCGTGGGGACGAGAAGCCCTTCTGTACTCTGTAAAGTCCCTCCTCCAGATAGGGTTTCCACACTATTCTCCTGCCTGCTTCACAGGAAGGAGGCTTCTACTGAGGGAGGGAAGGCTGCCTGTTACAATATTTTAATTTTTTGCTCCATGGTCATCATCAAATGACACTGATTGTGCACGTACTACAGACTGGATGTTGAAACTACAAAAATGAATCGGCTACATTTCTCTTTCTCAAGGACCTCAGGGTTTAGTGGTAGAGACAGGACAGACAAGTAAAAAGGAGCAGAAGAATACAAAGCCCGCTGTGCCGAGTACTGAGTGAGGGTTGTGGGCACCAAGCTCTGTGGAACTCCTTTTCCTGCTGCTTGCCGGGGTGCAGTATTCATTCCCATCATCAGTTTCTTTCAACCCTGATATCATACTTACAGTCCCATGTATTGCTCTACCTGCCCTGCAATTCTCGCACCCTCCCCAATCACGTCCTCATGCCCCTGTTTCACAGCTGCCCATCTGTACAATAAATTCCCTCCTTACCATGTCCTGTGGACTGTCATGAAGCCTTGCCTGACTATGTTGCAGAAAAGTGATCTTTCCTGCCTCTTTGAATTCCATGTGCACTGTTATAAATGGAAATAATAATAATACCTTTTCATGAGCTAAAATGAGAAAAAATAGGTATGTAAAGCACTCAGAAGAGTAATCAGCACATAGTAAATGCTCAGTAAATGTCAGTTGTATGTATTATTGGTCAGTTGATTATAATGGCATGTGGTAGATATAAGTTAAAGAAAAAGCACTTGTTCTCCAGCAATTCAGGATTTAGTAGGATAGATAAGACAGGTCTTCAAAGGATAAGACAGGATATGTCTTATAAAAGACAGGATATGATAAAGATCCTGTGAATGTTCCAGAGGAATGGGCGAAGCAGGGCCTTACTTGGAGATGACGATTGAGGGCTCTGAACATCGGGGAAGAAAATACAGCCTTTAACCTTTGGATGCTGCAAAGTGAGAGAAGGTGGTTAAGCCTATGAGTGTGGATGGAATGGAGTGAAGAGGTATCATGTACCACACCATCCTCCAGGAAGAGGAATTCCACAGAGGTTAGAGATGGATTGAATGCTGTGTGTGTGATGAGGGTGGGAAGTGGGGGGGCCAGAGACGTGCAGAGACTACCCGAGAGGTTACTGGAGCATTGCCAGGCAAGCTGAGGCTGGCCTGAATGAGGGTGGGAGGAGCAGCAGGCATGAAGAGGAAAGATCAGATCCTAGAATCACAAAGGAGAAGTTACACAACCTGGTCTGAATGGTGGTGTGGGAGAAGCGTGGAGAGAATGCATGTAAATGCCAAGAGTGAGTCTGGAGGGCTAAGACTCATCAATGAAGATGCGAGGCCTGGAAGATGCAGGCAGGGACGACAGATGGTGTATTCAATAGCTGAGTGATGTGTAGCTCTACGTTTTCAAAGCATAAAGAAAGATGTGGGGCTTCCCTGGTGGGGCAGTGGTTGAGAATCTGCCTGCCAATGCAGGGGACACGGGTTCAAGCCCTGGTCTGGGAAGATCCCACATGCCGCGGAGCAACTAGGCCCGTGAGCCACAACTACTGAGCCTGCACGCCTGGAGGTTGTGCTCCGCAACAAGAGAGGCCGCGATAGTGAGAGGCCCGCACACTGAGATGAAGAGTGGCCCCCGCTCGCCGCAACTAGAGAAAGCCCTCGCACAGAAACGAAGACCCAACACAGCCAAAAATAAATATAAAAATAAATAAATAAATTTAAAAAAAAAAAGGCAGATGCGGATTTGGGAGTCGTGTGAATCAAGATGACAGCTGAATCAGGCCCTCAGAGGTCACTGGAAAGGAGGCAAAACAGGATCCGGCAAGACAGTCTCTAAGAATGTCATCCCTCCCAAGTCCACCTCCTACTGGGCCCTTTGTCAACAGACCCTATAACAACGCACAAATCAGAAAATTAGATGCACTAGCACTTATTTCTAATTACAGTATCATGATATAGACGTTCTTAGGTTACAAAAATGGAGTTTGGGTACAGTCGATGCCTATTAATGGGCTATCAAGTGAAATCGGCCACATTTAACATTTTTGACCCCTCAAATCAAAGACCCCTCTTTCACAAAGAGCACCTAACATAAAAGTGTCAGGCTACAAAAATCCTGTGCTCAGCCTTGATCTTTGCTTGAATATTCAAGATCTACTTTACGCTAAAATTGCTTTTCTTTTCTAAATGAAAAACAGGTAAGAGCCCAGGGATCTGTACCTGGGATTCTGTATTAGATAATGCAGAGAAATTATGCTCTTTCGTTTTCCACCTTATAGGAGAAGTCTGAACTCTTCCCTATTCATCCAAAGAAGAGAAATATTTAAGGGCCAGGGTAACTGTTGCGACTCTCCAGATTTTATTGTGTTATCCCGTATCAGTAATGAAATAATTCCTCTGCAGGAAACAATATCCAAAACAAAAGCCCTTCAGCAAGGATGAGAGGGGGGAAAATAGTTTAAGAAAATACACGTAATTTTTCACACATACCCCAATATATTAAGCACATATTTTGCCACAGGCACCAGATTCAGTTTAATTAGAACAGTATTCCTTCGTACATCTGAAATATTTAGCTCCTACCCAGCTCACCGTGCTGTAATGTTCCCTGGTCCCCAAATGAAATTACAGCAAGCCAGCACCCTAGGAGGAGTGTGAGACTTGAATACTGTAGGGCGGTACAAAGCTGAGCCCCTCTCATCGAAGGACAATGGACTTGGTTGCACTGTATGCTAACATCAAGCCACTGGATTTTAATCCAGTGAAATACAAGCTTCAATTAGTACGACATTTGCTATCCAGTTAAGGATGTGAATCTTGAGTTAATAACCTCTACAGACTATCTTATTTCTGTTTTTAAAGTTATAAAGCAAGAGAAGGAGCACAGACAATGTGGTGTGTGCAGGAAATGTATCGGTAGTAGAAATATCAAACAAATAGAGCACCTTTTCTGGGATACTCTCAGAAGACCAGAAACTCATCAGTTGTAGCTGGTCGTCTTACTCGTCCAGCACTTGGTTTTAGTAGTAGATGTACATGTGACCACATAATGGAATGCCTTTTTTTCACTAAAATGGAATCTGTGCAGTTTTCTTTCTAGAGGGCTTATAAAAATAAGCTTTTTATTGCTTGCATCTCCAAATTGCTTTATTTGGCATAGTGATGAAAAATGCTGGAATTTGTATATAATGTAACCACCAGATAAGAAAGGAGGAAAAGAAAAGGAATAGGGGATTAATTATCAGTCCTACAGAATGAACTTTACCCTGATAAGGTAATATAGTCCCTGTAGGCAGAGAAGATGAAAAAATTATAGCATGCCTAATACACAGACAGTTATTCATATTGTGTACAAATCAAAGCAGGCCTCATGCAGCAGCGATGGCTCAGATCCTCACAGATACACGGTGCAGCACCATCGTCAGAATGGAATAAGGCAGCTTGCTCTGGGTGTGCGGCAACACTGCGACCAGGCCAGCAGGCGAGAGGACGCCCAAAAGGTACATCTTCTATCAAGATGTGGCTTTGTCAACAAGCTTACTGATTTACCTAGGAATGTGGTCTCTCACTGATTAATGATGAGGAATTCCACCATGACAAGTAACTTATCCTTAATGTGTCCTGCTCAAAAGTAGGCAGCAAAGAGCCACACAGCTCCCTAGACAGTTTGTCAATTTCAGCTTCTCAATGGAATAGAAATAAGAGCTCACTAATGACAACTGCGGGGACCATGGCCCCTCTGGCGGTGACCTAATGTTGCCTATTAATGGATTGGACTTCCAGTAGATCAGGAAACCCACCCAAGTACAAGGCAGAATCTATTTCTCTCATTAGGGAAAAGGGCTGAAAGAGAACCAGGCTGTGTCTTTTTGCCTGAGCCTTCCTAAAGGCACGGGGTCATGGAAGACCCTTGACCACAGTAATGGTGGTCAAGCTGAGCTACCAAACTTCTCCAGAGCATAGAGGGTGAGCTCTTTTGAAGTACAGGGAAGGCCCCAGAACTCCCAATGAAAATAAATAATAAATAATGGGAGTATTAATTCCACCAAATCAAGGGTTTGGCTCTGGAGAATTTTTCCCCCCTCAAGACTTGAGCTTAAAGAGAATACCAAGATAAATGTTATTTTTACCTCTTGGGGGGAAATGGATTTTTTAAAAGGGGGACAAAGATATTTTCAAAACAATTCTCCAATATTTTTTAGCCAATATCCTATTATTAATTATGCATAAACTTATTTCAAAGTTGCTGAGTTTTTGTAAATCATTGCTCTCTAGCTTAAGATTCTGAATGGCCACTGCCAGTTTCACCTGCCCAATAATGAAACTTGTTCTTCAAGGAAATCATTTAGTTCTATAAGAGTTTAAAATGAGTCAGCTAAAAGAGACGGATCTTCAGACCCAGGGCAAATATGCAGTACAAGGTACACCCTAAGTGGAAATACATGAGCTGTCTATAACTACAGTGGTGTTCAATGAAAAAAAAGCTTAGCTCCTACCACAAAAAAGAATTTCCTTTTCAGCTAAACAACTGATGTGCAAGAAGTAAGTTAAACGTCATAATACTGTATTTAATGAAGAAAGAAACAAAACACCTTGTCACTGACATTTAACCATAGAGTTTAATAAGTGGTTTATTTTTCAGGTATACTTCTATTTACAACACAATCTCAACTGGCTTCACCAAGTGCAGCAGGGAATCAATGACATACAAGTGGTCCATCTTGGAGTTTTACTGAAACCGTCGAGTTTATCTGAATTTGGTAAGTTGCTCCTGGTTCCTCTCCTTCTAATGACTATTTTTGGTAGGCCCTTAATAAAAATAAGCGTTGGTAAGTGAGTATTGCTGATGAATGCGTGCCAAGTACTATGGTGTTTTTTGTTTTTTGTTTTTTTGCGGTACATGGGCCTCTCACCGCCGTGGCCTCTCCTGTTGTGGAGCACAGGCTCCGTAGGCGCAGGCTCAGCGGCCATGGCTCACGGGCCCAGCCGCTCCGCGGCATGCGGGATCTTCCCTGCATCGGCAGGCGGACTCTCAACCACTGCGCCACCCGGGAAGCCCTATGCTGGTTTTTACATAGATTATCTCATGCTATCTTCACGGTAATCTCATGGGATAGGTTCGGTGATTAACCTCATTTTGCACATGAGAAAACAGAGAGGCTAAGTAATCTGTCTAAGGAGCACAGCTGAATAAGTGCCTAAGCCAGGATTCCAAACCAGGTTCATCTACTCTATGGCCTAAACATTTAATTTCCAGGATATCATCACACGTGTACTTTCTAAAGTGCAATGACCTAGATAACGTCATCATGAAGAAAAGTAAAAGGTAAGACACGGCATCTATCCTCAGTGTTCAAATATGAATCCAAACAAGAGGTATCGTAAGTTGAGGTATCTTACTGAGGAAACTACAGTTAGCAATCTGGGTTAACGATCAACACTGAGGTTCTATCATAATACTAGAAAAACAGAGCCTAGAATGCCCATGGGCTTCGTTCTTTCATTCATTTCCAGGAAAATGTTGTTTATTTGCCCTCTGAGGAGGTGTGAGGGGAGGACCAAGGGTTCTCCCAGGGGTTGTCAGAGCTGATAAATGACCAGGGTAACTCTCCATGGAGGCTGCATTTTGGCTTTCTAGCCAATGCATCTTCATATACCAATCTCAACAGGCGAAGGTAGCAGAGACTAGAAGGGCCATGGATGAGGGCACAGTCAGGGTCTTGGAAAGAATTTATAGGGGCAAGAAAGGGTCTATAAATGAGGACACATTGATATTAAAATGGAAAGGAAAACTAAGCGGGATTAAGAAAGAGCCCAGGGTTTATAGTAAAATAAGGTCTTCCACAGAGCTTAGAAATTACTGGCCTTTAACATATACCAAGGCAAATGGCCCCATGAATCCATCTTTTGCCTCTCTGTGGGCTGAATTATACTCCACACGATATACTAAAGACATCCATGAACAGTTTTTATAGCTTTGAGGAGTGGCTTTTTAGTTTAGGTTGCATCGTGAGACCAAAACAAGTGGTCGTGAATCGTCACATTTTATGGGTCTGCTGCTTCTTATAGTTTTCTAAAATTAAGCCCTTAAATTATACTCCACCCTCATTAGGAAAACAGTCCCAGAAAGAGGACAATATTTTAGAGGCTATGCAAAAGAGGGGATGGTAGGTCTGGAGAGCCTGGAGTATAATTAAATTGATGGGCCCCGACGAAGGAAGGATGTGGTGGCAGAAAGAACACACATGGCTGCCTAGGAACCAATCAGCTGGAGTTCACTAGCCAGAAACAAACAAGGTTCAGAGAACAGCCATTTTCAAATTATAGAGCCTCATGCAGGAATGCAGTGGGGGGAACCATTTCTGTGCAAAGCCAAAAGAAGAGGAGGAAAGGGAAGAGATGCTAAGTAAACTGGTGTTGACTGAGTATTCTCCATGCACTGGGTGTTGTGTAAGACCCCTACAGAGTTTTAAAAGGCAGCATAAAAAATAAAATAAAATAAAGGCTATTTCCCTCAAGGGAGTTGAGTTACCATCCAGCTGCGGAGACACAGAAGAAAACAATGCAAGGCAGCATAAAATGAAATGCCAATTTCCCTGGAACCCTCTAGAGCTACTCTAGATGCTCAGGGCAAGGTGAGATCTGTGAGAAGACTGGGCAAGGTCTAGACAAGGCACCCTGTCCGAGCTCCCTGAGCACCCTGTACCTCGTGTCTTAGCACCTACCATGCTGCTGCAAAGCCTTTCCTCACCCACATCCCCCCCTGCCCTGTAAGGTCTTTGAGAGCAGAGGCCATGCCCACCTTGCTCAGTGTGGGAACTCCAGGGCCTCTCACACTCAGGAAATACGTCTAGAGTTGGACTGAATCCAAACCAGGGAGGAAGAGTAAGGAGAAGCTCTTGAGGGGGTTGGGCCTTGGACTAGCTCCTAAAGATGACAGAATTACTGAGGCTGAAGGAGCCATTCCAGGCAGGGGGACCTGCAGGAACCAGGGCGGAGGCTTAATAGCATGGGCTGTGTGTGTGTGTGTGTGTGTGTGCGTGTGTGTGTGTGTGCGTGCGTGTGCATGTGCGTGCACGCGCCTAGGGAGAGAAAGTAAGACAGACAGACCAGGGCTGGACAGAGAAGCGCTTTCTGTTTGAAGACTTTCTGTTCCTAGAAATGGGTCACTCATTGCATGGCCTAGAGATGATGCATTATTGTACTATTACTAACAGAAATAGATGTGAAATATTTTAACACTACCACTGCCGATGTTGCCCGTTGCAAGAAGAAATCATTCAGCGCAAAATAGGGGGACAATGGGCTGGCCAGCGCTTTACTACAATGATGCTCCCTCCTTCCATTTCTGTTCATTAGATTTTTTGTTTGTTTGTTTGTTTTTTGTTTTTTGCGGTACGCGGGCCTCTCATTGTCGTGGCCTCTCCCATTACGGAGCACAGGCTCCGGACGCGCAGGCTCAGCGGCCATGGCTCACGGGCCCAGCCGCTCCGCGGCATGTGGAATCCTCCCGGACCGGGGCACGAACCCGTGTCCCCTGCAACTGCAGGCGGACTCTCAACCACTGCACCACCAGGGAAGCCCTGTTCATTAGATTTTAATGTCAGTTTCACTGCTTCAGTTTACCAATTATTTAAAGGTTATAGTCAGTCAGACAAGGTTTGTTTAAAAAAAATAAAAAAGGAAAAACACAGGGGAAGATAGTTATCAAAAAAGAATAAAGCACATTCACATAAGTTTAGAATCTGTCACCAGCCACAATGCCAAGGGCTCAGTTTCTCCTTTCTCATTTTCTCCTCACCACTACTCCATCCCAGCATCCAATAAAACAGGGTCACTCTGATGAATTAAAAAAGAAAGACAAGGAAAAAATTTTTCTAATGCTTTAAAGGTATGGTTTAGGCTGTATATTGAAGTCAAAGGTTACGTATTCCTTCACGCCATAGTATTTTCCTGATTTCTTTTTAAAGGTGTTTAGCTCAATAACTTTCTCCTGTTTCCAACATGTCTAAATGGTTAACACAGGATTTTCTAAGCTCTTTCCTATTAAATGGACTGACCAAAGTCTTTACTTCCTAGTTAAATGGACTCTACCCAGGAATGCCATGGAAGACAAAGAATCCAACTGGTTCAGTGGCTCAATCCAATGAAGCATTCACCCTCGGCCTCTGACAGCTTAATCTCAATGCTTCCTGACAGTATGAAGGATTGCTAATTTCTAACGCTCTCACTGGTGGTTCTTAAACGCTCACCAATGAACCAAATGTTGATCAGTCAATGCCAAGGAATCAGAAACCAAATTGCCAACCCCTTGATTTATACAGTCCAAAGACTCCGGTTTAAAATCAGATCAAATACATTAGAACTGACTAAAATGTTTTAATAGATGCATAATGAAAATACTTGTGAATACAATTTAAAAGGAGAAAGGCTAATATTGTAGCTCATCATATCCAATATGTGTTGAGCACTTACTCTGATAGGAACTGTTCAAAGCACTTCAGATGCATTAACTCTTATATCCTCAGCAAAAACCCAATGAAGTGGTGCTCTTATCCCCATTTTACAGATGAGGAAACTGAGGCAGGGAGCATTTACTTACCTGTTCAAGGCCACCCAGCTAGTAAGTGTTGAAGTCTGGAAACTTGGATAGAGGTTTATAGGTGTCATGTCTGTGATGCAAAGTGGGGTTGTAAGGGGAAACATTAGACTTGGACTAGAAATATAAGAAAAATTAACATTCACTGAATGACTATTAAGTGTTTTCAACTATTTCATTTAATCCTAGAACAAAGACAAAGTGGGTATCAGTAGCCTCATTTTGCTCGATGAGGAAGCAGAGAAATTAAGTCACTTATCCAAGAGCACACAGGTGGTTATGGCTGAGCCCAAAACTCATGACCTCTAGGTGAAGCCCCACTGCAAGGTCCCTTCCTGGAGGACAGAGCTTGGCTCTTGGTGACCACGAGTCCCCTGAGCCTAGCTGGAGCCTGAAACCTTAACACTCAATATTTGCTTTTTACCTGGTGACATTAACTCCTCTGAGCCTCAGCATTTTTCATCTATAAAATTATCACAGATGTGGCTGTTGTGAGAAGATGAAATAATTTTTTTTTTCCAGCTATGCTGGGGTATAAATGATGAACACATGTTGTGTGTTGTACAACGTGATTTTCTTGAAAAGTGCACAACGTGATGGTTTAATATACTCATACACTGGGAAATGATTACCACAGTCAAGTTAAGTAGCACACCCACCACCTCTCTTAGTTACGGAAATAATTTCACAGAAAGCATCACAGGCACTCTAAAGTCAAAGACATGGGGAAACTGCAGAAGTACAGACAATAATAAGCACACTCACTTCTTAGTTCTCCCATTTATCTTCTAAAGGGAGTGGTATTTCATTAGATGTGAATAATTAATTTTTTAAAAAAAATTAGAGAACTTAAAATTGTTACTAGCCCTATGCCCACCGAAGTGTATTCTGCATGTAGGGCAGACACGTATCACCCATTGTAATAAACATTCAACAAGGGGTAATATGATGACACATCATAATCTTTTCACTCGCACAGACACACAAACAAATAAACAAAAAAAGGACATCAAAGGGGGTTTTCTTTTGCTTAGGCCACAGAAACACCTATTAGCCATTTTGTTAAAGCCCAGGGCATTCAGCGTATATACAAAATTCATTACTGTCTGCATTTTTAAAAGGAATTTAAATGCACTGACCTGACCATGGACACAATAATGAAACAAGAATCTCATTACCATGCTCTAAATAATAATATAAGAAAATTAAACTTCAGTAATACTTTAATGTTCAGATAAATGCCTGCTTTAAACCCAATCCCTGGCTGCTTAGGATTCCTAGTTGAAACAAAACCGAACCAGGGTGAAACATACATTCTGGTAGTTCAATTTGTTATGCTCTAGATAGCGTCTGTCTTTAGAGAACTACTTTTCTCCCCAATTAAGGAACAATTTTGCCAATCAGTTTTCCTGGCGACTCAGCCTCACAAAAGAGTGAGGGAAGGGAAGAAGCAGGGGGTGTCAGGAAGGTGGCTGTACCTCCTGTCACATCACTACTGATTAAAGAGGCTCGAAAGAACAGAAGGAAAGTGCGTTTCAAGAACAACAGAACCTTTCAGCAGAAGTACACGCGCCTAATTGAAAAGCAACTCGAAGCTGTTATTTTTATACCCCAAAATGCTGAATCATTCTTCAAACAATTTCACAAAATCAATAAAGGAGAAGTAGGTCTCTCCTGACCCCTTATCCTAACCATTCCCTGTCTGAAATAATGCCTTTCCTTCTCTCTCCTGTTTAGATTTAGGGCCAAGTATCCAAAGAGAGGCAAGAACATACTGTGGTCTCTCAATTAAGAAGGACACGCTTCAAAAGAAAAGGGCCTCGTACATCTTGCACCGAAGTTTTTCTTCTAAGGTTTCTACATTGATAATCTACAGCACTGATAACAAGGTTCCTGGGGATGTAGCTTGAAGATTGTTTTATTATTAGTGCTGTTATTCTATTGAAAGGTATGATGGAAGGAAGGAAGGGAGGGGGAAAAGGCAAGCCCAGGTGCTTGATTTAAAATCAGAGCAATAGGGTGGTCCTTTGACATTTCCCTGGTCTGGCCACACACTGCCAGCATTCCAGTCACGTGCCAGGGAGGAGTGTTCAAACACAGCGAATTGTACTTGAACGATGCCATCCTAGGGTCCACCTGGGCGTCTGATGGACAGCACAGGGCATCAGCTTTGCCCAATGGTTATCTGGTGCAGCGAAATGTTAGAATCGACTCTAATACTTGGTCACAGAGAATTACTGAATTACAAAGTGTAAATATCAGTTATCTTTACACAAACAATAAAAAAACAAAAAAAAATGGTTAATCTAACCATTCCTTTGGGGGCCTATAATATATATTAAGATAGAATTTATTCACTCACTATGTATTTGTTGAGACCTACTCTACGACAGGTACTCTTGTAGGTGCTGGGCATATGACACTGAACAAATCTGAGTTCCTGTTTTCATGGAGCTTACATTCTAAAGACGGGAGTCAGACCATGAAGAGACAGTAACATATAATATGCCAGGTGATGATCAGTGCTTTGAAAAATACAGCAGGTTAAGGGAGGGGGTGGGTGGGAAGTACCATGTGTGGGAGGCTAATGTTTATGTAGGCCTCATATTTTTATATAGGCCTTTATACAGGCAAGGCCTGTGTGATGGAGGGACATTTGAGCAGAATCTGGAGGACATGTGGGAGAGCAAAATGGATATCTGGGAGGAAGCGTGTTTTAGTTCCAGGCAAATGGAGCAATTAAGCAAGGGCCCTCCAGGGAGAATGGGCTTAGTGTGTTCCAGAAACAGCACGGAAGCCAGCATGGCCAAGAGTAAGAGATGGCGACAGAGAGAGAATGGCTTATCTTCTAGGAATTCACACCTAGAACAAAATAAAATAATACTCGCCTTCCAGAATACCAGGAGAAACGTTACATTTTATAGGAAACATTTCAAATGAACCACCGAGCTTTGCTACTTGAAGAATTTTCTGATGGCTTATTTTATATAATCGACAATCTAGGCTGTGTAGAGACTGGTCTCTACACAGCCTAGATTTTTAAACTAGTTTATGCTAAAGAAGGGTACATTGAACAAAAAATCCACTCAGACCCTCCCTGAGGACCTCCCTCCACTTCTCTCCCTCCTCCCACACCCCCAGAAGTCAGGGTCAATGCCCTCGGTCTTCCCAGAGACTTTCATGAATTCCTGTGCCATGGTACTCACCATGCTGCCCTGTCACTGTTTGACACTTGTCTCCTTCCACTAGGGATGAAAAGGTTTTACTTACTTCACTGCAATGGCCTCTCAAGGCCTAAGAAGAGTTTGTGGAAGAGCTGAATGAAAAGCTGGGTAGGGCTCAGCCACCCCTGTCTTAACCTTGCTCACTCCACCCGGATGGGGATGACTCAGAAGCCTAGAGGCTGCCTCATTCGCCCTGGGCCTCCTCTCTCCCTGTCCTGTGCCTGTTCACCTCACACTCGCCCCGGATTAGGCTAAGCGCCATGCTGATTTTGCTTACAAATGGCTTTTCAGGATGACTCTTCTCAAGAAGAATTGAGAAATCCAAAGAAGCTTAAACACTTCTGGAGGTCAAAGATAAGAGTGTTATTCACTTACATATTTGCCTCTTTAATCATTATTTAGCTCTAAGAAGGGGGGACGTTCCAGAGCAGCCCTGGATGGTAGAAATTTCTGTGATAATGGAAGTGTTCTCCATCTGCACCGTCCAACAGGGTAACCTACTGGATGTCTGAGGGACTTGCAGTGTGGCTAGAGCGATTGACAAACTGAATTTTAATTGTATTCAGTTTTGATTGACTTAAATTCAAATACCCATATGGGGCCGAGTGGCTTCTGTGAGGCACAGCACAGTTCTGGAATTTTCTATCATGATGGGCTCTCCTTCAGACAGGTCCAAATTGATTTGAATGCAAGTTCCATGAGGACCAGAGCCTTGTTCGTCACACTCACAGCCTGTGATGTTATCTGGGAAGTTCTCAGTGAGCGTCTGAGGAATCACACGTGCACGCACGAATGGCTGAAGGAAGGGATGAGAGGGTAGGCTTGGCATTTGCAGAGGACCGGCTGTACTGACTGCGGATACGCTGGCATCTTCTATTCCCCGTAGCTCTGAAGTTCTGAGACACTTCCGACGGGACTGTTTTTCTATGTGGACTCTACAACACACAACTGTGTTTTCGTAAACAGAATTTTTAAATGAAAGAAGAACTGCTTATATGAAAGCTGACTCCAAGCGCTGACCATTCTTGCTATTATTGACTGCTACAGAGGGGCTGCAGGACAGAAGTCACCCAGCTAGTTCCTCTTCTCTCCCTAAACATTTCAAAAGTTGGATACACTGTGCAGGAGGCATGCATTTTTTTAACCTCATTTGTGATTTTGAGTAGGAAATTAAAACCTGTACACAGGAAAAGAAAGAAGACCCGATGTATCTGATCGGGGGCGCTTTATGAAGAATTTATTATCAGGGAGGAATATCAAATGAGCAGCAGGAACAGCACAGAAGCCTAATAAAACACCAGCATTTGACAAAATAAAACATGCTGATGGGCTGGAGCTGTTGATGGCTGAGGGGATAAGGAAAAGAAAAGGAGGAAATTAGAACAAATAAGATGGATGATGTAATTAAGAACTGAAAACCAGTAGAGAGGAAGAGACATTTGAGCTTGTTGGCCATGGGAAGTAAGCTATTTCAACCTTTTTAAATACAAAGGAGGGCAGGTTTAGAGTCTACATATATCATAAAAAAATGCTATGTTTAAATATCCAAGCATCAAATTGGGTCCACGGTGGGTTGAGGGTTTGCATTGACCGCCATCCCGTCTTCAGCAAACCAAAACATCTCCAAATGTAATAGTGCAGATCCCCTTCGGCTGCCTGACATTAACTCTATATTGCTCCCCACTCCTTGGTCTCCTCTGATTGCCTTCAAGATAGCACAGGGCCCAACATGAAAGGATCACTATAGCAACCCGGGAAGCTCTTTTATCGGCCTGGAGGAGGTTTCCTAGAGTGGAGCCGGATGGAAGATCCGGAGGGGAGAGCTCTGAGGACTGCCCACTGTCAAACCATCCTAGAGATTCTTAACATGAGGATGTGTATTCCAGAAAATGATTAATGCTTTGAGGGAAAAAACGTGTTCTAATTGAACATACAGTAATTCTGAATTTTCTTTTTGTGTGACAGATAAGATATGATCATTGAATTTCTTTCTCCAGAGGCTTTGGAGGAAAAAAACCCTTTGTGGAAGCAATATCTTCGGTGTCTGAAAGATAGTCTTTTTATATGAAACAAATTCTGCATTGGGTTACTAAAAGCATCCACCTGCTTATCAATCTAAAAGCTGCATCTTTAAAGGTCACAAGTGAAGGAAAATCAGATAGACTCATTCTAATTCCTAGCAAACGGGAGCTCATTTCTCACCAATCCACCCTGCAGCGCTCAGTAGCGTGACCTTTCACTTACAAAGAGAACAGCAGATTTCTGTCTCTCATGTGCTACCCTTCCTTCCTCTTCACGAATTAAATGCAGTTTTGATATTATCATCACATCCTTCCAGAATATTCCATGGAAAAGACCTATGAATTAGCATTACTTTGCCAAAATGGCCAGCTAAATCTCTCTCACAATCACTTGGCCCTGAAAAGGAATAATAATAATAATAATAAAACAGAATAGAATACTACAGAGTCAGAGAAATCTTACAACACCTGTGATCTGGAGCAGTAATCGAATTAAAAAAAAGGAAAACTGAGTATCTAACTGCATGTTGCTGTTTTAAATTTGGCCTGACAAATTCAGCTGGGAAAATAATTCTAAGAGATTACAGAGGAGTCCTTCTTTGGCATTTCTGAGAATACAGGTGTCTGAGTGACATTAGGAAGTAATCTGTATGTTGGGAACCTATGGAAAACACACTGGGAGAATTTCAAGCCTAAGAACAATGATGACTAGGGGCTTGTCTTGGTCTCTTACCACCCACTGAAATGACAGCTGGAGGGGTCAGTGACCTGGTGTGATGGCAAAAACACTCATTTCTGAACAGTCACTGCCAACCTTGTTCAAGTCTGAAGTCCAAGGATTCTAAATACATATATGCACAGCCAGATGGGAGAACTGAACAGAATGCAAGCTGTCCTGTTTACATTAAAATGGCAGGCAACTGTAAGACTATCATTTAATTTTCAGAAGAAATTCTTTGTTGTAGCTTCATGCAGTAATTTCAGGCAATCTGAACTTAATTTCTACTATGTGTTTTAAGTTCCTTAATACTATGCAAGAGAAAATGATTTAAATGGAACACAAAAGGCAGTCTATTTTATTTCTACATGCCTCGGTTTCCCTAACATGAGAGCGTGGAAATCCATCACATCCCTATCCAAGGCCAATTTAAATTCTATGTGGACGCCAGGACAAATCAGATGCTTAATACGTTTAAAATTAGTGATAATTAAGAATTCAGAGAAGACAAAAGTTTCTTCTGAAATAATAATAATCTACACTTGTCTAGGACATTATGGTGTGCTGAGTACAACATCACATTTGATGCTCCCAGGAACCTGTATCAAGCAGGACAGACAGTGGACATCCATTCTGTGGATGAGAAAATGACACTAGGGGTGGCCGTGCAGCTAATAACACAGAAGATCGCTCACTGGGGCAGCTAGAACCCAAACCCTGATGGAAGCTTGACATCCCGTGGTATTTTCACTGTCCTGAAACAGGATTAACATTTGGTCAGAAATACTGTTTTCTTTTTGCACATGTTGAATCAATATTGATATTCTAATTTAGGAGACAAGGCCGCCCCTTGCTATTTGCATATTGTAATAGCCTTCAGGATAATTATTGGATAGATCTTTTGAAAAACGAAGCCACATGTTTACACTACTTCACTGCTTTTAGAAAAGTAGGGTACATGACATTTACTAAATGCTGTAGCACAATTAGTTGTGATTTAAACTACTGTGAAGGAATCACATTAAAAAAGGGAAATAAGCAGAAAACCAAAATTTTCAATGACTTCTTTACAGCTAAAAGATTAAATATAACTCTTCTGTCCTACAGAGATCCCACAAAATCCATTAAAGATCTCAGAGGTTCTTATCCTTTATTCTACTACATGAACAACACAAGCTAACTTGTGCTTAAAGTTTCTACCTGGAATTTAATGGTTCTAATCCAAAACCATTAATTTGAAGCAAACAAATAAATGTTACACTGCACTGCTCTGCAGTCAGTATTGCTGATGAGATAAACATAGTAGTTTTCGTATCATCATTGTTTAATAATATTTATTATTATTGGCTATGATTAGTTCTGTTATCATTATGCTGCTTAAGCAAAAAAACAACACAGGATTTTGCAGATTTTGATTAGTAATCAACATACTCTAATTTAAATCCTAATTTCAGGCCTAGGAACAGAACAAAAAGCAAATCTTCTTTCTTCTAAACCATTAGGCTGGTTATACTTCATAAATAATCTTTTGGATCAGACTCTATAATTAAGAGAAGTGAATACGATAATCAAGACAACACATCTTAAGTTATTTCACAAGCACAAATACGAGATCCAAGTTTTGAGATATGGCTTCCCAATGGCCACCACAGTACAGTTTAGAGCACCGGGTGGAGAGATGTATCTTGGCAGTAGAGGTACTAACCAGGAATGTGCTCAGATGGCTATCGGCAAGGACACATGATCAGAGCCAGCCTGCCTCTTCAGATGCAGCCTCCAGGAGGCCCCTACCCCCTGCCCCTGAAGGCTCCTCACGGGGACACTCGAGTCACACATCTGCAAGGAGAGGAGGCCAAGGCTTGTACCCCAGGGAAATCCAACCTTCTCTCCATTAGTGTCTATACTCAGCGCTTCCACTTCCTCACCAAACACTCCTTCCCTCAGTTCTTACAATTTTTTTTAAATTGAAGTATAGTTGATTTACAACATTGTGTTAGTTTCAGGGTATATAGCAAAGTGATTCAGTTTTATATATATATATATATATATATATATATATATATATATATATATATATATAAATATATAAATATATATATTATAAAGCACACACACACACATATATATTCTTTTTCAGATTCTTTTCCATTATTGGTTATTACAATATATTGAGTATAGTTCCCTATGCTATACAGTACAGTAGCCCTTGTTTATCTATTTTATATACAGTAGTGTGTATATGTTAACCCCAAACTCCTAATTTACCCCTCTACCCCTTTCCCCTTTGGTAACCATGTGTTTGTTTTCTATGTCTGTGAGTCTGTTTCTGTTTCATAGATAGGTTCATTTGTGTCAATATTTTAGATTCCACTTGTGATATCATATGATAGTTGTCTTTCTCTGTCTGACTGGCTTCACTTAGTATGATAATCTCTAGGTCCGTCCATGTTGCTGCAAATGACATTATCTCATTCTTTTTGATGGCTGAGTAAGATTCCATTGTACATATGTACCACATCTTCTTTATCCATTCATGTGTTGATGGACACTTAGGTTGCCTCCCTGTCTTGGCTCTTGTAAACAGTGCTGCTATGAACACTGGGGTACACATAACTTTTCAAATTAAGAATTTTCATCTTCTCTGGATATATGCTCAGGAGTGGGATTGCCGGATCATATAGTAACTCTATTTTTAGTTTTTGAAGGAACCCCCACACTATTCTCCAAAGTGGCTGCCAGTTTTTACAATTTAATTGCAAGCAAACCACAGAAGCTATGCTCTTAAAACAACTTCTTCCTAGGGCGCTACATCCAATAGCTTGTTCTCATCTACCTCAATCTCTTCCAGTGTTGAAACGCTGCACTGACCCACTCCCACTTCAAAACTTCTCCCCCTTCAACTTTGAGAGTCCCCATTTTCCTGGCCAACTTTTCTGGGTTTTGTGCCTCCTTCCCCATTCCGCCTCTTCTTCCTGCACACTAAATGTAGTTACTCCTCAGGGTCCTTATAAGTAATAAAGAGAGGTATCTCAGATAACTGCCAAACTTTCAAAATGTGTCTGCATTAATCAGCTCAATGAGACACAATGCTTATTACTTAATAAATATGGTTTCCATAGACAAATTTTATCAAAAATGTCCTATCAATTCAACTATTAATTATACATAGAAGACTCTCAAATCTCTCCCCAGCACCCTAACACACTTCATCCACTCCCATGTCCATAATGACAACAGAGTCCGGGACATTTTCACCTGGATCAATGAGCACTCAGTAAGTCCACAACAAAGCCTATCTCACCCATCCACCCAGCTGGCCCTCCTCCTGGCCCCTCCATCACTGTTAAGGGCATCCTCTCTAGTCATCTGACCCCTCTCATTGCCCTGGTCTTCATATCTATTCTTCACTGTGCTGGCCCTGGTTAAAGCTCTCACTACCCCTTGGCTGGACCACTGTGATCCTCCAGCCTTCAGTCACTCCCTTCTGCAATCCATATGTACTACCCCTATTTCCCCTTCTTGGTTTCTTCTGAAGAAAATCCAGAGTTGCTAACATGATACTGAAATCTCTCAAGGATCCTCTATAATCTCCCTTTTCGGCATTATTTCTCGTGATTAGCCTCCCCAGGTTTCAGACAAGCTAGCCTACAACACACCAACCTCCCAACATGAATTGGGGTTTCCTGCTTCCATGCTTTATCTCATGCTGGTCCCTCTTTTTAGAATATCTTCAACTATTATAATCTTACATGTCACAAATCTTCCCCATTTGTCAATGCCCAACTTCAGGGATGCTGCTTTCATAAAGCTATTTTTGATCCGCTCAACTAGAAGTGAGTTCTTCCTCCACTGAGTATCAGACCACTTTCTGAGTATTTTTCTATCGAAATCAACATATACTATTTCTCTTATAATTAATCTGTACATACCTCATCTCATTTTAGAATTCAGGCAGTATCTCACTTTTCAATCAAACACATAGTCCTACACATAATGGGCTTGTCTGAATAAGTATTTGACAAATGAACAAATCAAGTGAATTAAATTCCTGACTTCCTACTGCCAATTTTTTTTTTTAATGAATCAGTATTTAGTAGATTGCAGCATCTGAGAACAAGCTCCTTTTGTATCCAATAAACATAATGCTTCAAGTACTCCTAAACCACACTCCCCTCCTTGCTATACAGTATTTGGCTTCGAAGAATAAATTAGCACAAGGGCTTAACTGGATATGCAATAGAAAATTAACTTCTCCTAAAATGGTTTGGTTCAAGTTTATTAGAAAGCTCTCCGTTTTACTGGTTAGCTTTGCAGAAAATTTTGTGTTAACTATGATCAGAAATGGTAGAAAGCAGAACTGCATTGACAGAACCATCGAGGATCAGAGAGACGGGGATGATGCAATGAAAAGGTGGACAGACAGGTAGACAGATGCTCAGCTGCATGATCAGGAACAAGATGGTATAAAAAGGCTTCTTTGATCATTAGAGACACTGCTATAATGAAGCTCTGCATATCTACTCGGTGTTTCTGCCGGCTCTCATCTCCAGCAGGTGTCTTATAGAGAAAACAAGGCAAACACAAACAGATCCACTGCCAGCTAGTCAAAGCTGCTTGGCATTTTTTCCTTTTGATTAAGCCACAAATAAAATCATACATGTTGTGCTTCTGACACAGGCTGAGTATGCAGTTCGTGAATCTTTACAGAATACATCTATCTGAAATATTTCAGCATCCATGACTCTGCTGAGATCAAGAAACTAATATATACTCAATAGAGTATTCTATGTGATCTGAAACATCCCCAAGGGCCGAGAACACGACACAAACTGTAAGCACCAAAGTGGATTTAAAAGCCAAGCAAACTACGGGATTGTAAATTTGGAAAATGAAGGTAAATCGTGAATCAGGAGGCAGGACACAGGGGCTTAAAGAATAACTAAGTCTTCGTTATTTAGGAGAGAGAATGGAAAGCTGCGCTAATGGGGATGAGCCAAGATGGCAGCGCTAAATGCCATTCATACTTGCCTCTGGAATGCACTGCATGGTCCCGTAGAAGTAACGGCTTCTCGTTTCGTTTCCGCATAGTTTGAAATGGGGGTAGGTTTCCTGATCATACACCAGCTGACAGGGCTGTAGGTGGTAATTAGGGATGCTCTGGGGAATAATAGTTGCTGTGAATAATCCCCATGGTAGAGACCTGAGCATGAGTCTTAGCGCTGTTATCGACACCCTTCTGTGTTAGGCATTCCAATTCATCTCCTTGCCTTGGGTTCCTCCTCTGACACACGGAGACAACTGTAACACTTGTTTTCTGTCTGGGGGGGATTTTAGGAGTATAACTAAGACGCCGGTATACTGCATTCCTCTTTTCAGAAGAAGCTAAATGACAGCATCATTTCTCACAAAATCTGTTGAATGATTCTGGCTCTAGGGTTAGGTTGAGGAGGGCGAGGAGAAAGGGAAGTAGGCAGAGAGAGAAGGAGGAAGAGATCCAGTCACTAGAACTATTTTTACGGCTTGGGGAAGAGGTGAATGCCCCTGTAAATCATACTTCCAGAGACAGATGGCCTTCTTTAACAACAATGTCTCCTTCTAGAGTCATCACTTTATCCTGTGAACGACTTTAGTTCCATATGTTCATGAAATCACTGATCTTGCGACAATTGTAAGGGCACGCCTCTGAAAGATCTGATCGCACTACACCGGCATGGGGTGGGGTGGGGGGGTCTTTGATGAGGAAATAGAGAGAGACAACATTTTCATGTATAGGTTGGAAAATCAGGTAAGACACACCGCTGTTTCCCCCTTTCCTTCTCTACATTTTACAGTTACAAAGCCCATTCCCAACACATTTTAATCAGCCACTCAATATCACATGGCTTTTGCCAAATATAAAAGTATGTCACAGAGCACGGGCCAAGGGAAGAGCATGGCCCACTCCTTCTCAGTTACTGTGCTTCTCTCTGTGACTGCAGATTTCTGTGAGCAGCCCTTTGCACAAGCACTTGAAATCTCAATATGATAGCCCAATCTGTGGTGTTACCTGAACACTGTCAGGTCAGATTCTCTCAGAATACTAATGGTAAGAAGATCACCATGACATCTGCCTACTGTAGGTAACAATGACCAACCACAAAGGTAATCTTAAATTAGGTTCTCTTTCAAGATATCAATAACTCAAATTGCTTTTGTCATAGTTCTTTTCAAAAAAAATATTTTCAATTTAGAACTGGAAGGAAACATGAAAGAGTAGGCTTGACTGCCCGTGAAGCTCACTGCTATTGCAGTGCTAAATGGGCACAGGCTGGGAAGACAAATGAAATAAGACAAATGCACTCTCCCTTATGCTCAAGTACGGTATTTAATACCGTCGAACACTGCATTTATTTTTATCTTTGACAGGTCCAGAAATGGCCACTTACTTTATCTGCAGCTGAGATATTCTCAAAAATATGTTTTCTTGCCCCACAGGAGAATAGCTTTTTTTCCAGAGTTCATTGACAGTAAAAATTGGTGAACATTGCATATGGACATTTTTTCCTTCAACCATCATTAAAGATTAAACATCAGTAACTCTTAATAAACTCTAGAAGCAAGAGCTAAAAATGAGTGAGAATGGCAAGCCTAGACAACAGTATGCATCACCATGGAAAAGCCGTTTAACAGGCATTTCCTCTAAGTTGGGAGATATTTATACAGTACATAGAATCTCAAAGTTGGACTGCTTTATTATTTTGAAATTCATTCTTCTATTCCTGCAGAGTTTTGCAGTTTGACCTATTTGTCTTAAGGTTGGACTGCATTATACATTCTTAAGAAGCAGAAGCAAGACGGAGATGGCCTTGAAAATCACCATCAACATTGTAATCGGTCTCTTTGATAGAGGTGATGCAGAGCACTGACACTTTAGCCGCCATTTTCCCTTAAAATGGTATTCTCATTCATTTGAAGACAGAAGCAGAAGCCTCTGCCTTGAATTTGCAATGTTTAAAAATGGGAGAAATATACTGTTTGATTCAATGTTCAACCATTAGCAAAGTGCGCTCAAGGAATCTAACTCAGAAAAAAAGGAAAGAAAACTTAGTTTGTAGCAATCTTTTCATAAAGGCATCCAATAGTCCTTTCTGATTGAAAAGTGTGATTTCAGATTAGCTACTCTAAATGTATTATAAAAGGCAAATGCAACAGACTTTTCGGTTGATCCAGCCTAAATGAGGCTATACAAGTAGGGAAGTAAAATAGTAAAATAATAAAAAATCCCACACCTGCTTAAATAGATATGTAAAACTCACAGTGCTATTAGCTGCTCAATGATAATCATGAATAACATTACTAGAGAGGAGTTATTGCAAGATAAGGATTTTCAGGGGGCTCCCTCAGCTAAATTATGGCAATAATTCCTACCCTCTTCATCATGAATAGTTTTACAAATAGAAGAAAGAAACTCTTTCCCTGGCTTTAGGCTTTTGATACTCACATCCTCACTTTTAAAATAGACCTTATGGGACTTCCCTGGTGGTGCAGTGGTTAAGAATCCACTTGCCAATGCAGGGGACACAGGTTCGAGCCCTGGTCCAGGAAGATCCCACATGCCGCGGAGCAACTAAGCCCATGCGCCACAACTACTGAACCTGCACTCTAGAGCCCGTGAGCCGCAACTACTGAGACTGCGTGCCACAACTACTGAAGCCCGCGCGCCTGGAGCCCGTGCTCCACAACAAGAGAAGCCACCGCAATGAGAAGCCTGTGCACCGCAACAAAGAGTAGCCCCCGCTCGCCGCAACTAGAGAAAGCCCACGCGCAGCAACAAAGACCCAATGCAGCCAAAAATAAATAAATAAATAATAAATTAATTTAAAACAAAAAACAGACCTTATCATCTGTCCTCAGACAGGAATGTCTTTTCCAGCAAGGAGGGAAGGTCTATGATGCTGCTTTGAGAAGGATCAAATTAAGGGATCAAAGAATCCAAAATACGATTTTGTGTTAGTATCTGGTGTCTTTCCTTTGTTTCTTACCAATACAAGGTGGATCTTATTTCTTAAGCACATATAAGTATATTACACAAAGCAAGTACTATCCAAATTCTGTTCCGGAGAAGATCTCTTGAAACAAAATTTCAGGAGGAATATTCCTGAACTTGTACAAAGGGAATGCTCATATTTTTTATTCACAACGTATCTTACTTAGCCTAGATCTTTTATGATTATATTAGAAGCAAAACCAGAAGAAGGAAAGAATAAAATGAGAACATGGAGTTTCTCCATGATCATCATTGATTACGGTCATTCTAAAGAGGTAAATAGGTTATTTAAAACTGTTAAACATCCACGTAGGCTCTGGTCATAATCCCATTTATCCTCTCAAGCTCAATTTAAGATGGTGCTCTACACTGGGAAAGTTTTGAGAGAGGAGCTTCTCTGACCATTCATGAAGCATTTGCCTTTCCCTGAACAAAGCATTTCTCCAAAGAGAAATTTAGTACTTCCTTTATTGCTCATAGTTTCTTTTGCACTTCAGGGGATTTATACTGAGTGATGGCAGAAGAATCCCTAGTCTAAAGCAAAATTCTGTATTGATATTTAGGATGATTTGAGCATCAGCACATTAGAGTGAAAGCGTGGGTGAAAGATGCTGGTTATTATTCCGAAAGCTGACTCACCCTCGCAGAAGAGCCCACAGCTACTGAAAAGGGTTTTATTTTTGAAAAGAGAGATAGGATAGTGTGAGCTGACCATGGCTAATGGAAAAGCCTAGCTTCGGTTTCTATGTGTAGCTGGATGACACTGCCTGGGTTGGGTGGTGGTACAGCATGACGGTAACGAGACGTGGGTGTTGGACAGTTTAGTCCAAAAAGCATTCATGGTTTCCAGCTGAACCAAGAAGATGTTCAATTCAGTCCCCTTACCAGTCTTACCTGAAGTCAAAACAAGATAAAACAAACAAACAAAGCCCTAGTCTACTAGGGTCTTTGGGGAGTGCATCACATAAAAATATCTGTGATCCTTTACAAGCTGCAACATCATTTAAAACTTATGTGTAGACCTTTGTACTTCACTGAGAATACAACCCCCAAGCCGCTTTTCGTGATTGCTAGTATGGAACAGTGCATGAAAGCTGGAGTTCTAGACTGAGGCAGATCTGAGTTCTAATCTTGGCTTCACTGTTTATTAGGTGTACAACCTTGACTCAGTTACTTCATTTCTCTGACTTTGACTTTCCTCGTCAAAAAAATAACAATTAAAAAATTAAAAAGGGAGATAATAGTACATACCCCATAACATCATGAGGATTAAACAGCAAATGCATTCAAAATGCTTGTCACGTAACATGAGGGTGATGGAAATGTCCTATAGCTTGATAACGCATACACATTTGTTAAAATTTATAGAACTGTACACAAAAAGGAAAAAAATGGAAATCTTTTTTTTCCATTTTAAAATGGAAATTTAAAATGATAATTTTAAATTTAAAATGAAATTTTAAACATATATGTATTATATACATATATGTATTATATATATACATATATGTGTGTGTGTGTGTATAACACTGGGTAAAGCATTCAATAAATACAAACAACACAGAACTGATCACAGTTTATAGAACATAATAAGCATTTTAAAGTGCCCATTATCGATGTGGCTTTTGCTGCTGAGGCTGCTGCTGTGGTTGTTATTAGCAAGCCATGTAGAATATGAGTAACAAGGAGGACAAAAATAAAGGAGGCAACTGGTAGACCCAGGTAAGGTTCACCGATGAAGAGGGATGGAACATTGGAAAGGGAAGTGGAGCTGCATCAACTGCCACTGGGATCCAGCTGGGAGCCTGGCTGTGTATGAGTGGGAGAATGCTGCCATCTCTGTGCTGCTCCCAGGTTAGGAAGAAGACACATTACCAGTTGCAATTACAAGATGCCAGCATAAAAAATAGGAAGAAAAAGAGCAGCTATTTCTGCTGCTAGACATGAAAACAAACCAACGGAGAAAAGTGCTTTGATGAGCAGAGTGTATGCTGCTGTGTGTGTGGGCTGGATTCTACCTCATCCTCCAAAAGGGAGGGGATGAATAATCCTTCAGGTTCAGACTCGAATGGGTGCAGTGCAGAAAAGCCAGCCAAGTATACATTCTGTTCTTAATACCCTTAAATTCTGTTCTCCTTTTTGGTGTAAAGGTTCAGCATACAAAGTTGGAAAGAGGAATTTTTTTTTTTTTTTTAAAGGAGGCAAAGGATATGGGAAAAAATTCAATACCAGATTCCAGTATGCATGTAATCACTGAGATTTTCTATGCCTGCATTTTAAAAAAATGATGTTTTTGCTCAAGAGCCAGTAAGCCATTGGCTGCCACAGACCATATAATGTGTTGATGCTCCCGAAGGGCAGGCAGGCAACAGGAAAGCACTTATCTGGTTGTAAAAATATGTTCCCTCTCAATATGCAGGTCTATTTTTCTTCCTGCAATAAACTACAGTTGTTTGATGCTGTATCTGATAGTTTTAGAGTATTTGTTCACATACTCACTAATTTGCAAGACTGGGTAATTTGCAATGGGTCTCATAGGTCATTAGTGCAAATTAACAGCATTCTGTGAAAGATGAAGCAAGAAAAGCGGGTACTTTGCCATAGTGCACGGTTAAGCATCATATTTCAATTTAGGGATCTGACACCTTGTATTCATTCTTCCACAGTAGAAAAAAAGTGGATTTCACCACCACCACCTCCTGGCAGGGAGCAGGGAAGCATTAATAAAGAGATTCTAACCCACGTCTTTAATCTCCAGGTTGTGATATATTTTGAAAATATGCAACTGTATTAACATCCCTTCCTGGCACCTGTCCACCCTAAATAGTTTATTTATATTTGAACTTGAAAAGAAGGCACAAAGGCCTCCTTCCTACACAATCCCCTAGGCCTTCTTTTTTGGGCATGGAAAGCACACACATTTTTGCAAAATTACTCAATGTATATGGCTGCATTCTACAGTTTTCATTAAGAATTCAAGCGACGAGAACTGTTGGCTTCCATAGGAAGGCGACCAAATCTACAGGGATATTATGTACAAATAGTCTGGTTAGAATAATAAATGCTGCATGTGCTCTATAATGTTAGACATGTGAAACATGGATTCATTTGTGATCTGAGCCTCAGATTTTTAAAAACGGATCCTCACTTGCCTTGAGATAAACTTAAGTAAATAATGTTTGCCATCAACTCTAAATGAAGAATGACAGTTAAATTTTATAATCATCTTCACAGCTTCAGGACTTACTTTATATTTTCTCAGGCTCATGACCCAAAGGTTGCCATAGCAACTAGGAAATCCTACCTTATCAAGCGCTTACATTTACATTCCTTGTAGCAGCTTCCCTTTATGAATTAAATCCGTCATGGTTTTCTATTCTCAAAATAAAAAGTTCTTAGGATTATCTTGCAGAAACAAGGATCAAATCCTCTGATAGAAATACAGTATGCAAAAGTTAATTCAATGGTGGTTTTCTTTAGGAAGATATATAACTGTGGCATAATAAACAGCTTATGTCCAAACTTCCTGGCTTCAAAGGAAACTTAAATAGAGACATGGTGCTAAAAATGACACATCCACTACCTATGCATTTCATCTTAGAATTATCAAAGAAATAATCTGATCGGATATCATACTTCAAACAGGTATACAGACATACAAAGAATTAAAACTGCCTAAGATAAAGCCCTATTACATATACACATAAATATTAATAAAATGGATAACAAACAAATATATTTCAATTCACAATTCAAATAAGGAAAACAAAACAAATGACAAGCTTCACTTTATTAAGTCCCTATGTTTATAGAGTCAATTTTTGTCCTTGTTTTTGGAGTAGTCAAGTTACCTGGTAATACGTGATTACTGCCTCCGTGTTTATAGCTGTGCACGATAATTATGCAGACAATGGAAAAAACCCATCAACCTACCATCTCTGATGAGAGATGGACAGTGAAGGAATGACTACCCCTGTTAGAGGTACAGCAATCCAAGATGGCATAGACCATCTCCCCATGTAAGAAACAGAAACTTAGGGGGAAGACACAGAAGCTCAGACAGTGAAATGAAGACTCATTCAACTAAGGGTGAAACCAACTTCTAAGGGTTACACTAGAATCCAAATCCCTTGGAGCCCTCAAATCACTGCTTGACAGTGCTTAGTGGAGACGATGTCAAAGACAGAAAAAAATTAGATTCTAGCCTCACCTGCCATCCAACCCCCAGAAGGCCAGAGGATTTATCTAGACTCCCGGTCATGGGCTTCTTCCAGCTCAGACAAGTCTCTGATTACGTACACAGACCTCAACCCAGTTTGCATTATCTGAAAGAACTTTTTCTCTTACTAGTTTCAACACATATCCATCCAATTCTGTCTTTGAAATTCCTCTCCTTTTCTGTGTTGGCAGTCCTCTGCTTCCTCTAGTCAGTTTTTGCTTTTTTGTCCTTTTGGTCTCTGCTTCTTATCCGCACTTTGATTCTCAATCTTTTCTCTCCTCTCTAGCTTGGAGAGTCACAGCACAATGAGATAAAGAATAAATAGAGCATTGGCTGGCCACAATAGAAGAGGGATTCTTTAAAGTTCTATTAAAACCTAGTTCCTTCCACCACCACTAGCTCCCTCCTTTTTGTATTTTCTGCAGCTAATAGGTAACTGGCATCTTGACTTCAGATTTTTGGAGGATGGACAACAGCATTCAAAAAGGTGAAGCACCAAGGGTGCCCTCAATGTTTTATCCGCGACTCGCGTTAGAGGTAGAAACAGACTGGTCATTCATTTTAGGATGCTTAGTTCTGAAAAAATTCTGTTTCAAATGAAACAAAAGAATATGCAGTGTAAACTTTCAGGCAGTGTAATACCTAATTTCTATTATATTCAATTCCAACACGTCTTTCTATGCATCAAATCACTTTCAAAAATAAGTATTATTTAACCTCAAAACTTTATGTAAGATATATTTGTGGGGGAAATACACACACACACAGACATACCCACATACATCACCTACTAAGACTACTAGTCATCCACTCACTTTAGCAGTGCACCATTTTAATGATTTCCCTATATAGAACACTGATATACAACAGAATCTGAGAAAACATTTATTTGTGTACTGAATACAGCTCGAGAGAAAAGGCCTGTAATATGTTTTCTAGAATTCCGAGTCAATGAGAATTAGAATTATCTTACATAAATTAGTGAGCAAGATGAACTGTCACAGGGTTATCTCCCCTAACCAATTTAGAAGTAAACCAGAGCTTTAATACAAGGGAAATTCTGGGAAGCTCTCTGATGAACACGATTCCACTCTACAGTAATGAAATTCACGAAGTCACATCAATAGCCAATATATAGACACGCAAGAGTTTTAATTTGGCTAATGCACTTTTTATTCATTATTGGGCTTCAGTAAAAACCTGATTTCCAACTTATGGATGCATCAATTACTCAGGCTTCACTTTTCAAAATGAGAAATATTTAAGTTGTCCATGAATAATCGATCGGGTGAATGAGTGATGCAGAGTCAGAATGTCAGAGCTGGCATCACGCTGTTGCAGTAAAAATGCATGTTGTATTTCAGGCCCATCTGATGCTCATTACAAGATATGTATAACATAGATTTTAAATGCTTTCATTTCTGTTGATCTGGATTTCCATACTTGAGTGCAAATTTAATTTCCCACATTGCAGAGGTATTTGTTATAGATTCTCCTCCAACCCATTGAAAGTATTTGTTGGTCTTGCTTGCTTGGTCAAAACTTCAAGCAGAAGTAAGCATGTGTGATAACTAGAGCCTAAATAATTTTTTGTCAATGTAATTTTCCTTTGCAAAAAGCAACGTGAAAAGGTAAAATGCCCCGGGTGGCCAGATTCTGCAAGTCAGAAAATGTTCCGCAAAGGGCCCCACTACCTTCCATCAGTAGAGAGGCCCCCAAAACACTTACTCTGTTTCCAATGAGAAAAGAAGGCAAAAAATATAAACACCAAAGAATAAAGTCAGAAGAGGATTTTAAAATGGATTTTCAACTATTTAAGCTAGAGACAAAAATATGCTGCGGCCCAATTACCAGCGTCATCTAATGCCAAGGTTGAACTTGATCCTTACGTTCTCCTTCAGGTCTTTAAGACCAACTAGGTCCTAAGTGCCTGGGTTCTTCCCATCCTAGTGTTGCACACCAGTGTTTAGGTCTTTATAGGGTGAGGCTTTAATTAATGAAGTTAAAACATTCAAGAAAAATCACTGGAGTTTACAGATTAAAAAATTTTAATGCATATTATCCTTAACATTATATTATTATCATTATTATTATTATCAAATTTCTATTATGCCCTGAAAGGCCATCTGCTTATCCAAGTAATGCTGCCATTGCCCTCACACAGTCTGAACGACTCCTTTTACCTCCCCTTCCACGACAGTCAGTGTGACACACTTATATCCTAGTGTTTCATAGCTACGCTTGGCGTTCCTTTTTTAAAAAGCCACAACTACAACGCCCACCTCAAAGAGTGATTCCAAGTGACTTTGGGCTGGTTCCAAATATATTACATTACCCCAAAGGATAAAGACCTGCTACTGCTGAGACTATTCAAATAATCCAAATAAAATGCATAAAGAGACACAGAAAAAAGGTTTTGCTCAACGGCAGCCTCAATGAAATATCTCTACATGACTTTCTAAAATGACTACTATAAAAGACACAAAGTACATACATTTTTTTTTTTTTTACCTGCAACAAGGTTTTTGTCCTTAACTGGTGAAAGTTTTAAACATCACAACAGAAAATTTCAGTACTGTGGAGCAAAACATGTTACTCTCAGCTGAATAAATCCAATGCTGTTTTCTAAAAGTAAGTTTTGGGAAACCCATGGTTGAAGTTCAGACATCAGAAGGGTAAGTCATAGACAGCAGTAAATGTGCTCATGTATATAGAACCTGTAACCACTATTTATTCTAAATCTGTGCTTTTACTCACTAAATATATTAGAAAGCATTTAAAAGACCATGAAAGATAACTTCCATTTAGTACAAAGCTGACCTTTGGGGTTCCTAAGGAAAATATTAGAATCTTAGAGTGAATTCTTTAACAGAGCAACCTATTCCACTTGCCACACTTGGGTTTTCTTCTAGCAAGGTACAGGCATCAATGACAGCAGAAACTTTCTTTCTAGTTTTTAATCACTGACTTTTGTAAAACTTAACTGTTACACATAGCCTAAATGCTAATTCATCAATTTTTACCTTTTGAATGAAATTCATTCATTCATTCTTCTATTTATTCAATCAACAAATATTTATTGAGGCACTGTGCTGGATATAAATATAGATGATGATTTACCTCCTTTCACTTTAAATTATCTATATAGACAATGAGCATTGAATTAAGCTACATGCTACACAAAGGGTAGAGATTTGCTTCCACAACCTGGCAAGAAACATTTAAGCAAGGCGTAAACTGTATTCACGATTTTGAATTAAATCAGAAATGCTCTGGTGAAACCAATAATTTGGGGTTTCATTTTTCTTTTATCTTCTTTATTCTTATTCCAGCTATAAATCATATCACTACCCATTCATTCTTCTGAGACATGGGAACAGTTAAGTGAAGGTTCTGTTTATTTTTTCTCCAAACCAGTGACTACATTTAAATAAAATGTTCTTGAGGTTAAAGGAACATGCTATTTCTTTTAAAGCTGTCAACCCTCTAAAAACAGTTAAAAAAAGTAAAACCAAAAGGAGTGTCAATGCATAATTTTAAACGTACAGTTTAGCTGTAACTCATGGGCTCTTCAGTATACAACCCAAGAATTCTGTCAAAGTAAAAAAGAAAATAAAAGAGTAGGTGAATGGGGTAGGGGGTGAGCATGAAATCTCCGTGCTCTTAAAATAGTTCCTTTTCTGAGCTAGGCAGCTATGCCAATTCAATCAACCAGAGAAGTTTAATAATGGATTTCAATCAGTCCTTTTTTTCTTTTCACTCTTTGTCAATTAAGAGACAGGAACTCAGTTCTTGTACGTTATGTAGACTTGAAATGGCAAGTCCAGGAATACCAAGCTTCTCTTTAAGTTGAGCAGTAAGCCAGGCAGCTAATACAGCTTTGGCAACAGGGACTACAGCCCATGCTCCATCTGGCTCTACCCGCTCTGGCAGTAACGTGAGGCAAACCACTCTCTCTCTGAACTTCCAAATCCTCATCTGTAAATGGGGATAAAAACAGTTTCTATCTCAAATCATTGTTGCCGCAAGGATTACTGAGCACTTTCACATCGGCATCCTGCCCAGTGTTACCAGTGAACTTCTCCTTCCACTTGAGGCTTCTAGAATCCAGCAGCATCTCTCTACTCTGTACTTCTCAAACCTGACTCCAATGTGTGGACACCAATGTGTGGACACTGGAGAAAAGATTACTAAATAGATACGATTTTGTACAAGTTCTATAGGATTGTAAAATTCAGAAATAATTTGGTCTTGGTGAAACCCCGGGGAGTTTTCTTTGAGTAATTTGCATACGTTTTAATGCAAAGACTTTGTGACACCTTTCATGGCAGAAAGTTCAAGAGGCTTTTCTGGTTTACTCTGGGCCCCTCAGCTGTGTTCCAGATAGCTGAGGTCATCTGACACAAGACCTCCAGATAAATGAGGAGGCACTGTACCACATCACTAGATCCTAGAAAGAACAGAAAATTCCTTAACACAACTGCTGACCTAGAAATCTAGTCTTTAAATTGAAGGAAAAAGGAGTAATATTTGTAGGTAACACAAAAGTCTGTGGCATCGTATCATTTCACTGTGCTTTGAGCAAGCTTTCAGAACCATCTGATAGGAAGGGATTCTATTAGTTACGTGCATTATACGCTTGAAAAACGAACAAGTGCCACTTTACATAGTTCAACCAATGCATGATCTGACACCTCTATAAAGCAGGGAGAAAGACAACCTTATTGCATCCTGCTATCCGTGACTGAGTAGAACTAACTATACCTAACTTTCCCTAAGCCCTGTTCATAGTGATGGAGGATGTCACTTGATTTCTATGGAAACAGTTCTGTTTAAGAGCATAATAAAGGAAAACAACAACCACAAATAAGTAATAGAAATTGTAAATATTTAATCAAGGAAGACTTACGAGGAAAGGAACAAACCGTAATAATCGTTATCTTTATAACTAATGCTTGTTGGAAGCTTAATACGTGTGAGCCTCTGGGCTAAAGCACCTCTTTCAGTCCACACAGAGGTGGTGAGGTCGTCAGTATCACAGAGGAGTAAACAGGCTTAGGGTGGGCAACGAGCTTGCCAGGGGGGGTCAGACACATGTCATGGGAGAAAATCCCTCCCCCCACAAAAAGCTTCTGTTTTTACAACGAGGAGAATAAAACAACAGTTTCATCATTTTAGACCAATGTACCTGGTGTGTATTTTTTTCTTGATTTTTAAGAAAAGGCTAAATAATCAGATGGGCAGATGAGCAGAGAAATACAGCAAAAGATTCCCTATATCCAGAAAATATAAATACCAGTTTTTCCAAACTCCGAGGAAGTGTCTTTAGATTAGTTTCCACCACCTGACATAGGGATAAAATTTTCCTACTTTAAGATATTTATTCCTCCTTTAGTTCATTCATCACTCATTTATTGTTAGATGTGCCATGCAAACTTGAAATTAACATGTTCCCTTCCTCCAAGAAGCTCACAGTCTAGTACGGAAGACGGAAATACAAACACAGAATGATGTGACCGTGCAGTGACAGCCACACAAGATGCTCTAATAAGTGAGCGAGACAAGGTGGCAGTTGGTTAACTATCAGGAAAAAAAATGACTTGTTTCTTGCTCCAATGCTACTTTATTTAAATTTCAGGGACTCTATTTTTTGATAACTCCAATTTAACATGCCCTAGACATTAAGCACATTCACAAGACATTGAAAACAGATTAATATCACCACTGGTTAGGTGTGTTTTCTCCCTTTCACCTTTAGCAAGCACTTCTACACTGAAGCATCTCATGTTTTGATCACTGGAGGGTAGGATGCTATATAAATACACTGTGGAAGTGTACTAATTCATTAATAGTAGCCTCAATATAGCTGAAATCACAGGACTGTGACCTTATAATGAATCATACTCAAAACACTTCAAAAAATATCAACTATTTTATGCAGTATCAATACTAGAGCAGTAAGATATATCGAAAAATTGTATATTTAAAATGAAACTATCTTCTACATAAAATAAACAACATCTATTGATCCTGGCTTAGAATATACCTAACTTATTTCTTGGCCCTCCCTCACCAAAAATGAATCAAAACTCAAGGTGATTTTGTCTGCACAAAACCAAAATTGTCTGGTTGCGCTAAGACTTAAAAAGTCAGATGACCCAATGTTCATTGCAGCACTATCTACAATAGCCAGGACATGGAAGCAACCTAAATGTCCATCAACAGATGAATGGATAAAGAAGATGTGGCACTTATATACAATGGAATATTAATTACTCAGCCATAAAAAGGAACGAAACTGAGTCATTTGTAATGAGGTGGATGGACTTAGAATCTGTCATACAGAGTTAAATAAGTCAGAAAGAGAAAAACAAATACCGTATGCTAATACACATACATGGAATCTGAAAACACGGTACTGATGAACCTAGTGGCAGGGGAGGAATGAAGATGCAGACGTAGAGAAAGGACTTGAGGGCACGGGGGGAAGGGGAAGCTGGGATGAAGTGAGAGAGTAGCACTGACACATCAACACTACCAAGTGTAAAATAGATAGCTAGTGGGAAGCAGCCGCCTAGCACAGGGAGATCAGCTCGGTGCTTTGTGACCACCTAGAGGGGTGGAATAGGGAGGGTGGGAGGGAGATGCAAGGTGGAGGAGATATGGGGATATATGTATACGTATAGCTGATTCATTTTGTTGTACAGTAGAAACTAACACAACATTGTAAAGCATTTGTACTCCAATAAAGATGTGAAAAAAAAAGTCAGATGACTATCATTTAAATCCTCTCTTTAAAAATAACATCTATTGCACAGCAAGAACTCTGACAATCCCTTGTTTGTGGTAAAGTAGCAGAGGAGACTAAGCCAATCTCAACACAGGTTTAAATGTCTCAAACATCTTGACATATTCCATACTAAACCATCAGGAGATGGTTGGGAGTATCATTTCTCTAAACAATGTGAGCAGGAAATCAGACATTGTCTCTCAAATCTAATCAAGGTCTGTTGTAGATCCTTGGAGGAAATATACTAGAAGAGCCAAAAGCAATAATATTGGCAACAATTTCTCATGTCAACTCAAGAACTGTTTCTGAACAAAGATCCCGAATGGAAACCTAATTTTACATTAGGCAGTGACCATCTGTATATACTAGACAATAATATTTGCAGACAATAGTGATTATGCCTTCTGGGTTTTCCTGAATAATGATTAACATACCAAGGGTATGTACAGTATCTTCCCAAATGAAGAAAAAGGAATTACAAGTCTACCGAAATATCTCTAACCTACCCTACTTCCCAAAGACAAAGAAGTGGAAGGAAATTAAGCAAGCATTCAAATGTGGTAAAATGGCAAGTATCTGTCAGACGACTTATGTTCTGTTTTCAAAGTGTAAAAACGTGTGTGTGAGAAGTGCCGAGCCCTTGATATTAAGCAGCAGGAGGTGAGCTAGATGCTCGGCCAGTGATTATTTACACTCATCTTTATAAATAGCTTTGGCCCCAAGAAACTAAAGGGGGAATGATCATTGTAGATAGTTTCAAGTCTACGGTCAACTGTGGGACTTTGCAAGACAAAGTAAGCCTGTGGTCCGAGAGACTGCTGTCACTCACCCACTCTCACCTTCTTCCAGGCAGCCTGGCACAAGGCTGGCTGCTGCTCTGCATTTCCCAGCCTTTCCTGCAGCTAGGTTGGTCAGGTGACTAAGTCCTTACAACGTGAGCAGAAGGGACTTGTGCCAGTTCCAACCTGGTGCCTAAAGAGCAGGCTGCCCCCCCTTCTCTCTCCCTTCCGAGAGGACAAAATGGTGTGACCGCAGTGGCTCCAGAAGCTCCGTGTTGAAGGCGGCAGAGCATCGTTAGCCTAGGTCACTGAATGGCTGGGTGGGTGAGGTCAGGCTATCCGTAGAACCGGAACATCTACCCTAGACTACGAAGTTTAAAAAAACATGTAATTTCTAAATATCTAATTTCAAAATTTGCAGCTTTTCTATCCTCACTAATAGATTCTCAGAGAACTGCGATTAGAGATGCAAGTGTATCGATGACAATATTATGGATAATGTTCTCAACAGACTCACCAGGAGTGACCAGTTAATCTTCAAGGTCAACCAAGTGAGTTCACTGCAGCACTAGTGCCCCAGGACACCCCTGTACAAACATCACCGTGACCTCGGTCTGCTGTGGACTTGCGAGCACAGGGAAGGGCAAGGGTAGAAGCCACTCTCCTCAGGATTCTGTAATCCAAGGCCACTGATAACTACTGTGTAAGGGTATGTGGGTGAACACTGGGGGAGAAAAGCATTGTCAGGAACCACCAAGTAATTAAGTTAATGAGCTCCAGTCCCTATTATGCATCAACAGAGTCACTTCCCCTTCTCATTCCCAGTAAACTATTTCTTCTATGAATGTAAAAGGTTCATACACAAAAAGTAATTGCCCCTGCCCTTCAACTTCAAAGGACATGCCTGACTATAATTGATACAAGTGAGCCTTACTAATTTCTAAGAAACATGAGCAGGGGAGACAAGCGAGCCCTCGGAGTCAAGAGTCTAAGAGGATGGTGTGATCATGTAGAAAGTGTTCATTCCCCATTCATTTAGCGCCTTCCAGGTATCATGCTGGAGGCCCCAGATATGGTAGTAAACAGAGTACACGTGATTCCTGTACTCAGGAACTATGACCAGTGGAATTCCTGGAGCCAGACTGTATGACAGACACAGCACCAGGGGAAAGGTGAACAGTAACAAAAACACCCACCAAGCCATCATCACCAGTCCTGCCAGGAGAAATACAGACTGCAGAGAGGATTTCGTTTTACAGGCAAAGTGACCATACGAAAACAAATAACTAAAGCTCAATCAATTTTACCATGACATATTGGCACCTAGAACCAACGGTCGCTTTGAGCGAGTACTCGTTTCATAAGTTAGGGGAGGAAGTTCATGAAATGTTAAAAATTCCAACCAAGCAACTGGATGTAAATTGTGATCAGATTCAGAGCTGACACGTTGAACAGTGTACATTTAGGTACAGCTCTCAGCTGCACTGGGCATATCCAAGAGAAACAGACGCCTTGAATCATTTCAAAGTACATTCCTGTCAGAAATGTCCTTTGTGACACTAAAATCAATTTCCTACGCCTTTACTAACTGTTCTACCAAAAGAAAAAGGGGGGGGAAGGAGAAAAAAAAAGGTTAGTTTAATCGAATGTCTTTCCACTGAGGCAAAATTAAACCCAAACCTATTAAACAGTACAAATTTATGTTCAATTTTTATAATTAGTGTTGCTTTCATAGAAAGGATGGCAAGAGGACAGGATGGGACACAATCCATTTTCATTGTGGAGAAATATGGACGTTTTATACTTGTCCTGGGGAAATGAGGGAAACCTGATAAAAGCTGTTATGTGAAAAAGGGAGACTCCAATTCTTGTCCAAAGTATCCCAGAAAACTGCAGGAGAACAGATTCTGTTTTACTTGGGAATTTCAACTACTTATCCAAACTCAGAAACTGCCCCTCTACCCCCAACAGATTCTTAAATTCACATGGCCACCTCTCCTAAGAATCTGTAGAGCATCTTTAAATATACTTTATGAGGGTGCCTGCAGAGTTGGCTTAGCAATTCAATTAAACTCATGTCTCATATGTTTAGCCGAAAAAAAGAAAAAAAATCAAAACGCCACCAAACCAAACAAAAATGGAAACACACACTGAATATCTACATACTGCAGTGTGTCACGTCTCTCCTGAGGGAGAAAAGAGTTCCCCAGTCCCCCTACCTCAAGCCACACCGATAAAAGACACAACTGTTTTTTCTTTTCCTATTTTAGTTATCTTGACCTACCACAAAAGCCCATACTCTAGCTAAAAACAGACTAATTAATAATATACCGCAATTTTCGTTAGGCTCAGAAGGTGTTTTCTAGCACACATCTCTCTGCCTCCTTTCCACTGTTGATTTAATGCAAAGCCTGGTGCCAGCCCTCTTGCACGCAGGTCCTCTGTGAAGAGGAATGCCTGGAAAGTCACATTCCATCAGAAACCAAATAATTTTGCCAGTCATGGCCATGCCTGAGAATACCCTTCACCTTCCAAAGGAAGGTGTCATTTATTGGACTGAGATATACATATATATAATATATATATGTGTGTGTGTGTATGTATACACACACACACACACACACACACGTAACTTTTTTTAATGCTTAACATGTGAGCTTTTTCAAGCTATTTGGCTTTTAAGGACTCACCATTTGGGACCAGCAAGGTAACGTCTATCTTAGAATATCTGATCGCAATGAAGTTAGCTAGAAAAATCTCTAGAGTGGCTTATCTATGAATAATGAGAAAAGGAGTAAGGAGTTCATCTAGGGGGGAGTCAGACGACTCAGTAGCCAAGGGAGCATTTCAATATCAGAACAAGGCTCTGTTCATACCTAAGCTTATTGACATTTTTCATTCTCTGTGACAGCCAGTGAAGGTAAAATGAAGAGGTAGAGGTTTGGGCCACAGCGTGTGATAGTTCTGAGTGTGAGAGTTCCGATCCTTTACATCTGGCACCTCTTGCTAAAGCCAAGAGGAGATCCAGGCATCAAAAGCGGCATCAGGCAAGTGCAGGAAACACTTACCCAAACACAGGGAGCAAGAAACTCATCCTTCACATGTATAGCGTTGCCATGAACAGTCATTGTGAACTGAAACCCAGAAAACTGTTAGGTCCCTTCCGTGAGGGTATGTAACGACTCACACGTAATGACACAAACTCCAGTGATCTATCCTTAGGGTCCCAAAGAGAAGATGTAGCATACTGGATATCGAGAGAAGCCGTGCTTAAGTTCCCTGGAAGTGTTCGACTAACATCTTTTACAAGGAACAAAACTGACGAGATAGCAAGATAAAGCAAGAGAAAATGCAAAGTGCAATACTGACTTCCCAGTCAGCAAAAGTTAATGAGTTGCAGATCACGAGCATCTCAATGTAAAACCACGGTGTGTGCATGTTATGAAATTACTCTACAAAAGATTGCTTAAGCAAATTTACAATGAAAAACAACATCAAAACACCAAGGAAGTGGAATGAATATCAACAGGAAGCACACTTAGACACCAAGGGTGTCTTATTTTAAGAAGAAAAAAAAAAGATCCTTAACAAGGACTTTTTCAAACTACAAAGCAAGATCAGGTAAGCATCCCGGTCATATTTATAACAACATAAATTTTACACAAGCAAATAAGCCCAACTACAGAAAATTGATCTTCCATTGCCCCTGCAGCCATGCAGACAGCATGCAAAAATCCATCCGTGGGCACTCTTCAAAGGGTGGGACTGAATGCACAACACCTGGAGATGAACAAGAAGAACTTAAATGGGGCCAGTGGGTCCCTAAAGAGCAGTTTTTAACTGGCCCATAAGCTATTAAGAGCGGTTATAAACTGTGAACAACCAGTGCCCTACCAGGAGAAACATTTATCACACTAACACGCCTGAAAAAGTGGAGAGGGCTCATCTGCACACTCTCTGCAGCTTCCATTAGAATGTTAATTGTTCAAACTGAAGAAAAGGAGACAGAAGGAATGGCTTTTACCATCGTGTGTTAAGTTTATTTTTGTTCTTCTGACCAGTTCCCAAGGGGCAGGAGGCTAATGATGGTTCTTCATCATCAACTGCAGAGGATATTTACATCCATCCTGTAACCATGACAGCTGTGTCACTAATTCCCTAACTGCCTCAACCACATGAACCAATCATCTGGCATGAAGCTGCAAGATGGAATGCCCTGCAGTCATTATTCACCAAGCACTTTCATTAACAAACTGCCCTTAATTACAGCGGTAATGGCGAAATTATTTCATAGCAGCAATTATTTTTCTCAGCCAATCCAGGCTATTTAAGTAGGACATTGCCTACGAAAATGGCAAAAGGCCAAGTAATCTATGACCAAAGATATGTTTTAATTGTACTACAAACTTAGTTTTCCAAATATTGCATCAGAGGGCTTTGAAATTATATTATACACCCTGTTAGGCACTCCACACACACAGACACACACACCCCAATAAAGCTAACCTTCTCTACTTCTTTATTTCAATTTGAAAGCAAAATGCATCCATAACATTCACATTAAGCACCTAAACTAATGCTATTGTCTAGCAAAGTAAAAATAATGAGTTTCTAGATCTAAACCTATACTTTGAGAATTGCTGAACACACTAACCCGTCCATTAGAGAGACATCAACTCCCCTCCCCCCCCAAACCCATTCCTTTCACTCAAGAGCCCTTTGTTCTTTTATACTTATACACTTGGATACCCAGATAAGGAGTGTTGGTATACCTATCTATCTGCTGGACTCATACACGAAATCACAAAGTAGTTTCCAGAAATCACATCTAGATATTCAAAATTACAGACTGAAATACATTTATGCTTAGTTTCCTCGTGTTTCAATTTGAGAATTGTTCAACATTTATCCTGAAGATGAAATTAGAGTCACAATGTCCTATCTGGAGAATAGTGAGTTTTCAGTGGAGTTAGAGAACAAGAAAGGTGTGATCTGGAGAAACTAGGAGAGTGTGGTTGAATCAAGATAAAGCTAATACCGCAGTCAGATTATATGAAGACTTGAATACTATTCTAAGGAGTTTGGATGTTACCTGGTGGACAGCGAATACCTGTTGAAAGCAAGGGATGAAGACAGCTTGAAATCAGATAGTGGTAATGGACACGGAGGGACAGGGTGGAGAAATCCATGAACGATTTTGCAGGCAGAACTATACTTGGTAACTGTTGAGTACAGATGGGAATAGAGAGCTATTCAGAGACTGCTGTATGGTTTCTAGCTTGTAAGAATAGACAGATGATGAGCTAGGGAATGCAATAAGGATCTGTAATACATTTGAACACTTCAAGTTTTCAACATCTATAGGATATTAACCTATCGATATTAAGGAAATAGCTAGAAAGAATAATAATTAACATTTATGGCTTATTAATTATATGTCAAGCGCTGTGCTAAATGTATTAGATGTATCAACTCACTTGATACTCACAACAGTAGGATCTATGAATTAGATTCTATTTTTACAACCATTTTTAAGGACAAGAAAGCTGAGGCTCAATGGCCCAAGGTCACTATGGCAGAGGAGGCTAGTTGCTTAGCAAATATCCATTCTTCCCTTAGTCCTTGGTTGACAGAACCCTTCTTTTTTAGCTGGCCATGGTAAAGATAACGTTTCCTACCTCCTTCACATCTAGGGCATGCACTGTAAGTAGAAGGGCTGGGTGGGTTGGAAAAGAAACCGGTTCGGTCTGGAGGACTCTTCATTGTCTTTCCTGCTGCCTAAGAGGCAGCTGTTCTACCTAAGCCCCCAGCAGTCATCCTGGATAAGAAGGCACCAACCGGGGATTGTGAAGCAGAAAGAAGGAGGCTGAGTTCCTGAAGATCGGGTGGAGGCTCTGAATTGCGCACCTCCAGACATCTTTCAGGTGACAAAATCAACTAGTGTTTAAACCATCATTTTGGGGATCTCTTTGAGAGCCAAAAGGAATTCCTAAATGATACAGTCACACAGCGAATAAGTAGCATAGGCAGGATGTAAAACTCAAGTCTTTCTGATTCCAAATCCTATGCTCGTAACAAAAGGGCCAGACTACTCAGGAGAGACTGGGGCTATAGGTGCAGATTGTCAATTACTGGTATATGCACATCTTGAAAGTTTTCATTACTTCCTCTAATACAAAAATAATGCAAACTATTCAGCAGCATCATAAAAGGGAAGTATTATCATTAGATAAACAATCGATGATAGAGAATTAACATATTACTGATTTTAGAGAACTAAAATAAATAATTCTAACATTCCTAAAATTATCAGGCATAATTTTATCTTCCTGTTGAGGTCTCATTTTGGAGTCCTGTAGAATATTTTTATTAAACAGAGCTACAAAAGAATTGGCAAGTTACTTATATACTGAGTAAATGGGAAATAATCTAGTTCCTTCTTTCCTAAATTTTAATTGGATAAAAATCCAGTTCTGTAAAGAAATGAAATACTAATAATTTTGCAATGAAGTATGTTTCCATATAAAAGTAATGTACAATTTCTCCTGTCAAAAGCATTAATAACTTATAGGCTAAAATCAGTTATTATGATTGGATTTGGATTTCCTATGCAGTTATATGTTTATAGATATCTTCCCTGTATTACACACTGGTGCGTTGTTTTTTTGTTTTGTTTTGTTTTGCGGTACGCAGGCCTCTCACTGTTGTGGCCTCTCCCGTTGCGGAGCACAGGCTCCGGACCCGCAGGCTCAGCGGCCATGGCTCACAGGCCTAGCCGCTCTGCAGCATGTGGGATCTTCCCGGACTGGGGCACGAACCCGTGTCCCCTGCATCAGCAAGTGGACTCTCAACCACTGCGCCACCAGGGAAGCCCCACTGGTGAGTTTTAACTGAAGGTTAATAACCTTTATTCCTACAAGAAGAATTGCAAAAGTAGTATTTAACCTTCACTTTTATATCGTCAATGCCTGGGTGTGCTGGAGTTGGTGGGAAGTCAGAAAAGAAATGCTTCATTTAATTAATTAGAAAAGGTCTCCTAGAAGAATATCTGGAAGGATGATGTAGTTTCAGGTTTTGCGGTGACAACAGCCTTAAAAAGCAAAGGAAATCCTTTCTTTATAAAATGTTTTTAAAAAATTCAATACAAAACGTGGTTTTCCCAGAGAGAAATTATATCCTCTGTTAAAATATTATTTTTGAAGTTCATGATTTAACTAGAATTCCAGTCTCTGTAGCAGAGAGACAAGACAAATGGTTTCTTCTATCTAAAGCAATGATAGCTATATTTTAAAATATCCACATAGTTCATACTTTTAACAACATTATAGCCAGTAAGTGAATGTATTTCATCTTGATGATTTCATATATTGCATTAATGAGAAAAATCGAGGTATATTATCTGAGGGTCTAAAATATTGTGTAATTACAAGTTTTATGCCAGCTTTCAAGTAATTCCGTTTTTCAAAGACAGTAAAGGGAAAAGAATCTGAGCTAGACAGATATTCTCTCTCTGAACAATAAGAGAAAGTAATTTAACTTAACAGTTCGGTTTTCTCCCTGAAGAGCTGTGTGATCAGTGAGAAGCAATGGATTAATTCCATATTCTCTCTGCTTATGTATGTTTTTAAACATCCTCTGGAGTAAATATGCTAGCGGTAAGCACATACTACTCGGGAAAAATGTGTGTTGTAGGACATTCTCTAGGCTCTCCTAGTGACTAAAAGCAAACATAATAAAACAACCTGCCATAAACTCAGTGCTTCCTCATTTACCTATTCTTGTCTGAGCCCTTTAAAACACGCAAATCATATTCCAGTGCATTCCTAATGTTTGACCCAGATTACGCAAAAGAATACCAGGGTAATAAAAATCTTCCTATGCTTTACTCACAAATGTTGGAGAAATAAGATAGGCAGAAACTACTACAACCATATAATGTCATGGATTCCTCTTCCTAACACCCTAGTTCCAATAGCTGCTAACTACCAGAACTTCCTGCGGTAGTCAGGTCCTGTTGTAAATTGTCCTCTAAGATTTTCTGACTATATTAGTACCACTTGTTTGTCTTCCTAGTCATTTTGCAACAGTGGTGCGACACTCTAGGCAAAGCATTCCATAGGGTTAGAGCCCTGCTTGAGGGAACCAGAGGAATGCAATCATCACCCACAAATGCACCATCTGTTCTGTCTTACTGCTTAATTAAACTAAAACTGGTAGGTTCTTAATTCTCACAGCTCATAAAAATAAAGGTCACAACAGAGTATGAGCATCATGCATCATCCACACAACATACAGTTGCTAAAGTATATTTTGTCAACCTATCACTCAAAAGAAAAAAGAAACACACCATCTAGCTGACGTCAAGGCATTGCGTGATTCTATCAGTCATGATCGCAGATCAGTGACGGGACAGCTGAACTGTCAGCCTGAGTGAACAGAAGGTTCAGTTCTTGGCTGTTGTCTTTACCTCTCTCCTATAGCACTTGCCAAAAAAAATTCTTCCTCACATTACAAGACCACTCACAAATTTGTTTGTTATATCATTCATTCTTCAACCATTTATCAAAGGCTTATTTACGCATGGCATTTGGTCTGGTACTTTAGAAGATACAAAGATGCATCAGATGCAGACTCTAAGCATGCCCAGCTGCTAATGATATACATATATGGCTATATGTATGTGTATATATATAACAGCTTTATTGCAATACAATTCACATAGCATACAATTTACTCAGTGTACAATTCAGTGGGTTTTAGTATATTCATTCATAGTATATTTTAGTATATTCAGTGGTTTTTTAGTATAATTTAGTATAGTATATTCACACAGAGCTGTGCAACTATCACCCCTTATCCAATTTCAGAACATCATCTTCATTCCAAAAATAATTTTATACCCACAAGCAGCCACTCCTATTATCTTCTCCCAGTCCCTAGCAGACCACTGACCTACTTTCTGTCTCTATAGATCTACCTATTCTGGACATTTCATATAAATGGACTCACATAATATGTGGCCTTTGGGCTTTTTTCACTTAGCGTAATGTTTTCAAGGTTCAACCATGTTACAGCACGTATCAGAACTTCATTCTTTTTCGTTGCTCAATAATATTCCTGTGTGTGTCTGTGTGTGTGTGTCTGTGTGTATACATTCTGTTTATTCATTCATCAGCTGTTGGACATTTGGGTTCTTTCCATTTTTTGGTTATTATGAATAATGCTGCTATAAACATTCCTGTACATGTTTTTGTGTGGACATATGTTTTAATTCTCTAGGGTATGCAGTTAGGAGTGCAACTGGTGGGTCATATGGTAACTCTATGTTTAACTTTTTGAGGGACTGCCAACCTGCTTTCCAAATTAGCTGCACTATTTTACATTACCACTGGCAATGTATGAAGATTCCAATTTCCCACATCCTTGTCAACACTTATTATTGTCTGTCTTCTTTTAGTTTAGTCATCTTTGTGGATGTAAAGTGGTATCTCATTTTGATTTTGATTTGCATTTCTCTAGTGACTAATAATGTTGAGCTTATGTGCTTATTGGCCAATTATATAACTTCTTTGGAGAGATGTGTTATATATTTTGAGCAACTTTTAATCAACCACTCGGTAGAAATATATGAAGTATTATATTTGCTATCTCCCAGCACCAATGTGTGACATTTTCCATCAAAACTCTAATTAATCTTCTCACCCTAAAGTTCCTTTTGATGTTTAAATGCACACACCAATATATATGTCCAAATACAAAGAAGTCTTGAAATTCTATAGCATAATTTAAAGGGTGGGGGGTAAGAATAGGTGGGTGAAATTTCACTCGACTAGTTCGTTCTTTCTAGCCAATAGCCCATTTTCCAAGTCTACTAAAAGTCAACTAATAAGAATTTCTGAAGAAGATATGTAACTTGGAAGTAGATGAATTATAGGAAATTCAAGAGGAGGAAATGATGGTGAGAAGAATGATGAACAAATTCAGCTTCACAACAAGCAAATTCAAGAAATGTTAGAGAGATAACGCAACCTCAGGAGAGCTTGACTGATTTAGACAGTAGTAGAGAGATTTTGTAGGTAACTAAGAGTTATTTCCTAGGAAAGTGGATGAATCATGGTGTCACTGGCCCAGAAGAAAAGCAAGGATGGGGATGGGAAGGAGGGGAGCAAAACAAAATGCAGACCCACTGAAGGAGGACTAGTGGATTTTGTTGCTCTTTTAAGGAAAGAGATTTGAAAAAGGAAAAAATAATGGGCCAAAAAATAATGGGCCAATCTGGGCCACAATGGATTTGGTCTGGGATATGTGAGTTGTTTTTCCAGGGCAGGACAGGGGAAGACCATGCAAAAAGCCCAAGCAGGATGGCGCTCAGGAGAGGGTGTGGGTTAGAGATGCTTGTGGGAAACAAAAGAGCTGCAGTCTGTTCACACAACAGAGAAAAACCTGACATTATTCTTAACTCCTTTCAAGCCAAATCATTCTAGTTGGAAACAATGGGGAACTTAATTCAGTGATATAGTTATGAGATACTGATGAATGAAACTAATTGATCCTCCTTACTGCGCCCGTAAAAGTAATCACGTGTCTCCCTTTAGACTTCTCTGAACTGAATCACGCACCTTTAACTTTCTTCGCTGTGCAGGTTTTTAAAACTCCGTAACATTTCTCTCCAGATAAGACAAATAAAAACAAAACAAATAAACGACAGCAACAATAAGCATGATGATTTGGATGCCACGTTCTCTACAAGAAACAAAAGAAGGCAAAACTGTAAAGGAGTCAGCAGTACCTTTACCGGCGATATACTCCAGGCCCCCAATCGATAACTCTGTTCTCTCTTGTTGGTATGTCCGTGGAAAAGGTGCACGACAGCAGAAACAGAGACCTTAAAAAGCAATTAAGGGTGAGGAATCTCCTGCCAAACCGCTAGTACAGATGTAACCTTTTTTTTTCACAGAGCTTAGCTTCATTCCATGGACAAGAAGCAGCTTGATAAATACTACATGATGAAAAAGTGATCAAATTTATAAAAACTAAAGATGAGGAATGACCAATGGGAGAACCCCAGGTGCTACGGAGAGTGGCTGCACGGATTTCTGTGCTTCCTGCTCCCGGTAGGTGGCGCCAAACTCCTTGAAGAGGAAACAGAAAGCCAAGTTAAAGGGCTGGTGTGTGTCTAGATTGAAGGGCTAAAGAATTTGCTTGTGAGTTGGCAATTTTTCCTTCAAGGCAGCTTTTCTTCACTGGTGTTGGCAAGCTTTACATTTCAGAAGTGATTCACCTACGTCACGTTATTTATGCACTTCTTTTTCCCCTCTAAGTGCCCAGCTTCATGTTAACAGTATGACCACCTTCATTGCACAACTCAACTGTGTCCATCACATAAATGGAAGGTTCATTACAGCACCTATTAAAAGCATTTTCAAAGGGAAAATAGCATTTTAAAGCCATTAGGATCCCGGAAGTTAAAATCTCTAGGAAGAAATGTTACAAAACTGCTATTTACAACCATCAACCAGAATGAAACCCTGTTTCTTGGTCCCTGCAATAGCCACAGGGAAGCAACAATAACTGGGATTACCTTCTCAGGCGGCTCTGACTCCCACATATGCTCCCAATCTTTCAGGCCTTGGGGTGGAAGAGTGTCAGAAACACGCCTCAGACATGCATCTCCTGGTAGCCCTGTTCTGAAGGCAGCCATGGGTCAGATCTCAGTGCATCCTCAACAAGGGTCCCCGCCCCCAAAGAAGCAGTGCTGGGGAGCTGTGGTGGGGCTGGGAAGGAAGGGTTGGTCAAGCTGGGATAAAAGGAGGATGAAGAGAAGGGTGTGTCTCTGCGGGCAAACGCAGGCAGGCGAGAGTTAGCTATCCTCTAGATCCTCCTCTAGATCCGATGTTTATAACAAACAAACATTTCCTGCCAACCTCCTAAGATTGTTAAACAACGGCAGCCAAGACTGACTTCCATTCGGCACAATTACATAAGACCAAGCAGTGCATTGCTCTCATTTTCGGAGCTTTGTTTTAAGCTCCCTCATTAATCTTTCAGTCTTTTCCCATCTCTGCCTGACTATAACTGCCCTGAATTTATCCAAGCCTGCAGCATGCCAGGCTCACTGGTGTCTAAATCACCAGGAGCTGAATACACATGCTACTCGTGGGAGTCTACACTTCCATCAGAAAGAACCAATCACAGCTCAGGAGACGTAAACCTCTTTTTAATTGTATTCTATGATACTAACAGGCATTCATTACACACGGACCTTAAAACAAGATTTGCTCTTGGCTGCTCATAATTGTATTTCTACAGCAGTTTAAACCGTTGGCACCTGCGATTGCTAGCAGGCTTAAGCTAAGAATTTCTATTATCCCAGTTTCAAGGGTTACATTTAAAATAAAACTCGGAGGGGCAAAACATTACATACACACATATTTACACAAATTAAGTACTATGCAAAAAGTCAATACCTTCTGCACACAAAACTACATTAAACCCAATTAGCCCTAAGCAAAACTATAGGAAGCAGGTTTTCTGTGAACCAACGGAGGAGCTGTTCTGTATAATAAAGAATATAAAAGCAGCGAGATTACAGGGTTCTGCAGAATTGTCAATAAATGATTTTCAAAAATCATTACCGGGCTTCCCTGGTGGTGCAGTGGTTGAGAATCTGCCTGCTAATGCAGGGGACACGGGTTCGAGCCCTGGTCTGAGAAGATCCCACATGCCGCGGAGCAACTAGGCCCGTGAGCCACAACTACTGAGCCTGCGCGTCTGGAGCCTGTGCTCCGCAACAAGAGAGGCTGCAATAGTGAGAGGCCCGCACACCGCGATGAAGAGTGGCCCCCGCTTGCCACAACTAGAGAGAGCCCTCGCACAGAGATGAAGACCCAACACAGCCAAAAATAAATAAATAAAAAACCAAGCATTTGAAGCCCTTTAAAAAAAAAAAAATCATTACCAAGACTGATTTCTAAATTAATTAACTTAAATGAAATTAACATAAAACAGTCCAAGCCAAGGAATTTATACACAAGTAACCGCTGACTTCTGGGTTCTAAGAAAGAAGGGCTCTTTAAGCATGTATCTGTTGTCCAAGGTTTTGCCACGCTATTCCAAACTATAAGGCACAAAACAGTCACCAAACTAAAGTACAGTGTCCTTCTGGTTATGGCTTCCTACTTGATAATGACCAAAATTAAATTATACAAATATTTCACTAAATATCGTCTCAAACCTTATAAATATTAATATGACCTCAATCTCCTATGTGCCCAGCATTTAAAAATTCATTTAAAAATCTTGGAAACTAATTTAAGATTTCCATCTAGAATACAAATTAGCACGTCCTCTTCCTTGCTCTGTTTTGCTCCACAACCATATCTGCACGTTTACTACTGAATGTCAATCGGTAGCACTTAAAGATGATGAATATTAAAAGCATGCTTCTGCCTGCTAACATATTAGAGCCTGGCAACCACTGAATTTGTCATAAGCTACATTTTCGGTAAACAAACGACTGCCTTTAAAGCACCAAAGCATTCCGTAAATTCCCAAATTGTGAAAAAGGTACACAGAGGGTGAAATTTTACTGTTAAATACATCAGCTGAGAGGACTGCACGAAATTTAAATCTTTTTGAAAACTTACCACCTCACAGTAACACTTGGCTGTACTTTCTAAAGTATTTCCCTGAGGACTACATTTGAACAATGCCAGCTGCTATGAACTGAACAGTCAGCATGTGCCAGGCACTGAGCATTTTACATATATACATACATGCATGCTTTTGAAATATACATGCAATCTACCTACATGCCATCTTCACATACATACTACATTATTTGCATTCATGCATGCTACCTTTACATACACAACACGATATGAAATTTCCTACCCTGTAAGGTAAGCTATTGTTTTCCTTGGAGAGGTTAGACGACTTACTTGAGATCGTGAGCAAACGAAAGGTAGAACCAGAATTCCAACCCAGGTTTATCTCTCCAATCCCCTATATACTACTATGCAGCCAATTTTCTGTCATACAAAACCTCCTGGGGACTTCCCTGGTGGCGCAGTGGTTAAGAATCCATCTGCCAATTCAGGGGACACGGGTTCGAGCCCTGGTCCGGAAAGATCCCACGTGCTGCAGAGCGGCTAAGCCCATGCGCCACAACTACTGAGCCTGTGCTCTAGAACCCGCGAGCCACAACTACTGAGCCGGCACGCCACAACTACTGAAGCCCACGCGCCTAGAGCCCGTGCTCCACAACAAGAGAAGCCACCGCAATAAGAAGCCCGCACGCCACAAGGAAGAGTAGCCCCCCACTCGCCACAACTAGAGAAAGCCTGCACGCAGCAACGAAGACCCAACGCAGCCAAAAATAAATAAATAAATAACTTTATTTAAAAAAAGAAAACAACCTCCTGAAGGGCTGCCATTTGCTGGATACTGCTTACTCTGTTGGGTCCAGAGCTTAATACCTATTTATTTTACATTTGCATTAAGAAAACCTTCTCGTATACAAATATTATTTCTGTAAGGATTCATTCATCCAGAAGACTGCACAGAAGTGCACCTTTGATGGGACTATAGAAAAGCTTATTATTACTATTATTTTTTACTTAATTAAAAACAGCCTATTGGGCTCACCTCTTTAGTACATGGAAGAGCAGCTAGTTTACTCTGTCAAATCTCTGTACAATACACCTGTTCTTACCCAACTCTGTGCCATATGACCCAGCAATCCCACTCCTGGGCATATACCCAGATAAAACCATTATTTGAAAAGATATATGCACCCCTCTGTTCACAGCAGCACTATTTATAATAGCCAAGACACGGAAACAACCTAAATGTCCATCCACAGATGAATGGATAAAGAAGATGTGGTACATATATACAATGGAATCTTACTCAGCCATCAAAAAGAATGAAATAATGCCATTTGCAGCAACATGGATGGACTTAGAGATTATCCTGCTAAGTGAAGCCAGTCAGACAGAGAGTCAAATATCATATGACATTGCTTATATGTTGAATCAAAATTTGACACAAATGAACTTATCTACAAAACAGACTCACAAAGAGAACACACTTGTGGGTGGTTGCCAATGGGGAGGGTAGGCGGGGGAGAGTTGGATTGGGAGTTTGGGATTAGCAGGTGCAAACTATTACAGAGAAGATGGATAAACAACAAGGTCCTACTGTATAGCACAGGGAACTAGATTCAATATCCTGTGATAAACCACAATGGGAAAGAACATGAAAAAGAATATATATATATATATATGTATAACTGAATCACTTGTACAGCGGAAATTAACACAACACTGTAAATCAACTATACTTCAATAAAATTTAAAAAATACCAACAACCCTGTCAAATCTCTGCAAAATAGACCTGTTTGATATATCAACAATATACCCAACTGCCTAGCCTGGAAGATGGAAGTGATTGGGATTGGGCTCTGCAGCTGGAGTTGAAAATACAGTGCTACTTCCTACCAGTCATGTGACCAAGCCTCAACAGCCTCATTTGACAATGAAGCCGACGGTACCTAGGTCATAGATTACTGACGAGGTTAAGTGAAATGATGCATACAGGGTATACATAGTGAGTACTCAATAAATGTTAGCTGTTGGCTTTCTTTGGGGTGTCAGATTTTATCAAAACATCTTTACTACTTCCCTTGGACGCTATATGGTTCTTTAATTTGTCTATTAAGAACTGTCTTACACTCAATAAGTATTTTTTCTACTCAATTTTATGCTATCAGCTCTACAGCTCTCCAAATCATTCTAAGTTATTCTTCTGTTTCCCTGGGCTTTGAGAGATTCAAATTCTTTTTCTAAATTATAGACTAAGATCTTTTTTTTGAACCTGATTTTTCTAGCTGCTTAATCACTTCTGTTGACCTCTGATTTTCTACCATTTTCTACCAGATGGGCCAAATCTTTCTGCTATGATGACATCCAGAACAATCTGAATTAACCTTTTGAGAGCCTAAAAATCAGGACTTAATTTGAATTCTGATTTCCGCCTTCCCCAGCACTTAGCAATATGTTCCTTACTGCATGCTAATCTCCACCTTTCCTCCATGTCTTACCTCAGGACAGATGTTTCATCACATTTCAGAGTAAAAACTTTTTTCTCTCTCTTATAATGAGGGAGAAACAGTGCCATTACTTACAAAGTTGTTGTTTGTAGATGAAATTACATTTTCCAAATATATAGTGTTAGTTAATTTATATATGTCTTCATTCATTTCTTCAACAAATATTTCTTTTGCCTACTATGTGCCATAGTGGGTGGATAATACGCTTGTGCAATGAAAAGATGAAAGCTTAGGCGCTAAATTCTGTTGTCTGCCTAGATCACACAGGTTGTTTGAAAAGAGTAGTTAAAACTTTTAAGAGTCAAATTAATTATACATGTATTATTTAGAAATATATACATATATTTATATTTCCAAATTCCATCTCTCTTTGAAATGAGATATAAAGGTGAGTCTGCAAATGAAAAAAAGGAAAGGAATATGAAACTATTCTGTTTTTCTATAGCTAGATGGGATTATGGTGTTTGATTCTGTTTTCTGTATTGAGTTTTATAGGCATCCTGTTTCTTTACCTAATGAGTTATAAAAACTTTTAATAAATCTTAAAACACTATGTATCTACTCTTAACGTAACCCCAAAAGATCACGTTAGTCTTCTTTTAATGAAAGACTCATAATTTAGCACTTTTATTTCCCTTACACTACCTACCAGTTTTCCAGTTAAAAAAGAAAAAGTCATCAGAATATTGTTCAGTGTTGATTTGGAATTAGAAACTCCACCTGGAATGTGGTATCAATACCTAAGGTTGAGTCTCTTTTATATCCTAAAAATGTCCCTCCAGTAGTTATCACAGCTGATGCATTAGTTTTGCACTGTCTTCCTCAATACGCTCTCTCATTTCTAGGTTGGCGCTGTATCTTTCTAGGCTACTCCGCTGCATTCTGGGCATTTTCGTGAACTTTATTCTCTATCACTGGCTGAGTTTTCTAAGTCTCCTTCTAATATTTATAATGAAGATTTATTTTACCTATTATAGTTCTCATTTCATTATACCCTTTCTAAAATTCTCATTTACGTGATGCAACCTCTTTATGTATCTCACTGAATCTACAAAGCAGAGCTTTTCTGACAGTTCCTTGTTTCATAAAGCGGATCTGTTTCAGAGAGATTTTACTGCAGGTTCCTACAACTCCTTTGCTTTAGAGCTGTTGTTTTTTGCTTTCATTATTCACCTATAATATTTGCCTTGCTTCCTTTTTTACATTCTTGAGCTTGGTTTGTTGACCTTGGTCTTCAATGCTTACCTACATGAGGACCGCTTTAAAGCCCTTACCAATAATTGAGTTTCATTAATGAATTTGACAGTCTCTTCAATGATCACCACGTGCCAGGAACTGAGCAAGGTGCCGGGGGTTCAATAATAAGGAATCCATCACCCCTCCAACTTCCCTTCCCAGCCCTTATGGAGCTTACCAACCCAGGAGACAAACAAAACATACACTGTGATGAAGGGGTGGGGCGACAGAGGATGACTGGTGGTAGGTGTGGCAGGTGCAAATGCTGGAGTACCAAGGGTCACAGACCAAGCCAGAAGCTGGGGTCGGGGGTAGAGGAGGGGAGGTAGAGTCTATTTGGAATGAGATCAGTCTCCACTCCCTCCCCTGAACCCTACAAAAAAGCTAAGCCAGAGAAGGAGCAGGTAGCGCTATTTACCAAATCAGCTAAAGCAATGAACAGCACTGGAGATGAACAAAAGGGAAAACAGGTCAGTACAAGGAGAGAGAGAGCAGGATTCCAGAACCAGAGGCAGAAAAGGGCTGGGGCGGGGTGGGGGTGGGGGAATGCAGGGGCAGAGGGGGTCAGGTCAGAATGGGGGTCGCTGAAGAAGGGGCACCTCTTCATCTGGTTTCAACCTCAAGGAAGAATAAAAATTCCTTCCAGAAACTAGAATGGGCTCAATGCCTGATACTCATCGCGGTGACTTCTGGGGATTTGTTTCCTCTTCAGACAATTTCATGGGTCTTTTAAAGGAAATAAGGAAGACATTGTTCACAGCACTTCCACTCAGTTTGCTACATTCTTGGAAGTCAGTGGTTCACTCTTAAAGGAAACTTCTTGCTAACAGTACGTTCAGTTATTGATGCACTGAAAACAATGAATGTTGTGGGACAAAGACTTCCTAGCCTACCCAGCTAAACAAAAGAGCCCCCCTCCAGACACACATTTCCATCCCGAAAGCCCTGCAGGCATATCTGTGAAGCTTGCCAAAATAAGACTCCTTTAATTTTAACTTAAATGAAGGGCCCCAAAAGTAAACACATTGTTCAGGTTATCCCAACTAATGTCCTAAACTTACAATTTCAATGATTCTCCATCTAGTTGATGACTCCTACTATAATAAAGATTTCATGAACCATGGAACCAACTGACAAAAACAAAATAAATAAATATCGTTCACAGTTTAGAAGTAAGAAAAAGCTCCTGAACAGTCCCATTCCTAACTGGAAAAGGGTAAATATCTGGGGGAGATTTTTTTATCAAATCTATACCTGTAAGTGAAAAACATGGGGGTACAAAGGCTGATTTTCTAACAAAAACAAAGTTAAGATCCCAAATTTCTGAGCTATCAGTTGACACATACAAAATATTTACACACACACACACACACACACACACACACACACACACACCCACACACACACACACAATGATCAAACAAAATTAAAATGAAATACAGATCTATTTTTCTTCAGCACAGTTCTATCATTCCCTTCTCGCTGTGTGTGTGTGTGGGTGTGTGTGTGTGTTGCAGGAAGGGGGGGTGTTGATAGATTTCTTTATTCACCGTACACTTATCGATCCAGTTGCCCCAGTTTTTGTGAGGTTTTCTAACAATGCCACACTGCCAGAAAGTTGGAGGGGAAAAACAAAAAAAGTAAACAGATGACAGGGAAGGAACTTGGACTGGAAATTATCAAAGCACACTGTGTGAGGAGATCTATAGGCCAGCACAATCATTACTCAACCATCTGATTATTTCTGAGCTGGGCACAGAAGGAGGATATTTGAAGGGAGTAACCAGCCTCCTCTTGCCCCCTCCTCCCTCCCCCACTGAAAAACAAGGACACAAGAAAGGATGCCAACAAGGGAAGGGAAGGAGGAGGAGAGGAAAACAGCAAGCTCAGAAGCAAAAGAGGGATAGGCAGATAGAAGTGAGAAGGCTAGCTATTTCAAAGGGGAGCCTAATGGAGTTTGAAATACTGAAAGTGGAGCAGGTGTTTTAGTGTGGCATGTGTGTGCACAGCTGAAGTGGACTGAAGATGAAGGTCACTTCAGTTGAAGGAGAAGAACTATGAGATCTGGGTAGTAGCAGAGTCATCAAAAGGAATGCTACACATACTTAGTGAGGATCCTGACTTAAAAATCACTGGGGAAACTGAGACAGTCTCGAAGTAGTTGTGGCTCCAGAATTGTTATTGGGGAGGTGAGGTGGGGTAGGGGGAGTGGGGAGGTATTTAAAGTTGGATTGGTATGATACTTACATATGCTTGATACAGTGTCAATTTCCATATCTAAGAATGGGGAAGATTAAAGAGATCATAAAGGAGTCCCCTCAACCATCTTTGGTTTGATGCCTCCACTGACTTGAAGGTAGATTACAGGGATATCCGATTTATGGAATGATGGAGTAATCTGATAGTAAATAAAGAGTCAAGAAATATCTCTAATTCCTACTACTCTACTCTGGAATAGAGGGAAAAAATGAAGTGATGTTCCTCTTGGATTTCCCTGGCGCTTCCCTGAAATATCACTGGCTGATATTTTCTCACAGTTCCATCCCTGGCACTCTTCTCTGCTTTGCCTACACACTCTAAGCAATGTCAAGCTCACCTCACCAGTTTCAGCCCAGCACTCTAAACTGATCGCTCGTCTTTCTCGCTGGCGGTCTCATCAGTTCTTCAAATCAACATGGTTAAAATTAAGTTTATAATATTCCTGCCCCCCACCCACCCTGCTTCTATTCACTTCATCAACTGAGAAAGTCATCTTCAAAAATGTTTGTCTTCCCTTCCCCTCCCGCTCCCTCCAAAACCAATTGGTAAACACTCCCCAAGGATTTCAAAGATTTTGCAAATCCATCATCTATTTTCAAATCTGACTACTACAAACTTAGGGTCAACCATCTTTTCTCACCTGATCTCACCTGATCTTCCAAACGGTCTCCTAACTAGCTTCTCACTCTTCAGAAACATCCTCTACACTATCACCAGGGCATTCTCTCTAAACAATGATCTGATCAGATCACTTGCATGCTTAAAACTTTCAATGGCTCCTTGTGCCTATAGGATGAAACAAAGCTACCTGAGCTCCCAGTCACGTTCTTATTTTAAGGAGAGAGAGAGAGAGAAAGAGAGAGCAAATTCCTGCCACATCTCCCTCAGAACTGTTGGGAGGATCAAATAAAAATGTATGTAGATGCACTTTCAAAGCTATAAAGGATTATCCAGTGGTTCTTAGCCTTTATGGGGGTCACAGTCCCTTGGACGAGTCTGATATAAACTGTGGAGTTTTCTCAAAAACGCTAACATCAGCATCTACTTGCAGGTACACCTCAGCATCCAGTTTCAGGGCATCTGTGGATGCTCAGAGACAATCCAGACTAAGACCTTACTTAGGTATTTATTATTTTCACGTTGGTACACAGAATTAGAGCCAGTAGCATCTCGATGGCATTTCCAGCCTCGTAAACAAGCAAGTGGCTCTCCTGTGGGCAGTCTGATTATTCATGCAGATGTCTAAAATATTCATCAGCAGGGTCAATGGGTGCACAGTGAATATAGGCAGAAAATTAGTACAGTAGTTAGAGGGTAGGGCTCACAGTCATTTCATTGGAGCGCAGCTGTCCCTACACACACAACTGTTTGAAAAGAACAGGTTATCTTGAAAACAATCAGCTGAACTCAGTCAAAAAAACTAGCCAGTGGGCCTTCATCTAACTGAATGAAAATGAAGTAAGGTTCCTTCCTTTTCACACAGCTCATCGATGCAAAAATAGGCACACTGAATCTAGAGCATACATGTTCATTATTCATGAGCCTGTTTCTTGCAGCTGTATCTTCCACGATTTGGCTTTGGCTCTATTTGTCCATATGTCCTGCAACATGTTTGTACATATTTACACCATATATTTTAGTTCTCAGAAGCTATAAGGCAAGGAACAATGCTTATTCTGCATGTCTGTACAGGACCCATCACCCGGGACTGCCGGGATGTATCCAACGGCAGCAGACCCAAATTCCGTACCAACTGTGGGCCTAAAATCCTCATCATAAAAAATTGATCCCATCCCCCTTCAGAAGAATGTGATCATCAAAGTTTGTGTTACTGACCAATGACAAAATCTTAAGTCAATCACAGATGATGATGCTATGCCATCAAAGTGAAATACCACGAAAAACATTGATCAGTATATATCAAACAGTAGATTCACATTCCATAGCATACAATACCACATATGAGAGGGCTCTATGTACTATGAAATATACATATTGAGTACAAAAACTAAATGTGTTCTTATTACAAGATTGCCCTAAAACCAATGTTAGCCTTTAAAAATAACCATTTAGGGGCTTCCCTGGTGGCGCAGTGGTTGAGAGTCCGCCTGCCGATGCGGGTGACACGGGTTCGTGCCCCGTTCCGGGAGGATCCCGCGTGCCGCGGAGCGGCTGGGCCCGTGAACCATGGCCGTTGAGCCTGCGCGTCCAGGGCCTGTGCTCCGCGGCGGGAGGGGCCCCAGCAGAGAGGCCCGCATACCGCAAAAAAAAATAACCAATTAACCGTTCTTTGCTTGCCTTCTGAAAATTAATATTTTTGGCACATGTATCTCAGACATATCCCCTGGAAATATAAACTTATGTCTTTTTTCTCTTGATAAATTTCCAAGAAGCAGTCATTCGAAATCATTAAAGGGCCTTACAGCTGACTGCTTCAAAAATGCCTGCATTTTCCTATTTTGTCACGAGATGGCGATATCATGCATTAGTAAACCATAAAAACCGTTAAGTATTTATCTCTCTAGAAGTGCGGTTCGCAAACTTGAGGATGTCAGGACACTTTAAAACTCTTCAAAATTACTGAGGATCTCAGAGAGCTTCTGTTTATGTAGGTTATATCTATCAATTTTTACCTTATTAGTAGTTTAAATTGAAAAAAGTTTACATATTTCTATTAATGCACTTAAAATACTAATAAATGCATTACTTGTTAACCTAAATAATATAGTTTGTGTGAAATAACTACACTGTCCAAAGCAAAAAGAGTAGTGAGAGATTTTTACAAATCTCTTTAATGTATGCCTAGCTTAAAAGAAGAGACCAGGATTCTTGTTTCTTCATTCAATCTGCTGTGATATGTTGCTTTGATTGAGGTAAATGATGAAGAAAGCTCAGCCTCAGGCAGATATGTACTTGAAAAGGGAAAATCTTTTAACAGTCTTTTCAGATCATCATGAATATCCTTCTTCGATACTATACCAAAACTCAACAAGTGGTAGTTTCTTAACGCTAAGTTAGAATGTGGAATCAGAAACCGTATTAAAGAACTTTCCGACTTTACGTTAGGATCCATTGGTCTATCTTGCATTTTGAATGAATCTTTTACCCAGGCCTGATTTCTTTTTGTAACATCATGCATTGGTCCTTTGGAAAATATTCGTTCACTAAGTTACGCAGATCTTCCAAATGTTGACACATTTCATTTAAAAAAAATATATATTCATTTATCACCACCAAGCTCATCAGAAAAGTCTTTAAGTATGTGGAAGCTGTCAAGTTCTCGGTGAGATTCAAGTTTCCTAAAATTCCTGTTTTCATTCGAAAGCTTGAATTGTATCACTAACAAACACTGTCCGCTGTTTCCCTCAAAAGGACAGGCTCACTTTACTTTCAAGAAAATACCCAAGTCTGCATACCCATTGTTTAATCATTCTTTCGAGTAAAATGGCGTTCCGTGAAACATTCAGCTAGCTCAGCTTGTAAGTCAGTCTCATGAGCACTCTTCCTTAAGACAATCATCATACTGGTATGAAGCAGAAGCACTTCATGTGTACCTCCCCTTTCATCACACAGACTATTAAAAAGATGTGTACTCAAGGCCAAGCTTTGATAAGATTAGTAAGTTCTACTACTTCATCAGGACATTCTTTTTTACTGAGAGTGTGCGGGGGTGAAGAATATAATGATTTCTAGGACAGTTTGGTGCCACTGACTTGATTCAGGTTAAGGTGCCAGCAGTTTTACCCACCACTGCTTTTGTGCCATTAGTGCAAACGTCAAGATATCGAAAAAGACAAACGACATCTTAGTATTTATTATAAGAATAATTTTGATCTTATGGATCCCCTGAAAGGATCTCAGAGATCCCCAGGGATCCCTGGACCACACTTTGAGAACCACACTTGAGTTTATAAAAGATATAATACATATATTCAATATATATATAATGTATATTCAAATATATTATTTTACTCAATCCTAAATACTTTGTGAAATATGTAGGTTAAGTATCCTGACTATCCCCATTTTGTAGAAGGTGAGGCTCAAGATTATGAAATTATTTATGCAAGATCACAAAAGCTAGAAAATGACACGGAGGGAATTTAACTTAGGGTCTTGTTCAGTCTGTATTCTTTTCACTTTATGACACTGCACAGAAAACTAAAATGGACTTATGACAGCATTTAAAAATAAACTGAGGGTTTCCCTGGTGGAGCAGGGGTTAAGAATCCGCCCGCCAATGCAGGGGACACGGGTTTGAGCCCTGGTCTGGGAAGATCCCACATGCCGCAGAGCAACTGGGCCCGTGTGCCACAACTACTGAGCCTGTGCTCTGGAGCCCGTGAGCTGCAACTGCTGAGCCCGTGTGCCACAACTACTGAAGCCCGCGCATCTAGAGCCCGTGCTCCACAACAAGAGAAGCCACCGCAATGAGAAGCCCGTGCGCCACAACGAAGACCCAAAGCAGCCAAAAAAATAAATAAATAATTTTTTAAAAAATAATTAAAAAATAAATAAACTGAGTGACAAATCTGGGGGGAAATAAGAAGCAGGGATTCATAGTACAGAAAAGCCTCTATTCCTAAAACAGTTGGTAAAGGGAAACCCTTATTTAATTTTATCATTAACTCTTTCATATACCTGCTCTTTAGATGCCTACTCTTCTTAAAAATTTACAATATATTAATTGGGACCAAAACATGAATTCAGTAAAATACTAAATTTAAGTCCTTTCCTGATGTGTATATTCATAATTTAGTTCTTTTAAAAGCATTACCAGATCTCAGAGCCATAATTGGAAGCACTATCATTTCACAGTAGTAAGGCTAAAAATAATTGTACACCAGGAGTGTTGTTCCAACTTTTTCTTCAAGAAGTAGAACACTGAATAGTTATCACTTTACGTGGCATCTCAATATGGGAAAAAAATAAATCGAAGTCATTCTCTCTGGTTGAAACATACTGTGTTGCTGTTATTAGTAGCTACCCTTAATTAAGTACTCACAATATGTTTGAATTTGTAAGAGTTTTACATATATTATCCACCTCATTTAGTCTTCACAACATTTCAAAGTTGCCAGCTTCTTATTAATATGACCACCATTTTACAGATGAGGCAATTGAGGTTCAGAGAATTAACCGTCTACTAATACAAGTAGTTAGTAGCTGAGCTGAATTTAAAACCAGTCTGTCTAAGCTTGACTGACTCCAAAGATGAATCTATTCGTTCCTGCCTCTTTTCGGGGGTTCCCAGGCCGGCAGCTCTGATGGGCACCTGCAACTAGATCCCTGATTTTCTCCCGTTTGTTAGCCTCCTATTGAGATGCAGTTGGTGGAGTCAATGCTAAATACATGTATTAATTTGATGTGCTGTAGACATTGTCTCACAGTCAACACAAATTTCATTCTTTCCGCCTAACTGTATATCTTTCTACTTCACGAACTTGCTATTCCTCAGTTATTCCTCAACATAAACTCTCTTTTCCAGTAAAACTAGGTGGCTCGTGATTTCTTTGATTACACCACAGTCTTCCTCTACCATTCAGCCTGTAACCCTCCATTCTGCCTATTGAAATCCTGCCTTTTATACTTCTGTGAAGTCTTCCCTAAGACAGGAGGCGGGTGTTCTGTCTCCTTACCCTCTACCCCTTGGCTCTATATCTTTCTTAATGCTACTTAACCTTGCATATGCATTTGTTGTATCTTCTCAACTAAGTTGTAATTGTTTTTTTTTTTTTGCCCTCTTTGTATTCCCCACAACTTCTATCACAATACTATATATAAACTAGAGGCCCGCAAATGTTGTTGAATTAATTCTCTATGGAGTTGTAGTAAGGATTTATTAAAAATCCATTTCTTAAGGAATTTATATTAGATAAACGTGTTTTAAGAGGGTCACACTGGTGCTTCTAGTAATAAATCACCTCCAGAAAAACAACTACCATTACTGAACTGAGACTGAATTTGTAAGTCCTCCCTCCAAGAGATTAGTTGGGAATAATTTAAGGACAAAGCGGGTGACGTACTGATTGGCCCTGAGTGGACTGTAATTATCTTGGGATATAAAATACTAGTCTAGAAGCTTGGTTCTCCTGAAGTAGTGAATGACTGAATTGGGAGAAAGCTCACACTTCTATAAATACTAGAGGAAGAAGGAGGAAGAGGAGGAAAACAACAACACCATCATCATCACCATCATCATCACCATGAGAGCTGACATATGTACAGTGTTACCAGTAGCTAGACACTGCTCTAAGCACCTGACGTGTTAACTCATTTAATACTCACAAAACCCTAAGAGTTTGTAACTGGATTTTATAGATGAGAAAATTAAGTCACACACAAAAAATAAAGTAATTGCCTAAGGTTACACAGCTAGTAAGTAGTAGAGCTGGGAAGCAGTAAATTCACTTAAATGTTTGAAATACTTGCCCAACACTAAATTACCATTTGGAGAAAGATTTAAAGAACTACTAATATCTAGGCACACACTAATGCACTCTCTCTCCATAACCCTGAAGTTACTGTCTTTTTGAAGAATATTAGAAATCCGTGAACCCAATATGCTTTCAAGTGTCATGATGACGTAAGCCTTCTGAAGGCTCCTAGTGACCAACGGCAGATGCCTACACACAGGAACCACGCTGTGCAGGAATCACTGTCTCTGCCTGCTGCCATAATTGGTCACAGCATCCCTCCTCTGGTCTTGCCATGGCTCAAGTCTCCTTAAATACTGGGCAATTACATCTCCCTCTGCTATCTCTCCAAATATCCAGGTTTCTCAACTTTTCCTGGCATAAAACTGTTAAGGAAGGAGAAGAAGACTGCAAGTGCTGTACATTTTATAAGATCCTGTACCTTCTTGTTAAAGAGGTTTTTTCCATCTTTTTTACCATTTAAAGATGCTGTAATTTAAAAAGCAAACACATCTCATCGTAGTTTCATGGAGCTTTGGTCACACCCGCTCCACAGAAGCTGTCCTTATCTTTTGCCTCTTCACTAATTTTACTTAATTCAGAATTATTTTAATTTTTAAATTCTCCAATTATTCAGTGATTTATGACCATACAAGCAGATATCTAATATCAGAATATAGGAAACGCAGAAAGGAGTATTGGCTCCAAAGTTAAATTACCAGTTGGGCAACTTTAGTTTTGGCAAGTCTCTTAACCGTCAAATAAGAGAGCAAATTCCCTTCCAGTCTACGACACAGAATAAGTGCATCAAAGCATTTACCAGAGAGCTCAGGCATGAACCCTCTTCAATCTGCCATTTCATAAGCCCGACTGAGATTCATAATATTTTACATGAAAAGAGGTAGAGGATAAAAGTATTGATCTCTCTAGGTATTCTAAATTTCATCTGTATTTCCAATTAGATCACCAAACTACCTAGGATCAAATTTTAAATCAGTTTATTTAACAAGGTCTGCTTCACTACCCCAATCAGGGCATCTGAGTTATAAGGACGACATTCCAAATCATCCAGCATGCATGCTGAACGCTGGCTGGCTTCATACATGGTTATTCCCGAGTCCACTCTGATAGTGTCTTTCTCCCTCAATGACTGAAAAATTGTTTTGAGCAGAGCGACTACTTAAGATTCCTATCTGACATACCTAAAATGTTTATTAAATAAAAAGAAAGATACAGTAACGTGTAGGTTTATGGCTGAATTTTTGCTTTTATGGCATTTGGGTCACATCTACGATTATCTTAGTTGCATCTTTGGTCGTAAATGCAAGCTCCATTGTTCCTGTGAGGAGATACAAAACCCTTTATGACAATCCCTTTTATGATGTGTCTTTCTAGGAACTCTCTGACAAACAGCTAGAATTGACTGTACTGAAAACAGAGATTTTAATAATGAGGCTTATGCAGGGGCTGAAATGTACTAGAATTTTAGGATGGAGCTGCAGAAAGAAAAAAGTCACATCATAATACACGTGGTATATAATTGGATGCATTTAAAACCAAATTTCCCACAGTGTGAGAGTCACAGAACAAAATAAACTTTCAGTCCACACAAGTGGAAGGAAATATTGGTAGAAAGTCCTAAAATGTAATACATTTCAAAAATAACATTAAGAGGAGTTCCCGTGTGTACTTAAGAACTGGTGACATATCCTACTTGAAAAACATTAAGTTCATACTAGCTCAAACAGAAAAAGAAAATGTCCAAAGTTACCAGCTCTCAGACTGATGCAGAGGTCTGCATATTCTAAACTCCTTTTCTAGATTTATAACTTCCTAAGCCAGAGACATAATCAGTTTATTCATTCAACAGATAGTTCTTGAGTATTTTTCTGTGGCCAGGCACTAGGTATATTTTAGTGAGCAAACAGGCTTATATTCTGATCAATTTAAGTAGCCTCCTGCTGGGCTATAACAAAGCAAAAATAAAGTAAGTAAACGATTGGTAATGACTGCTAACTAGCTTTAATTAATAAGATTTGAAAGCCTTAAGTAGGATATTTATTCCACCTGCAGAAAATTTAGACTTAAGTAGAATATAAAATAAACCACAAGATAACCTCTATATAAACAAAGCTCTCCACGGAGGAATGTGAGAACTAGAAAATTCTTTGTTTTGCAATTTCAGTTTGAGTATGATAAGAAAGTTTACAAAGAAGCACTGTGTTTTGCTCAGTAGATAAAACATTAATCTAACTGTTGACCTAGAAATAACATATAAAATTATAAATTTGTCACATGAAAGCTTTAAGGAAACAAGCCTCTCACAGCATTGGTTATTGGTGGATTCAGTTAGACTGTGTATTTACCAGTGTGTGGCAGAGAATTATATGGGGATCCTTTACTCACTGTTTGAACAGAAATTAAGTAGCAGAACTTCTCCTTTACCTTCTGGAGTTCAAGTCTAACACACGCTGAAATGACTGTCAACTCTTATACATGTAACTTAAGTCTCACAGCAATGCAAAATTACCAATACAAACTTAGTGAATTGAGTTGCACCTTATTATACAAACTGGATTGGAATACAATTTACTTCTTGCTTGTCAACATAAATGCTTTAACATCTAATCCAGTGTTTAGGCTGAAATTTTATGAATTCATAAAAAAGTGCATACCCGATATATAAGATCCCCAGTTAAGAGCCATCTACACAGCAAAAATAAATTATGCCAGCCATTTGTCATAACTGTCACTGCAAAATAAGTAACAACTGAAAAGGCTTTAACTTACCTTAAGAATTTTGACTACACTTAAATACCTCTACTTACAAAGCCTTGCCATCACACTATAACAAGAGATTAACTTTTCTTCAGAGAAATCAGATTAAAAAAAACCATAGAGAACCTAGAAAGTGAACTCCAATTTGAGGAATTAAAGAGTTGCATGTGTACTCTGGCCTGAATCAGACTTAAGTAACACATGACGTGGTAACCATGTTTCTAAGAGAAATCAGGAAATCCAAAAACTGCCTGTGACAGAGGGAAGATAAAGAGAATCTAAATCTAGCTGGAGGAACAGTGAGTGGAGAACATAAGCTCCTTACCAGTTTTTAAGTCTCCAAAGCCAATGGTTAGTATATGGGCTTAAACCCTAAGACCCCAGTGACGGAAACAGCCATACAGCAGGCCTTGCTCTGCCAAGAATAACCTTCCTGATCTCCATCTATCAAAAGACTAAGCACCATCAATATCCAATTGTGTCATCTCTTTCGTGAAGCCTTTCTTGATTTCCCCAAGCCAAAGCTAATCTCTCCAACTGATCTTCTTCCATAGAACTTTCTTCCTTTTCAGTGATGTGTTGCTGCTTTGTTCTCATATTCCAAAATATATTTAAACCAGTCTTTGAATATTTAGGTCATTTCTAGTCATCTGCTCTGTTAAACAGGAAAAGACAGCTACACTGCCTAGGTTTAAATCCAAGGTTTACCATTTCTTGCCTGTGTGATCTCTGATCAGTGTCTTAACCTTTGTGCCCCAGTTTCCTTACCTGTAGAATGGGGACGATAATCCTGCTGACCTCAGAGCGTTCCTATGAGGGTTAAATGAGGATGGATGTGTAAAGTACTTAGGACAATCTTTGGTACTTGGCAAGCTCTATATAGTAAGAACATAGACTTTGGAGTCAGACCTTGTGGGTTCAAATTCTAGCTCCATCCTTTTACTAGTTGTTTGACCTTGGACAATTACCTTAACTTCTCTGAGCTTATATAATAATATCTTTCTTATAGGCAGCTATGAGAATTAAGTGAGGTAATATAGATAAAGTGCTTCCACAGTGCTTGACTTAAAATAAGAAACACAATACATGGTAATTGTTTTTATTATTACCATCATAATCATTATAGTTATGAATAATGCTATAATGAACCTCCGTACACATAAACCTTTGTACGTCTTCATGAATGTTTCCTTAGGGTAAATTCTTAGAAGTAGAACTGCTTTGCTCCTTTTGACTTTCTAAAATGTCTTTAATAAACCTTTGTATATTTTTTAAAAAGGCCAACTTTTATTGTGCACATAATAGTGCAATTTACCCATCTAGGCATGGTTGGTTATTCAAGAATGAACATTTCCTTATTGTAATGACCTTATAATCTAATGTGAGGATTAAGAGATGGAACTAAATAACTGTGATAAAGTATGCAACATAACATTTTCCCTAGTTCTGTACAGTCTTGCCCTGCAGTGCAAGCCCCTTTTAAAATCTAATGTCTGAGCTTTGAGTATTGTGCTAATTGTGGGTGAACAAATGCAGTACTGTTTCCAAACTGCTCAAATATACTCCGTATTTCTCCAAGTCACCTGCCTATTCAGCACCGTGAATGGCCCTCTCTAAAAAAAACAAAACAAAAAAAACCATAAAGGGCAAAAAGCTGTGGATTGCCAGTATCTCCATTCCTCCAAATTATTCCATCAGAATATGCATATCCTTTATCCTTTATTTTTATACATAAAGTTCACTTCCATATCATATACAGTCTAGAAAAGATAGCATGGAATAACAGAAAATGGATGTTGAAGGAGAATCATAAGACCTGAGTCTCAGATCCAACCATACGACCTATTATCTTTGTGATGTTAGTCAAAATCTTAACCTCTCTGAGCCCTTGTTTTTTCTTCTATAGTAAGAGTTCAGATGGAGTTTCTTCTTAGCATCAATATTCTATATAATCTCAAGATAGCAGAGAAGAGACCTTTTGCTCAAGCCAACACTAAAATGTGCCAATTAATAAACAAGGTAGAGTTCAGATACGAGTTTAAAATAAACAAAAACGGACTTCCCTGGTGGCGCAGTGGTTAAGAATCCGCCTGCCAACCCAGAGGACACGGGTTCGATCCCTGAGCCAGGAAGATCCCACATGCCGTGGAGCAACTAAGCCCATGTGCCACAACTACTGAGCCTGCGCTCTAGAGCCCGCGAGCCACAACTACTGAAGCCTGCGTGCTCTAGGGTCCGTGTGTTGCAACTAATGAGCCCACGTGCTGCAACTACTGAAGCCTGCGTGCCTAGAGCCCGTGCTCCGCAACAAGAGAAGCCACCGCAATGAGAAGCCCACGCACCGCAACGAAGAGTAGCCCCCCATCGCCACAGCTAGAGAAAGCCCATGCACAGCAATGAAGACCCTACACAGCCATAAATAAACAGATAGATAGATAGATAGATAAAAATAAAAAACTTCAATGGAGTTTTAACAAAATTTACATGTTGTCCAGATAGAGCACCCTAAACACTTACCTACTTCCAAATGCTTATTACACTACACCAGCATTAATTACAAGATTATTCTTGATCTCCTTGCAATACGACTCAAGATGTAAAAATGTCCATATTCAGAGTTCAGCAGCCATACGGACATGGCAACTCGAGCTGATCTCTACTAACTTGTCCCGAGCCTTTTCCTGCTCCCCGCCCCCAACCAACTCGCAAGAGCAAAATCAATTTCACATCTCTGCAAACCACCTCCAGTCTAATTCTCTGGCACTGATCTCAGTCCAAAACTTGAATATCATATCTCTATTTACTGGATGTTTCTCCTTTAATTGGCACTTTTCTAAATCAGGTCAGGTAGGCTTAACCATCAGTCACAATTTACTCCTCCAGCATCCTGATTCTCTCCTTCAGTTTGTCACTAATCCCCAAAACGTCTCCTATTGGATTTGTGGATTACATTTACCAGGGACAACATATGCACAGAAGAGGTGCACCATCCCCTATTCTTTCACCCATGATAGACATCACTAACCACTGAACTCCCTCGCCTGAGTCCAGACATAGCTTTACAATCCTTACTATCATAGCACTTCAGGGAGCCACAGCCATTGACTGGAGCTGGGATGTCAGATGAAGCCCAGCTCTCATCACTGCTCTCCATACTGTTAACCATGACTACTCCTGCCTCTCTTCTACAAACCATTTATCACATCACGACTGCACCACTGCAATAGCCCTCTAACCACTCTCTGATACGAGTCTCTCTCTAAGTTATCCTTACATTGTCTCTCTCCAGCCTAGTCGTCCTCAGTGGCTCCCCATTATCTATCTGTCTACAGGGAAAATAAAAACATGTTCACCTCTGTCAGATGTTCAAGATCCTCTACAATTTGGTCCAAATCTTCCTCTCTAGCCTGTCTCTCACAATCCAACATCAGAGTTTTTCAAATATTTCTCAGTTTTTTAACTCTTTCATCAAACAAAATCTTGGGCCAAATCCCAATCAATTAAATTGACAAAACAGCACTGCCTGGGTTGAAACAGACCTAACGGTCCAGCGACAGCACGCTACTCAGGGGCCCTTTGGCTCCGCAGAAGGGGCTGAAGCTCTTCGGCAGACCCACTACAAAGAACCGACCGCCACCATGCTGGCCAGAGAACACGAGAATCCAAATTAGACTCCTAACCAGCACTGGTTTATAAGCTCTTCTGAGACTACAAAACAAACCCAGGACAGAACTAATCAAAAGAGCCCAAACACTTAAAACCAGAGTCCCGCAGAACACACAGACATCCCCCCTCCTCATACATAAATTTAACATGCTTTTCTTCTGCTCTGAAAATGTCAGTGCTCAGCAAGGGACAGGACAAGGTTAAGAGAATCTGACAGAAAGAATTGGATGGAGTTGAGAGCTGAAGTCCTGCAAGTTTATCTACACAAGCAGCACAAGTTCTCCTGGCATATTCCCAACTCAGCCCAATGCCCTCCAGCTGCATAATAGCAATAATTTTTTTAAACACCCTCATTCTGTCCTACCACATCTCATAACGTGTAAAGCCCAGCTGGGGAGTGTGTAGGATTTTGTCAAGCTGTCTTTAATCTTTAGTTTCACCTCCATCCCTAACAACTGAGCTGGCAAGTACTTAAGTTGCTGATGTTTACATCCTGCTTGTTTTATTGTTCTCTCCAAGAAGCACTTTTTGTTGATAGAGGCCAGAGGCAGGGGTGCCATTTGTCAGAGCTTAACCACAGTGCTTCTTGCCCTACCAGAAACCAGGAACCCTCTCGCTTCACCTCCCAGATGTTCAAGCATTTCTTTACTCAATTATTTTTTTTGGCACTTCAATTTTTTAAAAAATTCTAAATCAAAAGAGAAAATGTACATGCATTTAACTGGTTCTCTGAAAACATGAGCTGAAATCATCTTCTTTATTAGGTTTTCCAGATGTCCTTTCTTCTTAGCCCACATTCAGTACATTATCTGTTGATCATACCACTGAAACCAGGCAACCTCTGATGGGCCCTTTTGCTCACGTGAATCCTATTATCTTAAAAAAGTTCCTCCTCCCAGAGATCCTCAGTTTGCAGGCTGGACAGCGGCACAGCAGAAGCAGTCCCCTCTCAAATATCCACGTGCGGTTTAGCATTATCCCAGCCTTTTTAATCCCACGTTGATACCTTGCCACCCACTGCATGGCGTGGCTTGTCTTCAGAAGTTATGTGCTTAGGGACATAAATGAATGTCAGTGTGAGAATAAGCAAAACAGGGGTAAATTTTATAATACATTGCAAAATCAACTCTAAACAACACGGTTGAAAGACATTCCACGAAGCTTCTTTTCTGCTGGGGCGAATAATGAAGACCTGACCAGCATTCTTTTTGGAACTCAACTTTGCCCTGACTTCTTTGGGATGAACAGAAGCTGCCAGGGAGGGGCCTAGATTGGACCAGATGGAGATGGATTCCCCTTCTGGAGCACCCTAGAGCCCATCATGCCTTATGAGGACCTGCCCCACAATTCAGTTCCTGGGTTTATATTTTGCTTGTTGTTAAATTGTTCCGGTTGAAATTAGTGACCATTACTAGAAACAACTGCTAGCAAACTGTCTGAAGTAATTCCTTCTACCTGATCAGATGACGTACAGCCCTATTTAAAAAGAATATTAACACCCTACATTGTCAGGGTAAAATACCTATTGATTTATTTCAAAAGTCAAAGAGATAGAACAAAATTGAGGGTACCTCAACAAAATGGGTATATAAATACCCATTTTCAATGCAACACCAATAAACTGAGCTGGGGGTACAGGTGAATAAAACCATCCTCATCGCCAATACATCTACCCAGGATAGACTGCTATTAACGATCTAAACTTCTTTTGCATTCTCAAGTCTAACATCAAGGATTAACATCAGGGATGGACTTCTAAGCAAAAGACACCCAACTTACTCTTTTTTTTTTTAACATCTTTATTGGGGTATAATTGCTTTACAATGGTGTGTTAGTTTCTGCTTTATAACAAAGTGAATCAGTTATACATATACATATGTTCCCATATCTCTTCCCTCTTGCGTCTCTCTCCCTCCCACCCTCCCTATCCCACCTCTCTAGGTGGTCACAAAGCACCAAGCTGATCTCCCTGTGCTATGCGGCTGCTTCCCACTAGCTATCTACCTTACGTTTGGTAGTGTATATATGCCCATGCCTCTCTCTCGCTTTGTCACAGCTCACTCTTCCCCCTCCCCATATCCTCAAGTCCGTTCTCCAGTAGCTCTGTGTCTTTATTCCTGTCTTACCCCTAGGTTCTTCATGCCAGCTTACTCTTAATGTTGCAGGGCTCCAGCCCCACACATAGCTTCTTCCTGGCATATGTCTTACTCCCCTCCTTCACCATTACACTCACCCATTCAATAACTTAATGAGACTGACGTAAAGCAGAGAGCAGGTGTGTGCAATATGTTGTTTGCATCTCCCCACTTGGAGTTATTAGCACCTCCCATCACTCAATTTGGCAGGTCCATTTTAATATTAGCATCACATACAAGCTGCATCCCTGAGAAAGGGGGCCGTTTCAGACTTTTCTGGTGAACTATTACTTAGATAACAGAACATTTATTTCATGTCATTATAAAATTAAACTTTACTCTGGGTCTTGAAAAGGCTAATAGTTCAACTTCCCTTTTTGACATGCAAGAAGATAAGATTCTCCTGACACTAAAATAGGAAAGGGCATCTGTAAGCACTGTGACAATTCTACTAGGCTGCTCAGTCCAGTAGATTATTTTTTTTTCAACTGTATAAACACATGTACACTAATATATTTTAAAAACACGCCATGTTACCCATGTAAAGAAAGCTGAATGCCCTCACTTTAATGCCGTGCTACAGTAGTTTTACATCTCGGTTATGTACCTCTGAAATAGGTTTCTGAATTATTCACAATGTCAATTGCGTATTATGGCTCAGCTTCCCCCAAAAGTTTTGTCCATTACACACAACTACAACCTGTTTAAAGAGAAAGAGAGACATTGGACAAAGTGGGGCATGAAAAATAAAATTAATATAATGCTCTGCTTCCTTTTATACAACGTTATATATTGTGAGGGAGTTCAGGAATGTATTCAAAAGAAGGGAGCATTCATTTTTGGAAGTTAATTACACATTATTTTAGAGTTTCGACTTTCATGGGAATTCAGTTTGAGCGCTTGCGTTGTACTCAAGGATTGAAAAGATAAACCACGCCCAGAATTCTTTGTTAAAGGTGAGGTGGGTCATACTACCTCTGTTATTTCCAGGTAAACTTTACCAGAATAGAGCTGATATAAGTGGAGAGATTACTATTAGAAGTTTTCTAAGTTTGCTAATAAAGATGGCAAATTACCAGGCTGAATTCTGTCATTTGTTAATCAAATTGAATAGTAACTCCTTCCTGCAGACACATGAAGAAGACAAATTATCAATTTATGTAAATCCTAAGTAGTTCAGAGGCAGATTCCAATTCTCCTGAAGATTAGCTCGGTGTAGTTCACGTTTGTATGGCACTCAGTTACCATACAAATTGTTGAAAACCTGAGCCTTCACTGAGGTACTTGAAAATCTTGGATTATGACCACTTGAAGGTTTGCAGTAATAATTCAAAATGCTTTTACTTTGTTCTATTCACCGATGCCAATTTTCACTAAGTGCACAGGCAAGGGACTGTGGAGAGAAGTATTCACCACAGTTCTTGTCTGCTGTTTGTCCCCCAGTGTGGATGGATGGCTTTGCTGCCACTGGGACTCAAGGCCCTTTCCAATCTTTAATTTTCTTGAAGAGTGGATAAGTGTCATGAGCAAAACGTCTCACCACTGCTCTCGAGGTGCTTACTTAAAAAGAAATAAAACATGATTAATTTCAAGTGCTTTACAATTAAAAATATATGACAGGAGGGTCATCTGGGCAATTTAACTACATCAGGAAGGGTCACAGGCCTACGAAGTTTGAGAAACCCTCAGCTAGCTAGACTCAGTGCGTGTATTCATTGTCACTGGGAGCATATTAGATTATTAAAAGGGACATGCTAATGTGACATTTTACTATTACAAAGGAAACTCAGTACTAAAATTAGAGCATAAATCAGGAAGATATGCTTCCAGACATGCAATCAACTCTGTCTTCCACTCATTCTCCTTTACGCATCAAGGAGTTATATGAAATTTCATTTTGTATTTATTTGTTAACTATGTGTGTCGCTCCTTTCTAAGTTCAATGTAAGCAACAAAAATTTAGCTGCATCCTAGTAAAACATCCCAGTAAAGATGAAGTTTAATGCAGATAAAGGTAGGTGACTAAGGTGTCAGAAAAATATACTTTAAAAATCAACACTAAAATATAAACCTATTAGTTTTGAATATATATCCAGATTACATTTCATATGCAAGACTCTCTTCAAGAAAGCTCCCTTCTTTATTGTAGGAAGTATCTATACCCATAAAACAGTAAGATTTGTCTTTGAAAAAGAGCCTGACAGCCCAACCAATTCTGTTCCCAAAACAATGGCTAGTTTGGGGGTGTAAACGGCAGACATCCTAAAGTAAATCACTGTCATGAAATAATAATTAGCATTGTAAAAATAACCTCCACTGCCTCAGCTGACTAATGCACAATTCCTGCTTAAGCCCATATTTCAAGTCTGAAAGTCACCAAATGAAATTAGCACTTTCATTCCAAAGGCAGAGTCTGTTGGTATTTTTGCCTGGAAGGAAAGGGAAACCATTTCATACCATCTCACTAATCCAAAATAGCAAAAACTTGTCATCTTTGTTGCTTAAAGGGAAAGCTGTTCCAGGGTTTGGCAGAGATCACAGTTCAATTCAACAGCATTCTCCACCCTTCTCCTCCCCACCCCACGGTTCTAGGTCCACCCCATCAGCAAAGGGATTAATGATGCATATTTCACTCAGATGGTACATGTCTATAGAATGGTGAGGCTGGGCAGTTCAGTGACAGAGTCCTTAATAACAAGGCCAAAATCATGGGCTTGACACCCACGTGGACCAATCTGTTTTCATCTGTTTCACTGCCTTACCATCTTTAGCACTAGCCATCCCACTGCAAACGTATGCTATTGGTCAAAGGGTGATTCAGGAAGTGCATGAAAATGGTTCAGTGGATCCCAGTCATGAAAGGAAGGGAAGGAAAAAGGAAGGGAGGAGGGAAAGAACCAGGGAGAGAGGAAGATTTTTTTTTTCCCTGCAAAATCTTAAAAGTGCTCTGCCTTACTGTCTCAGAGCCTATTAGCACTACAAATAGGAATACATAGTGATCAAGAAAATGGCTAGCTAGCTAATTTATTCTGAGTCTGTCCTATGCTAACTTTCAAAAAATTAACTAAATCTATATAAAATTAAACAACGCTTATGAATTAAACACTATATTTCATGCCTCAAAAGAACTCAGCGCATTAGCAATTAGCATTTTCTTTGTTTTGGATTCATTCAATTTATATCATCCTTCAACACTGTTTAGCTAAAGCAAACAAAAACAAGAAAATCACATTATTCTTTCTAAGCCATACAAAAGTGATCTGGAAAGTCACGTTTAAAATCGCTATCGTGGATTAGCTTAAGGCAATTATTTCACTGGCTGCATTCTTTTATGAGAAGTTAAAAAAAAATCAAGCTTCCTGCCTAACAAGAAAAATGAAATCCCATTAGTTGTGTCTCCAGTGTATATTAACATTCCTTTTGTTTAGAAAGGTTAATATCCCCCAAATAAAGGAGCATACAGTGCCTGTTAAAATAATTACATCATGACATTTTAGAAAGGTTGGCAGATAGACGTGGTTCCGAGCAAAGAAACAAACAAAAGTAAAAGCGAGTACTTTTTAAATTACCCATGACTTCAAAAAATGGGAAGCACTGAAAATTCCACCATGTTTGCAATTTCCTGCCGGCTTGTCTGGTCTCTGGAATTTGGCTTTTCTCCCTCTTCCTCAATATCTTTCTGTCGCAGAAACTTGGGAAGGTGTACCTTCATGCTCTAAATCAGATGAGCTATTGTCTGAAAAGGAAACTACAAATCTGACAACAAAAGAATTTCACAACAGATAAGTGGCTGAGAGCCTGAGGTACCAACATCAAACCCAAGTATTTCATGGCCACTTGGAGTCCCGAAGGACAGTATTTAGTGTCCTTAAAGGAAGAATGGTTTTTCTACCCTAGGCAAGTTGATCTGAAGGCCCAGCATTAGTAAGACTGAAGCCTGTGAACAATTTAAGTCTCCAAATTCACTCCTATAAGACCTAAAAGAAAATACTTCAAATTTTATGCAAATAAAATACGGTACCCTGACTCTGATGCATGAGGCGGAACGACGCAATTCTCCACATAAGGAAAACAAATTATTAATCTGTCAAACCTCTGGATCTAGCAAACATTTTTTAAATTAAAAAAACAGGCAAAACAGTAATCTAAAACCTAACCGGCTCTCGCTTTCTCCTTCTCTAGGGCATGAAAGCCCCTCTGGAGCTCTAGAATGGGGCGCCCTGCTTTTCCACTGCTCCCAGGAAGACAGCCAATGAAACAGGCAAGACAAAGGTGAGGAGGAAGACAATGGTTTTCCCACTACTGCTTAAACCATAGAAAGCTTCCCAGGTTAATGATGCCTCAACCTCTGGACAGCAGGTCAGGGAATCTAACTGAACATGTACTTTAAGAGGCTTATTAATATTCCCAAAAGTCACAGAATGTTTAACATCGGCAATTCCCAGCAACACCAAGAACAACTTGTATATGCACAGGGATGAAAAGGATGCTGCCTTAAGAATCCAGAAAAAAAATCATAAAAAAAAAACACGAAAGGTCCCCAAGTTACCGTGACAAAAATTCCCAAACAGTATAAATCTACAAAAGGGAATTCAGTGTCACATCTCAGCCGAGAGTCTCACAACAGACCTGTAAAGGAAAGCCCGTCTTGGCTTCGTACAATGAGTAGGCATCCCTACGGCACAGGGCTTTTCGGCACTGAGTGATGCCGCTTCGTCCCCAGCTCGTGCAAATACAGCGCCCTGCACGCAAGAAGCAATCCCTGCACACTTGTTGAATGAAGGAACAAATGAACAATTTATACGGAATAGTCTTCCAAAGCAGCCTCTAACACATCTAAACCGACACAGGCAATGTAGAGTGCTGGCTGAAATAGATGGATTTTTTTTTCCCAGGAGCCAGATAAGAGCTCATCTGCAGGAAAAAAATAAAATAGTAGAGTGGGCAAAGTAAATTCCTTTCTCTTCCATATTCAAGGAACATGTGTTTCCTAATAAGAGAGAAGATGATGATGATGATGATAGCAAACACATAGCATTTGTTCAGTGCTGGGCACTGTTCAAAGTATCTTACACAAATTAACTAGTTTCACCCTCACAACTGCCTATCAAATTGGTATTACTATGCCCATCCTACAGCTGAGTAAAGACAGAGGTAAGTTTCATTCAACTAGTGCCTGGCACAGCCAGATTGCAAGGCCAGGCAGTTAGATCCTGAATCTATGCTTTAACCTACACTACACTATTTATAACAGCACTATTCAATAGAACTTTCTGTGATGATGGGCATGTCTACATCTGCACTGTCCAATACAGAAACCACTAGCCACGCATAGCTACTGAGCCTTTGCAATGTCACTACAGCAACTGGAGAACTGAAGTTTTCATTTTACTTAATTGAGTTTAAATGTAAATAGCCACATGCTGCTACTTACACTTCAGTTTAATTCTGTAACATAGACAATTTGTTCAGCTAATGAAATGCAAGATACTGTAGATGTCACCCTTTGTGAAATCAACTCTTGGCAATTTTCTGCCTAGGGGTTCACAAGTCAAAGTTCGATAACTACTCATTTTGTCATATGAGTGATAAAAGTAGTCCGACACAGAGAGTTTTATAACTTGTAAATGTCATATTGTCCATATTTCCCTGCAAGTATATGTGTGTGTTGGGGGTGGGGATGGAGTCAATAGCAGGTATTCTCGTTCTAAGTCATATTTCTCAAACAATCTTCAAGGAATCTTTCATCTAATTCATTCAACAAATATCACCAGGCAACTACTATAGGCTATGATGAGGATAAACATATAATACTACAAAAGCACATACTCACACACTATATACACATTTTTTGTCCAGAATTTGCCACACAGTATATACTCAATAATTGCATCATTTCATTTGGATCTTTGTAATGGTCTCTGTCCTGAGCTTCCTTCCTCTAATATTGCTTCCTTCAAACGCATCTTTCACAAAACTCCTAGAGTGACTTTCCCAAAATGTAGATCTGACATAGGCACACCTCCAGTTAAAATCCTTCAGTGTGTTCTCACTCTTATAAGATAAAATCCAAGCTCCTTAGTTTGGTGCCTCCTGGACATGGTAACTTGGTCAGTGACAATCCTGGCCTCATCACTCACTTGCACGTTTTGGGGAACTAACGAACACCTCGTAGTGTTCTGTTTATATATTTGTAGACCTTAATTTTTTCAAGGATTGTAAATTAAGCCTTACATTGTGTATCTCCAGGAATGAGTACAATACTTCTCAGGCAGTAGGAACTGAGGAGACACTTATTGAACTAAATAAAATATGAGAAAATTGATCATGAAAGATGGAAGTTATATTTGCCATAATGGATACAAATAACTTATAGACTGCTCTGGGCTGATAGGAAAAGGAACAAAGAATGAATTGGGAAGACATTCTAAGGGGTATATGAGCTACAGTAAATTTTAAGTAGAGGGAATACCACAAACATTATCAATTATCAGCTCATGTCATAAAATAGGAGTGGAGAGAATAAAACATTTATCCCATTTTCTCCAGGCCATCCACTTTGGCCCACTGCCTTCCTAGATACCGTCCAACTCATTCATCTCCAAGAAAGAAGGACTTTTCCACCTATCATGAGAGCACAGAGTCTATGACACTGAGGGTTCCAACTGAACAGGCACTGGGTGTTGAAAGTTCAGCACCTATGTTTTTTTTTTTTTTTTGCGGTACGCGGGCCTCTCACTGCTGTGGTCTCTCCTGTTGCGGAGCACAGGCTCTGGACGCGCAGGCTCAGCGGCCATGGCTCACGGGCCCAGCCACTCCGCGGCATGTGGGATCTTCCCGGACCGGGGCACGAACCCGTGTCCCCTGCATCGGCAGGCGGACTCTCAACCACTGCGCCACCAGGAAAGCCCCAGCACCTATTTTTAATACTGTCTTTAACTTCTTGCTTCTTGGCTTCATGCAGAAAGCAGAGCCGCAAGGCCTAGTCTCCTGAGGCAGAATGGCTGTCCTATTTGCATTCACTTTCACTTAGGAGCTCTATCTGTTCCTTCTCTCTTCTCAGTTTGTCTTTAGTGTGGTTACCAAAAGGCAGTAAGATTCCAAGATTAAGACTTGGAACAGACAGAGGAGTTGAAGGCATCACTTGGGCTCAAGCCTAAACCCATGATCTGATCCAGCTTCTATCAGAGCTCTGCACTGGAGTCCCAAGTGCTGGTACTTAGATTCCCATTCTGTACCTTCTTGCTCTGGGAAGAGAGGGTAGTAAGTGGGAGAGGTGATTGACAGGACAGGGTCTGAGCCTATCTGCGTCCTCGCATATCTCATCCCAATCACTAACAAATAGGAAGAAAAGAGTGTCTGATTTGTAAGGATTGTAAAGTGAAGGGAAGTGGTAGAAAATAAGGCTAGAAAACTAGGTTTTGGTCAGATTGACTACCACCCGAAGTAAATTTTAGTCTCTAGGTTCAAAGCAGTGATGGGTTCCTTGTTTGTTTATTTTAAATCACGAACAGGACAGAAGAAGCCTAATACCCAGCATACAGTAAATAATACATATTTAATCTGGCAGCTACATCTAACCTGATCTGAAAGCAGGAGAGACTGAAAACATCGGGAAAACAGTTAAGAAGCTATTACAATAATCTAGGGCAAAGAAAGATTTTTTTAAATTATTGAAGAGGCTTAACTGTTGGATAAAGGGAAAGTATCACTTACTGAGGATTCACCATGTGCCAACCATTATGCTGGTCATTATTTTAATTCGTCTTCACAAATCTATACAGTAAGCATCATGGTTCATGCTCTCAAATTAAAAAACGAAGGCACCGAGAACGTGTAACTTACCCAAGGTCACACAGCTGGTGGGAGATACGCAGGCTTAGATCTGTCTTCAGTCTGGTGCCAAGCGCTCTTTCCACCCACGCAACCCTGATTCTCAAGACTTGGAAATCAACTGCACGAAGAAGGGCAAGGGGGAGGGTCAAGAAATACTAGGAGGTTTCTGGGCCTTATGTACCTTTCTGTTAAGTGAGCCAACAATTTCTAAAGCTGATGGTGTAACAGGCCCTGATCAAAGTACCGGAGACACAAACTTAAATGTGACATAGTCTTTGCCTTTAAGGGATTTGCAAGTGGCCAGATAATTACAAACTAAGATAAATTAAACCCTAAATAGCAATAGGAAGGTCATGAGAAAAAGCAAGTCTAGGTGCATAAGAAATTTCCCTGGGAACTACAGAACTACAGTAACTAGAATTTTTCAAATAACAGTGAAATTAAGGATAACCACCTCAGAGTCCCCAGAGTGTTCCTCGATATCATTAAAAAGAAGGACTGTCTACAAATTATGATCATTAACTTAATTATAAGATATTATGCATTCATTTTATTCACCACCAACACACTGTAGAGAGGATTTCCCTAAACATCTCTAATGTATCCACCTATGTCAGTTAGAAGGAATCCTGTCTGTGCTAATTTCCCTTCTACTTGAACAGAAACACTCCTATACATCTTGCAGAAGTTTAATTTGCTGAAATGACACTAATTGAAATTATCCAACTCCAAACCCCAAATTTTCAGGATTTTTGATCCAGAACACAAAGATAAGGAAATAATTAATTCATAGGCCATCTCAAGAGAAATCAAGTTATGGGCAAACTACCTAGAAATTGAAAACTAAATAGATTTAGTTCAACTTCAAATTTCATGCGCGCACACACAACACACACACACACAGAGTCACATGCACAAACTCAGAAAGTGGGTTAATCACTAAATTATTCTCTTATACTTTATGCATTTTTATAACTCTCTTCCTGAAGTACATTATTTGTTACATAACTCACATGGGAGAAGCAGTTACTATGCCCATTTTATAACATAAGAAACTAGGGCAGTAAGGCCAAGGAATTTGACCTAAATAACCTGTGATTTTGGTAGAGCTGACAAGTCAATATAAAAGGATTTACAGTTCAGAAACTTCTAGTATCTCCAGAAGCAAAACTATAGGCAGGGCTTCCCTGGTGGCGCAGCGGTTGGGAGTCCGCCTGCTGATGCAGGGGACGCAGGTTCGTGCCCCGGTCCGGGAAGATCCCACATGCCACGGAGCAGCTGGGCCTGTGAGCCATGGCCACTAGGCCTGCGCGTCCGGAGCCTGTCCTCTGCGACGGGAGAGGCCACAGCAGTGAGAGGCCCGCGTACCACAAAAACAAAACAAAACAAAAAAACTAGAGGCAGAAAGGACAAATTCCCTCCACGAAAACAGAAGGCATTTATGAACGTTCCATTTATCGTCAACACTTAACACAGACCCTGGCACAGAATGTGGCTTTGATAAATTGTTTCTGAATGAACAGATGGACAAATAAGAGAATGTCAGTGAATGAGTCTAATGCAATCGGTGGTATATTGTTTGTTTTGAATGTAGCTATAAAGCATTTCAAGTTGTTTTTTTTTTTTTTTTTTTTAAGTAGCACTTACAGGGAAAATAGCAGTCCACATAAAATCCCAAAATGACTTCTACCTAGCAGTATATGAGAAATAACACCACTGTTTGGGAACTACTACCTTTAAACTCAGAAAATGTTGGCAGTGTTTGTAAGTTTAATGCACTACCATTAAAAGACACACACACACAAACTGTAGATAAACAGATGTTGTAACAGGCTTTAAAAGAAAACTCAATTACCTTAAAAAAAAAAGTATGTATTTTAGCAATGTATCCATTCTTTGTATTCTACAATTCAAACAAGATGGTTTTTATAACCAAAAGGGGAAAGAATGTATTCCCACCATGTTATAATAGCACAATGCAAACATTTTTATAATCCCTTTTTGGAATTCTAATGTTAGCTTACAAAATTCAACTGGCTTTTAGAAGAACCTAACAAATAATACAACTGTGAAGGAAATTTTAAAATATGCTCTTTTCTCCCCTCCTGGCACAAACTCCCAGCGTGACAATGGAGAGGAAGCGCTCAGGAGCCCCCGCTGGAGGTGAGGGCAGAAACCCACCCCAGAGGGCTTTCTTCTGCTTGCCTGGCCCCACACCACATTCAGGTTTCATGCAGTACAGACAGAGCCACATGTAATATGTCAACTTTGCTCTATTAATACTGGGAAAATAAACAAAAGGAAAAGAATTTTCCTGTAAGAAGACCTTTCAGCACTGGGTTCACTCATTCATTTTTAAATGTTTACTGAGTTCCTATTGTGCTGAAGATAAAGTGCCAGGAACTGAGTCTTATGTTCTTGCAAATCTCCCTGTCCCAGCTTCATAAATATCCACATAAGCCATAAAGAAATGCCACAGGGCCCAAGGGCAAAGGTTATCACAGACTAACTCAGACAGCCTGCTCTTAACTTTCCCTCCACTCCCAAGCCACTGGTCTCCAGCATGTTATGTAACTGTTCTGAGTCCTGTTTCCTTTTCTGTCAAATGGGGATAATGAGATTGTCTCTCCAAAAAAATATGTTGAGAAGATTAATAATATATTTTTAGCACAGTACCTGGCACATAGCAAGTGCTCAGTGAATGAGAGCTGTCTGTGTGGGTCACGCAACATGAGTACCACAGCTATTTAGTCACTCATCATACTCGGATGAGTACTTAGTACTGAGGACACAGACAGAAACAAAACAGAAAAAGCCTGTCTTCCTGGAGCTTACAGTCTAGTATAAGAGACAGATACTAAACAATTAGTTGATTATAACGTGGTAAGTGTTTTTCCAAACAGCTTTATTGAGGTATAACTGACACAGTAAACTCCACATGTGTAACGTATATAGAGCTGACATATGCACACAGCTGCAAAACCATCACCACAATCAAGATAATGAACATCTGTACCACCCCCCAAATGTCCTTGTACACACCTGGAATCCCTCCTTCAGGTACCACCACCTCCCACTACCTCTCAAGCAGTCATGAATCCTTTTTTGTCTCACTGCAGTTTCTTGCATTTTTCTAGAATTCTATATAAAAGGAATCATACAGTATGTATTTTGACCTGGCTCATTTCACTCAGAGCAATTATTTTGAGATTCGTTCATGTTACGTCAGTAATTTTAAAACACACTGGAAAACAGGACCATCTCATCTACTCCGCCACACATAAACCTCTACCTTTTGATTCAAATACCACCTCTCCCACTAAACTCACCCCTTTAAAGCCCGAGGAGTACAAATCAATCTAGAATTAACTGCTTTTCTAATGGTTTGCCTCCCAACTGCAACGTGTTGAATACTTTACCCCCATTATTCAGTGTTTCACATGCCCACTGAGTATTTCATACTAACCACTATTTTTATTGTCAGAACAGAAAGAGAAATGTTTTGTACCTCTCATATCAAGCAGGCAAAACCAAGATGAGTAATCTTGAAACAATCATCAAAGACTCTCAGTATAGCTTTGTATACATACATGCATTACCATTTAAAAAAAACATTACAAAATGAGAGGCACATCTGTGTGGCTTGTCATAAGATGGTGGGGATTTTTGAGAAACTGTTCTACAGATGTTCTAGGATCTAAAATATTGTTCCTATAAAGACTGACTATTTTCTAGCTGAGCGGTCAAGTACACTGCTCGAAGGCATGGGCTTCTAGTCGAGCACCAGTGCAGAAGGTAAGGCAAGTGATTCTCTTTACCAGATTATTAGGTAACATTAGGATATAAAAATTGCACTAAAAATTCTCTTTCATTTCGATATGAAATTTCTTATATTTCTAACTAGTGTCATACATCAAGATGAGATGATACCAAGTACCAAGTACAATGGTTGGTACATAGTAGGTACCTCAATATAGCACAGCCATTAGAGTAACATCCTTGGTAGAAAACCAGCCCAAGGTAAAGATAAGACATAGTCATACTACAAACCTCCTTAGAGAAATGGGTCCCTTCCTTGATTACAGTGACTCCTATCTTTTCAATCAGTCGTTCCACAAAATTGCACATCTCCTATGTACTCAGCCCCGGGCTAGTTGGCCAATAAATATTTACCAAGTGTCTCCTGCGCCTAGCACTGAACAAGGCTTTTTTTTTTTTTTCTTTTGCGGTACACGGGCCTCTCACTGTTGTGGCCTCTCCCGTTGCGGAGCACAGGCTCCGGACGCGCAGACTCAGCGGCCATGGCTCACGGGCCCAGCCGCTCCGCGGCATGTGGGATCTTGCCGGACCGGGGCACGAACCCGTGTTCCCTGCATCGGCAGGCGGACTCTCAACCACTGCGCCACCAGGGAAGCCCTGAACAAGTATGACTAAGATAAAATGTTCCCAACTCAATCTTTGTTGAATGTTCCGGATTTCTTTAGTTTAAGTATAAGAGAACGGCACGTGCAAACATACACACACACACACTGGCTTTGTACTGTTCCAAATACAATTCTTCTAGTAGGGTTCAGTTTGAGACCCTTGAAAATAAGAAGGGCTACACTAAAATGTGAACCAGGATATTTCAATTTCTGGGTCTCCGTCACTCAAACTTATTTTGAGAGCCTTGAATAACAACCACACTAATGGCTGCATCTGTTTATTGTGCACCTACTACCTGCGGGCACTGCTATGCCGAATTCTGCAGGCAAGTGGGTAAGAAGGTTAATCACAGAGAAGAGGGCATACGTAAGCCTTTCTTTGGCAACAAAATAATACACCTGTTATTGTGACTTTTGCTTAAGTTCCATAGAAAAGCTGACATTGATATTGTACTTGTTACTGAAAACTCAAAAAGCTGCCATATCATCGAAGTACAGCTACAATACAAATGAGCCTCCTGAAGACAAAGTGAACGTTTTGCTGACTTTGTGGCCGCATCCTAACCAAAAATAGACGGTGAAATTAATTTATCTTGCTGATCAAAGTGTTCCGTTCTTAGGCATAGACAAAATGGAGCATTTGCCAAAACCTGCTAACACTGCTTACGTGATTATGAATGGTAACCGGGACCGTACATGAACAGCATCCAATGAATAACTTGAGAGAGAAAACCATACACGCACACATTCCAGATGAAATCCTAGAATGAAATGCTGACACCCAAAAGGCATGTAGGTTCAGCGACTGCAGCAGATGAAAATATTTCAAAGCCAGATATATTTCCTGTTGCACATTCCTTACATTCCATGACTAAATCCTAATGGCCACGGGCAGCCTTGCAATCTCCGATTGTGCTGATGCACAGAAAGGGGACTGTACTTGTGTGGTCGCGCTGTCAGCAGAGCCCCGAGACGGAACACTGTTGCAGTCTGAAGGAGAAATAAAAGTGTCTGGGAGGCACTTCAAAGAAAGGCTGATGACTGTGACCTTGAGCCCCTTCTAAAAGGTGTGCTTTCTTTAAAGTCTTACTGGGCCCCTGTAGCCTACTCACAAGATCCAACAAGAATTTATTTTTTTGAGATTTTAATTTGACAGTAAGATGAAGCTGCCTGGATACATCTGTGGTCCTCCTGGCGATCACTAATATTTACCAGGTACAAATGTACTTGGGCTTCAAAGTATACTCAAGCTATGTTTTAACCTATAATTCACATTTTGACTAAGAATCCCTAAAAGACTCTATGTCTAGATGTAACTGAGAATGCCCTACTGCTTGGATCTCAAATTCCACTAAAAAGAGAAAAGGGGGTGGGGGGACGGGAACTATATTACAAAAACAGAAAACGAAAAAGCATCAAAGCAAGTAAAACACCATTCATAGAGCATAACAACACTGAATCGCCATCAATACCTAGTGTTTGTCTCTGCAGTATCACTAACAAATAATCCTTTTTAAACTGGTGTTACTGACAGTTTTCCAGACTCTCAAAGCTGGGTATGCTGGAATTTCTCTTACCAGAGAGAAGCCAGGAGGATTATAATGAAGTAGTAGTCAGTGCTGTAGTTAATCTACAGCTCATAAAGGAAATCAGATTGAATAACTCAGATTCTGCCTATGACTACCCAGGACGCACTGGAAACATTTTAAGAGTCCCAGAGTAGATTCAGCACTGTAGCCTCTGAATATATTGAGTGACCTGTGTCTTGTTGAAGTTGACCCTGAATGGTGTATAGAGCCATTATTTATGATTGCTTATTGTTCTCCACCATATTTTGCATCTGATTGAGAGGGAAGTAACTCTAAGAACCAAGTTTATACCACAGAAAACTCATATTGTATCTTCAGATTGTGCATGTCTGGGGGCACATGTGCACCCATCCCCACACGTGCCTGCACACACACACAAGCAAGCAGCCGTGCCCCAAATCACACACCCAAACCTGCTGCTTCCATTTTAAACTCTGTCGATTCCACTTGAGTATAGGTAGTTTGTCTCATTTAAATAATGGAGTAATATTATTCAAAAACAAGGTCTAACAATGGCTTGTAATAAACTCTTCACTGAGGTTAACAATGCCTACACCTATGGAATATTAATGTAGCAGAATTTGCCTAAGAAGCACTTGGTATAAGATAAAATGAAATCAAGTGCCAAAACACGGTCAATCCCCTCTGCCCTATCTTGTACCACTGAAAATTAACTAAATTAGCCATTTGGAATGTTGATTCTCAAAAGAATGTACCTTGATATCAGAAAACTGCAGTTTTGTATTTTACCTTTTAAACCTGACAAGGTTTTGTTTTCTATCTTTACCTTCAAGAGACAAAGGAGCGAAGTACAATCCCCACAGGCCTCAAGAGCACTGAGATCTAGTCAACAAAAATAGTTTTAATTAACAGATAAATGTGTGGTTTAGTTGGTAGGAAATTTACTTAAAACTGTTTTAGGGAAATGCCTGGAGGATAATAGTATAAACAGATTATTAGAGCGTTGTTTTTTTTTTTTTTTGGTATCTCTATAATACAGTCTTCCATATCTAGGCAGATCTGGGCAGAGACAGAGGGCCTAAGCCTGTATTTAACAATGAATGATTAAAAGCAGAGTGCAAGACGCAAGATACTATTTAATCCTTCTCACAAATAAACGTCAATAAAGCTATGAGGTCGTTGAGTATTTTTATGCTTATATAACCCCAAAGAAGCACTCCTCTCATTGTTTATTTGTGTACCAGCAACATCATCACTTTTACAAATCCAATGCAGGAATTCAACTTATTAGATGTCTACACAATGTTTCTTATCCAGAAAATGTAGTGCAGCTGATCTTTCATTCAATAATCAAGCACCTACTAGGTGCTAGGGGACAGGAACACAGAGGAAAGCTGCCATTATCTATTAAAGGATCTGAACTTAATGTTTATCTCATTCACTGATTTCTTCAAGTCTCTACCAACAGGAAAATCAGACACGCCCAGTCCAGATAAATCTTCCCTTAAGGATCAATGGTGCAAGCCAAGAGCTCAGGCTCTTTGGCCTCTTGTCACTACAAAGTTCCTTTGACGCCACAGATTAAACCTGGCACCACTTGCACAATCAGCAGGACATGGAATAACCAGTGCCAAAGTACCACATGCATTCAAGCACCAGTGACCTTAAATGGAGGTCACTATTACCACCTCCTACTGTTTTATGACAGTTGGCCGCTGTTCTCTGAATGTCAGAACCCTCTAAATTCTACTGAATCACTGAACATTTGGACCAAGGTTGATGAGGAGTGTTCCAGGTAATGGCTTTTCAATATTAAAGAAAACAGTTCCTTCTCTTCTTATAAGAAATGTGTTAAGAAGGATTCAAAAACCCCAGACAGTGATAGATTTGTTTATTTGCCAAGTCCGTTTTAGGGTAATTTTCCTTTTTAAGCAGCAATCTGGATGACTAAGTTAAGAATAATGGAAAGAATAAGATGAATGCATGCAAAAACACAATAGAGGAGGTTTAAGATAAACAGAAATTTGTTTCCTTAGATTCAAGGTCTACTGATCAGTTCATCAGTTCAGCTAGGAAAGGCTGAAGAATGTACTTCGTTCTCTAATAGGAAAGGCTAAGTTTCTTGGACTATTCTAGTGCTTTCACTGGGGCCTGAATCAAATGATCTTGGGACTGCTTTTTCTGGTAATTTCGAATACATGTGTGATCCCTCTCAGTGAAATCTAAGATATGTTCATTCTTATTCTAGCATGGAGTGTGTCTCATTTTCAAACCTACAGTTCCTGAAATGTTTGCTTCTATAAACTCTTTTCTAAGGTCAGGTTTTCCTTTGAAAAGCGTTCCTAACAATCATTAAGTCTCTTTTATACATGAAACCCTTCCAATTAACATTCTCTTATAACTTTCTTTCACTCCTTCTTTTCCTTTTTAAGTAAACTCCTTTTTAAATCAACCTCTTCCTTGGATTCCTAACGGAAACACCTGGACTTGGTCTGGTAGAAGCACACATCTATCACGGCCAGAAATGTCACCATTTACAAAGTCCCCCATGCATTTTCTATAGTGGAGTAAATTATAAAGTGAGGAGGGGGAAGGGGAGGGGGAGGGGGAGGAGGGGTAGGGGAGGGGAGGAGGGGGAGGGGAGGGGGGGAGGGGAGGAGGGGGAGGGGAGGGGGGGAGGGGAGGAGGGGGAGGGGAGGGGAGGGGGGGAGGGGAGGGGGAGGAGAAGCCTTTTATTTAACTCGTTTGGTAGGGACCAGATCCACTCTGGCAACGTTGTATTTCTGACACAGTATATACATATCTGTGACACTTCTAGAATCCTGTCACAGTCAGTTACTATTACACGTTTGGCACGTTATCACTCTGTACTCTTGAAAATCTTAAATAGCATCACAAACCAATCAATTAATATGCTACATACATAATAAATGCTCAAAGTAGTAAAACAGCCAATTCAGAACTTATATACTTATAATATCAACGTTGACATGTACCTCACTTAACAGTTCCATTAATATTTACTTAATATTTTAATTTGGAGAAGAGAAACAATGGTGAAAATTAAATTCTTCATTGCTTTTTCAGCTGTAGCTCTTTGTAGATGTTTACAGAAAAACTTGATAGGCTTGATTAAACAATGCTCTCCATTCCCCTGTAAAATATGCTAACTGATGCTCAGGGTATTCTGAAGAGTCATACATGTGGGATTCTCTACTATGCCCATGCATGACTAGTCCCACCAGGTGAGTTGCACTTTACCATCAGTTCACTGGGTTTGTTCCCAAACCTGTTTATTCCAGTTCTATTTGCTAATGTAATTACAAAATGTAACTAAATAGTATGTGAACAGATGATACAACGTAGATCAATGAAATCTAAGTGGAAAAGAAAGTGATTTGTTGTTTCTATCAAACTTAAGCAGAATGTTTGAAAGAACTTCATAAAGATAAGTCATATAACAATAATCACTGAATACATGTAGGTTAAATAATTGAACAGTTTGGGGGGAAATTTAGTAAAAGTCTAGCAGGATTCTGAGCAGAGATTGTTACACAACGTCTTTAAATAACTACTCCAATTTAGACAGACATGGATTGGAAATCAGAGGGATTTCATTGTGGGTGTGGGTTTATGCAAGAAAGATGACAGCGAAGTCCAACTAGAAAAGAAAATGTTTTGAACTAACATCAAAGACTGACAGATAAGGGCTTCCCTGGTGGCGCAGTGGTTGAGAGTCCGCTTGCCAATGCAGGGCACACGGGTTCGTGCCCCGGGCCGGGAAGATCCCACATGCCACAGAGCGGCTGGGTCCGTGAGCCATGGCCGCTGAGCCTGCGCGTCCGGAGCCTGTGTTCCGCAACGGGAGAGGCCACAACAGTGAGAGGCCCGCGTACCGCAAAAAAAAAAAAAAAAAAAAAGATTGGCAAATAAAAGAAGAAAATATATATGTATATGATAAAAATAGCTATAAACGTTAAAAAGCTGAAAGTATGTATTTATAATTTGTTAAAACTTTTTTGATTGGCCAACTACTAGAATCAACCAAACTGGACAAGAAGACCTACTATAACTTTTTAATCACCTCATGTAATAGCTTGGGTGTCCTAAATGCAGCAAAAAAAAATGGGGGGGGGGACCCAAATTTTGAATATTTTCAAAATATCAAATCCAAAATGCTCACATTGCTAATCTTAAACCAAGAATCAATTTTCAGGACCAGAGCATTTAGAAATTCAGTCTTGATAATACGGGAGGATTTCACCCACTTGTGAGAGCACAGAGTAGGTTTTCTACATGTGGGCTGCTGCCATGAAAGGGCCAGGATTAATCTACACACTGTGTGGTAATATTTTCATCTAGATTTATGGCTCCTTTTTTTGCCAGGGCCCAGTGATTCCTGTCACTAGGGTCACATGTTATCATACGGCCCTCCACAGATAGCGCTGGCATACTCTGGACTCCGCTCTGATCATATAATGCATGCGCATTTGGAATCATCAGAAGCAAACACCACATTCCTCTACAGCACAAAAACAGGCGAACAAAAAGACTTGATAAGCAAATTGCCTGTCTCCGTGCCTCCTTGATAGGAAAAGTCAGGAACCTACTTAAATATTTATTTTTAATTCCTCTGGCTAAGATTCTGACATGCAAAAATCCAAACTGCATAGCTTTTTGTGTCAAGTGCTGTCCAAAGCAACAGGCAGCATGTTTTACATGCAGGTCATCTGTAAGGCAGTACAGAGGGTTAGTCTTCTAGAACCTAGAGTCCACATCCCCTGGGATACCTTGAAAAAAGTCCCTTTCGAAATGCAGCAAGTTTCTAGACTTTTTCTTTCTTCCGCTCCTTACAACAACATGTAAAGAAATAAGTCTTTTGGTTACTGAGTCTGTGTAATGTAACAAGGGGCACTGGAGTAGAAAAGAAGAGAAATCTCATACCAAGAAGAGATTTGTGTTCACATTTCTTAGAACATGCATTTCTTCCAAATATATATATATATGTACAAGGGAATACTACTCAGACATAAAAAAAGAATGAAATAATGCCATTTGCAGCAACATGGATGGACTTAGATGATCATACTAAGTGAAGTAAGTCAGAAAGAGAAAGACAAATACCATATGATATCACTTACATGTGGAATCTAAAATATAACACATATGAACTTATCTACGAAACAGAGACAGACTCACAGACATAGAGAACAGACTTGTGGTTGCCAAGGCAGGCAGTGGGGAAGGATGGATTGGGAGTTCGGGATTAGCAGATGCAAACTATTATATATAAAATGGATAAACAACAAGGTCCTACTGTGTAGTACAGGGAACTATATTTAATGTCCTGTGATAAACCATAATGTAAAAGAATATGAAAAAAAAAGTATATATGTGTATACCTGAATCACTTCACTGTACAGCAGAAATTAACGCAACATTGTAAATCAACTATACTTAAAAAAAGTAATTTTTTAAAAGGGATAAAAAAAGCCTTGTTTACAATAATATCCACCACTTGTAACTGAGAGGTCATACCTAAATTATTAAATTTGTGTTAAATTTCTATCTCTCTTTTTTTAATCTGACTCTGCATCTTCAGCAAGCATTCATGAAAGCCATTTTGATGTCCAAAGTAATTGGGACATTGATCTATAATAGGAGAGCCTTTTAATAAACTTGAATATATATAATGACTTCTCTTGGGGGATAATATTTTTGGGGAAAAATCCTAATATTAGGGGCAGACATAGTGACAAGAACACATCAATAGCCAACAGGAATTTTTCTTGCAGCATGTTTTTGTTTGTGTTTTGTTTCCCTGGTTACTGTGATTCTAAGACTGCAAAGAGCACTAGGACAACCACATTTGGGGGTAAACGAATTTGTACAATAACCTCTTGTACAGTGCTGTCCAAGAGAACTTTCTGCAGTGATGGAAATGTTCTTATCTGTACTGTCCAACGTGGCAGCCAATAACCACATGTGGCTAGTGAGCACTTGTCACGTGGCTAATGCGACTGAGGAAATGAACTTTAGTTTTAAATTTAAATAGCCACCGTGAGCTACTGGCTATCCCGTCTGAAAGTGCAGCTCTAGAGGGGAAGGGATGTGTCAGTCGTTCTGACAGCTCCGTGCTTCCCAGGGTTCAGCAGAGTGAGTGGAACATTGTTTTTTGTTTTGTTTTGTTTTGCATTTTTATGTAAGTAATAATAATTTGCTAGATGAATCCTAAGAAGAAAGGCCTCTTTTCCTTAATAAGGGTATCATGGGATCCCTGAAAGGAGCAGAACAACCCAGTCTCACTGCAAAGCAGCCACTGAAAGAAAGACAAATCCCACAATCCAAACTTAATATTTCCTATGGCACCCTCTTTGCAACCCTTGGGCAAACCTACAAAACATTAGAAAGGCAATTATTTTATTTTTAAACTGTCTAAGATTCTATGGGAATGCTTAATCATTCATTCAAAGGAAGAAATATAAACTGGACATGTAAGATTTTATAATCCCATTTGCTACAAGAAGCCTGGCAGAAGATGCATTAATTAACAAAACATAGTCACCATTTCATTTTTCAATTATTTGTTAAAACTGGGAAGAAAATTCTCTCTCAGACTGGCAGAGGAAAGACAGCTAACAAGCTATACGGTAAATTAAAATACAAAATCCTGATGCCACATAAAATTCCGAACAAATCTAAGGGCATACTGGCATCCCAGAATCTCTGTAACAAAAGAAGTATATTTGTATTCACACAACATTAACAACTGAAATAAAATTCAACCATCTCACTCACAGAAGATTTTTGATTTTATTACTATCCTTACAGATTTTACCTGTCCATAAGCATTGATTAGAGGAAAAAATAAATAAACAGCACTGTGTCTGATCAGGCTTCTGATTCTAATATTAACTGAAGGGAGTAGCACAAGCAAAAATCGAGCTACAATACATTATTCTGAAATGCTGCCACAGGAAAAAAGACACAGCATTGATTCCATCCACTTCCATTTTCTTTGCCACAAATCTGTCATTTACGACTAAGATGTTAAGATATGACTTATCCTTGCTGAAGCCACCTTCTTATAAATGCAGATCTCCCAACAGGCTTCATAGCCCTGATCCCTTCCTATAAGTTGCTCCTGATTCAAGCAGATAATTTTGCTCTCTTTAATCCACTGGAACTGAATAAGTTCTTGGCACTTGAAAAAGAATTATGGGAACAAAAATTCTCTTGCCAGGAAAGTACAGGTAAGGCTCTACTCTATTGATGGGTAAGTGTTCCTTATTTTGCCACAGAGCGTGCTAGAGCAGTAAGAGAGAGATCAGAGCAGATGTATGGTTCAGGGGGCCTTAATGATAATCTGTGCGAGTTATATAGAGAAAGATTCAGGTCACAGAACATTACACTTATGGTTGCCGTTGTGAACTGAATGTATCCTCATAAAATTCATATGTTGAAGCCCTAAATCCCCCCCACCATATGATGATATTTAGAAATGAGACCTGTGGGAGGTAACTAGGGTTAGATGAGGTCATAGGTTGGGGCTCTCATGATGGAATTTGTGCCTTTATAAGAAGAGTCACCAGACAGCTTGCTTTTCCTCTCTGTGCACAAAGAGGTCATGTGAGCACACAGCAAGATGGCACACAGCACTAATCAGGGCATGAGTGTGATGAACTACCTGGGGCTGGGGAAAAAACTACCTGAAACGTTAGAGGTAATGCTGAGCAACACACACCAAGCTGGGAATAGTGCCTGTTCCCACCAGGCAGCCAAGAGAAAAGGTCTCAGAGTGAAATCTACCTTGCTGGCACCTTGCTCTTGGACTTCTCAGGCTCCAGAACTGTGAGAAATAAATTCCTGTTGTTAAAGCCACCCAGCCTATGGTATTTTGTTTCAGCAGCCCAAGGGGACTAACGCAGCTGCACCCTCAACTTGGATTTAAAGTTGGTCTCCCTGATCCCTATATCCCCACATCTGAAGAAGAGTCAGGAGCGTCCACAGTGAATACCTAACACCACCACAACACAGCTATTAAAGAAGTCAGCATTAATTACTGGCTATTTAACCTATATTTAAAACTAATGAAGACTTCTGCTTTCTGCCAATATGGAGTCACAGGAACCAGATTTACCCTCTCATCTGAAACAACAACAACAAAATGAGTTTAAAAAACAATGTTTTTCAAGACATTGGACATGAGACAACAAAGGACAGTGGTTCCTGAGAGACAGGAAACAAATGAGGTGAGCCTTACTACTGGCTCAATCTTACTTTCCAGGATGCAGCCTAGGGAGGGGGAACTGAGGTGAAGCCCAGAGAGACCAAGGCAGCTAGAGTGTGCAGGACCAAGTACTGAGGAGAAGCCACACAGACATAGAACCCCAGAGATCTGTAGAGGTTCCCTCTCAAGTACTCAGCAGAGCACTCATCAGGGCTTGAGTGTGATGAACTACCTGCGTTGGGGAAAAAACTATCTGAAATGTTAGAGAAAATGGTAAGCAACACACATCAGGCTGGGAATAGTGCCTGTTCCCACTAGACAGAAGAAAAACCTCATAGTTCCCAGGCTATATAGAGTACTTAGAAAGGTATTGCCTCAGTAGTGGGAATAATTGGTCCTAGATTAAACACGGTTCCAGTTCCACCAAACAAATCTTAAAGGCAGAACCAAAAGGATCAAACTATTTCCAAGTAACATAACTAACTGCATACCAAAACAAAACTCAAGAGTACACACAAAAATATCCAGCACCAAACAAGAAAAATCACAATGTCTAGCATTTAATCAAAGAGTAGCAGGCATGCAAAGAAGCAGGAAAATAAGACCCATATTGAGAAGAAAAATCAATCAATCAATCAAAACTGACCCAGACTGACACAAATGATAGTAGTAGCAGGCAAAGACATTAAAAGACTTAATATAACTGCACTGGGTGTGTTTAAAATAGAGACATAGAAGATTTTTTTTTTAAAGCTCAAATAGGGAATTCCCTGGCAGTCCAGTAACTAGGACTCCACACTTCCAATGCCAAGGCCCAGGTTCAATCCCTGGTCAGGGAACTAAGATCCCACAAGCTGCGTAGCACAGCCAAAATAAATAAATAAAATAAAATCTCAAATAGAACTTCCAGAGATAGGCATTTCAACACATGAAATGAAAAATACACTGGAATTAACAGCTAATTAGACACTTCAGAAGAAAAAAAAATTAGTTTTGAAGATATAACAGTAAAAACTGCCCAAAATGAAACACCGAGACAAAATTTTAAAAAGATATCAAAACAAAATAAAACAAAACAAAAATAATCGTTAAGCTGTGGGACAACCACAGATGTAAGAAGTTCAATGAACTTCAAGCACAGAAACATGAAAATTACACCCAATCGTGTCACTACAAAATTGCTCAAAACCAGTGATAAAAAGAAAACCTTAATAGGAGCCAAAGAAAGTGACATGCTATTTATATAAAAAGGAAGATAAAGATAACATCAAATTTATCATTAGGATTATGCAATCAAAAATAGAGTAGAACAACATCTTTAAAGCATTTAAAGAAAAAAAATCTGTCAACCTAGAATTAAATATCCAGTGACATTCTCTTCTAAAAACAATAAAAGGCTTTTTAAGTTATACAAAAGTTGAAAGAATTAATCATCAATAGATCCGCATTACAAGAAATGTTAAGGAAACTTGATAAGGCAAAAGGAAGATGATATCAGGTGGAAATATGAGTATAATATTTCTATACAAAGAGGAAATAAAGTATACCAAAAATAATAACTACATGGATAAATGTATAAGAATGTTCTATTAGTATTTAAAAGATATCTTTAGTTATTTATTTTTAAAGCCAATTAATAGACTGTTTAAACAAAAATAATAATAATGTGCTGTTGTAATAATAATGTGAAGTTTATAGTATATGTAAAAGTAAAATGTATGACAAAAGTAGCACATAAGCTGGGAAAGAAAATTACAAGTATAGGATTTAAGGTTGTTATACTACACGTGAAGTGGTATTATATCACTTGCAGATAGACTTTAACAAGTTAAAGATATATAGTATAAACCCTAAAACAACCACAAATGTTTTTAAAAGCAATTACAGCTAATAAGCCAACAAAGGAGATAAATTGGCATCATGAAAAGTACTCACTTAACACAAAAGAAGGCCAAAAAGGAAGAAAAGGAGAAGAAAATACAGATGTGACAAATAAAAAACAAACAGCAAGATGAATTAACCTATGTTAATAATCACATTAAAAGTAAATGGTCTAAATACCCCTAATTAAAAGGCAGAGATTGTCAGACTGCATGTTTTTTAAAAAGCAAACCTCACCTATATACTTACTACAAGAAAAACACTTTAAATACAAAGACACAAATAGGTTAAAAGTAAAAAGATGAAAAAAGACTTCTCGTGTCAACACTAAAAGCTAGTATAAATGCTTTACCTAAGCATTGTACTTCTAGTGTGTGATATACCTCAAGTGTAATACTCTATCAAAGAATTCACATAATATTGGTTAAGAGAAGTATGAAAATGGCTCTTTTGAATTTATTTTCATATCGTTTACAAAATCATCTGGGAAGGTATAATTCATTGTAACAAATATCCTTTAAAGAATCATATAATATATTCTCTTCACATAGTTCAGTGCCAGGAAAATGTCTGCATTCCATGTGAATTCATATGCTTTCTTAAATCATGTAAGTACTATAGGAGCCAGTTTTCCCTTTATGCCTTGGCTAACAATCAGAAAGCCAAAGCTCAATTTAGTGCCAAAGTCTAAAAATAAATCCACCCCAGGCACTTAGGAGTATACCCACTCTCTCCTTTTACTTGGTTGTTGACCTCTCCTAAGATCATTTTACTTTCACTGTAATACTGGAAACTACTTTGAATTCTCTTTTTTTAAGAGTCATGTTTTATAACAGAAAGAATATCAGGAATGAGACATGAGTATTTGCTCCACCACTTATAACATGTGTGATGTAAATCACAAAGAGGTTGAATAACAGCTCTGAAGTTTCATTTTGCACCGTAAAGTGAGAATAACAGTGGCTACTTTATCTCTCTCTTAAGAATTTTAATAACTGCACTGTTGGTGGGAATGTAAATTGATACAGCCACTATGGAGAACCTCCACTATGGAGGTTCCTTAAAAAACTAAAAATAGAATTACCATATGACCCAGCAATCCCACTACTGGGCATATACCAGAGAAAAACAGTTCAAAAAGACACATGCACCCCAATGTTCATTGCAGCACTATTTATACTAGCCAGGTCATGGAAGCAACCTAAATGCCCATCACCAGACGAATGGATAAAGAAGATGTGGTACATATATACAATGGAATATTACTCAGCCATAAAAAAGGAACGAAATCGGGTCATTTGTAGAGACATGGATGGACCTAGAGAGTATCATACAGAGTGAAGTGAGTCAGAAAGAGAAAAACAAATATTGTATATTAACACATATATGTGGAATCTAGAAAAATGGTACAGATGAACCGGTTTGCAGGGCAGAAATAGAGACACAGATGTAGAGAACAAATGTATGGACACCAAGGGGGGAAAGCGGGGGTGTGGGGGTGTTGGTGGGATGAATTGGGAGATTGTGATTGACATGTATACACTGACGTGTATAAAACAGATAACTAATGAGAACCTGCTATACAAAAAGAAAAAAATTAAATTAAAAAAAGAATTTTAATAAAATGTGAAAGTCTACAAATTTAAAAACACAAAGCTAAGTTAATATTAAATGAAGCTAACAGGATTATCAAAATTGATGTGGTTATACTTTTAAAACTGAAATCTCATCTTATGATGTAGTCATTTCCAGGTTAACTCTTTTTCCCCTGTTATCAATATTATATAAATTCAAAGCTAGATGAACCCACAGCAGCCTAGAGTATGTTCTGAGAAGCAATAAAATGACCAGCCACAGTTATATTTCAGAACTCTGAATCCAGAAACAAGAACAAGGAAAACAGTGGCACTCTCAGGTGAGCATGGAGGAAAGAAGGCACAACCCAAACCAGGACCGGATCTGCAGAACTACTAAAGATGGGCCCCCAAAGACTTGTGAATTCAGGTATGCACTTGTTACTCCTTTGATTGTCAATTAACATTTCTGCATAAGAGGAAAGAAAGGGAACAAGGGTACACGAACATAAATTGTTCTGATATTTTATCAAATGCAGAATTGCCCTTAAGCAAACCTACTCCAGTACTAGGCATTCTGCTCTAAGCAGTGAGAATTCTCCCTCTGGCCTCAGGCAGAGCCTTAGTTGTGAGGTTCACCTGTATTTTAGCATTCCAGGTGGACAAAGATAACTGCAGCCTAGCTTTTATAGGACTGAAATAACTACAAGTCTTTTCTAGTAGATGTGTAGAGCAATGAATTAAACAAGAAAAAAGGATTCAGATGGTACACAGGTGGCTCAGCAAAAATATGGTGAGTCAAGAAAGAAAAGGGGAATTCTCAGAAGAAAATTGGAGGCACAGCTAAATAGCTATACCACAACCATATTTCACAAAATAGATCTGCAGTTCTTATATGCTGGTGAGTATCAGAATCCCTTATGGAAATTAAAAATGCAGATGCCAAACTTTATCTACCAGAGGCAATACCAGTGTGTGTCTGATGTTGAGAACCTCTAATGTTAATTAATTTCATTAGGAACCAGGATTTGAGGCATAAACAAATAAATGAAAATACAAATGTGTGATTTAGAAGACAGCATGCATAAGCCACTTCAAGCCCTGTGGCACTGTCCAGGGAGAAACTGGAAATGGCCACAAGGCTGGCAGGTGAAAAAAAAATGTGTGATTTAAGTAAGTGTGTGATTTTAAGTAAAAACTGTGTAGTACTGAATTGGAAGAGTCATGATGTAGTCATTATGCATTTTATCTTTAAGACAACAACACAATGCACTTCCTAGCTCTGTACACTGAAAAGATCTAAAAACAATGATTTACTCGAAAGCAATGTGTCCCCTAGTGACCAGATTATGGTTTCTAAATAACGTTTCCCACTAAAAGCAACAGGCTCCTAGGAGAAATAGCTGATTCCAGGTGTAAGGGGTGGGGGGAACCAACAAACCTTATAAAATAAACCTGGAATATCTCATCATATCAGGAAAAATGATGTTAACAAAGATTAACATGGAGTCATGTTAAAAGGTCTCAGGAACCAACATGAAGAGGTTCCCATGGCAAAAACAGGATAAGTTGAGCATCAATAGAATAATAATTGTAATAGATTAAAGTGTGTTTCAAGCTATTAGTTCAAAATAATACTAAAACAAAACAAAACAAAGCCCCACGATTATTTTTTTTATTTTTATTTTTTTGCGGCACGCGGGCCTCTCACTGTCGTGGCCTCTCCCGTTGCGGAGCACAGGCTCCATACATGCAGGCTCAGCGGCCATGGCTCACGGGCCCAGCCGCTCCGCGGCATGTGGGATCTTCCTGGACCGGGGCACGAACCCGTGTCCCCTGCATCGGCAGGCGGACTCTCAACCACTGCGCCACCAGGGGAGCCCCCCACAATTATCTTTAAAGGATACTGAAGAACCAACTAATTATTTGGAAAATTACTAAATAAAGGTAAAGAATCAATCACTTATCTTGTCCTTCCTACATGTACTGTACCTTAAGGTAAAAGATAAGGGGAAGTTTCTCTTTGTGAAGAAGGAATAACAGAATAAGATTATCACCATCTTGCAGCCCCTACTGAAAGAATCTAAGCAATGATCTTTGAATGGTTACTAACATCACACATACCCCAAAAGGTACATGTGTTATGTTCCTGCCCATGGATTATTCTTGCACTTCATATACCCACCCCCTCAGAAAAAGAAAAAGAAAATCAAACCCAGATCAGATATACTTCTACTTTTATTTATGGGAAATTAAGAAATAAATATGCTAAACAAATCATGAGGATATAATAAGCAAAATCTGATTGGGGGAAACTACAGATCAAACAGTCTAGTTTCTTCAACAAAGAAACTTCAAGGGGTAAAAAAGAAAGATGAGGGAGAAGCTATAGGTTAAAAGATACCTGACATTAAAATGATTCAGGGGGGTGAAAGGGCATGAATGGGTGAGATTATAAATGAAATAATGTTGGCCGTGAGTTAATAACTGTTGAAATGATGGGAACATGGGGGTCCAATACACTATTCCCTCTGCTTTTGTACGTTTGACATTTTTCACAGTAAGGAGTTTAAAAACGTCAAAAGCAAAAAACAAACAAAAGATACAAAACTATGGCATTAAAGTTCAAATCTGGGTTATCTTAGAGGACGAGAAAAGAGCAGTAATTCTGAGAGGGCATGAAGGGAGACTTCTGGAGTACTGGATAAAGTCTAATTCTTGAGCTGAGTAAACTCAGGTACTTATTTTGTAGTATTACTGAACATTTATATTTTGTGCAACTTTCTGGTGTTAATACTTCAACCAAAATTAGTCAACATCAGTACGCAGAAGGGACTTCCCTGGTGGTCCAGTGGTTAAGAATCTACCTTCCGATGCAGGGGATGAGGGTTCAATCCCTGGTCAGGGAACTAAGATCCCACATGCCACGGGGCAACTAAGCATGCACGCCACAACAAAAGATCCTGGTGCTGCAACTAAGACCCGACGCAGCCAAAAATTAATTAATTAATTTTTTAAAAATTAATATGCAGAAATCTAGACTATTATTCATCAATATAATCACAGGAAATGCATTCAATAAGATGGAAGTATTTAATACTTTGTAATGCATAATACTTCCATAGTGTTTAAGAAGCTTATGGACATTGATCAAAAGGAAAAGACGACGTGTTGTGAACGCTGTATTATAGCCTTTAATCTCATGAGAACTAATCATAAGACACAGACCCAACAGAATCAGGACATATTAAATACAAGGAATACACTAATAATAATAATAGCAAATACCTATAAAGTATCTATCATGTGTTAGTTGAGTTAAAAGATGGTTATAAATTCTCTTAACTATTCTTTCAGATAAGGTATAAATACTGGATTTTCAGTTGTAATGCTAAATTCATTTTTGCTGATATACTAGCCAGTCTACATTTATTTACTGGTATATTGTACAAAGATGAAATTACTGTACTGTACAAAGATGAAAGTATAGCAAATAAACATGTAACTTATTTTGAAAAAGCCAGAGTGAGTTGAAGGTCATGTTGCTAAATGGTTACAAGCAAGATCTTTGGAGTCAATCAGTCTTAGACAGGAATCCTCACTCACCTACAAGTTGTGTGACATCAAGCAAGTACTTAATCTTTTTGTGCCTTCGTTTCCACATTTGTAAATGGAGTGGTATTTTCACTTCTAGTTACTATGGGATTAAACAAGATAGAACTCTTAGCTCAGTGCCTGGCATACAGCATCTGATCATTAAACGGTAATTACCATATATTTATTATTGTTGTAATTATAAAAGGATATCCCTCTGCAATATCTCCCTTGGTAGTTTCAAAATATTCTTCTCAAAGAAATATGATGAAGAAAATTACAAATATAGGCTCTGCCAGAAAAAAAGAATGTTTTATTTTCAATAAGATGGAGAAAACACACACCAAAAAAAAAAAATAAAGGGGGAAATGACAAAGCACAAGTAAATGGCTAAAAATTTAAAAGCAAGATACCAGAAAAGCTAAAATCAAAACATAATCACTGGTTTCAAGCTGAAAAAATAAAAATGCAAAGCAAATTTAGAAGAAATTATTCCATAGTCATAACCCACGGGTCGAGAGAATCAGGTCTTGCGGTATAAAACCCATGGGAACCCCACCTAAACCTGAGAGCCATGAAAAGTACATTAGCTCTTGTTTGAAGCAGGTACCACTTACCTGAGTATGAAGACATAATGCCCGTCACTGGGGATCGTCAGGTAATTCCGAGGACACCGGTGGTCCTGGTCTCTCTCTCAGGCTCCACAGCCTCTCAGAGCCCAAAGGACTTTTAAGGTACTTAAATATGTGGTATGTTTTGACAACAGCATGTTTTATAAGTCATTTGTCATCAGCAAACTTTAGACAAGGTTAATGAAAGTTCTGTCACTTTAATGTCTAGCTGGCTTTAAATTACAAATGTCATGCGCCACAACTAAAGAAAGGGCACTGCAATAATACCATAAACCATCATCTCCAGGGACATACAGGTAATTGCATAGCTCATTAAAAAACTGTTTTAATTATTAATTGACCGTGTCAGAGTTGTCCTTTGAAGTCAATTTTAATTTTTTTTTCCTTGCAAGCACTATGATTTCAAGCTGACCTACAGAACTTTGTGTACCACCTAAAAATCTGCCAGCAGTGGTTACCAAGAAAGCTCTCCAACACTTGGAGTTACTTTCAAGTCATTTGTAATTTGCTTATTGCAGGGAAGGAAATGGCAGAACCTTTTTGAAGAAGTCAGCTGTGTTCTAATCACCTTATAGATACCACAGAACAGAAAAGAGAAATGAATTTTAAAAATGCCAGGAGTTAGAGCAAGCATTCATCTTTTTGTTAAATTTTCTTCATGATGATGTGAAACAAGGACTAAAAGATTTTGCCGGAAACCACAGGGCTATTTGATCAGGAAGGACTCAGCTAAACTTACAAAGGAGAGAGCTAGTTAAATGTTTTATTTAATAAATAATTCTAGAAATAGGCTGGTTACAATTACCAAAGCTGAATAGTCATCATTCACAAATGTCAATAGTAATAATTTATATACTTAAAGCTATCTTTAAGTTCCACTAACCAAGAGAGAGAACTAGTAGACTCACTTTTAGTTCTGAGTGAAACTAGAAGGTATCTTACAGAAAGACAAGAGTATGTCCACTCTTGCAAAAGATGCCAGTGGCAAGCTTAAATGGCTAATTCTATATTTATAAAGAGACAAGCATCCATCCATAATGTCAAATGACAGAGTTCTCACTGATTTATCAGCAAATTGAACTTTCACTATAAGAGAAAAGAATTTCTCAAAATCTGGATCTTATAAATTAATCCACGCCTTCTTGAATACCATTTTAAAAAGACAATGTCAACCTTAAGTTTGAACGATTCGTTGTCTCATAAAAATCTGAGGTGAATATGTCTGGTAGCAAGTTTCCAGAACAAGAACTCTCTTCCAACACAACCTAAGAATCTACTGTCATGGGTATTAGACAAGGTACAGTCATGTGGCCAAGATCAGACTATTTCCATCAACACAAACACTGACAGCAAGTTTGTCCACCAAGTTTGCAGTGCCAACAACTTACAACTCAAACCTGGGATCAATTTATGAGCTCCACTGTTGTTAATGACCACGCAGGGCAAGGAACACCAGAAAAATGACAGCATCCTCAGGACTAACATATCTCCCAGAAGGTGAAAATGAGATAAGTCAATTCTGCTGTATGGTCTGCACCTTGAGAATTAAACAGCAACTACCAACTGATAACAGAAATTACTCTCATTGGAGGCTCAACACCTGATTCTCCTTTGCCCCATCAAGCGGAGACTGGCAGATAACAGAATGACAGGAAAAAGTCAGTCCACCCACATTTCCTGCATTGTGGAAAAGTGAACAAGCAGAGACACACAGCAAATCACCTAAGAGAAGTAAGTCAATAAATATATAAATAATAAAATAAAAATAAAATAATGCCATTTGCAGCAACATGAATGGACCTGGAGATTATCATACTAAGTGAAGTAAGTCAGGCAGAGAAAGACAAATATCATATGATGTTGCTTATAGGTGAAATCTAAAAAAAAATGATACAAATGAACTTATTTACAAAACAGAAACAGACTTACAGACTTAGAGAACAAATTTATGGTTACCGGGGGGAAGGGTGGTAGGGACGGATAGATTGGGAGTTTGGGATTGACATGTACACATTGCTATATTTAAAACAGATAACCAACAAGGACCTACTGTATAGCACAGGGAACCCTGCTCAATATTCTGTAATAACCTAAATGGGTAAGAATTTGAAAAATAATAGACACATGTATATGTATGATAAATAGATAGATATATAGATAGATAGGGTAAGAAGCAGGACTGGACAGCACAGGGGCCAGCATACTAAGGCTCAGGAACCAAATCCAGTCCGCTGTCTGTTTTTTTGTTTGTTTGTTTTTTGCGGTACGCGGGCCTCACTGTTGTGGCCTCTCCCGTTGCGGAGCACAGGCTCCGGACGCGCAGGCTCAGCGGCCATGGCTCACGGGCCCAGCCGCTCCGCGGCATGTGGGATCTTCCCGGACCGGGGTACGAACCCGTGTCCCCTGCGTCGGCAGGCAGACTCTCAACCACTGCACCACCAGGGAAGCCCACGCTGTCTGTTTTTGTAGAGCCTGTAACCTAAGAATAGTTGTTACAGTTTTAATTGGTTGAAAAAAAAATTAGGAATAATACTAAAATCACAACTCATGAAAATTATATGAAATTCATATTTCAATGTCCATAAATAAAGTTTTATTGGAAAATATCCATGCTCATTGGTTTATATATTGTCTGCGGCAGCTTTCACACTAGAGCCGGAGGGCTGAGTGGTTGTGAAAGACAGCATATGGCCCCAGAAGTCTAACATATACTACCTTGCCCTTGACAGAGAAAGTTTGCCAACCACTGCTATAATGAAGTGGGACCTGAAATCCTCACCTTGGATGGCATATCAAGTGAGCTGGCCCCATCTCCATTCCTTCAAGCAATCCTGATATTTAATAATTTAAAGACTTCCCCCTGAAAGAGGAGATTTTACAATAAATGATAAATATCTCTAGCTGGAGGGTGCAGCATGAGTGTTTCCAAATTGATGATCAAGTTCTGTCTCTAGTATATACATGTAAGTAGAATACAATGTACAATATTCTAATTAAATTGAAAAATGGCTGCACAAGCTCTGTTTCTATTAGCCAGGTCTTATTTGATTTAGCAACAGTGGTGAATGCTGAATCAGGTCAGGGTTGTTAAGCTTGTCTGGCTTTGCCAATCTACTGAAATTAGGATCATAAAACTGAAGACGTAATACGATAGACATTTAAAAAGAAAACTCGTTTATTTTCAATTAAAATATCCACTATATGACAATAAACTTATTACTCCTCCCTATAGAAAGGTTAGGTTGAAGAAAACAGCACATTATAAAGAATTCAGTCCAGCATGGGGACCATGGAGTTACATTTTAGAACATCAAAAATAGCCTGGTTTTCTTGTGATACCAACATTTCACAGGTTTGCGGGGGGGGGGGGGGGGGAGACAACAGGCAAAACACAGAAGCTCAAAACATTCTCTAACTGACAAAACGCTGCACTAGATTTTTGGCTTCAATAAAGCTAAAATTCTCTACATGAAATAAGGAAGGAACGGTGATCCAGTTTCTTGAAATGAGCAAAATCCTACATGGGCATGTTAAATCATCTGCTTGTTTGAGTCATTGGGGGAACTACATGGTCACCACCTCTGATTCACTTTACCTTTTGAGACTAAAATGAAATTATGGCTTATTTCATTTTCCAGATTTTATGCATTTATTGACGTAAACACACAGAACATAAACTCCATACTGAACCTACATCAATCATCTTGGTATGTTATAAAATATAGTATCTTTACTAATATTTGTTTTAGGCCCCAATTAATTTTATAAGGGAATAATAAAACAGCAACCTCTTCCTCTGCCTACAGTATAGACTATATAATAAAATCAACAGATATAGGCCAAATCAATGGGGTGAAAACCACCTATTTGAAGCTGGCTATGAAGATGCACTAATTCCAACCCTCAAAAGATAATTGACTCCTAGGACCCAGTAGCTCCAACCCACTCAAAACCAGAGCAGCCAGAATCTATAGTCAGAAAGGAAGATATGCAGTTCCTCTATTTCCCCACATTTAGAAGACATAAAATGAATATGGTAAATAAGCTAGACAGGAAGTCAAAAAGGGTACAATCTGGGGAAAAAAAAGGAGTATAAAATACTCTGTTAGCTGCTGAAGAAAAGTTCCACAAAACTGCACTTACACAAGCTGTGATATCCAACTCAAGCAACTCACATCCCTCATGTGCCACCCTGATTATTCTCTTAAAAGCGCTACTGTGTGCTATCTTCAGAATGTTAAACCGCCCATCAATGTAAATGATCCCATTAAACAATCTGTAGGTATGCCATCCAGCTGAATGAAGAGGAAACCCTAATGATGGTCTGAAACGGGAACCAAATGATTTAAAGGGAAATATACAACATACAATTTTCTGAATTTATCAAAAGGCAAATAGTAATTTTAAAACTCTTTTTTTCTATTCTCTACCACCAAAATAAATAAATCGAATAAACAAGCATTAGGCTAACTTGCAAGTTGTAAGTACTAGGAAATTAGTCTTAAAAGACTATGGTTGGGGGGCTTCCCTGGTGGTGCAGTGGTTGAGAGTCCGCCTGCCGATGCGGGGGACACGGGTTCGTGCCCCGTTCCGGGAAGATCCCACATGCCCGTGAGCCGGCCGCTGAGCCTGCGTGTCCGGAGGCTGTGCTCCGCAACGGGAGAGGCCACAACAGTGAGAGGCTCGCGTACCGGGAAAAAAAAAAAAAGACTATGGTTGCCTAAGCCCTCTTTCATTTTTCACTAACAGTTACAGGGCAGAGAGTGAGACTCCATAATTGGAGGTAACCAAGCAAAGGTTAGATGATCATGTGTGTGTGCTGAAAAGGGGATTCAAGCATCCATTTTGAATAAGGATGGTGAATTGGATCAGATCATCTCCAAAGTGTAACATGGCTGAAGCCACATAAAATGAAAAACAACTACAGAGATAGCATTAACTTAAATAAGGATCTTAATATTTGTTTTCAACTCTTAATTAGTGATACTTTTAAAAAATAAAAAATGAGCAGATTCCTCTCAGAAGTGCTGAGAGGCTCCCTTTCACACAAAACCCAAAAGGAAGGTGATAACAACTTTCAAGATCATGCACAATGCAATTCCAGAGGAAAATCACAATCTATAAATTACCACTCAGAGGAAAGTATCACAATGGGTAAAGCCAACCATTATATGAATGCATAAGGTTAATTCATTAACCTTATGAGCCAACAGGGAGTCAGCAACATGTAGCAAAAACAGCACAGACTTTGGTCCAATGGCCTTGGGTTCACATCTCAGCTCTAATTTTTATTAAGCTATTTAACCTTAGGAATGTCACTTAACCTTTTGGAGCCTCAGGTTTCTTATCTGTAAAATGGGAACACCTTCTTTATTGGGGTTGTTAACAGGATTAAATGAGAAAACATATACAAACTACTGAAAACAGTACTTGACACTGTAAGTACATCATAAATCAATTGCCCCCACACACACTAAACAAATATTCACTAAATGTGTGAATGTGTCAGGCTAAGACACTGTTTTCTCAAGTATGATGCATGAAATAATTTTAAATGGTACCTAAAACTTTAAAAGTTTAATATTTGAGATTTTAATTTAAACATGTATTACAAGAAAATAGAGCCCCCCCAAAACCCTGTAATTTCATGCCAAATACTGATTTGGATGAGGTTGAGTAAAACAGATTAATCAACCTAAAGGGAAATATTATGTAAAGAATAATATTGGCAATATAAAGATATGGCAAAAATCATACAGGAAAGAAACACTATGTTTTATATATATATATATATATACACACACATATATACATATATATGTATACACACACATACATTAGAGTGTTTCTGTCATCAAGGAGTTTACATTCTAAGGACTGTGTGGATCACAAGTGAGCAAACAAATGAAATACCACATATATTCCAAGTTCAGAGTCATATTCAAGAAGAATGGTGTTAAAAGTCCCCCTCTTCTTGGCTCTTCTAACATGTATCACACATAAAAGCTCTTTAAAAATAAATGAGTTTAACAATCATCACGCTGAGTTGTAACATAAGCTGATTTGGAAGTCCTTGTATAGTAGCATGTTAGGGATTTGTATGTTAAATCTTCTCTTTGAATTATCCAGGAAATCATTCTTTTCTCACCTTTATTTTCTTTATGGGAAACTAAGAAAACAAAAGGTTCTGCTGGTTCAACAGCCAAATCACTCAAGACGCTTGGAACAAAACAAGGAACAATCTACTAAATACTATATGATCCAAGAATGCGAAACCGTTTTAGATTTCAGCAAGTCTCATCCTTAGAGACCCTACGTGCCACAAGAATAAGCTGAATTTGCATTTGAAAATCGAGTAAAACAAAAAGTGTCCTCGTCAAGGAAAATGAATAGCAAAATAAGAAAGAAAAAGAAAAGCACTTTGTATGTATTCCCAAGGAAAACCACAGACTCCTTAAAAGCACTCACAACAGGTAGGACCTTCTTGAAATGCTTACGTATCTTAAAACAAAAACAAATGTCCCCTTATCATCTCATAATTCATGCAGTATATTAACTTGTGCTCTTTAGTCTCTCTTGAAGTTGTCTTTCTTCATGATTCCTTTACAACATTTTAATAGTAAACCTCCATCATGTCAAAATTTATCTACACACAGTATTAGTTTAAAAAAATATTTTTGATAAAAAAATAAAAAGCTACACGCAGGCAACCAAAGCCGTATTGACAGGGGTTTAATGACCAGGGAGCATATAGTTCTACAGCGGAGATACACGAAAGGGGAACATTACGTGCAAAAGGAAACATATAAAACAGAATAAGTAAAAAGATAACTAGCAGTGACATTCTCTGAAATACAAGATATGCTTCTATAGTTCGGACCATACGAGGTGAGAGCAGAATAGAGCTTCACCATATCACAAAATCACTCTGTCATATTGACATTCATTCCAAATGTCGCTAGCGCATTGATTTTCTCAGAAGTTTCATGATTCGGCTGCCTCTGAACCACAGTTAGAGCAATGCCCACCTGCATCACTAGCTAAGTACAGCTTTAGAAGAGAAATGGATAGAGGTGGCAAAATTAATAAATTATCATTTTTCTTCACAGCTTGCTTAGGAAATATGCATGGTGCAAAAAAAAATCTGTAAAAATAGGCTTGGCATTTCTAAAAGAGTTTCTTAGATAGAAATTTTTGAAATATATTTTTTAAAATCCTCTGTTTTCTTTAAAAGCAATAATTTAGTCCAAACAGCTGATCTTTATTCTGGTTCTTCTGTTTTCTGCTTTTTTCATGAGTCATCCTTAAACACCTTTCATACCAAGAACCAACAGCAAGGAACTGGGGAAAAAAAAAAGGTAGAAGCTCAGTATATCCCAAAGAGCCCATAAGAGTTCCTAAAAAAAAAAAAAAAAAAAAAGCCACTGATCTTCATCAGAGTAGAGAAATACAAATCCCAAGATCGCTGCCACTAAATCGGCAGACCAATGTGATGAGTGCCGCTGTCAATATGGCTAGTCTACCTTGACTTTTGAATGTCAAAAATAATATGGACAGAATTGACTAAGCAGTCTCCGAGGTACTGCCTTTAAAATTTTTAACTTTATGGCCATTAAATATTGAACAGATAATTGGATTTATCCCCTTCAGTGCTTTATGGATGTACAAAGTACCTACTTTCTCCTGTTTTATTCAAATTAATGGTGCTCTTTTAAAAAGTGTCTGTCCTGAGCACACACTATAGCCGACTCATTAAAAGGATGCTGCTTCTTCTGCTTAGCAACTCTTTTCTCCATTTGTAATAAGAGGGCAAAAACCACACTCAAACCCATATGTACAGTTAAGGGCAAATTTATTGAGAGTCACCCTGAAAAGTAGAATTTTCCCTCCCTCAACTCAAGTACGTGGTGGGAGTTGGCAGTTGATTAGCCGTTATCATGGAAAACCACAACAGAGAATCCATTCCTTCTGTTTTTATTTAAAACATTTATAAACGCTTCTTTGCAACTGGATAGCTTACTGCTACATTATAAAATCAAGTTTGGAGAACATAAGGATGCCAGTATCTCTCTAGAGGATTAGCCAAATGAAACCCTGCATTGTGGATTGAACAGGGGAAAAAATGCACCCATGGACAGGCTGTGCAATTCACACTAGTGATAAGGTATTTCTATCAAGTATGACTAACACCTACAAACGTACAATCTGAAAATAACTCTGGTGGAGGTGTTAGTGGAAAGGGGTTAATGGAAATAATGTTTTCATTTTAAACAGTATAAATCCACAACTGGCATTCCATCGGCCCGTGACCTCCCCTTACCCAATCCTTGTTCAAGTCATTTGCTAGTGTAATTGAAACCTTCTTTGAGAGTCTTCAGATTTCATTTCATGTTTGGGGGACAGTTACCATCCATCTTTCCTAACATTCCTAATCTAAACAGAAGACCCAAACCCAAGACTGCGCTTCTGATGGATCGCTCGCCTTCCTATACAGTAGAGCTTAAAGAGATCCCATTATTGCTTTCAGAATCCTTACAGAAAACATACATTCATACTCAGTTTAGTTTTTATCACCCAGCTGAACAGCATATATTTATTTTTAATGGGTTTTTAAAGAAACATAAGTTTTCAATTAACAACAAATATTAAATGCAGGTGGGAAAAAAAAGGCTCAACAACATGACATGTTAAAAAATAAAAAACTGTAGAAATAAGACTTGCTGCTCCTGAGTAAAATGCTAAAGAAACTCCAAAGCTTTTCCTATATGCGAGTCCTTTTTAACGCAGGTCTCCATCTATTCATTTCTCTTATAGTTGAAACAGACTATAAAGAAATGCCTCCATCTAGCTGTCCAGTGTCATTAATATGACACCACTAGGGGGCAGACTTTTGATGATCATCTCAATTATTCTATTAGACATGCATTCAAAATAATGGGTTTTAAGTTTGTCTTGGAACGTATATGAGGTCTATCTAATATGAAGCCAAATTTTTGCTATAGCTAGGAAAATTTGAAGGACTGAAGGAAAAAAAACACAAACAAGCCATCCACCTCAGTTAGGTACATATTAGACTAGTGGCTAACTTGATCAAGAAAATTTCACAATCTGTTTGTCAGAAAATCCTCACAAATACAAGTAGATAAAGCCTTGACTTCAACATTCAAATAGGTTCCTCCGGAACAGCTAATGGGCTGCGCAAAGGCAGCCTCCTTTCATATCCATTTCTAATTCTTCGCCTTACAAGAGTCACAACTGGCCAGTATCAAAAATACAAACAAAGCTTGCTGACAGCCTCTCAGACACTAATTCTTAAGTGTTTTTGGTGTACAAGCTGCTTTATTTCTTTCTGTTCACTGGGATTTTTCCTGTATAAGAACAGGACAAAATCGGACACATTCTGATATTAAGATTGCACAGGATACCTCTAACAAAATGACCTGCCGGACTGAAAGGAGCAACTGCGAAGTTCATTGTGCCCGTATTTCTATAAATCAAGTCTTTCCTGGAACACCATTTCACCTGAAGCTACCTGGCAGTTTATTTAGTCATCCAGGATTAACTGTTGTGAGTCCATCATTCCATAAACCCCAATTGTAATTCTGAACAAGAGGAAGATATAAGGATATCTCAAGGGCAAGTCCACAATTTCCAAATATCTAATAAAGAAAAACTATATATTTCACCATGACCCAAAGTGGGAGAACAGACTCATATCCCATGTGGAGCTAGAGTATATGCCAGCCTTTTTATATTAAATACATTTTAAGCCTTCTTTTTGAAAAAAAAACCAAAAGATATTTAAATAAGGAGCTTAACTATTAAATAAATGCACTCATTTGATATGCCCACCACTGAAAGATGTTTTTTTGAAACTAGAATGGTGGAAACTAGTGAAATGTATCACTGGGAAGTTTATAAAGGAGTCAAAGAGAGAAAAAAGCCAAACAGGTAACAATGGTGTACGGAATTAGGGAACTTAGTCCCCAAGATACACAGACAAAGGGGCTAAGAAAGGGCATGTCACAAATTACCTGGCACTTTCCCCATCTGTGAACCAAATGCTTCTGATTATCTACTGTACCAAAAACTTAGGGTGGATGCAAGAATCAAGAGAGGCTTTTGTTCCCTTTGAATTCCTGAGAAATATGCTTGATTATGAAAAAAATTTTCGAAGAATAAAATAAGGGGATGATTTTAAACTTTAAGAGAATGGACCACATTTCCTTTAAATAAATGACCAACCTTCTACAGTGATACATGTCTCAGTATACCTTTATATAGAGTCTGGAACTTGGGAAACATATTAATGTTTTACATATTCAAAAATTAATATTAAAATAAACAAGGGTGGGGAAAAAACCTAAAATTGAAAGCAAACTGAAGCAAATGAACACAAATGTCCCTGAAATTAATGACATAACCACTATGAAGGAGAGGAGAAAAAGATACAGGTTTGACCTCAGTGTTTTACTATATTCTCCATGCTAAGAAGGCATGAAGGGAAAACAGCAAACATGTCCTGAACTTTTTTTAGTAGTTTGTTTTCCGTAGTGGTATGAGTGAAGCGATTCTGGAACTATGTTTAGATGTACTATAAGACTGAGTAAATCAGTAACTGTATTAGGAGCCAGGGTTTTCAATGTGGAAGAAGGAGAATCAAACGTTTGGACTTGGAAGCACCAGGGCAAACTCACAATTTCTAAACTACAGACATGTGCGCAAGCGCACATGCTCCTGGTCTTTTTCCTAACTCTGACCCTAGAAGCGAATCTGCTCTCTTAGTAAGTAGCACACCGAGCACTGCAACATCAGTTTCTAAGACCATTCTCCTCTAAAAGGAACCAGAAATCTCCACAGAAATGGCTGATTACAGGGCTATGGCAGAGAAGGTACAAGATGAGGCTAGAACATCTTATGTCAGAAAGAAAGTTAGCACTCAAAGAAAAAACAATGGGGGGGGGCACGTCAAAAGAACACAGGAAACCACCTGAAGGGGCTCTCATTGATTAAATCTAGAATTTGAGCACAAAGATATTTAAGAAAAGTAATAATTAATAAACCATAAAAAGGGGGAGTCTAAGAGTCAATACCAATGATAGAAGAGACAGATGATGGATGGATGGAAGGATGGGTGGTGGGTGGGATGAAGGATTCTTCTTTAAAGGAGAATGCTGACTGCTGACTGGTAATTGTTGATGCTCTAATTCCAACTCATCATAGGAAAGACTAGTTCATGCAAGAAGCATCAAGAGAAGTTAAACCTAAGGGGAAATTTTTGAAGAGGAATAAGATATTTGCATTTCTCCACAGATTGCTTATTAGTTGCAAGGGAAAGTAGAGTAACTATACAGTGGAAAAATCAGCTAACACCTTGACCAGATAATCAAATTTAATATTACCAATGAAGGGCAGAAGGACACTGGGTACCTCTGGTTGTAATACTCCAAGAAGGACATGTCACTTAATTATTATTCCAGCTGGGAATACATAGCCTTAATTTCACCATGTGGAAACATCAGACGAACCCAAATGAGCACATTTTTATTAAAAAAAAAAAAGGGGGAGTCCTATACATTTTTTAATGTCAGTGTCATAAAAGACAAAGACAGCCCCATTAGAGGAGATATAACAACTAAATGTAATGTGTGATCCTGGAATGGACCTAGTACTGCAGGAAGATTAATGGCAAAAAGGAAATCATTAGATCAACTGACCAACCTGAAATATGGACACAAGATTATAGCATTATATCAATGTTGAGTTTCCTAGAGTTAATAAGTGTACTGTAGTTATATAAGAAAATGTTCTTATTTTTTGGAAATACACTCTTAAGTATTTGGAAGCAAAGAGACATGATATATGCAGCTTACTCTCAAATGATTTAGGGAAAAAATGCATAGCTAAAGATGGGGAAAGAAAACAGAGGGAAGGAATGTTCATACACACAAACCATAAAGCATACACAGCCCAAGGTCAGCAAGAGGTCAATCTGTATAAAGGGAATATGGGTGTTTTTTGTACTATTCCTGCAACTTTTCAGTAAGTTTGAAACTATTTCCCAAAAAAGTAAAAAAAAAAAAAAAAAAAAAAGGTCAACCTCCTCTTGCGTACAACCCAGTGAACTTAAAATGACAGATTCAGTGTTCCTAATCTCATGCTTATCTCATACTTTGTCTCTGTTAAGATCACCTAAATGTGGAGAAAGTGTTATGCACAAAGATGTTTGTTACAGTATTGTTTATAAAAGCAAAAAAAATACCATATATATTTTTAAAAAACTGGAGTAATGGTTAATTAAATTATGCTGTGTAAATTCAAAAGAACACTATGCAGGGACTGCCCTGGTGGCACAGTGGTTAAGAATCTGCCTGCCAATGCAGGGGACACTGCTTCAATCTCTGGTCCAGGAAGATCCCACATTCCGCGGCGCAACTAAGCCCATGCACCACAACTACTGAGATTGCGCTCTAGAGCCCGCGAGCCACAACTACTGAAGCCCGCATGCCACAACTATGAAGCCCGCGCACCTAGGGCCCGTGCTCCACAACAAGAGAAGCCACCGCAATAAGAAGCCCGCGCACCGCAACGACGAGCAGCCCCTGCTCGCCGCAACTAGAGAAAGCCCAGGAGCAGCAACGAAGACCCAATGCAGCCAAAACTAAATAAATAAAATAAATTTATTTTTTAAAAAAAGGACACTATGCAGTCTTTAAATGTGTGTACAAAAGTTTATAATAACAATCGGAAATACGTTATATAATATTAAGTGAAAATAACAGGATTAAAGATACATAGCATGATCACATGTAGGTAAAGCAGACAAAGAGAAAAAAAAATCACAGAAAAAAGGTTACAAAGAAACACAAGAAAATGCCAACACTGGTCATCCCTCCCAGAGATGGCTTATTGAGGACTTTTTTCCCTTCTGCTTTCTGCAGGTTTCAGATATGTAATGCTTGTATTACAATGTTATGATAAAAGTAAGGTTTATTCTTAGAATAATAATATAATAGAAGTAAAAAGAAATAAGTGTAATTTACTTATTAAACTAGTTCTTCAGGGACATCTGCTGTAAAAAGGAAATACTGTGGATGTCCGACCATCCAAATTTATTTAGTTATTTTTTTTAATTTATTTTATTGAAGTATAGCTGATTTACAATGTTGTGTTAATTTCTGCTGTACAGCAAAGTGATTCAGTTACACATATATATAGATGACTACATTCCTTTTCATATTCTTTTCCATTATGGTTTATCACAGGACTTTGAATATAGTTCCCTCAACCATCCAAATTTAATTTGAGCTACTTCTGGTCCCAAAGATGGGAAATAAAACAGAGAAATGGGGAGTCATACTAGGAGATGGTGGTCTCTAGTAGAACTTACTTAATGTGGTGAACCATACATTTCATGAGCCACAGATGCCTCCTTTCTCCTTATTCTGAGCCACAGGAAGATGGTGAGATCACTTTACACCATCCCATACCCCCCCACACACACCCCCAACCTCGAAGGAGGGGAAAAAGAGAAGCAGGGCACCAACAGGGGACTAGCACATGGTGGTGGCCGCAGGCTACCGCACCGCACCTGGCTAAGCTCAAAAGTACACTTCTCACTACCGTTGCTCAGATGCCAGAGAGCACACATTCTAGCTGAAATCCTTCAGTTCGGTCCTGGTCAGCAGCGCTGGTGTTCCACAGGTGGAAACGGACCAGCCCAATTATTCTGGCAGAGAACTTGCGGCTACATACAGGGTTCATTGTGGTATTCATCGGCGGGGCGGGGGAAGGTAGAGAGAGGAGGTGTGTGTGTACGTGTGTGCTGGGAGAGAGGGAGGGAGGGAGGGGGAGGGGGGAGAACACTTCAGGGCTTTTAAAAAGTAGGCGAAAATGATGAGATGTAAACATTTGGTTAACTGAAAGGTTGAACGGAAAACGGAAACACACCACCATTCATTTTCTAACAGCACGTGAGGCTCCCACAGTCACTGCCAAACAGGTCAGGCTATCTTTTTTAATGGGGTTTTTAAGAGAAGTGAGTACGGTAAACAAAAGAGGAAGCTTCTCGATGAAACAATTATTAGAGCTCAGTTCTTGTTTAAGATACGCACATTTGGAAACATTTAATTATATTTATTTCTCAATATACTCTGGTGTGAGTAATCTTGAACTTCGACTGAACCTCATAACTCAGTCAATGAAATAATTAACATTCTTTTGCCAAACCTGATTTGGATGAAAAACTCAAACACTTCATTTAAAGTTTATGTGAGGTACATTCATAAGAATACACTAATTTCTCATTCAGATTTCAAATTGAACCAATTTAATGACTGCAATAGCAAAGCAATAGGAATGCAAAGAATAAAAATAGACAATTGACAATTACCCAAAGTTCCTGTCATGTTTTATGAATCAACAATTGTCTCCAAACTTGTGAAAGAAATCAATGTGCATTAATTTCTAGAATCTTATAACCTACCTGCACTTAACTACAAAAAATGAGAATTAGACATACAATTTAAAGAATTCATCAATTTGAATGAACAGAAATAAAGAATGTCTCTATGATCCCATGTTCCCTTTTAAGGCAGCACAATTCTCAGGGCTGTCTAGTTTACCACTATTTCTTCTTGGCATTCATGTTCTTTATCAGCAAAATGGTTACAATGGCCTTTCAGACTTGAGTGATGCATGACAAAACAACATAGTACCATTCTCAAATATGAATAGACTGGGAACACAGCTCCAAGAAGCAACTGCAATGGTTACGCCAGAGAATAAGTAACACCCAGCAACATTATCAAATTCTAAAATTAAGCATGAAAAAGGGGTAGAAATAAAAGGAGAAGGAAAAGGCAAAAAAGAAGAGGAGGAGGGGGAAGGGGGAACCCCTACAATTTCAACACATAAATAATGAAAACTGAAAATTCACTCCCATCACTGTCCTTCCTATTTTCCCCTGAAACAGAATGTAACACTAGGACTTACTGTGGGATAGACTAGACTATTTCCTACCGAGTGGTGAAGAAATCTCACTCCAGTTTTACCACTTGCCTCCCCACTCTCCACATTTATAAAGCTTCTTTAAAGCTCTACATATTCCGACGTACAGAGGCCACAAAGCCACCGCTCTGGTGCTGCAGCTGGTGGGGCCCCGATAAAAAGCAGAGAACCTACCAACAGAGGCATTCAGACAGAAAGACCTGCTTCAGAAACCCTCCAGCAATGTGTATGGAAGGCTCTGGACCAAGGTGATGGATTTCTGTTGGCCATCCCAGAAAAGAGATAACCTGCATAGCACAGAATTAAACCTGATTATTTAAAAAAAGAAAGAAAGGAAACAGAATAGTAGGGCTACAGGGACAATACCACCACTAAGAATAAAGAGTTCTACAAAAGTAAAGACAATAAATCCAAATCTTGTTCAGCTGTCATATTCTCATTATACCCAATGCTGACCATCCCATTTAAAACTGTAACCCCACCCAAGCACTCCCAGCCCCCCTCACCCTACTCTATTTTTTCCATAGTTGTTCTCACACTCAAAACACTATATAATTTGCTCACTTATTATGTTAATTGCTTATTTCTCACTCACCCCTTCCTCTGCCCTCCCTGATTGTAGGTTCTACAGAGGGTGGGATATTTGTCTGTTTAGTTCACTAATATACCTCGGTGTCCAGTACATAATAGACACTCAATAAATGTCAGTTAAATGAATGAATCATTCATTAAGCTAAATGATTTCTTAAAGCTCTTCTTATTCAAACAGAAAAGGCAAAAATTAGGCAGGGAATCTTTAAACAGTTGTAATAGATCAGATAAAGGGTTATTATCTTTACTATAAAAAGCCTATTTACATTGATTAAAGACCACACACACAAACACTCTCTCTCCCCCCACACGGCTCAAACACTGACTCAGAAATGAGTAAAGAACCTAAACAACAGCTGCTAAAAAAACCCAGCAAGTGGTTAAGAAAAATAAACTCACTAATATCAGATAAACAGTAAAACAAAATGAGATTTTTTTCCACTGGGTAATTAGCAAAGATTTTTAAAACTAAAACTTCACAGCACAATGACAGTGCAGTAAAATGGTCATTCCCAGCCAGTAGGAGTGAAATTAAAACCACCATTCTAGAGAATAATTTGGAAATAAGAATTTAGAGCTAAATAGGTCTATATCTCTAACCTAGGAATTTCATTTTGTGAAACCTTATTCCAAAGAAGTACTTTGAATATAGACAAAGATCAAATACAAAGATGTTCATCAAAGCATTATTTATAACAGCAAAATTCTAGAAACAATCTAGGGGATTAACAATGGACAAACAGTTCAATTATGGCCCAGCCACTAAATTAATTATTATACAGTCTTTAAAATGTATGCTTGAAGAACTTTTATAAAGACAAGAATGTGAATAACACGATGTCAAATAAATGAAAGCAAGCCAATCTGTTCTGAACCATGGAGGGCAGTATTCAAGGAAGGCAGAAAATACTATTATCTAGAGTATTTATCTACGAGGTAGGATTATAGATGAATTTTATTCTCTACACTATACTTTTATGAATTTTCTTATTTGTTTTAAACATGTTCTACCTATATAATAGAAAAGAATTTAAATGAAAGAAAGATTTCACAGAAGAGAAAAAATATGCTTTTTTTTTTTTTTTTTTTGCGGTACGCGGGCCTCTCACTGCTGTGGCCTCGCCCGTTGCGGAGCACAGGCTCCGGACGCGCAGGCTCAGCGGCCATGGCTCACGGGCCCAGCTGCTCCGCGGCATGTGGGATCCTCCCGAACCGGGGCACTAACTCGTGTCCCCTGCATCGGCAGGAGGACTCTCAACCACTGTGCCACCAGGGAAGCCCCAAAATATGCTTTTAAGAGTTGTCAATATTATCGAGAAGAAGAAGAAAATCTTGTAAAGAAAAGTCTTGAAAAAAACGAGCAAATGTTAGTAACATCTGCAAAAACACAAAAGTAGCATTCTTAAGAAATAGAACATCCTTAATCCCCTTAAATAAAAAACAGAAATTAAGAAACCACAGCCCTGAATAACCTCTATAGGGTCCTTTCATTCCAAAAGTATATCCTTAGAATTTTTCTTTTAAAATTCAGTATGAAATTAGACAGGGAATCTTTAGACAAGGAATGTTGTAAGTTTTACTTCCTAACTCACATAGCAATAAAAGAGAAACAAGTCTAAAATAAAAAAGAGAGAAAATACAAAATACTTATGGCATTAGTACTGTCCTTCTCCATGAATATAAACTAAAATTATTGATAATAAATGGACTTTTCAATAAATCAGCCAAATATAGAGTCACTGAACACAGCTATAAATCACCTGGTAGGAAAAGGCTGAATTTATAAAAATAACTATCTTTATAGATGGTCAGAAGAAAAACTACCCAAGCTCTTAGGAAAGCCCTTTTTCTTAATCTGTACAGGCACAGTAATCATTTAACCATTCTAAAACCATTCTAAAACAAATTTAAACATTCAAAACAAAGAAGATGCTTGTGCTTACAGATAGAGACCTACAGACTAACATCTGCTCATGCTCTTTGGAAATCTACAGGACTGTGTCAACAAATATGAACATCCTTTGCAGTCATCTGACAGCACTGCTTCATGAAATTACATCAGATCTCTATCTAAACCAAGTTTTAGGGCTATCCATAGAGGCAGTAAAAGCAACTGAGAAGAAAAGGTAAGAAAATTCAAGCAAACCTATTACTTTTCTTTTAAGCTCAAATCTATTTCTTAAGGTTAAACAACAGAAGCATGATGCTTGGATACCAAGACTTTCCTTTATAACCTTTGCTTTGAATCCACCTCCAGAGGGAAAATCATGTTTACAAGAACCACAAGACACGTGAAAAGCAATAACCAAGGTAAATGAAAAAACGCCGGGTTAAGTTTTAGTCAGAACTTGATTGCAAAAGTACTTTGTTTTATGAGATGAAGAAATCTACTTTTCCTCTTCTCCTCTAGCATTACATATTGAAAAATGAAAACATGATTGAACAATTCTTTTAATGTCATCTCATCATTTATAAAGAGCTTAAGGAAAACAATTTGCATACAGGCTGAGCACGATGGTGCATCATGTGGAACCCAATGTCAAAACTCAAGTTCAATTTCCACTGCTAATCAAGTTTCTGAAACAGGAACTCTGTTCTTTTCCCTACTAGCTGTGTGCTTTGTTTTTCTTTCGTAGTCTTAATTCAAAATGTTCTAAAATTTTGGAGTCACTTTTTTTATCAGACACATGTAGCATGTCAAAGAAAACATCAGAGGTAATTACTGCCCACCCAATGTTCTCATTCCAGAAGAAAAAGATGAAATAGTGGGTCAGAACTTCTGGATTATTTTATTGGTGTGTTTATGAAAGAGAAAGTGAGAGAATACCAGGGAGATTCAGCATAAAGTAAGGAGAGACAAAGCAGATTTATAAAAATCAAACATATCTGTGATACTTTGACTTGTCCTTGACATCTTAATTTTCAGCCATTACTACATATAAAGCAGAGGGTTGCCAAATTTGTCTGGATATTAGAATCATCTGGAGATCTCTTAAAAATTCCAAAGGCCAGGTCCCACCCCCAAACAATTAGACCACAATCTTTTTTTTAACATGTATCAACACATCCAGAATTGACAATTACTAACATTTTGTCCCACTTGCTTTTAGCTCTTTTTTTCCCTCTTTTTTTTAATTGAAGTATAGTTGATTTACAATGTTGTGTTAGTTTCAGGTGTACAGCAAAATGATTCAGTTTCGTGTGTGTGTGTGTGTGTGTGTGTGTGTGTGTATATATATACAGCATATTCTTTTTCAGATTCTTTTCCCTTATAGATTATTATAAGATATTGAGTATATTCCCTGTGCTATACAGTAGGTCCTTGTTGGTTATCTATTTTACATATAGTAGTGTAGACCACAATCTTTGAGGAATGAAATTAGGCATCGGAGTTTTTGAAGCTCCACAGGTTCGGGAACCACTGACACAAAGTATAGAAAACCAAGTAAATTCTTTTTTCTCCTTTGAGATTTACCATAGATGTCATCCCAGGGAATTAAAAAAGAAAAGAAAGGGAAAAAGAGAAATAAAAAGAAATACCACTCAACCAATGCAGCAATCTCTGCTTTTTTTAAAGAAAATCATTTACACATATACTCACAGCCATTACTGAAGCTGGCTCAACAAAATGCTGGAAAAAATCATTATCAAGGTACACGGCACGTTATGCTGACATGAGTTTATACTGCACAGCATCATTCCTTTGAGAAGGATGCTGATTTGGGTGAAGACGCAGAAGGGAGAGAGTCTTATTATAAACTCAAAATGAGGTGATGCAGATTCCAAGGTGATTATCACAGCTTTCTAGTGACACACTGGCAGCAATTAGAAAGAGATGTTTGAAGAACATGAATTTGCTTAGCCTCACCTACCTTAGTTTTCTTCTAATAAGGGAAATAACATTAAAACCCTCTCTACCTATTAAGTATACACATGGAGAAGGAGGGAAAGAAGAATATCCTAAACCCTTAATTCCATTTTAAAAAGGACTTACTGACGCTAATTTTCTGATTGTACATATAACTTAAAGATGTCCAAAAGATCTTACTCATTACATATCATTTTCTTCCCTTCTGGCTCTTTCTATGTCCTATACCTCTAAAAAAAAAAGTGGTTAAAGGTGCATGTGTTCTGTTTGTACTATTGGTTCATGACATTCATAGAGTTCATCATGTACAGAGCACCACCTATGTACTTAGCTTCAATCTGCGGAAATCTGTCATCCCTAGGAAAGAGTATGGATTATTTTTATGCCATCCAAATGGGAGAATGTCCCAGATACCAGATGATGAAGGGGCCCCAGAGGAACTATAATGCTAACATGCTTATGAGCACTATAAAATTTGGCTTCAAAGACACTGAGTTTGGCAGTGCTTCCACAGATCTCCGCGAATAGTAAAGACATAGTTGCTAATGGTGGTGGAAGCAAAGGGCATGAGGCAAGAAGCACATCCTTGTGCGTGCGATCACATCACATTAAGATACAAGAAATTCTCTTAGAGAAAATCAGGAAAATCGGTGCATCAATTTATGTGCTACAAACATGGTTTGCTTCCTTATCGTAGCGTACGATTAAACAGATAAATCTGGATCACTCTTCAAAGACCTAAGGTTAAGCTGCATAACATTTTTCCTCTGGGCTGGCTTTTGGCATTCTGGTGATTTCAACGACGTTTACGACAGACCAACCTTCGACAAAGCACCGCTTAACTAACTTTTTTTTTAATACCACATAAAGGTGAACGGAATACTTCTTGGCAGAACAGATATGCTAGAAATTAACTTTAGAGTTGTTCTCTTGCCCTAAATTTTCTTCTGCCTCTATCTTGCAGCGAAGTCACGATGCATCTGTGACAGAATACGTCCCATGGCAACAGATTGACATCATAAACACCAGATTAAGACTTGGCTGCAAAGCCAAAGGAGATGATGGGCCAGGAAGGAAGAGGCTATAATTCAAACAAATCTCTTCCATAATAGCTATGGGAATACTAAACATTACTGGTCGAGTAAATATCTTTTTGTATAAGTGTTCTCTATTTTGAAGTTTGCCCCAGAGTGAAAGTCTCTCTGGTAAGTCAGAACCTTAGCATTATTTTAATGTACTGTTCTGTATTTAACAATCTGATGCTTCAGACATTAGTCTGTTACCATGGGAATGACAGCAGCACAAATACAAGATTATGGCTATCAAGCAGGAGAAAAGAAATTATGAATAAGCCTCGTTATGTTCAATAATTAGCAGCTACATGGAAAAAAACAAAACCATGAATTTAGGTTGATGCATTTATCTCAGTGTTTGAATACAACTCTGAGTGTGTTATTGCTTTAAAATGAGATTCTAACAAACCGCCAAAAAAAATCTTGACTAGCAGTTGCTACTCAGTGCTAGAATTTAAAAACTCATCCTGTCTAGCTCTCTTCTGTTTCAATTCTTCCCCTGCAGAAGACTGGTAACTAATGGGTAATATGCAACATCCCAAGATGGATTCTGATCATTTGAACCAACACTTTGGGGGTAGAAGCATGGAAATATTGACTAGAACGGCTCCTCTACCTTAGTTAACCACAAAAGGAACAGCTTCCAGGAAAATGACGTTGCCCTCTCCCCACAATGAAAAGTCTATGTATCAAGATATGGGATGGTGTAATTCAAAGAGCCATGCACCACAATGCTCATTACAGCACTATCTACAATAGCCAGGACATGGAAGCAAACCTAAGCGTCCATCAACAGATGAATGGATACAGAAGGTGTGGCACATATATACAATGGAATGTTACTCAGCCATAAAAAGAAACAAAATTGAGTTATTTGTAGTGAGGTGGATGGACCTAGAATCTGTCATACAGAGTGAAGTAAGTCAGAAACTGAAAAACAAATACCGTATGTTAACACATATATATGGAATCTAAAAAAAAAAGATTCTGAAGAACCTAGGGGCAGGACAGGAATAAAGACACAGATGTAGAGAATGGACTTGAGGACACGGGGACGGGGAAGGGTAAGTTGAGACGAAGTGAGAGAGTGGCATGGACTTATATGCACTACCAAATGTAAAACAGATAGCTAGTGGGAAGCAGCCACATAGCACAGGGAGATCAGCTCGGTGCTTTGTGACCACCTAGAGGGGTGGGGTAGGGAGGGTGGGAGGGAGACGCAAGAGAGAGGACATATGGGGATATATGTATACGTATAGCTGATTCACTTTGTTATACAGCAGAAACTAACACAACCTTGTAAAGCAATTATACTCCAATAAAGATGTTAAAGAAAAAAAAAGAATATAAGGCAATGGGAAAAGAGAGAGTTTTGAGCTAAATTAGTCCATAGTCTCATCATGTTCATAATGTATCAATTAACTGGATATTGCTAAAGACACAAGGCATGTATAAGGCATGGGATGTGCCCTCACAACACACATATGATCTGCGTGTGGGGGTATATATAAAATTGTAAGGAACAATTTAAAAATACTGTAATTAACATTAAAATCTATTAATTTATCAAGCTTCAAAAAAAAAAGATATGGGATGGTGGACGCAGAAAGGGACTGCTAAGCATGAGACATAAAAGTTCAACTGGGGGCTTCCCTGGTGGCGCAGTGGTTGAGAGTCCGCCTCCCGATGCAGGGGACATGGGTTCGTGCCCCGGTCCGGGAGGATCCCACATGCCGCGGAGCAGCTGGGCCCGCGAGCCATGGCCGCTGAGCCTGCGCTCCGCAACGGGAGAGGCCACAACAGTGAGAGGCCCGCGTACCGCAAAAAAAAAAAAAAAAAAAAAAAAGTCCAACTGGGATCAACATGCAATCCATACAGGCCTCTATTTCTTCTAAAGTGACAATAAAGAACATTGTACTCTATGATGTTTACCTTAATGACTAAGGATGTGTTCCATGCATTTAAAACTTCCCTTAACAAGGTCTGCAGTTGCACTAACTGTAGGAAAGATTAGCAAAATGGTGGATAAACATTTTGAGATTATCAAAGGCTGCTAAAGCAGTACGTCACTAAACCAAAGTCTACACCCAAGTCTAAAAACGCATGTACTAGAGCAATGTCATAGCATCCAGTCTTCCCTGAGTGTTTGGGAAAGTGGGCACATTGCTAGACCTCTGGCACCTTGTGGAACCATCTAGCCTTACTCTACAAAAGTAGCGATTTTGACATGATCCATTCTAAACCAGGTGGCAAGAACAAAATTTGAATCCTCTCGTAAGGTTAACATTTAACAAAGATGGACAGCCCCTTGGTACTTTCTAACTTCCCTACTCCCATCTTCCATGAGGTTTCTGCATTCTAAGGCAATGGCACAAGACATCATTGGAGGAAAGTAATTTTAGAACATACCATCCAAATTAACTGGTCATGAATAGGCTCTGATTAAAATATAAAGAGCTTTTAAAATAATTTAAAATGATTCACTGGAACTAATTGGGAGATATTTTAATCTCTGAATGTGCAATGAACTGTAGTCTCCCTTGGCCCCAGCCTCTCCTTAGAGAGGGACATTTCTAGTTAGGACTTTTGCCATTGGTAAGAGGTATCTGAGTTGCACCAACTAAGCTGCATTTTGCCTGTGCAGTTCCCTCTGCCTTTTCTGATTTGTGTCTTTCCAGCTGAGGCACAGTTCCCTTCCACTTTCCAAACCAGACTGTGGACACTTCCCCTCCTCAGTGAATATCGCTCTTCTGTTTACTAAGGCAGATAGATAGATAATTCTGAACACAACAATGTGACAATTATTTAAAAAATCACATGAGATCAAAAGATCTCAGCTTACATTCTTTAGTCATTTGTTTGAATTCCATCTTAGATTAAACAAAGCAATATTTTCCCAACATAATGTTCTAGCATATTCTCAGGGATTCCACTAAGGCCCACTTGTGAACCAACACCTAAGCCACACTTAACTAGGCTTTTCTAGTGTGACATGAAGTTCAAGGCAATGTTTGCTGCTTTGGAAAGAGCCTACTTAGACCCACTACAGATTCCTTCACAAAATCCTTTGGCGCCTGGTCTCCAAGATTCCCTGACTCTCAGCCAAAGACACTTCAGATAAGAGGAGAACAGCCGATCTCTATTCTCTTGCTTTCTAAACCTTGCTGTTTCTTTCTGAGGCTCTGGATAAAGAGCTGGAGTTGAGAAGAAGAAATGAGGGACAAATCTACATGTTGGAACAGTGTAATAAACAGTTATTCCCTGATTTAACCTTCCCAGCAGTCTGATGAAGCAGCTGTGTGAAATCCAAACCCAATACAATTCCAGAACTCAAATTCTTTCTTCTATACCCTTACTGAAATTCAGTCTTCTTAAAAGCAGGAACAATGGCTTTTAATTCTTCCCTGTAATCTCAGAGACTACATATACAAAGAGTTCTTAATTAACATGTACAAGTAATAGGCAAAGGATTTATAGGAAACTATCTACTTTGTCAAGGCAACACCCCTGCCCACACCAGACTAGAGCACACATGTCAACCATAACTTACTACCACAGCATCGAGACGACAGAGGGAGCCCTCAAACCTCCACCCATTCTGAAGTTGATGCTTTCAAGCATAAGACAGCCACTTACCTAAAAGAAAGATGAAAGAAAACATCATTATTGTAAATGTGGACATTGACTTCCTAGAAACTTTATCAACAAAATATTAAAATATACTTTCATTTTACAATCAATAGATCCTGAGCATGACAGTATAAGAAGAGCTAGTTCTTCATATCTCTCAATTTTCAAGGCCAACTCTCATACTTCATTACTGAATATTTAAATTCCATTCACCTTAACTTAGAACAGTATTTTTATTGAAGTAGAGTTGATTTACAACGTTGTGTTAGTTTCAGGTGTACAACAAAGTGATTCAGTTTTATATATATATAAATATATACATATATATTTATATATATATGTATATATATTTTTTCTTTTTCAGATTCTTTTCCCTTATAGGTTATTACAAAATATTGGGTATAGTTCTCTGTGCTACACAGTAGGTTGTTGTTGGTTAGCTATTTTATATATAGTAAGGTGTATATGTTAATCCCAAACTCCTTTTGGAAGTCCTAGCTACAGCAACAAGAGAAGAAAAAGAAATAAAAGGAATCCAAGTTGGAAAAGAAAAAGTAAAACTGCCACTGTTTACAGTGACATGATACTACACATAGAAAATCCTAAAGATGCTACCAGAAAGCTAGCTACTAGAACTCATCAGTGAATTCAGTAAAGTTGCAGGATACAAAATTAATACACAGAAATCTGTTGCATTTCTATACACTAAAAGCAAAAGATCAGAAAGAGAACTTAAGGAAATGATCCCATTTACCATCATAGTCTTTATATTTTTGAGATGACAGAAGACTTTAAAAGACTAATGAATCCTCTCTCCAGAAAACTACATATAGACAACTCTTTCACATAGCTTCGGTGGGTTCACAGCCATCCTGCAATCCACCCACTGACCCTAAGACTAATATCTGACGCAAGACTGGGCTGCAGGATATCCCTGAAGCTTAAATATACTTCAAATTGCTTCAGAACCCACAAAAACTTTAAATTCTTAAAAATATGTGCAATATATGTACAAAAGTTTGCACCCAGCATATAGAAAAGACACATTCTTTTTAAGCATAAATGACACATAAAAAATTGGTCAGTACTAGATGGCAAAGAAAGTCTCTGGGACGAGGGGAAGATGGCGGAAGAGTAAGACGCAGAGATCACCTTCCTCCCCACAGATACACCAGAAATACATCTACACGTGGAACAACTCCTACAGAACACCTACTGAACTTTGGCAGAAGACCTCAGACCTCCCAAAAGGCAAGAACCTCCCCCACGTACCTGGGTAGCGCTAAAGAAAAAAGAATAAACAGAGACAAAAGGATAGGGACGGGACCTGCACCAGTGGGTGGGAGGGAGCTGTGAAGGAGGAAAAGTTTCCACACACTAGGAAGCCCCTTCGCGGGCGGAGACTGCGGGTGGCGGAGGGGGTAAGCTTCGGAGCGGAAACTCCGGAAAAGAGCACAGAAACAGGGGTGCGGAGGGCAAAGCGGGGAGATTCGCGCCCAGAGGATAGGTGCCGACCTGCACTCACCAGCCCGAGAGGCTTGTCTGCTCACCCGCTGGGGCGGGCGGGGCTGCGAGCTGAGGCTCGGGCTTCCGTTGGAGCGCAGGGAGAGGACTGACGGCGGGAACACAGCCTGAAGGGGTTAGTGCACCACGGCTAGCCGGGAGGGAGTCCGGGAAAAAGTCTGGACCTGCCGAAGAGGCAAGAGACTTTTTCTTCCCTCTTTGTTTCCTGATGCGAGAGGAGAGGGGATTAAGAGCGCTGCTTAAAGTAGCTCCAGAGACGGGCGCGAGCCGCGGCTAAAAGCACGGACCCCAGAGACGGGCCTGAGACGCTAAGGCTGCTGCTGCCGCCACCAAGAAACTGTGTGCGAGCACAGGTCACTATTCCCACGTCCCCTCCCCGGAGCCTGTGCAGCCAGCCACTGCCAGGGTCCCGGGATCCGGGGACAACTTCCCCAGGAGAACACACGGCTCGCCTCAGGCTGGTGCAACGTCACGCCGTCACGCCGGCCTCTGCCGCCGCAGGTCCGCCCCGCGCACTCTGTACCCCTCCCCCCCCACCCCGGCCTGAGGGAGCCAGAGGCCCCGAGTCTGCTGCTCCTTTAAACCCGTCCTGTTTGAGCGAAGAACAGACGCCCTCCGGCGACCTACACGCAGACGCGGGGCCAAATCCAAAGCTGAGCCCCTGGGAGCTGAGAGAACAAAGAACAGAAAGGGAAATCTCTCCCAGCAGGCTCAGGAGCAGCGGATTAAAGCTCCACAATCAACTTGGTGTACCCTGCATCTGTGGAATACCTGAATAGACAACGAATCATCCCAAATTGAGGAGGTGGACTTTGAGAGCAAGATGTATGATTTTTTTCCCCATTTCCTCTTTTTGTGAGTATGTATGTATATGCTTCTGTGTGAGATTTTGTCTGTATAGCTTTGCTTCCACCATTTGTCCTAGGGTTCTATCCGTCCGTTTTTTATTTTTTTAATTTTTTTTCTTAATAATTATTTTTTATTTCAATAATTTTATTATATTTTATCTTACTTTATTTTATTTTACTTTATCTTCTTTCCTTCTCTCTTTTTTTCCTTCCTTCCCTCCTTCCTTCCTCCTTCCCTCCCTCCTTTCTTTCTTTCTATCTTTCTTTCTTTCTTTCTACTTCTACTAATTCTTTCTTTCTACTTTTTCTCCCTTTTATTCCGAGCCGCGTGGATGAAAGGCTCTTGGTGCTGCAGCCAGGAGTTACTGCTGTGCCTCTGAGGTGGGAGAGCCAACTTCAGGACACTGGTCCACAAGAGACCTCCGAGCTCCACATAATATCAAATGGTGAAAATCTCCCAGAGATCTCCATCTCAAGACCAGCACCCAGCTTCACTAAACGACCAGCAAGCTACAGTGCTGGACACCCTATGCCAAACAACTAGCAAGACAGGAACACAACCCTACCCATTAGCAGAGAGGCTGCCTAAAATCATAATAAGTCCACAGACACCCCAAAACACACCACCAGACGTGGACCTGCTCACCAGAAAGACAAGATCCAGCCTCATACACCAGAACACAGGCACTAGTCCCCTCCACCAGGAAGCCTACACAACCCACTGAACCAATCTTAGCCACTGGGGACAGACACCAAAAACAAGGGGAACTACGAACCTGCAGCCTGCAAAAAGGAGACCCCAAACACAGTAAGATAAGCAAAATGAGAAGACAGGAAAAACACACAGCAGATGAAGGAGCAAGATAAAAACCCACCAGACCTAACAAATGAAGAGGAAATAGGCAGTCTACCTGAAAAAGAATTCAGAATAATGATAGTAAGGATGATCCGAAATCTTGGAAATAGAATAGACAAAATGCAAGAAACATTTAACAAGGACCTAGAAGAACTAAAGATGAAACAACGATGAACAACACAATAAATGAAATGAAAAATACTCCTGATGGGATCAATAGCAGAATAACTGAGGCAGAAAAACGGATAAGTGACCTGGAAGAAAAACAGTGGAAATAACTACTGCAGAGCAGAATAAAGAAAAAAGAATGAAAATAACTGAGGAAAGTCTCAGAGACCTCTGGGACAACATTAAACACACCAACATTCAAATTATAGGGGTTCCATAAGAAGAAGAGAAAAAGAAAGGGACTGAGAAAATATTTGAAGAGATTATAGTTGAAAACTTCCCTAATATGGGAAAGGAAATAGTTAATCTAGTCCAGGAAGCACAGAGAGTCCCATACAGGATAAATCCAAGGAGAAATACGCCAAGACATATATTAATCAAACTGTCAAAAATTAAATACAAAGAAAACATATTAAAAGCAGCAAGGGAAATAACACACAAGGGAATCCCCATAAGGTTAACAGCTGATCTTTCAGCAGAAACTCTACAAGCCAGAAGGGACTGGCAGGACATATTTAAAGTGATGAAGGAGAAAAACCTGCAACCAAGATTACTCTACTCAGCAAGGATCTCATTCAGATTTGATGAAGAAATTAAAACCTTTACAGACAAGCAAAAGCTGAGAGAGTTCAGCACCACCAAACCAGCTTTACAACAAATGCTAAAGGAACTTCTCTAGGCAAGAAACACAAGAGAAGGAAAAGACCTACTATAACGAACCCAAAACAATTAAGAAAATGGGAATAGGAACATACATATCAATAATTAGCTTAAATGTAAATGGACTATATGCTCCCACCAAAAGACACAGATTGGCTGAATGGATACGAAAACAAGACCCATATATATGCTGTCTACAAGAGACCCACTTCAGACCTAGAGACATATACAGACTGAAAGTAAGGGGATGGAAAAAGATATTCCATGCAAACAGAAACCAAAAGAAAGCTGGAGTAGCAATTCTCATATCAGACAAAATAGACTTTAAAATGAAGACTATTAGAAGAGACAAAGAAGGACACTACATAATGATCAAGGGATCGATCCAAGAAGAAGATATAACAATTGTAAATATTTATGCACCCAACATAGGAGCACCTCAATACATAAGGCAAATACTAACAGCCATAAAAGGGGAAGTCGACAGTAACACATTCATAGTAGGGGACTTTAACACCCCACTTTCACCAATGGACAGATCATCCAAAATGAAAATAAATAAGGAAACACAAGCTTTAAATGATACATTAAACAAGATGGACTTAATTCATATTTATAGGACATTCCATCAAAAACAACAGAATACACATTTTTCTCAAGTGCTCATGGAACATTCTCCAGGATAGATCATATATTGGGTCACAAGTCAAGCCTTGGTAAATTTAAGAAAATTGAAATTGTATCAAGTATCTTTACCGACCACAATGCTATGAGACTAGATATCAATTACAGGAAAAGATCTGTAAAAAATACGAACACATGGAGGCTAAACAATACACTACTTAATAACGAAGTGATCACTGAAGAAATCAAAGAGGAAATCAAAAAATACCTAGAAACAAATGACAATGGAGACATGACGACCCAAAACCTATGGGATGCAGCAAAAGCAGTTCTAAGAGGGAAGATTATAGCAATACAATCCTACCTTAAGAAACAGGAAACATCTCAAATAAACAACCTAACCTTGCACCTAAAGCAATTAGACAAAGAAGAACAAAAAAACCCCAAAGATAGCAGAAGGAAAGAAATCATAAAAATCAGATCAGAAATAAATGAAAAAGAAATGAAGGAAACGATAGCAAAGATCAATAAAACTAAAAGCTGGTTCTTTGAGAAGATAAACAAAATTGATAAACCATTAGCCAGACTCATCAAGAAAAAAAGGGAGAACACTCAAATCAATAGAATTAGACATGAAAAAGGAGAAGTAACAACTGACACTGCAGAAATACAAAAGATCATGAGAGATTACTACAAGCAACTCTATGCCAATAAAATGGACAACCTGGAAGAAATGGACAAATTCTTAGAAATGCACAACCTGCCAAGACTGAATCAGGAAGAAATAGAAAATATGAACAGACCAATCACAAGCACCGAAATTGAAACAGTGATTAAAAATCTTCCAACAAACAAAAGCCCAGGACCAGATGGCTTCACAGGCGAATTCTATCAAACATTTAGAGAAGAGCTAACACCTAATCCTTCTCAAACTCTTCCAAAATATAGCATAGGGAGGAACACTCCCAAACTCATTCTACAAGGCCACCATCACCTTGATACCAAAACCAGACAAGGATGTCACAAAGAAAGAAAACTACAGGCCAATATCACTGATGAACATAGATGCAAAAATCCTCAACAAAAAATACTAGCAAACAGAATCCAACAGCACATTAAAAGGATCATACACCATGATCAAGTGGGGTTTATTCCAGGAATACAAGGATTCTTCAATATATGCAAATCAATCAATGTGATAGACCATATTAGCAAATTGAAGGATAAAAACCATATGATCATCTCAATAGATGCAGAGAAAGCTTTAGACAAATTTCCACACCCATTTATGACAAAAACCCTGCAGAAAGTAGGCATAGAGGGAACTTTCCTCAACATAATAAAGGCAATATATGACAAACCCACAGCCAACATCGCCCTCAATGGTGAAAAACTGAAAGCATTTCCACTAAGATCAGGAATAAGACAAGGTTGCCCCCTCTCACCACTCTTATTCAACATAGTTTTCGAAGTGTTAGCCACAGCAATCACAGAAGAAAAGGAAATAAAAGGAATCCAAATCAGAAAAGAAGAAGTAAAGCTGTCTTTACTTTACTGTTTGCAGATGACATGATACTATACATAGAGAACCCTAAAGATGCTACCAGAAAACTACTAGAGCTAATCAATGAATTTGGTAAAGTAGCAGCATACAAAATTAATGCACAGATATCTCTGGCATTCCTATACACTAATGATGAAAAATCTGAAAGTGAAATCAAGAAAACACTCTCATTTACCACTGCAACAAAAAGAACAAAATATCTAGGAGACAAAAGACCTGTATGCAGAAAATTATAAGACACTGATGAAAGAAATTAAAGATGATACAAATACGTGGAGAGATATCCCATGTTCTTGGATTGGAAGAATTAACATTGTGAAAATGACTCTACTACCCAAAGCAATCTACAGATTCAATGCAATCCCTATCAAACTACCACTGGCATTTTTCACAGAACTAGAACAAAAAATTTCACAATTTGTATAGAAACACAAAAGACCCCGAATAGCTAAAGCAATCTTGAGAACGAAAAACAGAGCTGGAGGAATCAGGCTCCCTGACTTCAGACTATACTACAAAGCTACAGTAAACAAGACAGTATGGTACTGGCACAGAAAGACAGATCAATGGAACAGGATAGAAAGCCCAGAGATAAACCCACGCACATATGGTCACCTTATCTTTGATAAAGGAGGTAGGAATGTAGAGTGGAGAAAGGACAGCCTCTTCAATAAGTGGTGCTGGGAAAACTGGACAGCTACATGTAAAAGTATGAGATTAGATCACTCCCTAACACCATACACAAAAATAAGCTCAAAATGGATTAAAGACCTAAATGTAATGCTAGACACTATCAAACTCTTAGAGGAAAACATAGGCAGAACACTCTATGACATAAATCACAGCACGATCCTTTTTGACCCACCTCCTAGAGAAATGGAAATTAAAAAATAAATAAATGGGACCTAATGAAACTTCAAAGCTTTTGCACAGCAAAGGAAACCATAAACAAGACCAAAAGACAACCCTCAGAATGGGAGAAAATATTTGCAAATGAAGCAACTGACAAAGGATTAATCTCCAAAATTTATAAGCAGCTCATGCAGCTCAATAACAAAAAGCAAACAACCCAATCCAAAAATGGGCAGAAAATCTAAATAGACATTTCTCCAAAGAAGATATACAGACTGCCAACAAACATATGAAAGAATGCTCAACATCATTAATTATTAGAGAAATGCAAATCAAAACTACAATGAGATATCATTTCACACCAGTCAGAATGGCCATCATCAAAAAATCTAGAAACAATAAATGCTGGAGAGGGTGTGGAGAAAAGGGAACACTCTTGCACTGCTGGTGGGAATGTGAATTGGTACAGCCACTATGGAGAACAGTATGGAGGTTCCTCAAAAAAACCACAAATAGAACTATCCTATGACCCAGCAATCCCACTACTGGGCATATACCCTGAGAAAACCATAATTCAAAAAGTGTCATGTACCAAAATGTTCATTGCAGCTCTATTTACAATAGCCCGGAGATGGAAACAACCTAAGTGTCCATCATCAGATGAATGGATAAAGAAGATGTGGCACATATATACAATGGAATATTACTCAGCCATAAAAAGAAAGGAAATTGAGCTATTTGTAATGAGGTGGAGAGACCTAGAGTCTGTCATACAGAGTGAAGTAAGGCAGAAACAGAGAGACAAATACCGTATGCTAACACATATATATGGAATTTAAGGGAAAAAAATGTCATGAAGAACCTAGGGGTAAGACAGGAATAAAGACACAGACCTACTAGAGAATGGACTTGAGGATATGGGGAGGGGGAAGGGTAAGCTGTGACAAAGCGCGAGAGAGGCATGGACATATATACACTACCAAACGTAAGGTAGGTAGCTAGTGGGAAGCAGCCGCATAGCACAGGGAGATCAGCTGGGTGCTTTGTGACCGCCTGGAGGGGTGGGATAGGGAGGGTGGGAGGGAGGGAGATGCAAGAGGGAAGAGATATGGGAAGATATGTATATGTGTAACTGATTCACTTTGTTATAAAGCAGAAACTAACACACTATTGTAAAGCAATTATACTCCAATAAAGATGTAAATAAATAAATAAAAAGTCTCTGGAAATAGCAAAAAAAATTACAACTATTTGGATGCCAACTAGATCTGTTGGTAATAAAATTCAAAACTTAAATAAGTTAAAAACAAACCCAACAAAGAGCTATCAGGAAAATCTGAGACAGAAAAGGGGGGGGGTGTGTGTGTGTATGTGTGTGTGTGTGTGTGTGTGTGTCTATGTTGTATGTTGGGATGGGGATAGGGTAAACCTTTAAGTAGTGTAACATATTAGAAAGCTTCTGTAAGTAAAATAGTGTGGTTTGTTATATAAGTAAACAGACCAATGGAGCAAAACAAAAAGCTCAGAAACTGACCCAAGTACACATGGAAAATTAGTATATGATAAAGTACCGCCTCAAATCAATGAAGGAAAAAAAAATGGACTTTTTAATAAACGGTGTTTTGGACAACTGGATAGCTACTGGAAAAAAATTAATTACATTTATATCTCACATTATATACCAGAATACATTCCAAATGAATCACATGTTTAAATTTAAAAATAAAATCACACAATTATCGAGAGAAAGAAAACTTGCGTGAACTCCATTATAAACTGAGGACGAGAAAAGGCAGCTCCAAAAATAACAAATGATTTTAAAAATATTGAATCACTATGTTGTACACCTGATACCAATATAATACTGTAAATCAATTATACTGCAATAAAAAAATAAATAACTAAAAATAAAACAAAAATAATAAAAGATTAACAAATCTGTCTACATAAGAGTGTATATAAAAATACACTAGTCAAAAGACAAATCACATACTTGAAAAAAATAATATTTGCAACTTATCATGGACAAAGGGGTAATATCCCTACATACAAAGAGCTCCTTAAAAAATCTAAAAGAAAAATACCAACATCGCCCCTCATCCCAAAATAGGCAAAAGATATAAACAGGAAATATACAGAAGAATAAGTGAAAATGGCCCAAAACATATGAACAGATGCTCCATGTTACTCATAATAAGAGACATGCATTCATTTTTCACTGATTAGATTGGCAAAAATCCAAAAGTTTGACAACATACTTTGTGAAACTAAGGGGAAGCAGCACCTTTGTATACTGCTGGTGAGAAGGCAAAATGGTACAAGAAGGCAAAATGGTACAAACTCCTAAAGAAGGGGACTTGGCAGCTTCCAGCAGAAATGTAGATTTCTAAATCACTATAGAGGTAAAAGGATAAGACAGTGAAGAAAAAACGGACTCTTCAATAAATGATGCCAATATAATTCCAATAAATAAATGTAGAAGAATTATGGAAATAGAAAAACATTTGGCAAGCACCACAAGCAAGAATGGATGCTAAAATGGCAACATTTAAGACAGTAACTCTGTGGGGAAATGTGGCCAACAGCCCTTAGCCCACTTTGGTTATATAAGACGTTAATAATTGGGGAACCTGGATGAAAGGTCTATGGGTATTTTTTTGTATGACTTTTGCAACTTTTTGCAAGCCTGAAGTTATTTTTTTATGTTAAAATTTAAAAAAAATTCTTAAAAAAAAAGAAATGCTTTTTTTTTGAAAGAAAACAGCACTGAGACAATCAGATATCCACATGGAAAAAATTAAAATTAGATCCTTACTTCATGCCATACACAAAAATTTCTGATCTGTTAACTGAAAGTAAAAAACAGAACTCTGAAACTCTTAGAAAAAAGAGAGGGCATTTTCATGACCTTGAGTTTGCCTACATTAAAATTAAACTTTGTACAACAAAAGATAGCATAAAGAAAGTAAAAAGGCAAGCCATACACTTGAAATGCACATAAGCGACAATGGATTAGTATTCCGAACATATAGAATGTCTACATATCAAACGGAAAGACAAAACAATCCAATAGAAAAACAGAAAAGATCTGATCAGGCAACTGACAGAAGAGAAAACCCAAACGGCCAATAAATATGAAATGATACTCAACCTCACGAGCCAGGAAAATGCAAATTAAACCAAGGAGATATCTTTTCACTGCCATCAAATTGATAAAAAACTTTATTATCTGGTGCTACCAGGGTTGGAGAAGATGGGAAGCAACAGAAGCTCTCACACTGCACCTGTGAGAGCACGATCACATCGGAAAGTGATAGATTGTTTTATCTAGAAAAGTGGGGGGTGTCCAAAGTAACTCCACTCCCGGATAGTAGCCAAGAGAAATTCCCACAGGTGTTCAAAAGTAGAAGACTTGTACTGGGCACTCCATACAAGAACGTTCATCCTATCAGTGGGGATAAGAGTCAAAAACTGGAAACAACCTAGAAGGTCATCAAAAGGCAAATAAAGAAATAAACAGTGGTATATTCACAAAGTGGAATAACATACGGCAGTGAGAATAAAAAAACTGGAGCTACATGCATCAAAATGGATAAATTTCATACATAAAGGGTGAAGGTAAAAACCAAATTTCAGAATATGGCAGCATGATAGTATTTATATCATCATTTTTAATACTTTCCTAAAAACAAGCAAAATTACTGCATACTATATATGGACACGTGTTTGTAGGAAAATGACTAACACAGATAAGGAAGTAATAAACACTAAATGCAGGATTATAGTTTAACCCTTGGAAAGAGATGAGGGAAAGGCAAATGCAAAACAGAGTTTGCACACATGGTGAAGTATTAAGATGTGACAAAGCCAGGTGTGCACGTGTATCTCCTATATTATTTTCTATAAGCTTTTCTATAAATGCAAAATATATCATTTCAAAAAGAATATGCATAATAAAGTATGGGCCTTTATTATACAATTGGATTTTGCTTAACTTTGATGGGTTTTTGCAGTTTTTTCTTTAAGGTATTTCCTTTTTCTTGATTTTTATATTGGTATAAAAACATACAGGTTACCTTCAGACCCCATATTCTAAGAATAAGGCTGCTTTTTGTTTCCTTGGAAGTACCCAAATACATCTTCCCTCATTATTCATATTATTCAGTTGCTTCCTAAAGGATTTCTATTCAGAAAAATTTTAAACAGATCCCTCTGGAGTATGTTAGACCCCCAGAATATAATCAGAATGTTAAGATGTTTTAAAGAAATTTGATTTAAAAAAAAAAATCAGATCACTTACGACGCCTTTAGCGAAGATTAAATAACCAAATAAAATTGCATTTTCCATAATGAATGTCAGGCTATACATTACTGTGCAATTTGTATGTTGAAAAGTAATATGTAATTGTGAAATACCCCACGGTTGAGGAAGCATGATAAAAATTTAATAATCTAGTATAGAGTATATATACAGGAAAGGCAGTTTTCCGTATCACACTAAGTGTTATGCGCTACTGCTACTGACTTTTCACAAGTAACTATACTGATTCACCACCTAGAAGGTCAACACATTCTAGCCTTAGAAGTGCTACAAAGGTTTGGGTGAAGGCTAAAAAGATCCCATTCACCTATTCACTGCACTTTTCCAAGACTAAGAGCTCTATGGGTTAATAATGTGTACTAACAATGAGACCGGGAACCTCCCACATAGTAATTTCACACAGGAAAAAAATTTAGTTCCATGGTTTCCTAACCCTGGCTTACTGTCTTTCAGGTTGAACCACTAGACAGTTCAATGCAAATCTGCCACCACCATAAGGAAAAAGAACCAAAGCACAGGTATGGAGGATGGGCCAGCAGCATCTTGGTGTAGAAAGGCTGGAGCATGCTTTTTAAGCGCTGCTAAAACAACTAGATATGCACCCAACAATCTGACGGTCGACATCAAGAATGTTTCCAAAACCCATGCCAAGAGGATGACTTTTATTTCAAGATTCACTTTGAAATAACGAGCTGTTTTCTAAAGCCAGAGTTTTACTTCTTGTATATTGAATAAGGATAAGCAATTTTAAAAAGCAAATAAGCCCCTTAAGTATCAAATTTCTACAACGTGTTCTCTTTGCTCTAAAGGCGAGAGGGAGAATAATTTGCCCTTGGGCTCAGAAACTGAATGACAAGTTTCAGCCCTAAGCAAATTTTCGTTCAAACTGAGTCCTTTAAAAGACTGGAAGGAGGTGGCAAATGTTGGTATTGGCAACAGCTTAAACAAAAGCCACACTGTTTCTTATTTTTACATGTGAATACTGGGAATAAGAAGGAAGCAGTGATGTTCCCCTTAAAAAAAATAATAATAATAATAACAGTCCAACGTACTACCTTTCCTCTACCTAAAGAAAATGTGTCAATTTTAGGTCCTCAAACAACAAATTTTTCCCCAGCACAATAGCTCATTTCTTTATACTACTGCTAGTTGGCTGTCCCTGATCAGCTGAAATCACTGCACAGCTCAAGATCTGGGACTGAAACCAAAAGGAATAAATCAATGAAGGCCTGGATTTCTATCCCACCAAGCAGGGCTAGACTCTTCTAAGATGAGGAGAGGCCAAAAAGCAGTGGGGAAGTTCACAACTGCTCTGGTCAGTGAGCTAAAATTACGTGGCATGGGAAAGGTGTGCTCCCATCCTAATCCTAGGAAATCTCACTTAATCCTGCTGTTCCTCTGCCATGTTGCAGTCACAAGGGTTCTATGTAGCTCCTCCTAGCACTTACTCAGAATCAACTCTACTCCAAGAAAATTAGTTAAGACATCACTTTTATGTGGAAGGCCTTCTAAATAATCAAAACCTGAAGTCAGCATTATTTCATTGCACAGAAGGTGGGGGCAGGGAGAGATGTTGGCCAGAAAACACTTATTCTAAACAGAAATGTTATACTTTGAAATTGTTCCAAAAAGAGAACATTGGCAGGAACTTCCAAGAAAGATTTTGTGCTTTCTGCTGTTACTAACATGAAATAGATTTGAGTTCTAATCAGGTAACATGAAACAAACCAAAAGCAGACAGACTGGCAAATACTAACTCTAGTTGCCCAGTGTCACACACCATCAGTTTAAAGAGGTCAAAAAAGAAGCCCAGGCAGTCATAGAGTATACGAAGAGATGAACAGTGCACTTTTTTTTTTAATCCTGATCTAGTGAGAAGACATAAAGGAGTCCACCTGAGCAGAAGACTTCAAAAGCTGGATAAGGGAAGACGAAGAAAGAGGCATAAATGGAAAACTCATCAACAAGCTAAGAATATAATAAAGCAAAACTAAACTTCAATTTTTGCAAGAATACAGGCGTTCTGGCACTCAAAGGAGACGCTGTCGCTACACCTCTCTGTATACAAAGGAAATGTGAAATCCTGAAATCCCGTAGCATGTAGTCACTGAAGCAACTGCCAGGTAGGGCTAATCCCCAAACAAGATTTCTTAAGAAATCGAATTCTCCACGTTAACCCTTGTTTGTTTTCTGGTTTTTCATTTTGCTTTTTTCTCTCTTCTTTCATTGTTAAATATTAGCATATTAGAGAAAGGAATCTTGAAGAAACCATCTTCAGTCACTCAAGGGGCTAAATCAAGTCCTCTTGAACCCACAGGGCCCACCAAGATAAAGGGCATTGGAATGATGAGTTTTTAATGAAGCAATAGACCGACTAAGTTAAGTAGGGAAAAGGAAAGGAAAGGTGCTGAAATCTGACCCCGTGGCAAAGCGGCAAAGTCTACATAAACCCATGGAGGAAGCGTGCAGTTTTAAGGAATCTGAGCTCCTTTACCCTCAATACAATCTTATTCAGGGAATGCTTCCATATGCTTAAAAAAAAAAATCCACTTTGCCTGCTCCCAGATATATAGCATCAGGGCAGGGATAAATTTCAAGCTGGCACAAGTCCAAATCCAACAGTTGCAGCTGTAGTAGCTGCCTTGTTTACAAAGCAATTCAGGAAGCTTTTAGAGGGCAGAGTGCACCAGACAGAAGGGGTTCTGTAAGCAAAACATGGATGGATCCCAATGCATTCAGAGCAGACAACACATCTGTTCCCAGGTCCCCCTTGGAGACATGCCGACTACAAATCCAAGTCAACCTTAAATGCTCATGTTTTTTCAGGAAAGCTTATCCACTGAAGCACTCAAACCAAAATTATATGCTGGCAGTGACTGGACCCTTGGGCCACCCCCACATTCTAACCAAAACTCTGACAACAACATTCCACACAAGGTTTTGAGCAGACTCCAATCTATGACCTGGACTACTTTGCTCGCTTAGGACGCCAAGTGTAAGGATGCCTTCCATTGCCATTTTCCACCTCTTATCAACTATGCTCCTTAGCTTCCATCTGATCTTGTGTCTGTCCAGCATAATTATGTGAGGAAAGGGTATGTCCCAGAATCAACGTCGGTTCCCCTTGTTACTTCCTCACATCCAGAAGATTTCAATAATCTCACTTGATTCTATTCCCCTTTAGTCCTTTCTGCTGTTGTCTCTTTGCCACTTTTCTTTTCTTGGCATAGTTTAATTCGGAATTCCTCTCTAAGAAAAAGAAATATACAGTCAAGAAGTGTGTGGGGTCGGGGGGGATGGCAGATAGGGAAAGAGCAATAGAATAAGTGCTGAAAAGGAAACAGAGAGTACCTTCTGCCTGTTTACAGAGCTTCAAAAACTGTGCCATGATGATGACATGGGTGAGAATATGATGGGCACAGATGGGCATAATTAAAGCAGAAAGGAGCTCTTAAGATGCTTAAAAGGGGGTAGTTCAGCTCTCTTAGCTGAAAAGTAACCAAAGATATAAGAAAGGGAAGACTTTTAAAAGATACGCTTAATTGTATATGGATGACAATGACTATTTGAAATTCACAGGATTTGAAATTCATGTTATCGGTCCATCCCATCTCTCAAACAGTGGGCTGTAGTTTCTACCCATTGCAAGTGATTTTTTTTCCTGTAAGGCAAAGTATACATCCAGCCTACTATATGGACTCTGCCAGATACTTAGCCTTTTTTAAGAAAAAACAAGTACATCTCAAGCCTTCTGCGAGTCTGGATCTTTAAAAGTTTCTGTCCCTTAATGGCTTAACACAATAAAAAAATTGATGAAAACAATAGATGTGAAAAGGTTTTCTATCTGCTAACGCATCTGACTGTAAAAAAATAAATTAATTAAAGATAAGTTTAACTTGGAGCTTAAAATGTTTAATCAATTAATTAAAATAAAATTTAAGATGCTGGAGAGGGTGTGGAGAAAAGGGAACCCTCCTACACCGTTGGTGGGAATGTAAATTGGTGCAGCCACTATCGAGAACAGTATGGAGGTTCCTTAAAAAACTAAAAATAGAGCTACCATATGATCCAGCAATCCCACTCCTGGAGGACAAACTATAATTTGGAAACATACATGTACCCCTATGTTCATAGCAGCACTATGTACAATAGCCAAGACATGGAAGCAAGCTAAATGTCCATCGGCAGATGAATGGATAAAGAAGATGTGGTACATATATACAATGGAATACTACTCAGCCATAAAAAAGAATGAAATAACACCATTTGCAGCAACATGGATGGACCTAGAGATTATTATACTAAATGAAGTCAGACAGAGAAAGACAAATATTATATGATATCACTTATATGTGGAATCTAAAATATGACACAAGTGAACTTACCTACAAGACAGAAAACAGAGAACAGACTTGTGGTTGCCAAGGGGGGAGGATGGGTCGGGGAGGGATGGACTGGGAGTTTGGGATTAGCAGATGCAAACTCTTATATACAGAATGGATAAACAACAGGGTCCTACTGCATAGCACAGGGAACTACAGTCAATATCCTGTAGTAAACCATAATGGAAAAGAAGATGAGAAAGAATGTACTTTATATACATAACTGAATCACTTTGCTGTACGGCAGAAATTAACCCAACATCGTAAATCAACCATACTTCAATAAAATAAAATTTCAGAAAATATAAAATCTGTACTTTCCCCAGTTTGGCTACGCCTAGCACAGGAGTCACACAGTCAGGAAGGACCATGACATCACGCTAAACCTTTCTTCTGTGGGTTCCCTGGGTAGAATATTTGTCATAACCACAGTAAAAGGCAATCGTGAATCATGATCCAGTTGCCCCCATGACCATAAACATGCTTCTCCTGCACTCAAATGAAAGAGCATATACAACAAACCACTGCAGATTTACAGCTGGAGTAAATGTTGAGCATAAAATCCCAACCGTGGCTTTGTGCATGCAGCATCTATACAATAAATCAGCACAAAGCCCAGTACGGTGTACCTCTCACTATGTAATTACACATGTTAATTACAAGTTTAATCGCACATATTAATAACACCTAGTCTATAATTGCAATGTATTCATGTAAACCTAATCAAGGAAAACTAGAATTAGTTGCATGAAACTTGTAATGAAAAATATAACGACTACACTAACAAGATAGGGATAGGAATGCATATCTGTGACAAACTGTTTGTGTCAAGAAGAATGGAAAGTGATTCTCTTTCCTGAACATTATTTCAGGCCCATTTAGCACAATCTGTACCACTCAATGAATGTGCAGTGCCTTACACACATCAAATCAGATCGGGATAGTGCTCCTGACTTCAGATAAAATGGCATCACTATATTTAGTTATGGGATGATAGGAAGTGCTTACATTTTTAAACTTAATAAAAAGTGGGACAGGTTAAGACTTAGGAGAGCCTGACTCTAATCTGCTATGTGGTATTCAAACAGCAAAACAAGTCTACCCCATGAAATAGGTAGACTTCATGCAGTCTCTGACTTAATTTCACCCTTAAACAATTTTAAAAAGTGTGGGCAAAGAAAGCGGAAGACAGTGGAAATCCTATTTAGAAGAATTTCACAAAACCAAAGTCAATCATCAGTCATTTGTTGCATGTCATTTTATATACCCTCACTGGGAAATTGTCACTTCCTAAGTTTCTGAAGTTTCATTTCTCCAAAGAGAACCAGAGTTTAATAAAAACAAAAACAAAGTCAATTAAAACATTAACTCAAATAATAACTTAAGACTATAATTAAGTTTCTTCATTCTAATTGCTGTTTGATTTTTATGAACCACTTCCTTACCAGACAAAAAACAAAAATTTTTACAAAACCCTAAATGACAGACTTCTAGATTTTTTTCGTGTAAAGCTGGGAAATATTCTACTTTCATTTTTAGTAATATATGCCTTTTTTTCTTTTTTCTTTTTTTTTTTTTTTGGCTCAGGACTAAATCAAGTTGATGTGCGAAAGGATAAAACAGCTATATGAAGAGGATTGAAGAAATTTTAAAAATGAATACTGAGTCTGCTCTTATAAACAGCTTTATGAAGCAAACTTCAGTATTTAAAAAAATTCTACTGAATCTGCTTTTCAAAAGTGAGTCACGATTTCATGTCTATACGAGGGAGAACGATAGAGACTCCCAAATGATGCTAAAGTAGAGGGCCAGCGAGGCTGTGAGCAACGCAGTGACACAGCCCTCCTGTGAGTCATTACCTCTCTGGGAAAAACAGAAGCAAAGTCTTGTTGCTGAAATTTGTCTTGTAATCGCTCTGTTGTTTAAGACAACCAGTGAGTGAGGTCGCTACTTCCATGACATCATTTACCATTAACATATCCTGAGCCAGTTCAAAACTACAGGTTATTTTACAAGCACCCAGAGCCCTTACCCATTAAAAATAGCTAATAAATAGCCGTGCACTGTGATGGAAGAATGCAATATTTTCCACAAGAAATGATATCATTTATCTTTTCCAAAATTTTATTCACACCTCAATTACTGTTCATCTGTCACCATCACTCCTAAAACCCAAAGCAAGTAATCACCTGAAAGATAAAGTCTCACTGAACTTCCACTGTGTTTACACATAAGAAAAGAAATTTTAAAACTACCATTTCCTTCAGCCATTAAGTTAGTCACTTGAAGGTTTCTTGGTAAAAACCTAAAGAAATCCCTGTTTATTTACCCATGGGAGGGGAGTTGAGAATAGGTAACATTTATACATTTAAATGTTTAGAAGACCTCAAAATGTTTGCTCGGAAGTATTATGAGCTCTCATATGTCATTCAATATATAGCAAATCAATAATGATTCACTACTCATACTTTTTTCTTGCAACAAATGTTTATGAGATTATGACTTTGTGGACAACAAAAGATAGACCAACATTCTCAGCCCAACTTAAACCAGTTTTCTTCAGGGTTCCTCTTTCTGCAAAAACTCAACATTATTAATAGTAATCTAAAATAATGATCAAATCACAACTGCTAACATTTATTGAGTGCTTACTATGTGCCAGGCTCTGTTCTACACACTTGGCAAATATTAATTCATTTACTTCTCGAAACAGCTCTAGGAGAAAGATTCTGTAAGTATTTCCATTATCCAGACAGGGAAACTGTGGCACAGTGTGACTACATAACTTGAACGTGATCACAGTTAATAAATGGCAGAGGTAGGACAGGATCCCAGGGAGTCTGGCTCCAGAATTCAGCTCTTAACCACTAAGCTAAAATTAATTTCAAGCCAATATCTACCATCCCTCTCATCACATCACACTCAAATGGATACGCACACAGCATATAATTGTTAATTCATTAAGTAATGCTGCATTAAAATAACATCCTCTTCTAGAATCATTTATTTTTTGTGACCTCAATTATTTTTAACCTAATGGACTTTTATTTTCATGAAAGTATATTATTAGGGAATAGGAAAAGAAAACACCCAACACTTCTACTATGTAAAAAAGTACATCTTCATGATATTTATTCATGTAATATTTTTGTTAGTTCAGGGAATCCTAGTTACCTTAATATTAATCATTTGAGCCCCCATAGTTAGCAAGAAGGCAAAAGTCATCGTAACATAAAAAACATACCAACTGCCTATAACCCTAATCACACTGCAATCTATCTCTATCCATAGAATGATATTCTCTATAGGTCTCTGCAAGATTCTACACTGCATGTACAAAGACAACAGCCCTCAATATAAAATTGTAGCTCTTATCGAAGATTCAGAATTTCATTAAACCAGTGAAAATGATGATAAAGACTGCTCGAATCCCAAGCAAGATCACTAACCAATCAAAGAGCATCTGGCAAAGTTAATCAAATATAAAAAACCAGGAGGGAAAGTCAGAAAGGACAAAAAGAGGCTAAACACCTGGAGAGGGGAGGGACATTCAGTCATCCAACTTTATCAGAAAAACTGCATGGCAAATACAGTCACCACTTGATCCTTCGCTCATTCTAAGAATTAGAGTTGCAATTATATAGATATATTTTTTAAATTTATTTTATTTATTTATTTATTTTTTGCGGTACGCGGGCCTCTCACTGCTGTGGCCTCTCCCGCCGCGGAGCACAGGCTCCGGACGCGCAGGCTCAGAGGCCATGGCTCACGGCCCGGCCGCTCCGCGGCATGTGGGATCTTCCCGGACCGGGGCACAAACCCGTGTCCCCTGCATCGGCAGGCGGCCTCTCAACCACTGCGCCACCAGGGAAGTCCTATATTTTAAATGCTGTTAAATATAAGATAAAATAATACTCCTCATTTTTACTTTCACTCTCCACGATAAAGTTCAGTCAAATCTCTTTACCTCTATTTACATGAAATTCTGGTACCTGCTTTAAGTGAATTCACTTCAGTGACCTTTTCCAGGCGTCAATTATCTAATAAGGAGGATCTCCTGTACCCAATCTGCATTTTAAAAGGAACTCACAACTTCAGACTTGGATGAGGGAGAACTAGCATATCTTCTAGCAGAGCGATCTAATGGGGGAAGAGTTTTGAGTCTGAAAAACTGGTTTCTAATACCTATTGAACTGCACAACAGCTGCAGTGAGTTTGGGAAAAATCTCTTAACCTGTCTCAGACAGTTTGCACACTTGGAAAAATGGAATATTCTCTACCTTATGGTCCTCTTATGAGTAGAAAATGAGATAGCACATCTGAGAGCGATTTTTCAGCTGTAAATGGCTAAACAAATGTTGGTTATTCTTACACTCAACTGCCATTCCATGAGTGGATAGTCAATTTCACCAAGCATTCGTCATTCATAGATTACATATTGATTGACTTTTGGTTGTATACCTTAGATGCTGAGGGAAGTAACCAAAAACTAAAACAATATACCTGCTTTTAAAAGTCTGCTTGAGTTGTGTTTTCAAAGCTTATAAGAGGTTTTCCTTTAAAAAATTAGCATACAAGGCAAATAAGTAATATGACATTAAAGGTGTAAAAATAAGAAACAATGGAACTCCTAAGAAATAGTTTGATTCCAAGTAGGATAATCAGGGTAGGCCTCCTGAAAGAAGCTGCATGAAAGAAAGATTAAGTCAGGGTGATCTTAGAGTTGAAAGACCTTACATCCAACTTCACTGGGTTCATCCTACTCCTTTTGTGTCCCTGTAAAAGGAGTCCTCAAAACACAAACAATGGTGACAAGGTAACATGGGGCTTGCGAAGACGTCCAATTCATTATTATCTACTGTGCCACCTGCCATGTCTGGCATGCAGTTTAAATATACCGTAGTGGCATAGCTCATCTGCTCATAATACCAAGTCAAACCATGAATATACAACTCCACTGAAGACACTGACAGAAAATTTTAGCTCCAGGTCATGCATTTATGAAGAGATAATCAAAGACACATTTTTGTGAAAAGCAGGAATCACATTCAAAAGCTGTGCCTCTTTGGCCAATTGTCTACTGCTTTCCTGTATTAAATCTCCAGAGTGAAAAAATACTAAACAATGTATTTCTGTTTTTGCCCATCAGAATCACTAAACCCTGATATGAAGCAAACTGCTCAGATTGTAAACATGGAAGGAATAAATCTGCTCGGTAACAGTAAACTCAAGTAGCACAAATCACATCTAGTATTCTTGTAGACTCTCCTTATCAGTATTTAAGCAGCAGAGACAGAACCAACAACCACAGATAAAGCACACCACACTATTTAAATTCATCTGGTGTTCTGGTGTCCTAGTATTCTGTCCTATACAAACCTAGATGGCTTATTCTCAGATTCTACACATAACCACCATGCTAACTTGTTGGCTCTACTATCAGAGACTGTAGCCACTGAGCCCCTTCATGCAGGTTAATTGCAAGGATTATAGACACACACACACACGCACAACCTGGTCAATTTTGTACTCACAGTCTAAAAACTCGGGCAAGCAAGATGTGATCAGCTAGTCAAGAAATAAAATTAGAAAATGTTCTATACACTCTTCTGGCTTTTTCAAACTATTCAAATAATTATTGTTTAGACTGAATCTTATCAGCCACAGGGCGTTCAATTTAACGTAGAAATGAGAAAGGGGAAAAGTTTGTAAAACAATATAGCAAAAGGAGTTTCAGTGAATCGAGTGGCTTTTGAGATGGACATTTATTAACTATAAACAGATTTTAAAATAATTCTATATGTAAGTGTAGGTGTGTTTATAGAAACACAAAAGAGGGGGAAACATTTAGGGGAAAATGTGGTCCAATACATGTCTTTCTTTCACCATCCGGAGGAAAACAGATTTCAACTCACTTGAAAACTGTCTGGCTGGAGACTACACAATTTCCCCCTGTAGCTCATTAAACTGTTATATCACCTTGACAGTCACTTCCTGCAAAGTTAAATGCAAATCAAAACATTTTTAATTGAGTCATGCAATACATGACTAAGGCAGCTCACTGTTTAGAGGAAATTTGTGAAGTAATTCATTACTGCGCTAAAGTAACTACATCCCCCCCTGATAGAAATAACTCAGATTTTAACATATCAAGTCTGCTTAAAGCCGGGGACACCTGCAGTGAAAAGATGCTAAGTTTATACTTATCTACCTCAAGTTCTATGGCTCTGACTCTTTGACACCTTATTCAGAAGTAGCTAAGAAGCAATATTGGTGAGTAGTAAGGGACTTCAACTTGACATGAAGAAAAACTGGCTCCCCCTCCTCTCCCAGCCTTCACATATAAAAACAAATCTTTCTTCAACAAAGTAAGATTTAATGAAGACACTAAGAGAGAAACCTTTGCCTCACCCATTCTGGAACGCAAAGGTCACCTGTGGCTCAATGGAATGCTTTGTATATTTTGATAATGCACAAAAGAAAACGAAACTTCTTTAATAACATAGCCCGGGGGTATAAGTGGACCACTCAAGTGGTTTATATGATTAGCTTAACAAGAAGGGACATCCATTCTTCTACTGCTTCATGTGATCTATTCACAGTCAAGGTAGCTTTATTTAGAAAATTCCTACAGTACATAAGAACTGAGAGATAAATATCAAACTACTACCCTTTCAGGCTTCCCCCCAAAATTCTGTTAGCCTCAGGAAAGCATGAGCCATTGGGGGTTTGCTTCAGCAGAATCTGAACCAGAAGTATTATTCTATATTATACTTAAAAAAAAAAAAAAAACCTGCTGCAAATTGAATTCAGTGCAACATTTTAACCTGTTCCATATTTGAGATCAGGGTTTATACACATTAATGTCAAAGAGCCTATAGCCCAAACCCCACTGTTTATCACTACCTGAAAAGTAAATTAAACATACCACATTAAGCAACCAACCAAATTTGATCTCCATTAAACCCAAGCCAAGAGTGAGGCCTTGACAACAGGACTGAAGAGATTAGGGCTTACTTTCAACAGAGTGACTGCGATAAAACAATTCAAATGTGAGACTTTACAGGAGCAAGTACTTAAAGCACCTCAAGACAAATATTTACATAAACTGTACAACATCATAATCTACTAAATATAAAAGAGTCAGGAACCCGTTAAATCATAATTTAGAATACCAATTTTACAGGAGGGAAGGAAAGGAGACTGCTCTGCTAACTGGGTCCTATAAATGAATGTGCAGTGCAAGTTCTTTTGAAGGCAAAAGACAAGATCAATAAGGGGGTGAAAATATAAATGTATTAACACAAAGCAAAATGGGGTTCTTATTTTGCGACGGTCTGCTGCTTACAGCATATCGTACTGGCCAGACAGTCCCCTTTGAAGTTTTTATCCTTAAGAATCCCCTTCCTGGGACTTCCCTGGTGGCGCAGCGGTTAAGAATCCGCCTGCCAATGCAGGGGACACGGGTTCAAGCCCTGGTCCGGGAAGATCCCACATACCGTGGAGCAGCTAAGCCCGTGCGCCACAACTACCGAGCCTGTGCTCTAGAGCCCGCGAGCCACAACTACTGAAGCCCGTGCGCCTAGAGCCCGTGCGTGCTCCACAACAAGAGAAACCACCACAATAAGCCTGCGCACCGCAATGAAGAGTAGCCCCCGCTCACCACAACTAGCCCACGAGCAGCAAGGAAGACCCAACGCAGCCAAAAATAAATAAATAAATGTTTTAAAAATTTAAAAAAATTTTAAAAAAAGAATCCCCTTCTCATTTCATTCCATCCTTATACTGTCACGATCACATACCTCTCACTTTTCTCCAGTTCCTAAAGAATTTCCAACCATTTGCCTCTTCCTACATAGGCTGCCCCTTTGTTTTGATCCCCTAACCACTCTCCTTTCTCACAATCATGTTTAATCCCTCATAAACACCCTGAAACACTCCAGTAATTTGAAACAACATTTCTACCCTTTGCCCTCTTTCCCCAATCCCAGGATAAGGTAAAAGAATGCTGGGGGCTCCCTCTGACGCCCATCCCCTGCCTTTAGGAAATATACCATAAACAGATATATTACTTTAAAATTTTTTAAACTCCAACTACTCCTAATAATTATTAAAAATTACAATCATCAGAGATGTCCAGTCTGCAAAAATCTCCCAGTTAATGAAAGCTATGTTTTCAGGCTCATAAAGCCAATACCCCATCTGGTCTTTTAAAGTAGGAAATTAACTGAATCCTCTAGAGAATTAAGAAATCTCTGACCATGAACCTGAAAATGAGCCCCCGAGAGTCAGTAATCTGATTAAACTGGGTGAACACGACGACAGAATGGACCTTAGATGGGGAGATCCAGAGCTGGGAACAGATGCTAGGATCAGGAAGGGGCTTCCATCCAAGCCCAAAGTCAGTCCCTTCGCTCTTCTATAGAGATTAGTCAAGGGAACACATTTCTGTTCTTACCCACTTTCATCTCAATTGTGCTCAAGCTCTAAATGATATTTCTCTGCATAGTGAGTTGACTTCTTGATCAATGGATTCCGTTTGAGGCTGCCCATGACCTGGTCCAAAACCTCTCATACTCTCCATGTTTTCTTGGAGACACTCTGGAGAATATTTCTCAACTGGTGTGAATATCAGAATTACCTAGGGATGTTTTAAAAAAGAAATGCACATGCGCATGGTCTCCTACCACAACTACTGAATTAGACACTCCAGGGAGAAGCCCCTAAGCAGGTACACGTTTCAAGCTCCTTAAGGCCCTCTGAAGGACACCATTGGTTGAGCACCAGTGATTTAGAATTGAGAACAATGGGTACAATGTCACAAGGAAAGCCACACAGGATCACTGCATAAGGAAGACGACAGGCAAGAGCAGAGACTCTGGAGGTGACTTCCTCCTGTTGGTGAATGCCCTCTCCTCCTCTGCTGGTTGAAAGCGTCAGCCAGGCTCTGGCCCCCTGGGCAAAGGAAGCATCCAACAGCCCTGGCACTCCTCTGGAATATTCAACAGGTTGCTCCAGGGGGTTTGGACTTTGAAAGTTGCCATTATACCACTAGAGCTGGCATCCTGGAGTGTCACAGGTGTATTGATAATTGACTCAGTCTGTTTTGTTTACAATTTCCTGCCCAACAAATTGCATGTTTTGCAGATGTCTAACAAATTCAGGACGTTTAATTCCTCAGCTGCCACCGTCCTGCTGTTTCTACCCTCCTCATCCATTGGTTACGATGGTGTCCAAAGACACATTCACCGGCATTAGCCAAGGTCATTAAAAAGCTCTTACAACCATCTGTACCCAGATGGACAGGTCTCCAGCCAAAACGGGAGAGGTTCCCCCTCAAAGGAGGCCCAGAGGACCTGACTCCAAGCACTGCCACAGTTGGTTTTTTAATTATTGTTTGTGGGTCCTGAATTATTTACATCTCAACTGTAAATCTTAATGACCCATGTCATGTTCTTCTTGGCTTACTGATGGTAAGCAAAGCCAAAGCGGTTTCGTTTACCTGATTCAACACTGCTATAGGATGGGAGCCAAAGAAAAATGCATCTTCCTAAATTGTCTTAACAGAGGTTCTTGGAACAAATCATTCTTGCTTGGACCCTCGGCTAGGTCATTTGCCATACACTTATCAGTTAATTCCCTACTGCGTTCACACTCCTTATCATCCGATGGTGCATTTGCATGCAAATGACTCATTTGTGTAGGGTTTTTATTTTTTAAAAATCCCTTGTTCCTTGAACTGTGCATCGCACACACACAAAATCTAACTTTATGTGAAATCAAACCACAGTGATTTTTTTTTACAGTGTTCCTATAACATGTTACAGATACTTAATATGATGGCAGGAGTTTCCAGAACAAAGGTTTAAAGACCATAAAGCACCCTGGCAAAGTCTGGCAAGATCTTCACAACTAAAACCAAACACCTAGACAAAGAGAGTCAAACGGCTTTGCTAAAACACACTGCCTGGAGAAATCCAATCAACCTGGGGTTTCAGCTAACTTTGACCAAGTGAATGAGGGAAGAAAGGATCCTCGTGCTCACATCTACTTGACAAAACTGGAGGTCTCTGTCCTAAGTACTGACCTCCAAAACACTAGGAAAAGTGAATGCTGAATTCCTGTCCTCCAGCCTCTAAGAGGAGCATCTCAGTCACCCTCAGCCACCCCTTTTTATCATAGTTACACTGCTTCTCCACACTCTTTCTTCCTGCCCTTCAGAACTCGAAGCAGACGTGCTCACCAGCGGTGCCAAACTGTTAGACTCATCAAGTTTATGAACACTGCATACAAAATGCAAACATTTCCTTCCATTTGGGCAAACATTGGCACGGGAAACTTTCTTCCCAATGGTAACAGCAGGGAGCTTAAATAAAAGTTCAGTTTCTAGAAGGGTGGGGGAGAGAAAAAGCTAATTCTAAAAATATGTCATCAGCAGCTTGCCATTGCCAGAGAAAATGGTACATGTTTCCCTCAAGCACGGTTCACTCAAATGAACTTGACAGCTTCAGAGATCACTTAAAAGAAAGAAAATTTGTTGCATGAGGCCTGCCAGATACTAAAGAGATCACGTCTCAACAGATAAGACTTGATAGATCCTCATCTTAAATATTTCTGTACTATGATTATGTGAACTCAGAATTAGCACTCTGTCACATAACTGCACACAGGCTTGTGCCCTAAGGGTATTCTTCCAGCCCATTCATAGGAATCCTTACTGGAATCTGGCAATTAACTTGCTACTGTTGTTAACAGTTCCCCCGAAAATCAATTAAAGGACATCTGGGCATACAAGTAAAATTACACAGCTAAACTTAAAGTAAGCAGCTTTCCCCTTGTCCACAGGTGTGTCCAGACAAGGTAAACAATTTTAACTGGGTTACAAATTATAGATGTCAGTGCCTTCTCTCAAATCCACCAAATGCTGGAAAATGCTGCTCTCCGGCAGACAATTTCCTAAAAGGATAGTTTCCCATTTAAACATAATTCTCAAGTTACTGAAAATCCTGTAAAAATCAGGTGTGAATATGCTCATTTGACCCGAAGCTGCAGCGCAAACATCTAATTAAAAGGAGAAGCAGGCAGGCATTACAACTCCCCAGAAAGCCACAAAAATAAAAGGCTCCATCTTCAAGAAGATGATTTCCAATTACAACACAATGCTGGTTTGAAGAAATGTCCAATGCAGCAGAGCACAGAAATATACCAGCCAAAAAGCTTTCCCATCTCAACAGGGACAACATGGCAGCTAAGCTATCAAGTCCGTTGTAGAAGCGGAACACCTCTATTTGTTTTCTCATCCTCTTAGCCGTAACCTAGATTTCTGGATCCTGGTTTAAACTGAATAGACCCTTTTACAAGTGTAACTCCTTAAATGGGCACTGATGGTTGACTTTGCCCTTGGAGAAGAAGAGAGAAAAACTATGGGCTGATCTTTAATATTAAATATTTAATGTGTTTTTAACACATCAGCCCTTTAGATTTAATTCCAGACTTAATGCACCTGTCAGGATACTGACGGCGATGGTTTTATTGCCACTATACATTCTCCTGACATTCAGAAACAGATTTTCAAAAGATTCTGTACCCCAGAAAATTCCAAGCAAGGTTCAATTTAACTGTTTTTAAAACACACTTGGAAAAAAACCCTTTTCTTCTACAAGAAAACATTTTCTCCTTCAGCAAAAAAATGATAACAGGTTAGTAAGTGCACAAAATATAAACCTAGAAAATGCTGCAGACATTGAGTTTTTAAATATTTGTGCATTTTTAAGACAGCAAAGACAAAAGCTGAGCCCTAGTGACAACAGGGTAAAACTTAAATATGTTCTAATTTACGTAGCCATCGACCGCCAACATTCAAGGGAATCCTTAAGAAGGACAACTGTAACATTAGTTTGATGCTGGGAATCCTATAATTCCATTAAATGATGGAATGACAGAATATGCATAAATGATGTGACCGTATTTCGAATCATCTGTGGTTTGGGGTTTTCTTCCCAGAAAGAAAATCTTCCGTGGTATGCTTTTTCACTCATCTTTATGGATTGTACTAGCATCTGGATAAACTTAAAATACCCATCACTATGGGAGAGGGGGATACAGGTGGAGAGTCACAAAATTTAGATTAATACATTATGAGCACTTCCCGGACGGACAACAGATTTTTAAATACATAGTGATCTATCTCTTCTTTTTAACTAGAAAGAGAATGTGGTATGTTCTCTACCCTTGCATCATATGGTCCTTCTTCTCTCTAAGAGCATGACGACAAACTCACTTTGAACATTCTTAACTAATACTGATTTAAGTGGAGCGGGAACCCTTGAAGTTTTTTTACTCATCTGAAATGCAGAGCACATACATATTTTACCAAAAGGTTTACTATGCATATTAATCTTTTATGCATTTTATTCCTCCAAGCGTGAAAAGAAACAAGTTGAAGTAATAGAGGTTGCCAGGTGTTGGTGGCATCCATTCCACTGTAATGACAGCCATGACTTAAGGTTTTGTCTCGCTCTACTCTTCCTATGAATTGCAAGCTCTACTCTTCCTATGAATTGCAAATCTTCAGGTTGCCACAGCAACTCTATACACTGACAGGTAAGCTTCAGGAAGCATCCTGGTCATCGTTCCCATACTGTTTGCTTGGCATCAGAGCACCGAACTCCCTGCTGCACGGGAGCATCAGGGGACGGTTCCCCTTACAGAGTTATTCTAGCACACTGCCTGGTCACTGCGATTAATCATTCCTGCTTCTTGAGCTGACATAGCAAGGTGGGGAAACGACATCCTAAATGAGCAGAGCTGATTACCTGGGAAAGCAATTCTTCAAGATAGCACAGCTAACTAATAGCTCCATCTGCTACACATAAACACCTTCCAGAGCCCCAGAAGTAATGTCAGAATACAACTAACAGAGCTGGGTCCTGTATGCCAGATTTCTGTGTGTCATCACAGGTGTTTGATGAGCACAGAAAGTACTTGAACTTTTCTTCCTCCGTGGGGTAACCGGTGCTATTTCATCTTAGGATCACGGGCTCCCCAGAAGGAGGTAGTTGAGTAGGCGTTCTCAGTTTGACTTTTTTAGAAATAAATGTGAAATAAGACTTCAATATGAAGCCACCTGAAGTATACACAAAGAAGGGGTAGCACAGGCCTGTGGTAAAACACACTTCTCTGAAACACAAATGACAGCAAAGCTCCGCAATAAACCAAAGACAAGAAGCTTTTCCATTGCCCCCAATATATATTGGTATTTGGGCAAACATTGGCACGGGAAATATATACTGGTATATATTGTGAAAGATCTGTTTTAAAGTGATTAAATAAAAGTAGAACCTTTAAAAATGGAGACAGTGCATCCCAGTTCTATAAATTAAACAAACTTAAGAAGGCTGTGGTTAGGACGCATCGATAAGCTCGGCAGACAGTTAAATACAATTTGGCGAGGAGAAGTGGAGCTGTACCAAGCTATTATTACAGACGAATCTATAAATGGCTCTCGGAAATTATTTTAGAAATCTAAACAACCAGTCGCTTCTTAAGTCACCCTACAGATTCTGTCTGCTTTTATTATTAATAAATCTTTGACGATATAAATCAAATTCTAACATCTCAACGCTGGGTGTTTAAGGAGGCTGCGCACTTCTACTTTCCTGACCAAAGTACTGGCGTTTTACAGTAGCTGCATTTAACACTGCTTCTGTATCAGATGGAAACAGGCTCCAGCTCTTTCCACATTAGCTGTGATTTTAATAACATGCCAAGCAAAACAGGCTAGCGTAATAAGTTTCATTGCACCCACTTCAACAACAGATAAGCACCTCATTTTCATACAGTTTCCACTTGTTGCTAGGTAACCACACCATAACGAGACATCTCTCGGCATTATGCAGAATGCCTCCTCTTCACCCAAATTTGACGTGCTCTGGGCATTAAATACTGTTATTTCAACCATACCTATCACTCAAACAGTTTAAGCTTTGGTTTCAATTGCAACATAGGTTTGGGGGATGGTTGCTTCTGAGGGGCTTTTTTGATGTGCCGAGATTCTAAAAGATACACTACAGTAACATCTTTCTTTCTTCCCCAAAGCAAGCCCACCGCATCATCCAACGAATTGATAGCCTGACACTTCACAGAGAAAGTAAACCCTCTCGAAAGATGTCCACGCTCTGCCCTCTTAACAGTAGACAATGTCAATTAAAAACTTCCTTACTGCTTTACGTGGCCATGAAGGGAACTTTGTAAGCAGGGGTCTGTGTGGAGTTGGGCCTCACCTGCAGGCTTCAGACAGAAACCCTTTAACTAGGTGCATCTAGGCCAAAGCGGGAACCCCAGCCAAACAAACCAGCTTTCTGCTGGAGAAAGGGAAAGCTCTGCGGGAACAGATGCAGCCCGACCTAAGATACTGAAGGACTCGGGCGACAAGGAAGCAGGAGGGCTACCTGCAGGAAAGGCAACAGACACTGACATTTTAAAAAGAAAATAAATCTTAGCAAGTGGCACAAGGCATCTACCAAACGTGAATTTTCTTTTTCGCTTCAGGAATATTTTATCCTACATGATTAGTGGATGCCAGAAAATGTTTTATCACCTCAACTTGTCAGTGGGGCTGAATGTCTCTCTCACATGTGATATAAAATTGAAGGAAACTAATCAATGGGGCTGAATGGTCTCTCTCACATAGGATATAAAATTGAAGGAAATTAATCACGCTCAGGAGCAGGACCCAGACAGGGAACCAGATTCCGACCCTCAGCCTCTTGTGGACCCAGAGCTTTGTTTCCTATAATTTCAGTGCCACTCAAGGTACGGCTGCCTGATCTCTTTAGAGGCAGAGGGGGGTGGGAGTCAGCAGCTTCACTCCCTACCTTAAGCCTTAGCTTACTGAGCAATCCTTCCCCTCTTATTTGCTCCCTTGTGGTCTGAGAAGTAGGAGTTCAAAAGGTTTTGCTTCCAGGCCCTCCCTAGATAGACCTGGTGCAGAGGCACCTGGCCGGAGAAGCACCTCCACCCTGTCAGGTAGGGCAAGGTCTTCGTGGGGTCCGCTGCACCATGTTTGGTGTCATCCATGAAGCTCTTTCTTCACTCGCCACCCACTCCTTCCCTTTGCTCCCTCTGGGTCTCTCCACAGCTTAGATGGTTTGACCTATTTTAGTTCTTTTTAAAATCTGGATAATTTAAGTTAGAATGGCAGGGCTGGATCACTACCATTCACGGATGAGGACAGACTACGATGAAACAGGAAGAGAGATCTGATGGACAAGGCAAGAGCCGGAAAAACATTGCTATGTTTCCCAAGGCACATATTTTAACAAACTTCACTTAATCAATTCTAAAACTCCAGGAAAGGTACGAATTGGGAGGGTGCAGGAACACAGGAGGGATCAATAAATCCACCTTTCTTTCTGTTCCTTATGAGAACATCACTTGGTCCACTCTATTAACTTAAAACAAAAAATCACCTAGTTACTGACAGAAAGTTTAAAATGACCAGCAGCCAGATGTGGAAGGTAACAATGAAAATTTTAAATGTGCATATACTGTCTGGTCCAGCAATGCTATTTCTTGGTGTGTTTTCTCAACGAACTCTTGCACATGTGCACATGGAGACATGTACAAGAATCTACATTGGAGTACAGTTTACAGTAGGAAAAATCTGCAAACAACCCATATGCCTATCAGTAGGGGGATGGCTAAATAAACAGGCGTATGTGTGCTGTGGAATACGAGGTAGCACATAAATGGAACAAGCAAAACCTGCATGTAACAACATGGCCAGGCTTCTAGGACACTGCTAAGAAGAAAGCAAGCTGCAGAATGATGAGTACGGTATGATACCACATATGCTACCCCATAGTGTTTCCATGGATTTTATGTTTACATCTACATCAAGATAGATAGATAGACAGGCAGGCAGAGAGATAAGCAGACAGATAGATGAAAAAGTATGGAAGAAAACAGAAGCTAGCTAAACTGAGACAATTGGGGAATCCATCAATGAGGACTTCAGCCTTTTCTAAAATATGTTGAAAGGGAAATATGTTCATGTATTTCTTGACTAATTAGAGATTAAAGAAAATGAAGATATATTTATAATAAACTGGAAGGTAATTAAAGGGGACAATGTCAAGAACTAAAGGAAATAAGCCTGAGTCTTCTAAGTTCTATCGAAGGACTAGTAGATGAACGTACTCTACCTCCTCTGAAAGTGTTAATTTTGAAAAGCGTTCCAAGACAAGCATACAAATATTTGGGGAAAAAAAAAAAGTTTTAGTGGATTGTCACTTTAAGTTTTAAATATCTAGACATTTATTTAAAATATCTAAATATTTATGGGTTCCTTTAGAAAACAGCCAACTTTACCAATATAACTACCTTACTACCACATGGCAATACATCCATTAAATGGAAAAATAATAATAAAATGTAATTCTTATAACACCTTCAGGATAATTGGCCATGGGAGAAAATATATAAATTGGACTCATTTATATAAAAGTGAATCCATTAAGAATGGCAAGAGTCCTTGCATCTGGTGAATTTTTTTGTGTTTGGAATTGTGCCTAGAAGTCATCAGATTTGTTGCTAGTGAACCCCCATCTGTCATAGCTTGCATCTGAACTATATATAGCTCTTATTCCCCAAATCAATATGTTATCTGTTCATGTAATTCAGTATCCAGTCGAGAAGTTTTGCAATTGTCTACAAGCTCCTCAATTCTTATTTTCACAATTCCTTGCTTTGTTATAATTCTTAACATACAACTGACAGAATGTAGAGATATCATTTTAAAGATATCATTTTAAAGACTTCACTCACCAAAGCTTGGCTGTAGAGAAAAAAAAAGCTAGCATTGTGTGTGTGTGTGTGTGTGTGTGTGTGTGTGTGTGTGTGTGTCCCCACGCATGCATGGAAACCAGAAAGGATAAAATTATAAAACATTATACTTCATTATAGTTAAGAGGTTCCAGTCCTCAAAGGATTGCAACATGCCTTAGGCAAGATTGTTTTAGTAATATCTTATCTGTGAGGCCACGTATCCAGCAAGCCCAGCTTTCCAGAGCATCAGAGGGAGTGTCAGAGCTTCACAGGGGAGCATCTAAGTCACTCAAATGTCACTGGCCTACTTAAGTCCTACGTAAGTCATGGACAACACTTAGCTCTATTAAGTGCAAGACGACGGGCTGTCACCATGTACTACATTAACATACTTTTCATACACATCTAGTAGTCTTAGTTATCTAGTTTTCCAGCCTACAACAAAATCAAAACAAAAAAAAATTTAAGGGGAAAGAAAAAGCTGAGGGCAAAAGAAGAGACAAGAAAAACTATTTTTAAAAATTATTGAGAACTCAGAAAAGCATAGCAATCTCTCTGAGTGTAGAAGAGACAAAACAACCAATCCATATGAATGGTCTCTAAGCAAAACATGTTAATTAGTATTCTACAAGATCTCGGGTCATTTACACAAAATGGAATTCAATCTCCTATGTTTTTTAAAAGGAAGAGAATTGTGTATTTTATTTTGGTACAATTTTCATCAAACAGCAGGCACTAAGTTTGTCTGGTGAGCTCTACTGAGTTGCCAGTGCCATGAGGTTACCAAAAAAATAAAAATAAGGTGATTTTAGGTGGTACTAATAATAGTAGTGTCCAAAAGATGTCCTTGACGGCAAAGCCTTAGTGTGGTTTGTTACCTACTTAACCCCAGGCGTAGAGCAGTGCCTGGAACTAAACACTTCCTGAGGGGATGAATGTATAAATGAGATGAATGAGAGGCTGAAAAAATGTATGAATCAGCAGATTGGAAAAAAAACGAGCTCAGGGTTTTTCCAAACTCTACAAACTTATAGTTCAAATGAAATATTAAAAATTTTAATATTTCAGGGTCACCTTTGGAAAAACAACTTTTTGTTATTTAGGGAATACCATGAATAAAATGTTACAAGGAAAAGAAGGTAATGTGAAACAAATTTAGAAAGAGAGGAAAGAAAAAGTTGATGCCTTTAATTGCCTAGCTTCTTCATAAAACTCCAGAGCGCCTGCATTTTCTCTCTTCCTCATCACCTCCAGCTAAAGGGTGGACATGCATGGCACAGGTCCATGATTCTACAGAGATCTCTAAAATTGGGTGTTGAGAGAGCCTGACAGCCTCTGTTTACTTAAGATTTACCTCAAAACTTCAATTTTTACTTTGAAAGGCTTTCGTCCTCGTGTTTCAAAAATAAATTCCATCAACGTTAAATCACATCTTCTTGAATTATAAACCTATCAAGTAGAGGGAATTAGCCTTAAGCTGCCAACATCAAAGCAAAGGAGTCCTGCCTTTGGTGAGAACCGCCTACCTGATTGATGGCTCTGTCCCTGCATTCAGAGTCATGCTAAGTAGAAAACAAAGAGGTTATCAAATTTCAGTAATTAATATGAGTAAACATGAGTTGAGCTAACAAAAGCAATTACCTGGAATTTTAGTGCTATTATCTCAACATTTCATGTTTTGCCTATTTCAATGGAAAGCAGAGATTAAAATGAATGCCTCAGGACCAGAGATTTGGTCATTTCATTCCAAAGTTACCATCCACCTGTGTAGCACAGTTGACAGCTAATTTAATACTCTCCTCCAGATAAAATAAATTACTCCAACTTCAGTTTATAAAGAATAAAAAGACTCCCTAGTATTTTCACTCATCTTTGACATGAGAAAAATTATTTAAATTTTCTGAATTAAAATCGGCAGGGAAGGTGGGAAGGAGCTCGTGTTTGTTTCTGATGGGATCTTTACATTTTGCTGACATTGCTGAAAATATTTTACTCTGAGATCTTCTGGCTTGGGTCTGCGTCTTTTTGCACTTCTTTCTGGACTCATAACTGAGCACTTCCACTGCCCTAATTATATTAAAAGGAGCAGGAGGGGTAAGAACTGCAATTTCCTTTCTTTTTTTTTTTTTTTTTTTTTTGCGGCACGCGGGCCTCTCACTGTTGTGGCCTCCCCCGTTGCGGAGCACAGGCTCCGGACGCGCAGGCTCAGCGGCCATGGCTCACGGGCCCAGCCACTCCACGGCACGTGGGATCTTCCCAGACCGGGACACGAAACCGTGTCCCCTGCATCGGCAGGCGGACTCTCAATCACTGTGCCACCAGGGAAGCCCTCCTTTCTTAAAGATACAAAACAGTCTCAGAAAACTGGAAGATAGGTTGACAACTACTGTAAAAAAAAATACACAAAGTTTAATCTTGGAGAAGTAAAATAAGAAATAAAATATTTCAGATTATTTAATGCATCAGTACAAAATGTCATTAAATGACCTCTGACTCTGTCGTCCTTGGACCATCGTTCTTCCTCACAGCCCATACCCAATCCATCACCAAGCTTGTAGATATGGCGCCTAAATACGGCTCAAGTTCACCCACTTCTCTCCTTGCCCCCACCACTACCCTAATACAAGCCACTGCCCGCTCCTGTCCAGACAGTAGCCTCCTAAACTGTGGGTACCTATCTGCATCCACTCACACCCCTCCACATTGCAGCCAAAGTGATCTTTTCCAGAAAATGACTAGGATCATGTTACCTCTTCCTACCTGCTTGAAACCCCTCTAAGCCTTCCCAGGCCTCTTAGAATAAAGCCCCCAATCTTTCCCCACAGATTGCAGGGCCCCGAGCAATCTGGCTACTACCCGCCTCTCCACTTGCCTCTCTGTCCCAGCCCCTCTGATTCCAGGCACAATGGCCTTCTTTCAATTCCTTCAATGCACCTGGTTCCCTGTGAAAAGCTCTTCTAACCCTTCATAGCCTGGTTAACTCACACCGGCCCTTCTTCAGACCACAGTTCAATCATCACTCCTCGGTGATGCCCACTCTGGCCGTCTAGACCAGATCAAGTTCGCTTAGTTTACGATTTCATTGCACCATAGGTTTCTCCTCCAAGACACTTGGACCACGTTATAATTGTACATTTGTGTGATGTTTGCTTAATAAATAATTATATTAAAATATTTAATAATTGCTCCTTGACCGCAAGGAGCATTAGAGCAGAGGCCAAGTCTGCTTTTGCTTACCACTGGCCTCTTCCACCCAGCACCTAGCAATACTCATTAAATAAAAACAAATTACTTGTTGCATGCATTGCAATTGTCCATTTGGGATCTGCCTTCCTTAGTGGGCTGTGAGGTCAGAGATTCTGCCTTTTTCCCTCTTGGCATCCTCAGCATCTAGCCTAGAGCTTGGCCCATGGTAGACTGTTGATCAATAAGTGCTTAATGAATGCCTGAGAAGAGTAAGCAAATGTTTTTAAAATATAAAAGCAGTAGCTCTGACCATATCTTGGAATGATTAAGAATCCCAATATTTGTATTGCTCAGGAGAATCAATTATCCAAACTTCCTGCAATGCTGTTCTATGAGAAGAGATTTGTGGAAATGAATAAGGTGGCTCTGATAGCCTGAGGGTCTGACACATCCACCCACTTAAAACTGCTCCCTTTAGACTAACACAACATGCCCAGCTCACACATGACAAACAAAAATCTGTCCACACACATTTTTATTTAAACAGGAGTCTATCTGTGCAGAAGGAGAAAGAAATTAACTTCTGTCCACTTCTGAGAGTTTGATTTCCTACCCTAGATTTGCACAGCACACTTAGATGATCAAGGCTTAGCCTCCTAGTTAAAACCAAGTGAACAAAAAGAATACTAGTATTTAAACAACGTTCCAAGTCACGGCATGTTCAAGGTCCAACTTGTCAAGTTCAAGGTCCCTTTAAGAGCTTTTGTAAGTCCAGTAAGGGTATCCGAATAATACCCCCAGATGCACAGTCCCCAAACCATTACAACTCCATGAAACTTAATGTGTTGACTGTTGTACGGTGCCTTTTCTTCTGCAAAGCCATGTAGATAATATTTCAACAATAACCACACATTTCTCCCTGCGGTATAGACACATACAAAATGCATTAGGAAAAATGCCAATAACTGAAACACTTTCTCCGTAGCTCTATTCAACTGAGTGTCTCCCAGGTGCCACAGAAGTGCCAAGCTTTCTGAATCTTGTTCCAAAGGGAGCTCAAAGTCAATAAGCCTCCTCAGCTATCATCTAGCATGACTAAATCACTCCAAGGGCAAACCTTTCTGAGTTATGTGACCATTCCTTTTGCAGAGTTTTACCAAAAATGGCATGCCATAAACCAATTTAATTCAGGGTAACCCACACTGCTGGGTGAAGAGCCGCCCCAGGAACAAACAGGAGGAAGAAAATGCAAACATTTCAAGTTACACTGGATCTTCAATCACACAGAGAAATGAGCATAAATTAATAAACCAGGAAAGTTCCCAGGACCTATAAGGGATCATTCCAAACAGAAACCCCCTTTCCCATTATTAGAATAGACCTGTCACTACGGTGGGGTTTTGCCTTTCAAAGAGGTACAGCCAAGGAAATTCTTTGCTGATGAGAATGTGCAACTACGTCAGTTGGTTCAATGATGCTCAGAGGACATTCTGGGGTTCCTTTTATGTTGTTCTCTTGCGAGCTGTGGACAGGAAGACGAGCGAATTCTCCACTCAGAAAATATTCCATTATTTTAATAGGATTACATCTTAGATTGACAATGTTTAAAATAGTCCCCCGAATTTATTAGCCTGCCAGCACTTCAAGTAAGTAACTTTAATGCTAAGATCTTTTAAGTTTAAGTAAATGACTGGCAATGAGTCAAAAAATTTCCTCTAGCTTTCTAAAACACAACACTCTGGCCATCAAATGGGAATTCATGAACTCAGGAGTAAGGACCTTCACACTGGGTTCTCCGTGTCTATGATTTGCCACATTTTTAAATACATGAGTTTCTCCGAACTTTTATGTTTTTATGACTCCTCTTTGGTCTCCAAAAGCATATTCTGGCTTGACAAGATATAGACTGACTACAAGGTTCAACTGAATCTCTGACAAAGGTATCGAATTCTTTAGTCCCTAAGGTCTTATTATAACTTCCCTCATCACCCCTCCCTTCTCTTTTAAAACAGACACATCGATAATAGGTACCCAGGACCTACCATAGGCAAGGCCCCCAGCTATAGTGCTCTAAATCAGCCAAGTGATTTTCATTTCCTACTCCGACTACCCACCTGGCCTCAGCTAGGTTAGAATCCAGGCTCTGCCCTTTACTATTTTACCTTCAAGTTTCCGAACTCTACAAGCCTGGTTTCTTCATCTGTAAAATGGGGTGAAAACCGTTCTCCCCTCAGGCAAATCTTGTGAGGATTAAGTGAGGTAATCTGTCTGCAGCACTAACACACTGTTGGTGGGAGGCAAGGACCTGGTCACTCTTGCTGGTTTTCACCTCTCCCTTCCTACTCTGCAAGCCACCGAATTCCTACCCAGCCCCAATACAAATGGAATGAACTACACTCTTTACAAGAGATTTTCAGAAAAGTTGAGTTCTGATTAGAGTATCAGTTCTATGAGGATTATCATGAATGTTTCACTTGCTTACATAGTTGCTACCACTTTCATTATAACATGGTAAAGCTTCAGATTAACTAATAACATGGGCTGGGAAACATGAACAGTAGAGGGTCTGGAGCAGGGGTTGGCAAACTACTACTTGTGGGCCAAACCCAGCCAGAGAGCTAAGAGTGATTTTTACATCATTAAATGGTTGACGAAAGTCAAAAGAAGAATACTTCATGACACATGAAATTCAGATTTCCAGTATGCATAATAGAGTTTTATGGGAACACAGCCACACTCATACACATTTCCTACGGCTGTTTTCACATTACAACAGCAGAGTGGACTCAGTGTGACAGAAACCTATGGCCCAAAAGGCCTCAAATATTTACAGAAAAAGTTTTCCAATTCCTGACATAGACCAATTATTTTCTGGTTTCGAAAAAGCTTAGCACATGATGGTGAACATTTAAGAAACCTACAAAACCCTCTGGAAAACCATACATGGTACTACTTGAATATCTCTACAAAGACACTAGGCAACAGGGTTTAGGCTAATATATATCATGGTGATGGGGGCTCTGAACTTGAGAAAGGTAACTATCTTCTGCTCTTCATCTTATTCACTGACCCACTCAGCCCAATAAACTAAATTAGGAAAAAAATTTATTTACATACTGTATACGTATACATACACATATATACATCTTACATATATATATACATTCCTCACATAAAGCAATGCTTACCTAATGATACAACTGAACTTATTTATAAAACAGAAACAGACTCACAGACATAGAAAACAAATTTATAGTTACCAGAGGGGAAGGATGGGAAGGGATAAATTAGGAGTTTGGGATTAACAGATACACACCACTATACATAAAATAGACAACAAGGTCCTACTGTAGAGCACAGGGAACTATACTCAATATCTTGTAATAACCTATTACAATGGAAAAGAATCTGAAAAAGTATATATATGTATACATATATACATATAAAGCTGAATCACTTTGCTATATACTTGAAACTAACACAATATTGTAAATCAACTAGACTTCAATTAAAAAGAAAAGAAATGCTTACTTTATGTCCATCATACGACACAAAGGGTCAAGATGGTCACACATTTTTCTTCTTTTTTTTCTAATTCTGAAATCTTTTCTATCTTTTAATTTGGGTAAATATTGTTAGAGCTGTTTCCAAAAGTGTTCCTGAAAACGTGTCACCCACCTGAGTGTCTTTTCTGCTTTGCTCTCAGATAATAATTGCACTCTCAAATTCAACCCTTACCTATTTACTGAATTTTGTTTGGGGTGGGGGGACCCACCTGGTACTCTCTCCTTGACTCTGCTCTATGTCTCAAGTTCCTTTGTTATGTACTTTGACTCTTTGGGACTTAAATACAGCTGAGGTAACAGCAACGACAAAAAGTGTAATCGGTGAGCTCTGGCCCACGAGTCCAAGACTTGACCTTAACTCTCAGTGGACCATTTAGCTTTTCTGTCCCATGATTGGTAATTTATGCACTTAGTTTTCAGAAGAACCAACTAGGAGAATGAGGATAAATGAAAGCAAACCCACCCACCCCTGCACCCCAGTAGAATGAGCACAGTGCCTCATGTATGATGAGTTGCTTATAAGTTTCTGAAATATAAACTAATCATGCAGTCCCCTCTGTTTCTAACAGAGCCTGGAATGCAGTAACAGTGCACTTAATTTTTGCTTTAAAAAGGCCCTCTTTCAGTGGTCAGTCAATAGACTGAAGAGCTACTATAAAAGAGGTACCTGAGTCTGATTTGTTCTCTTTACTTTACTCCTAGCAGCTTCAATGCTCTGAATAGCACTGACAATAAAGATATGAAGAACAACAGAATGAGAGTAATCCTTCTTGTGAATAAAATGTCTGTTGGAGAAATCTGCAGGGCAGCACCAAGGATTATATATACTAATACACAACAAAATCCGGCAGGGTGTATTAAGTTCTAAGAGGACTTACATCCTTGGATGTAATGGTTCTTCCCACTTGGAGATATTTCTACTCCAAAAAGATATCGTAACGGTAAGAAATGCAAGACTTGCCCAAAGGTAGAATGGAAAGTTCTATCATTACTGAACACATAAATTCTGAGCTTGTTCAATCCTTTCATGGTCTGAAAAAGAAAGCCTTTCTCTTTTTCCTTTTCCTGTTTTGGGGACAAGAGGAGGAAGAAGGCTATGCCCAGATAGACAAGACACAAGGACAAGACCAAACAGACTTAAGAAGCTAACACCATCTTAAATTACACTGCCAAGCCGCATGTGCCCAAATCTGCCAGTTGTTGCCACCGGCTTTATTCTGAATATTTCTATAAAAACAAATCAGCACAAGAAGTGTTCATGAGTACAGAATGCTGTCCTAATCCTACCCAAAAGCTGGTGGATACTCAGCAGTTTCACAAAAGACAGAAGCAGAGCAGAGAAACGGGAATGCACCAAAGCAAGAAGCAAGTCAATATCCCTGAAGTTCCCTTTCATCAGAAAATGTTTAACTCCCAAATCCTAATCAGACCAAAATTACAACTTCAAAGTTGGATGACAGAGGAACTAAACAAAGAACACACTTCTTGCTGGCTGGCCTTCCTTCAGAACCACTTTCCTACTTCAGATTTTATTTATTGCCATGAAAATGATACCTGTCACCAGAAGTTACAGTGTAGACATCACCTAACTAACTCATTATCAGGGCGGAGAAAAAGGGAGAGTTTGGGGAGGTTTTTTCTACTCTCGATCAAAAGAAGTAGGCACTAGAGAAAGGAAAACAAAAACAGGAGAATCTCTGCTAACAATGCCTAGCTTTAAGGCTCCACATGAAAGAAAACAGAACTGGGGAGTATTGTGAAATGCCTAATTGCCGAGTGAATGTATTTTAGCATACTAGTTGTCATAGCAAGTCAGTGGGATTTGAGAGCATATTTCTGTTTTGACATCTGGCCCATAACAAAATTACTATTGATCTGTTGTGAGCTTCCAGCACAACAGTATAACCTAGTCTCAGCACGAAGAATCATTCACTAAATAACAAGCAATCATCATGCTCTATTTGCAACCTCGGTCCAAAATCACATCTTTGCTGGTGTTCTGCTTGGTCCCTTTTGGGATGAACTTCCTATTCCTGAATCGAGGTGTCCAGATCTTTTTTAAAAGTGAATTTTACCAGTACAGGATTAATTCTGTCTTTCAGTAGCCTGGTGGCAGCAGCAGTATAATGCTGACATCTACCTTGAGCACACACTTTGGTTTGCTGCTGATTCCGGAAACTGACAGGACAAGCATTATTTTCCAGGAGATGTTCTACAGGCAGTGGAAGGAAAACGATGAAACAAATTAGACAGTCAGAACTGTTCATGGAGGTTTGGAAGGGGTAAAAAAATAAAAGAAGAAGAAGAAAGAAGAGCCATCAGCCTTATGTCTAATTTACTACAAAAATGTATAGGTATGTGCCACTCACAAACGATGCACCTGTCATTAAAATGATCATTTATGATTTGTAGTGGGCTGTAGTTTTCAATGATACTAATAAACTGTTAGAGAACTTTGACATAATATTGTTTGTTCCAAAGAACCGGGTTCCTTTTGTAGCATGGTTTAGCTGCATATTGACTATTGATTGTCCAGACGGGTAAATACCTCCCTTGTTTCAGGCCTTGGCCATATGTACCCCCAAATATATCAGAACAAAGCTGTATTAACCAAGAAACTATCTGATGGTTTTTTTTGCCTGCATCAGTTAAAGGAAGACAAACATATAGATCAAGTGCATCTGTGCTCTAGACTGCACTGATTTGTTGCATGTGTGGTTAAATCCTGTCAAGCAGTATTAAAGGTGACACCTTATCAACAGAGCACCCACTCTGAGAGTGGCTCAGTGAGTCATCAGTGGGGCTTCTACCTGCCATGCAAAGCAGTTACAAAACTTATTCCAAATCAAAGGACTTTTCAAACATGAAATCTATCAAGCCCCCAGCACTACTTCAACACGGGCCTCTTGTGAAATGATTTTATAAGGAAAGGCTAACCATTACCTCCCAAAGAAAAACCTGGCCAAAATGTAAAGGAATGGGGTGGAGGGAAAGATAATATTATGGGCACAAGGAAGACCATATTTCCAAAGATTTGGTGCCATGGCATCTTAAAAAGAGCCTAGATAGGTACTCATCTTGGATGATTTAGGTGACTTGACTGCAGGGAAGAGGTAGACCAGATAGCTGCTCTCTTCTAGAAACCATTCATGATTTCAAATATGTTTGCCTTCTAGTTCTTCCATACTACCCTTGTTGGCCTGTGGATCACTGACTGGTGTGGATTAATACACTGAAGCAGTACACATTTCTATTCGTGGCCTCAAAGGATGTGTCTGTTGACAGATAGCAGCTTAAGAGAACCAATTCTTTAATTTTGCAGAGATGTCCACATGCTGACCTCAGCAATATTAAAGGCATACAATTATTATGCAAAGTCATGACTGTATACTCGTTTCAGGGTTATCTATGGGAAATTGTCAGGTCAACTCTAGTGACAAAGCACAGCTACGTGGTGTTTTGAGAGAGGGAAACCATTACACTCCAGTAGAACAGAAGGTCTTTTCATAATATCTGCACCGAGAGGATGAACAATTGCTCACTTTTTTCTAGTTTATTTTTTCCCATCAAAACACTGGAGTTGGGTTCAGAATTTCTAAAGCGAATCAAATTTTTAATAAATTCTGTTATGCTTGTAATAGCAGAATTTATTTTATGCTCATAAATTTTTAAAATCTGTTCCCTATATTAGCAGCTCTACAAGTGGCAGAAACCAGAAAGTATAGCAAACATTTATCCTGGGTTTGCCAAGGCAGGTCTGATTTCAAATATTCTACTCCTTGGTACTCATAAATCACCGAAATGTCCAAACTGTATTTGCAACATTTCCACACCTACTTGGTCTTGGGGAAAAAAATTATTTGGCGTAATCTTCATTTCCCATAATCTGTTGTGGGATTTTGGTTCAGAATATATCATCACTGTATCAATATGTATCAATATGCTAAACAGCAAACACTTCATCTCCTGACAGAGATTTTCCCTATACTTACCATACATAATATGCTATAATTGTTTCACTGCCTGTATTCTCGCTAGACCCTAAGCTCTTGGAGGGCAGGGATTCTGTCTTGTTAACCAATATTTCCCAATATCCAGCATGGTGCCTGGTAAACGATGGGTGCACAGTAAATATTGCTAAATTCTTGAGTGCAAAATAAATCAAACATAAAGAAAGAAATTATGCACTCCACCCAGGAAAATCTCAAAGTAATTAACTAAATGCAATAGGGTGCTTTACTACTCCAGAGCCTTGAACTGTTCCTCGTCATATGCAAGTATCCATGTATTAACTAACTCCATGCAGACAGCAAAGGTGAATTTGGGGGAAACACCATTTATTCCACGGAGTGAGTCACTAGGTTCAATGTAACCAGGAGGCCACCATTTGAAAAATGATTGAATTGACGTTGTTTCTTGAAGTTTTCCTTTGGAGCTTCTGAAAAACACTGTGGATATTCAGTGGCCCTCTGGCTTTCATTCTTCAAGGACAATAACCTAAGTTTAGTTCAAGATTTTAGCAATCACTCTTAGAAATATGGAATAGAAATATGTCTTTTTTTTAACTGGAAAAAAAAAAAAAAAGTAAAACAAATGACTAGGCCCAGAGAGAGTGAAGTCCTTGCCTTCTCAGGCCTTTCCCTGTAGGTGTAGATATCATGGTCTTGCTGGCTGAGGGCCTCTCCTCTTACATGAAAAGAGGGGGATATGCACCACAAAGGGTGGAACTCTGACAATGAAGAGAATGCCTTGAAGGCCACTCAAATATGCCATAAAAATAGATAAAGCTTACAGAGATACTGAATATGCCATAAGACAAAAACAAGATTGAAAGAAAACTAGAATACTCTTTGATTTCTACCAAGACATTTAACAATAATTATAACTCCTACACGGAACTGTAAAAACACTGGAAAAAAGATTAGGCTCACTGCTTGGGAATAACAGGTGAGTTTTTCTCATGACATGAAAGACCGGGTAAGGGATTTATTTCTTCAAGTGAGAAAATTGCTCATGGTGCTAGTCAATTTGTGAAAATGATCAAACTTCATAGAAAGTGAGCAAAATACTGACCCTCATGCACACCAACCACCTGGATACTGCAGGTTAATATTTTCAGAAAACAATATGGACTCTGAAATCAATGAAAAGCTGTTCTGGGGCCCCTTCAGCACCCCTCTTGTTATTTTACAATCCCCAGTATTATGTAAAACCCTAGATCGGGCAACTCTGACAGTCCTAAGAGTTTCGGTTGATCTTAAGTTCAATGAGCAACATGTAATCAGGTGTCTTAAAAGCTGCACCTACAGGAAAAAACAAGAAAAGTGATAGTTACTTCCACTTTAAGCTGACAGCAACAATACACACTCAGTAACATAAATTACTAAGACCTGGGCACTGTAGTAGGAACCCCAAATTCTATGATACATTGAGATCTGATCCCTGCCTTCATAGAATCAGTCCAGCATGGAGCCTGATGAACAAATAGGAACGTATACTAAAGTACACAGAAAGTACAGGCAGATACAAGGCATGTTCTAAGTGGGAAGGGAGGCGTGAGGCAGGCTGAAGGGGAGAGGGGAGTTGGGCACAACACGGTGAGATCATCTAACTCTACCTGGGGATTAGGGGATGGAGAAACAATGACAGGAATAGATGTACTGAGGAACTGGCTTCTGAATTGAATGACTTAATGATTAGGATGACAAGGAAGGTTGAGGGCATGATTAGGATGACAAGGAAGTTCGAGGGCACAGCATGTGACAAAGGCATAGAGATGTTAAAACAGCTGATATATACACAATGGAATATTACTCAGCCATAAAAAAAGAATGAAATAATGCCATTTGCAGCTACATGGATGGACCTAGAGATTGTCATACTAAGTGAAGGCAGTCAGACAGAGAGAGACAAATATCATATGATATCGCTTATATGTTGAATCAAAATTTGACACAAATGAACTTATCTACAAAACAGAAACAGACTCACAGACAAAGAGAGCACACTCGTGGTTGCCAATGGGGAGGGCGGGTGGGGGAGAGTTGGATTGGGAGTTTGGGATTAGCAGATGCAAACTATTATATATAGAATGGACAAACAACAAGGTCCTACTGTATAGCACAGGGAACTATATTCAATATCCTGTAATAAACCATGATGGAAAAGAATATGAAAAAGAATATATATATATGTATATATAGAGAGATCTGAATCACTTTGCTGTACCACAGAAACTAACACAACATTGTAAATCAACTACAATTAAAAAAAAAAGAAAATCTCAGAACAAGAAAATAAAACCTGATATATAAGGAAACAAAACAAGAATGTGCACAGTCAAGGATGTCACACTAAATGGACAGTGACAAGCAAGGATTAGACTCTGGGATGCAAGGCAAGGGACTGATGAGTGGATGTTACAGAGAATAATTAATATCATCATAATATATGTAAGACCTTTCTAGTATGGCTATCTAAACATGAAAAGGCCCACTTCTAAGCTTTACGCTGAGGTCTCTTCTGACTCTGCAATTCTGTGACTCACCAATTCCAAACCCCCACACCCCCAAAAAAAGCCACGAGAAAAGTCGTCATTTGTAACACAAGAAAATAGAATATTACCGTCTTTCCATCAGTGCAGGTACATTAACCAAATCCAAAATTTCTTCCTCCCATCAGAAGACCTAATGTAACCTTAAAAATAGACACCTACCACAAGCGATGATTTAGGACAGATCAGCAATCATGTACATTTATTTCATTGAATTCACTCCTCCTATAAGTATGGAAAAGAAACTAGGAAAAACATTCCCCAACTGCTAAGTTTTTTGCTCTTTGCAAAGCTAGTATTAGGATACTCATATTCCCAGTAAACAGCCTGTCTAAAAGAAACTTCAAACTATAGCAACTCTTACAAAAGACTATTTGTGTCTTCAGAAGCAGAAGTCTACAGGCATTAATAAGGATAAGTGCAGCTATTTAGCCCAGAACCCCTGAGGACAAGATAGATGATCTAACACCTTTTACTTAACAAGTTTCCACGCCCAAAGAGTCCTCTCATCAGCATGTTTACAAGCTCACTCACATATTCTAATGGTAACAGTACCAGATGACAGATTTATAAATAGATACCAGAGGGTATCATTTCTCCTCCAAGCATATGCCAAGGCATACATCTGAAGAAAATGCCGTGGATGGTTCACAATACACTCCAGGACCTCTTTTGTTGAAAACTAAGTTTAACTATTCTGATGCTAACGTCAAGTAGATACGAACATTCTCCAGCTCGGAGCCAAAGGCTCCCATGATTTACTAATTAGGTGAATGAACCAAGAAAAAAACCAAAAGAACACACATAGATAGAGGCAGCTAATAGGCCTCATCCATTAACCAGCTTCTCCGAAAGCCAAATCCACCTGGTTTTCTAACCATCACTCCCACCACCGCTTTATACATTAATCACGCATCAATAATAATCATTGGTATTTCTGATGATACATGTAGTGGCAGATTGTACAATCTGAGCACAAAGCCCCAGATCAGTGTAACTTGGAGTTTTTTCCAAACCTCTTTTGGTTTGGAAGCCAGAAGTCAAAGGTTCCAATCCCAGCAATGCGTCTCTCCAAAGTTCGTTCTTTCTTTCTTTCTTTTTTTAATTGAAGTATAGTTGAATTACAATGTGTGTTAGTTAATTACTGCTGTACAGCAAAGTGAGTCAGTTATACATACATATATACATTCTTATTCATATTCTTTTGCATTATGGTTTATCACAGGCTATTGAATATAGTTCCCTGTGCTATACAGTAGGACTCTGTTGTTTATCCATTCTACATATACCAGTTTGCATCTGCTAATTCCAAACTCCCAATCCATCCCTCCCTCCTCCCCCATAGCAACCTCCAGTCTATTCTCTATGTCCCTGTTTCTGTTTCTGTTTCATAGATAGGTTCATTTGTGTCATATTTTCTTTTCACATATAAGTGATATCATCAGAGTTCTTAATAACTAATCATTAGTAACCTTTGCTCTCAATTTATCTCACCTATAAAATTCAAAGACTACCTGCCAGGTGCAAAATTTTTCTAGATGGAATAAAAATGATTAAACACATGGTTATGAAGGATTTTAGCGTCCTCAGAAGATGCTGGATCTCAATATTGTTGAAGAATTTTTAATTATAAATATCCCCCCAGGGAAAAAAGAAAGCACTGAATCAGTCTTCCAAAAAAATAGTTTTTGCATATCTAGTATGTACCAGGCATTCAGCTGTGTTGGTGGATGCAAAGATAAAACAGCCAAATTGTAAGGTGCCCATAGTCCCTGCATTTCAGATTACTAGAGAACATGAAATCAGATGTAATATTATAACATGACATATGAAGTGCTACAATAGAACAAAGGACAAAACGCTACAGGAGCAGAGAAGGGAGTACCTGTGTTTTTCAGTATCTTGTCAAAGTAGGAGACAAGAGATGGTTGGTTGGGTTTTATATATGTATTATATTTCCAATAAATCATATTCTGAAATCCAAATGAACACAGTCTGTAGCCAACATTAGGACCATTAACATAACTCTAGTTGGGATTTAAAAAAACACCGCTCCATGCAATTCTAGTAATCGAAGAACATAAAAGATGAAAATAGCTGCCAGCCAAAAATAAGAACTAAATCCCAACCAACACCCAGTGATAAAGAGAAAATTCATTTGGAAAAATGCATTCCAGAAGAAATCAGTAAAGAGTTAATAAAGCCTTCTACAAACTTAAGAGAAAAATATCTCTATAAAAACGTACGTGTAATATGGCTACAGATCATTGGTTAGCTGCCAGAAAAATGATGGAATATGGTATAGTTTACTTATTTCTTTTTAATGGCTCCAACATTCCACCTGAAAACTTGGTCCCGGAGCTGCATAATTGGGGATAAAAATGAAATGACAGTTTCTATGTGTCATGATGAAAGCTGATCACTTGTGTTTTTTCATTTATCCACGCTGACTAAAGTGGTTCCTGAAGTCTACCAAGCCAATCTTTTCCCTAACAGTGAAAATCATGCTGTTACTAGAATAAGGGAGAAATGGAATAAACTGTTGGCATCTGAACACACACTTCATTCAGGTTCCCGAGTTCTCAGGTCTCTATCTCCAAACTGTCAAGAGGCGGGGACCTCATTAACATATTCTCAATGGAGAATAAGCCATTGGTCCCATTTTCTTATTTATCAATACTGTGGAATTAAATTACTAATATTTCACATTATCAGTAGAAAATCAAATCCTCTTTATCTTTCTCATATTTAAAAGGCTACTCACATAGCAAAGACAACCTCAGTAAGCAAATTAGGACACTAGAGAGAGAAGCGAACCCTAGATCCCGTGTAGGGAAGATGGACATCCATAGAGCTTGAGGTTGTCATGGCTGTCGTTCTGTTTTTGGGGACAGGGGTGCAGAGGGGAGAGATGAGGCATGCACGAAGACAAATAATGACTGCCAGAGACCCTGGTATCAAAGACAGTTCTAGTATTAAAACATAAAAGTTACATGTGTTTGGCTTCTGCTCATCCTGATTTCAGAAGTTATTTGGAAAGGGGAAGGTAATCCCCCATAAATATATTTAAAGGCTTAAAAACAGATTTATGTCAAGCTGCTTTGAAGTTTACACCTTCCCTTTCCTTCTAGACTTGAGCTGATCTGAGTTTGATTGGATTTTCATCAGTGACCTCTGATGCAGTGTTTCAAAACTAGAGTTGAACCAAGTAATTCAGTACTGGAGCGAAGAGCAGCAGCTCTGGATCCAGACTGCTCCAGCTGCGTGACCTGAGGCAAGTTATTTAACCTGCGGGTGCCTCAGTTTTCGTCTAGACGATGGAGATCATAAGAGGGTTATAAGCATAAAAGGATGAGTATGTGTAAACTGCCTAGAATAATGACTAGCACATAGTCAATCCTTAACAATGTTACTACTATTACTACCATGCCATGTAAGAGTGGTTTAAAAAAATCATGTCATCAGACAGAATATTACTAACAAGAAATTTAATAAAATTATAAAGATGTACTGCTTTACAACAGAAGAATATGGGCAATAAAGCTTATAAAATAAACTCCAGGGTGATTATTCACACGAAAAGTGTTTACTTTATAAAGAGACTCAGCTTGCAAAGGACTCCCCTAGTGGATGTAAGCATTTCAGTTTAAAACGATGATGTTACTGAGTGCCGGTTAGATATCAAAAACTAACTAATCAATTCAGGGATGACCAAGATGGGGACCTGGCTTTAAGGAGCTTACAATTTTACCGTAATAATAGTATCTATCACTTACAGACACCTATTATGTGTCAGTAGCTGTATAAAGTGCTTTACATGTATGGTTTCTCTAACTCCACATGAATATAATGGGACAGGCATTGCTGTGGCCATTACACGAAATAAAAGGCTAGGACACAGAAAACTAAATTACTGGCCAAGGTCTCCTAACAACAAAGTTTTAGTGCTAAGATTTCAACCCTTGTGGATCTGGCTTCAAAGCCCATTCTCATTAGTACATCATACTGTTTTCCACTTATTTGTAATTCATCGGCTACTTGCCAGGGACGGGATCAGGCAACCGAAAGCTCACGTGTTTGGAACTGCTGCCAGAAGATGTTAAACTACAAATAGGCACTGAGTGTTTCTAAGATGAGAGGAGCTTTAGAAAGGCCACCCCCCTTTACAGACTAAGGAACCATGCCCCAGAGGGGTTAAGTAATTCACTTAAAGTCAAAAGATAAAGTAGTTCTAAAAATTATAGTGTAAATCAGTACGAAAATGACACTTCTTTTTAGAAAAGTCCGATGTATAAATAAATCTATTATCCCAAATGAGGTGAACCTAAGAAGCCTAACAGGACCACAAAGGTTCCAAAAGAACAGGGTTGCAAATTCAGTCTCAACCAGGAAACAAACAAGAGCAGGGTGTCCTGGAAAGGCAGTCTTGGGCAGAGAAGCTGGGGTAAGAAAAAGTAACATTTCAAATAAAAAGCCGAGAGCCATCCTCATCATCTGTCCCTGCTCTCCAGACAGCCCACATTGAGAACCCTGGGAGCTGTCAAATGGCCAAACAGATATGGAGCCTGAAGTCGGCTAAGATATGGTTAAAAAGAAGCTTCAGGACTCCACTGAAATAGGCACAACCTATCCCTTTAAAACTTAAAATCTGATCCACTCTGGTAAAAACAGAACAGGTGGTTATCCACATAGCACCCCTTGTCCGCAGGACCAGTGGGAAGTGAACTATATGATGAACTAAACAGTGATCTCTGGTATATTATCTAGATAAGGGTATTTGATGCCCTTATCAGGTTCTAGATTGGACTGTAAACATCTGTATTTCAAAGAGGCCCGTGGAAAGCACATGGGCCTTAAAAGTTACAAATCTGGGTTTGAAATGTGGATCTGCCATTTATTAGCCATATGGCCCTGAAAAAGTCATTTAATCTTCTCCTGTTGAAAAGGGATAAACAATAGCTAGTCCTACTCTCCTTAGGATTAAATAAGAAGCATAGATCTCCTTGCTGGGTATTGGTTTATTGCCTCTTCAAATTCACCCCTTTTGCCTGCTCTGAGGAAAACGATTTGAGCCCTTTGAATGTTTTTCCTTTACCCACGGGCACAATGTTAAGCTTTGTCAGTAGAGGACGCTGGAGGGACACTGTAGAAGGAATAAGGCTTCTCCAGTATGCAGCTCCTGAGGTGCTCCGATTCCCCAGGTCCTACAGAGCAGAGTGACCAAGAGCATCCAGAGGCTCGTAGCTTCCCCAGCACCCTCCTCAGGCAATTCTGTATCAAAGTGCCTCCAAAGAGACACCATCTCATGAAGTTTTCCCCAGCATCCTAGAGGGCGGATTTCCAGCAATTTCCACAGCACCACAGGAACTTCCCTGACACGGTGAGTCACTGTGCCCACGGCAATACACTCTGCATCTCAGCCTGGGGTAGGATGAAGGCGGCTCTTCCTAGGGTTCTCTATCTCAACCTCAGTGTCGTGACTGCTGGTTGTATCTGCTAACCTTACACTCTTCAGAATTCTCTTTAAATCTCACTAGCAAATCCCTTGTTATCCGAATCCCCCGTTAGAGTGAATGAGTCTATATTGAACATTCCCTCTTCAAATTACTGTGTGCTTTCTCTCTCTTAACTGGACCCAGATTAATACAGTTTCCTAGACCAGTGCCTGATTTATAGTTAATGTTCAATAAACAGCACATGTAACAACCATAAATGACTGAGTTCCTCTCATCCCTATTCTTAAGAGGCAATCCTTTCCCTTTTTCATTCTACTTTGACCAGAACATGAACCTATTTCTACTACAAAAATCCCTCCATGATGTAAGTGGAGCAATGAATTAATAAGAACGCCCAAACTGTTTCTGCCAAATATATGAATCGAATAAAAAAGAAGGCTGCCTCACAACCAACTGCCCCCTTATTCAGCACGTAGCTTAGAAAATTCTTTCTGCAACTTCCTTGGCTGACCTAAATGTGACAAAATGTGAAAATGCCTTCTTCTTCTTGCCAAGGATATTCCCAAAATGATCTAAAGAACCAAATTCACCAGTATTTTTTAAAATTTAAGGAGCAGCCATTTTATTTACTCTTGTCTCAACTCATGTTAATAAATTACAATATTTTGAAAACTCACAGAAAATAGAGAACATTACCTATCCCAGAATAAGAGATGAATTTGTGTTAGGGGTTGGGGATGAGAGCACCACTCCCAGGGAAAGCAAGAAACAGAGTGGGTTTAGCAGCAATATTACAAAGTCACCATGTATTTCCTCATCTTGCAAATGTACCAGCTTGGCTACATTCTTGGGTAAAGGAGTGTAAAAATACATTATTCAAGATGTCATGTATTGTTGGCACACATTGTGAAATGAAATTACTGTAAAAATATAGAAGATCTCAAATGTATTAAGTTTCTGTCTTCAAATGCTTTATTTCTAATCCTCAGAATTACTCTTCCTCGGAAAGGAAAGCTATCTCACCTTCGACACAATCCCATATCATCTGTATTTTTCCTTGTGTCTAAAAGTCTCACCTAATTATCAATTTAACAAGGAGCAGAGACCAAGGGGGGAAAAGAATCTCATCATCTTTTAGGCAGGCACCTTGTCTGATTTCAAGAGCTAACCCACCCGTTAAAACACCCCAAAATAGATATTGTGAGCCACCGCAGGACCCCAACATAAAGCAAGGCTCCTCATTAAAAGTTGGAAGGGACCCTGCCAGGGATGCCTGCAGGGGTGCTCCACAATAGCAGTCGCACCCCATGCCTTTTCCGACCTAGATTAAATTACCGACAAAATGGACAGACTACCCAAAACTGTGAGTAATGCGTTCTGCCAATGAAAATAATGACCGTGCTTGGTACAGCACACACGCTTTCTGCTCAGCCTGTCAGCATTTCCAGTTAAGGGGCTCAATGGTCTTTCCCTGACAAAAACAATAAGCTACCTTCATTTCTTAAGCCCCCTCAGGGCTTCGAATTACTGTCCATTCTGCACTAAGGTCAGTGCTGTAAAACTGTTTTATCCCCTGGAAGAGCCGGAAGTAGTAACAGCCCCTACTTAAAACTCAGATGGAGAACATTCGAGAACACGTGAGCTTCTTGTAATTTTCCACTGTCAGTTTTGCACATTTGCATTCTTAAAAGTTGTATCTACTGCTTGAGATGGCAAGGTGTGTTTCCCAGCAATGTCATCACTTCATGCTCTTGGTGTCTTATATGAAAATGTGTATTTCTCTAAGCCAGTGTGTAACAGAGAAAGATTTCAAAACGGTTTAAGTTTATAGTTCCAAACGTTCTAGTGAGTTCAACAATCTCATATAATATAGTGAAACGAACACATACAAACACAAACACACCCCTTAGGTGTGCATTTTGTTGGGTTTTATTTTTCATTTTATACCAGAGAAAACAAGATTATGCCAGACCTCTTGACAGCAAACAAACCCTGTTTAGAAGAAACAAATCTTGCCATTTATTGTTTTCATTCGTTCATTCATTCATTCAATTCATTTATTTGCGGAACGACTTCCCACACTAAAAAGCTGCTAAAATTTTTGGCTAGAAAGAGAGCTGCTTTCACCCACCCTATGTTTTTCCAAACTGCGTGGGAATCGAACATAGTCGCTCTATTTGACCTGGCAAGTTCAACCACTAAAAACAAGGTCCTTTGCCCTAAGGAGGGGGGGGGGGGTCTAACAGATGCCAGTTTCGAAATATAACTTTAAGGCTTCAATAGAAGATGCTGACAAGAGCACCACTCTTATGAAATACTGGTCCCCAAAGGCCCATCTCTCCGTGAGTTTCTTTCCACCTGCGTCCAAGTCTGGGTTTCCAGGCACCATCATTCCTACTTACTTTTTTATCCAGGCCTCCCACAATTCTCAACTTCTTTTTTTTTTTTGGCTGTGTTGGGTCTTCGTTTCGTGCTAGGGCTTTCTCTAGTTGCGGCAAGCGGAGGCCACTCTTCATCGCGGTGCGCGGGCCTCTCACTATCGCGGCCTCTCCCGTTGCGGAGCACAGGCTCTGGACGCGCAGGCTCAGTAGTTGTGGCTCACGCTCACGGGCCTAGTTGCTCCGCGGCATGTGGGATCTTCCCAGACCAGGGCTCGAACCCGTGTCCCCTGCATTGGCAGGCAGATTCTCAACCACTGTGCCAGCAGGGAAGCCCCACAATTCTCAACTTCATTCACGGCCTTTATTCCTGGTTCTAAACTATGCCTCTTCTCTAGTAATACGGTAGGAGGAAACTGGTTAAATGCATCCTTGATGCTGATGTGATCTTTCCAGTTATTGAATGTTTCACTGAATTTTACACTCTACAACTTCAAATGCAGAAAGTGGCCGATTCATTTTGTTAATGTTGTTCTGTATAGATAGCCAGCTCCGCGAACTATACACTTTGATTTGGTACATGAGAAAACGTATTTTTCATTACATCCCTTATCCTCCTAATGACATTTCCAAACAGGATTTTAAGAACTGTGAAGCAGAAATAAAATTATGCTCAAGTTCCAAATTGATCTCATAGAATGGAAAATGGCTATCATCACCAGTGAGTATTAACAGGACTCAAAGCGGGCAAGTTTCTAGTTCAGAAACATTTCTCAAATAAGGATCATCCTTTAAATGTCCCTTACATTACCAATCACAACAGAAATTCTTTGAAAGAACTAAAGAGGCTCTGATGAGATCCTTCCCCCCACCCCCAATTCCTTTATACTGTACCCAGACTTCACCATCTGCTTTGGTGTACTTCCTTCCTATTCAATGATGAATCGGGGCTAACACTTCAGTTACCTGGATTTACACAAAAACCTAAAGGAGCCATGAAATTGCTTCTGTAAAGCACATTCTGTGGTGACTTTTAAATAGCTTTAAGAGTAATTTGGAAATAAAAATACTGCTATAGCAAGTTTTATGTCTTCTACACACATATGCCAGAGCAATTTCTTTCTCCCAGAGAGAGAAGGGAGGGATATGTCTAAACGTCATAATACGCAGCCAGTTACGACCCACTGTCGTCGTGGTCGTATTAGTTATCATTTGCCTTCCCTAAGTTATCGAGACCTGAGAGAAGCCTAACAGCCATTCATTTCACATGGCCGTTGTTCCACGTTGGAAAGTGCTGTAGTTGATCTCAAGGTCTTTCTGCCTTTACACAGGTATGTGTACATTCAGCACAACCCCCGAATTTTACCACTTGCAGGCTTTTGAGGACGTCAGTTACTCCCAGCCACAAGGCTCGGTCCCAGTCCCCGCCTCCCCACCACCATTATCCTGCACTGGCTGAGGGCTCTCCGGAGATGCAACACAAAAGGCGTTTAGATAGCGACTGGCAGCCAAGCCCCAGACTTCAATGGGGTCTAAGAAACGAAAACATGATGGGATTATTTATAGAACAGCAGCACCTATTATTTATGCAAATGTCCCTTACAGACCACTTGGAGTTATAGACTATTCACAGGCTTCAGCTTAAGACACGAGCCATCCCAACAAAGCTGTTCTCCAAGTGGAGATACCATGATCTTGGAAATGTGGGAAACACTTGTCCTTGCTAATTTAGGCATCAGAGGGGGTTCCTATTTGGGTTGGACTTCTTTCCTAACTGCAGGGAAACAAGCAGAGGAGTAAATGTGGATAAAAGACCAGTACACAAATTAGGATTATACCCTGGAAGACATTAAAAGCCAGTCCCCTCAAGATGGTCCTGGGTAGAGACAGGAGTGCATCCAGTGCTAGAAGGGAACAGAAAGGTTCTCAAAATAGCCTCAAGTTAAGAATGAAGGGCCTGACGCTGGCTGTGAAGGATAAGAAATGGAGGGGGAATGAGGAGTGAAATGTGTTAACTTTCTTAACTATGTTAATTTCTTATTTAACTTTCTTTTTTTTCAACTTTTGCATATCGTTTAAAAAGTCCAATAATGTATCTTATAATCAAATTCCCATCTTCCCACCCCCTGCAGTGTTTGCCCCTGCTTGCTCTCTTATCTGCCAGCAGCCTCTCTTTCATGGCAAAACGCCAGCTGCAGTTCTGTCTTCAGCACAGTATCTTTCTGATTTACCACAGCTGTTTATTTAACTTCCTTATATCAAAGATTTTGGGGGAAAATCACCCCCAGAGACCAGCTGATTTACACAGGGAATAAAGCCAAAATCTCTGGTTTTGATGCTCTCTTGTCCAGGTGACCCAAGGTTTACTCTGATTATGTGAACTCGATTTCAGTTCCAATCCCCTTGGCCAAAAGCTATGAAATCCACCTGAATTACAGCTCACCAACTGCACTTTCACCTGGAAACTAGAGGTGAAAGTCAAGTGCTTTATCTGCTCAGACAAGCGGCTTCTCTCCAGATCAGGAGTATTTTAATGAAATGAGACTTAAGTGAATTGTTGACATTAGCATTAAATGTTGTCATTTAATATCAACAGTGTGTTTGATTTGTACACAGTTATGAAATGTCATTCGGACCAGAGAGTTATATTGAGGTTTACCACATTGTAGGAATGGATTTCCAGAGGGAAGTGAACTGATCTGTCTCAAAATAAAACGTATTTACATTAACACTTGGGGGAAACAGACAGCCCTGCAAACATAGATGGAGAGATAAAAATAAGAGCAGAACAAAACTCAACTTGGAAGAACAGTAGAATAAAATACAAGTTCTGGGCTCTGTGCACATGCAACATCTCATTATATGTTTTTTCTTTATCTTTTAAAAAGTTAAGTACAAACTATATGGGAAAGAAATATCACTACTGGGAAATACCTACTGTACTTCAGCCTCCAAAATAAATTTTAAGGGGGGAAGTTGGCAGTGCTTATTTAACATTTAGATGGAAGAAATGATTCAGAGGTAGACTCACTTCCTTAAAGGGAAAAACCAAACCTGTAAACATCTAACATTTGCATGGAAAATTATATTAGTTTAACTAGTTGGATCAATTTCATCTAATCTAATTTCTTAGATAAAATTACATTAGTTGTCTAGTTAGCCTAGTTGTCATGTAAATACACTGGTCACATGGAAAGAGAGGCATTCATCACGGGGCATGTGTCCTGAACTTTCTTCCCAGCGGCAGTTGCGAATTACACCAAAAACATACTTTCTGACCACAAATCATGAACATTAAAATAAGTATTCCCCCCCAAACACAGCAGCCTAAAAAGGAAAATTTAAACACTATAATTCCTTAGTCCCAAGATTAAAACCAATTGAGCTAAAAAAAATACTGGCATATTCCAAAATCAATCGACTTATAAGATACAGCCTCCTAGATCTGGAAGGCACTCCACTCACTTTTATTTTATTTTTTTTAATGACTACATATAATCTACCATTATAACATGAGAATAGGGATGGAGGAGTAGTCCTTCATTGTAGAATTGTATTTATCACTACTTCCAGAATGTTCTTTTTTTTAAAAAAGGCCTTACCTCTCCAAAGATTTGGAAGCAAAATTGACAAAGCCCTCTCTCCTAGAAAGTCTAAGTCCTCTAGGTTCCAGGCAATTAAAGTTGACCCAAAGGAAAGCTTGAAGCAAGCTCTTGCAATGAAAAACAATGCTGTGATGAGCCTTTGTTTACAACTGATCTTATTTCTTTATCATTCACTTGAGGAAGCTGTAAGGTCTTTGGCACCTGGCTAAAAATAGCAGGTGACAAAGATGAATGGCTCCCAGAGACACAATTCAAAGCAGAGGAATTTAAGAAAAACTTCAGCGGTGTCTGCAAAAGATACTTTCCTGCCAGGTAAATCAAGGTGGAAGTAAACTGCTCCTCTCGGAGCAGAATCACAGTCTGCCAGGCAGGCATTTCTCTTTCAGTGTTTCATGTTCACTTTTGTGCTATGTTTTAAAAATATCTTCAAACCCTAAGAAGCTGGGTTCGCCACGGATCAAGGAAAAGGGTTTCAATGTAACCTCATAAAATGCAATGACACTAGATCATATCACCTTTCAAATTCATTGAAAGCTCCTGGCAAAATGACAAATCAAAAAGCCCATTAAATCCCAGCAGGAGATGGGACCTACGCCTGCCCTTCCTGATGGACGCTGGGATCCACTTGCCCACTGCCAAGGCCCCCCCTCCTCTCTGTGAAGCTGAGAAGACTCTAGGTCTTTTCAAGAGTTTATTTCAGGTCAGACACCACGAGAGAGGGTCAAAGACCATTCCTTTAGGCAAATTTCATCCTAAAGGATGTGTCTTTTACTGTTGCTTATGCTGTAAGTCTGTCCACCTTCTATCCTAAGGGACAAGTCTTACACCCTGTCTTCTGATATTTTAGGAAGAAGCCGTTTCCTGGCGCCACCCCACCCAGTTTTCTTGCCGGTTCATAAAATAAAAAGCTTATAAAATAAAAGCTTTTGACCTCTTGGAAGGACTGCAGAAGAAGTTTCAGATCTTCCTTCCATCCAGAGATGGCGGGGGGACTTCCCTCAGGTGAAACTGGAAAAGGCCTCAAAGGAGGGGAAGTCAGCTCTTTCTGGGCTCTCTTCTTCAGATTCTTTTTATCAGTATGGCAACTCCTTCTTGGATCGCACCAGCTACTAGCTTTAGGTCCTTCCATTTTTTTTCACAATTGAAAAATCAAAATAAATTCCAAAAGCCTCATACGTGAGGCTCCAAAATCTCATGAGCAGCCCTCACTGAAAAATTCAATGATCGTTTCCTTCCAAATCTTCAGTGTATTTGGAAAAAAAAAAAAAAGGTCTGTATGGCAAGGGAGCAGGATATCTCTAAGAACAGAAGTACTTTAAAGGAAAAAAACGGGGAAAAATATAGATAAAGACAGCGAGGAAGTGTCTGGTGGAAAAATCCCCGTACGTACTTTACATAAAAATGTACTAAGATCTCAAAATGTGTAGGGAACTATATTCAATATCTTATCATAACCTATAGTAGAAAATAATCTGAAAAAAATACACACACACACACACACACACATATATAACTGAATCACTTTGCTGTATACCTGAAACTAATACAATATTGTAAATTAACTATACTTCAATTTAAAAAATTATATAAATTTCAGAAGTAGACAACTCATCCATTGTCTCAGAATTCCTGGGTAGTAGTTTCACTAGTAATTCACTTCGTAATACTTTGAAACATGAATGAATAATACGTACCTTTTCTATATAGCGCAATAAATTTTTTTAACTCTCACTTTTATAATTTAATAGTTATGTGGCTTTAAGCAAGTTACAAATTCTCTTGAGTTGTGCTTTACTCATCTCTAAAATAGGAATCATGTTTATTATGAGGATCAGATCTGATTAAGTACTAAGGCCAGTGTTTAATACCAGTGAATGTTAAATAAATGTTTGTTTCTCTCTTCTAAAAAAAACAGAACTCAAAATGTGAACAAAGCCCATGGAATGTTCATTGACTCTCTCAACTGTGGAAAAGGTTCCAACAGAGTCCAGTCCCTGAAGAAAATCTTTCAGTATTCCAGGAAGGCCACACAAGTTCTGTGAGTTGTTCCCTAAATGTAAAATATCTTCCCTGCAAACCCAGAAGCAGCCAGTCCTTGTAAACACTCCTCCTTGGGAGAGGAAAGAACCTGTTAATCTGCTGTGTGCCCAACACGGTGAAGCATTTCACAGATCGCTGGCACATTAGCATTGCCATCCATTCACAGCAACTTCCTGTTCAAAGATCAAGTTGACACCACGCACATGTTCTGCATTCTTATGGGGAAATGCCAATAACTGGCAGGGTCGAAAAGCAACTGTGGGGTGCAAGTAAGTCCTCTCTGAGAAGTGGGGCCATGCTTCTGCCTCGTGTGTTGAATATGCCACAGTTGGCCCAGTGGCACTGTTCCTGGAGAGCAAAGAGAACACAAGTGGCTCTGTGTGTGTGTGTGTGTGTGTGTGTGTGTGTGTGTGTGTGTGTGTGTGTATGTGTGGTGCGGGGGATTAGTTTCTAGTCTGTGCGTTTGTTTTTAAAACTCGATGATGGCCAAAGATCTATAATCTTAACAGTTTCAGCAAAAATCCAATGGGTTTGAATAAAGTATAGTGAAACAAAAGTGGCCCTTTAAAGAGGATACCTCCCTCAAAAGATGTACTGTTGCCATTAATAGAGAAGAATAGTGAGAACTGGGTGGATTTGTACCCTGGGCAAATCTGAATGTCTAAGTAGTGATCTGTCCATTCAGTAAGACAACATAAAACATATTGATACAAAAAGGAACCTGCACTCTAAGTAAAATTCGAAGGTGAAATTTGACTCTACTATACTTGGGTGTGAGGGAGGAAACAGCTAAACTTTAATTTTTTTTAATTACAAGGTCACAAGTTACATACATATAGAGGCTAAAGCATAACCTCAATTTGATTTTGTATCATTTTATCTTCAATCAGATGAACTTGAGTAAAACCAAAGTTGAGTTAAAAAAAAAGCAAAAGGAACATTCTTAAAGTCTCATTAAATTATCATTAAAGGCTTAGCACTTGTGTATATAGATGAGATATACGACTAGTTGAATGACACAGTAGAAAGAGCACTGGACAGGAAATGCAAAAACCTGGACTTTGATCCTGGCTCTTCCACTACCTATGTGAATATGGGTAAATCACTCAAATCCCTTATAAAATAAAGACAGTAATCCCTTTCTGCCATACAGGGTTTTTGCAAGGATCAAATGAAATAATGTATGTCATGTGCATTATAAACCTCAAAAACACCACATCAATTTAATATTTCCAATTATATTCATGTTAAGATTAAACACCCTGGACTTTCCTGGTGGCGCAGCGGTTGAGAGTCCGCCTGCCGATGCAGGGGACACGGGTTCGTGCCCCGGTCCGGGAAGATCCCACATACCACGGAGCGGCTGGGCCCGTGAGCCATGGCCGCTGAGCCTGCGCGTCCGGAGCCTGTGCTCCGCAGCAGGAGAGGCCACAGCAGTGAGAGACCCGCGTACCGCAAAAAAAAAAAAAAAAAAAAGATTAAACACCCTGGAACATTAACAGTTTGCCAACTAACTGACTTTCATGGTTCCAAACCTACATGTGCTCAGGCTAATTCTTCTGCTTGAAATTTCTTCTGCGTCGCCATTAACAGATTAACAGCTCAGTAAGGACAGGAGCCCCTCTGTCTTATCCACCTCAGAATTCCCAAAAGTTGGCATAGTGCCTGGCACAGACTTCTTCGTTACTATATATTGAGGGTCTACTAAACGCTAGGTACCATCGGGCTTTCATATACATTTCCTTAATCCACACCCGGCCCCAAGCCTATTAGATGGGTAACACAAGAGGAAGCTCATGCGCAGAAAGCTTAAATAACTTTGCAAAGGTGATAAAGCCACATCAATGCCAGGGTCAGGATCCAAACCCAGGTCCTTCAAATTCCAAGACTGTACTCTTTCCACTCGGCTACTCTCCCTTTCACATTGTAGGTGCCCAATGAATTGAATTTGATCAAAGGCTTCATTTTAACCACATTGCATAAAAAGACATAACTTTATCAACTAAAATGGCAAACTTGACTTTTAAAATCCATGGGCTTAAGCCTGGGTAAGACCTCCCCAAAATGCACCTAGATTCGCAGACATAGCAAAACACAACTGAAAAATTCATTCTTCATTGGCCAACACAAAATGGGATGGAAAATTCTGAGTGAGGGGTAGAAGAGAAAATCTGGAACCTTCTGTCTTGCCAGAAAACCCTTAAATAATTCAGCTCCCGTTTATTTAAATAATTAAGTGATTGCAACTTTATTTAAAGAGCACTTACACGAATCTCAATGCCTAGGGTGCCAAGAAGTGGAACAGACTCTAAAACCTCCCCCCAAACCTCTTCTCTGAGAGGAAAACCAGCCTAAGGAGTTTCAGTCTGATCGGTAATTGTTTTGTAAAATTAAAAGCCACAGAAAATTGGAGTTTTGAACGGAAAATGTCATCTCAACCATAACACTAATAAAAACAGCTAATGAATAAGTGCATTCTGGCAAGAATATATAAAAATTGCAAAGCCCAATGTGGACAGTACAGAATACAGAAGGAATTCACGTGAGTAAACATCAAATGAAAGATTATCCTTATATGTGAAGCATCCATTCCAGCAAGAAATTGAACTCCAGACCTTTTGTATCCAGAACAGCAGGACTACCTGTGGCGCCCACAGAAAACAGTTCTGGCTAAAGCAACAACCTGATGTTCCAGGGGTGCTAAGGTACCCCACCCCCAAATCTCCACAGAGATCCTCCAACCACATTAAGCTCTGATTCATTTTCAGATGTAGGAATGCTTACATGTAGTGAGGAACAACATGGCTAAAATAATAAGGCTTTAAAACAATGAGCTATGCCTTTCCAGCCTGTTCTACAGCAGAGAGCAAAAACAGACCTGGCCTTTGAGAGGCATGTGGGATCAGGCTCCACCCCCGCTTCATCAACTGTGCGATCTTCAGACAAGAAAATGAAGTAATCTATCCAAGGCTCGGTTTCCTCATCAGTAAAATGGGGACTATAGTAGACACTAGAATCGTTGTGAGAATTCAGGGAGACAATGAAGGTAAAATGCTTTAGCACAGTGCTTGGCAGGCCACCTGTGCTCATAAATGCTGGTTGTAATAACTGTAACAATAATTATTATTATTATGTTACACCCTGCCCCAGTCCATACCTGCATTTCATCTTGCAAGTTAGAAAAGAAAACGTCTCCGGTATTCACCAACAAGTCCTATATAAGATCCCTTTCTTCTCCATCCACATTTAGCACTGCTCTGATTTATAGGGGTCAGTCGCCACACATCTCTTGAGGGATACTTGAAATCACATACCACTTCTGCCACTCGACATCCCATTGCACACACCAGTAAAATCTCAGGAGACAAAATTTCCCCGAACGGGGCCTCTGGCATCAGATACAAGACTAGCCCAGATATCAAACCCAACTGATCCTTCCATTTACGTGTCTCTAAGTTAAGGCATACATGCTCACAAAGATCTAATAGATTTTTTTCTAATTAATCAAATCCCTTCAACGTTAGAGCAGAGCAGATACCCCGTTTTCTCTTCATCTTCGGGGATGACGCCTAGCAAGGCTCCACAATTCAGTTAATCACTCATCACGTAAACAAAGAAACCTCTCGAGAGCCGAAGAGCCGCATGTGGAGATTCCCAACGCAGAAGGGTATTTTTTCAACAGGAACAATGCACTCTATTCAGTAGAGAAGAGTACACCGTGCCAATTAAATATGTTGGGTTCCATAATTATAACTGCAATAATGAATGGAAAGAAGTGTTATTGCCACACAATGCCCTTCTGTATCCCGCTCAGTGATTTGTCTCTGGTCTGATTCCTTTAATTCTTCCTCTGATTAGATCGTCCTGCAGATTCCTCTCTATCACAAACATACTTACTGCCTTTACTCCCCCCATGCAACCAAAGGCCTAAATTTAACAAAAAACTTGAAATCCAAAAGAATGTCTAGTCTCTTGTTAGAGCTGTATATTTTTAAAACATAAAATTTCTAACTACAGTGTCACAATTTTCCCCTGAGAAACCAAAAGCTTCGGATAAAATTGCATTCAGACCTGTCTTACTCTCCAGAAAAGAAATGCAGAGATCTCCTTTCCGCATGCCCCCCCCCAACCCCGTTTCTTCCCCTGAAAGACAGAGTCAGCCCAGAGCCAGGATGAGAAGGGTCCCACTTCCCTCCTGAAATCCCATCTAACGAGATCACTGACTAGTTAGCTGTCTCTCCACCACTAGTGAACCTGAAGAGGCTAAACTGGAAAAACTTTCACACACCACGTTAATTCAAAATGGCCTAGTCACTGGTTGCAACCATCTCAGAAATCTGAAGAGTTTCATTCTGGACCATATGTGCATATGGTTTCTCTTATCCTCACACTTATGCTTCAGTGGGTTTAATAAATTTTAAAAATAAATTACCTCCTAGTACTTCACCAGAACATTCAGACTCCCCGGCCTTTCCATACTCAGGCCAGACTTTCTGTGTGTATATGTATGATTTGGTTAACCTTCTATTAAACCCTCTACTGATTTCCCACAAATAGGATTTAAATTTTGGAACTGGACATGTACCAAGGGCCTTTGGTACCTGTAAAGCAGCCCCTGAACACCTGACACCTTTTTTTCTAGTTGGCAGATAGGCTCGCAAAGGAGGTTTCTGTTTCTAGAGGAGCTCTCACCAATGCTGAGGCTTTCTTAAGCCTCGCCATCTTATCTCCTGGCAGCAAATGCTGCGGCACAGTCAGTCCACACAGGGTTAAGGAAGCCACACACCCTCCCTTTTCATTTAAGTTGACTCCCAGTGTAAACCTTTCCCTTTGGCCACGGGTATTGGTTTGCCACAGTTGTAAACAGCTCTTCGGATCAGTCCCAAAGGCCAGGCTTTCCAGATCCTCTAAGTGTGTCACACAAAATAATATTTACAAATAGCCTGAAACAATACAACTCAGCTACACACAGCGTTACTGATAAGTTTGACAAAATGCTCCCCCACCAGTAACGAAGTGCTGGGGAAACATGTCCAAGGGCCTAAGAACCATGCATTAACCTTTCACAACTGGGTTTTCATTATTCCCTCTGATGATCTTTAAATGCACTGTACCCAGTATTTTTTTTTAATGACCATAAATGGTGAAAATACAATGGTGACAGTAATAATAGTAATGAAGTTAGTTACTGAGTAATTAACATGGTCAGGAACTGTACTTTCTTTCTTTCATGGATCTCATTCTCCCATGTCTCAGCTCTTTTAACCTTATGTGGTCCTGGCCTGGGTTACTGGAGGTAAAAGCCACCTTATTCTGCCCACGTGCTAGAAAACAGAAAAAGAAAACCACCTCACTTATATCAACTACTGGTCACTGGCTCTGTATTCCCCATCGTACTTTTAATAAGATCCTTATACAGTCACACCCTGGTTTCTTTCAAATATAGATTAATTTATTTCAGGTTCTGAGTCTGTGAACCCATGCTAATTCGCAAGACTCAGTAGAAAGGCTCCAAAAAAAAATCAGTCAAAAGATCTTTAGCAGGAAGAGATCGTTAGTAACTTTGGGTTAGACAGCTAACATGAAGTAGAATTTCAGTGTAGCAGTTCATTAATTCTCTCAATAAATATTTATTGGACCCCCTAACATGTAGATGGTACTATATTAGGCAGCATATATACATGATAGATAAAGCTCCTACTCTGTCACTATTTACAGTCCGGTACGGTGATAAAATGAAAACACAAATAACTCTAAACCAACTTGAATATCATAAATCTCATAGAGAGTCAGAATAGTAGTTCAGATAAAGCCAAGGTGATAAGGGAAGGTTTCATCTTCATATAGAAATGTAATAGATGAAACAGGATGAGTAATATCTCAATATAAGAATATGAGAGACAATAAATGTTTTTAAAAAATTCGTAGGGGTCAGAAATTGCAAACCATGGTTGATGGTCAGTTGGGTCAACAGACTGGCACAGGGGAGCATCTGGTGAGCTCAGCAGGCCAGAGAATTCTGCTTTTAAAACAAGGATGCTTTGGGACCAGGGATTGATCAGAACAGGGTTTAAGGAAGTTAAATCCATCCGCAGTCCATGGGGTGGATGGGGTCTGTACAGACAAAAGCCACAAGGGAATACATAGCTGACCGTGAGCCATGGCAATGCGAAGTGTGAGGTAAGAAAGGTTTTATTAGAAAGGTCAAGAGAACCTGGTGCCTGCGCGCACGTGAAGCACAGAAGGAAACAGAGATGTCTGCGGAGACTCAGGCCTGGGGCTGCCTGGGAGAAGGGGGGCGAGCAATGAAAGGAAAAAGGAGGTGCACAAGGACCTGGGCTGGCAGGTGTGGGGTGGTGGCAGGAGCAGACTTTCCAATTGGGGATTTTGTCTTTGGTGGGTGTGTTTGTATATTTGTTGGTGATCTGAGATGGGAAACATCATGGTAGGGATAAATTCTGCTGGAAACCAAAGTAGTTTGATGGGGCAGTGGGACTCCAAGGGGTGGCAGGGACAGCGGGCAGTTGACAATGCGGTGCAGGGATTTCCAAAAAAAAAAAAAGGTCCCTCTGGAGAGAAAAGCCAGACTCGAAGCTGTGGGAGTGAATGAGATCTAGAACACTAAAGAGGGCCTATGGAAAAGAGAAGAAACGGACAAAACACTGGGGAAGACATGTGGCTGGGAGAAGAAGGAAAAAGAACCAGCACAAGTGCCACCCAAAAAGGCCAACCTAAAAGGCAGAAGCAGTGCTGCAGAAGAAACAGTGGCATTTTTCAAAGGAAACAGGAGTTCGTGGCACCAAATACTGTAGGGCAGCCAAGGAAGATAAGGCTTAACTAAGAACTACTGGTGCTTGGTGACCTGCAGAAGTATGGTTTCAGGACAGCGGAGGGGGAAGAAGTTAAACTCCAAGACCCAGCTCAGAAGGCTGACTGCTTCAGCCGGCCACAAGGAAGGACGGAGAGCAGCAGAGAAGGCAAGAGTTAAACTGGAAAGGAAGAACCTGGGCCTCTCACCTGCAGAACTGCCAGCGACACCTCGGGTTACCCGGAAGTCGTCCCACTCCACAGCATGAAGCTCCTCTGCTGATCCACCCAGTTTAGGTCTGCAGGCCACGGTGACCCACGCTCAGCTAGGGGGGCCGACATCATCAGAGGCCTCTGCTGACAAGTGCCTCATCTCATCTCATACAGAATGAAAACAGCTTACACCAGAGCAGAGCCCCATGAACCTATTAAATATTCTACAAGTAATTTCTTTTTGATGTGGAGGAGGGGGAGGGAGGGAAGAAAGGGAAGTTAGAAAACCATCGTTTTGTTGGCAAGTATCCCAGCAGCCACGAGGTAAGGGGTGTAATCAAACAAGACTTAATTGCTCTATCCCAGCAGCAGAGCATGGGAGTCAATTTCCCTGACTTGAAGGCAAGGATGGTTTAAGGAAGGCCCTTGAAGTTTGTGTGTCAGTCAATCTGGCAAGCACCCAGATCATCTTTTTATAAAGGGTGCACAAATAAGAGAGGCAGTGGTGTAAAAGATAAAACGCGGAGAAAGAAGGGCAGGGGGTGAGGTAGGGGACATCGGTGTGCTCTGCAGAAGGGGAGGGTGACAGGGAAGGGAAAGAACAAGACACACAGGCTCACGTCAACCTGTAAAACAGGCACTTAAGATAGCTGGCAGAAGTGGCTTTATTTCAGCATGTTTATTTATTAAAACACGGATCCTTGCAGAAAACTGCACACAGAACATGGCATGTAATTCAGGAAACTCACAGACCTGCTGAAAGCCATGCATGGATCTCCTGAGGGACCTCATGGACCCCACATGGGAGCCCACTGCTTGATGTCACCAAACTGAGGTTTTTTGCAGCACCTACACTTCTGACCACAACCAATGAAACGAGTCTACCCCTGCCCTCAGTTTACTAATATCTCTCCTTCAGAAAAAAAGAAGGGCTGAGACTAACTCCTAAGATCAACCTTTGTTTCAATATTTCCTGGTTTTAAGTAATTTCTCATCATGCCATTAGCCTTCTCTGATCTTAAAGAAAAAATCCATTCAAAGCCAAAAATGATATCGCTATCACAATTACTTTTCACCTACACACAGGAGCCAACAAAACAACTTCAAGAAAAAATGAGGTATACATGTACATTCATATTTCAGAATCATATTATAGGAAACTTAAGGCAAGTCTGCCTCCCTTTCCATTGTAAAAATCCAGGTTCCTGACATTTCACTGCCATTGGGTACTCTCTGAAAGGTTATGTTTTTATAATGGAGAAATTCTCTCTGACCCACTGGGGTTTCTACTTCCTCACTCATCAATTAAAATCTTCAGCAAATTTCAGCTTGTTTTAGTGAAGTACAGGTAAGTGTTTTAATGTTCCCAACACGCAAAAAGGATGACACTGCTGGAAGTCCAACATTGCCTGGTCATCTCCCAGTCTACACCTGAAGCCTGAAAACAAAAAGCTTTGAGGGGAAAAGAAGAAGAAATAGAGCCAAATTCTCTATTAAAAATACTTACTCGGTTTTCCAGCTCCCAGGTGGAAGTTAATCTTTTCCCCATTTCAGCCCCATCACCACCTGCAAGAAATGCTGTATTATCCAGAGGCCAACAGCCTCAGAGATGAATCATCTTCAATTCAGACTTTACGCAGTCTTGTTTGCTCAAGTCTGCTGACAGATGTGGGGCACTCTGCATCTCTTCCCTTTTCCTTTACATTGAATCAATTAGCAATGTTAAATACTTAACACATTAGTGTTATTTCACTGAACAAAACAATTCACAAGCAGCCTCCGGAGTGGCCGTGTGAGATAGGGAAAGGACCAGACGTGGAGAAAACTGAATGAAGGGAAAAGTAGGTTTTAGGTGACTGTGTATTTTGAAAAATATAAAAATCTGTTCACACAATTCACTGAAGATGGATCGCTTGTTTCTTTCCTTCTCCTGACAGGTCCTGAGTCTTTACAGAGAACATTAAATTAAGGTGCATAATGGGTTTATGTAGCATAGTACACATGGCAGACATTAGTCACATCCCTTAAGCATTTTTCTCATTTTCTAAGCCTGACTGAGGCCCCATTTCCCCATTGATGAGGGAAGTCTGTACTAACCCACAAACCACATCTGCAGTCTGGTGGGCCATTTTTCACATTTGTCAACAGAGGCTGTGTCCTGCACTCAAGGCATCACAGATTACTACATTTCCAGCATAGTCTACAGGAGACAGTGAAAAGCTGATCGGGTCATTCGAGGGAGAAGTTTTGTTTTGCTTTTCCCTCTCCCCGCTTTAAAACACACGGTGCCATTGAGGAGCAGGGAAAAAACAGCTCCAGCTGCCCTGCAGAACCATGAATGGATGAGCCGGACGATTTTTCCTCACGCACACAGCCCAAATTCACATGTAATACAGCCAGAAGCTTAGAACCAACAACGTTGGGTCACTTAGGGATGTTGTTTGTGTAGTTCAGAACATCCTATGCCGGTATCAGCATACTTTACCAATCTCCTAATCTGGTAAAGCAATTGCCAGGAGGCCCTCCTGACCACAGAGCATGGAGCTTTCAATGTTCCATGTCGGGCTGACCCCCACGAATGCTCTTCAAAGGATACCCCAACTGTACGGCTGTTTAGCAGCGCAAATCTGATGCTAATGAGAAAACTGAAAAGAACAGGTTGCTTGCCACAAGGCTAGATTGCATTAGCATCAGACAAGTTCCTGCATCATATTATTTTTACTGGAAAATAATTAGAGCCCTGGATCTCTGCCTGGGAGCACTACTCCTGCAGCACACTGTGTCAGGGATGGAAGGAAAAAGGCATTTTGATGGGATTCAAAGAGAAAAATAAGATTTCTGCAGCAAGATTTCCCCACAACCGATTGCATGAATCTGGGGGTGGTCTCATCACAGCCAATATCATATCCTCATCAGGAACTTTTCAGTGGTTCTAGACAGCTGTGTTCTGAATGACACTAAAACTTAAAACCGATACAAATAAGATGCCTGGTTAATGCCTTCGCATATGAAGCGCAGGTATCCGAAAGACGAAATAGATTTACTTTGGTTACGAGAGCTAACAAACACTGATGGAGCCCTTACCAAGTGCCTTATACTTTGATAAACATTTTATAGATAGAAATATAAACACTGACATAGATACATAGATATTCCCGCAACCTCACAAGGGAGGTATTAGTATCCCCATTTTACAGATAAGAAAAGTAAGGCTCAGACAGGTTAAGTTACTTGCACAAACACACACAGTTGGAATGGAAAAAAGTAAGATTTGAATCTTGAAAAGTCTTATTCCGGAGTCTGTCTTCTTCACTGTTAAATTTACTCCCTGTATTTGATATCCATAGATTTTTTCCCCCCTAAATGGTCAATTTTGATCAAAAAGCCTCTACAGTTTTTACAGGAATGACAAGTAGAACCAGTGTTGTTACGTTTTAACCTGGGAATTTAGAATGCATTTGCCTAGGTTTTTCCTTGATGTTTTGATGAGCACATTAGCATTAATTCTAGAATAGGTTTCTGCTGGAATGGGTACCACGTAATTTACTGCCTTCCAGGTCAGAGTGGGCAGCAAATATGATTTCCGTGTATCCAATCCATAATGCATTACGGGGCTCCAGCAGTAAAACCACGATTTTCAGAGAATGTTCAGTTAACCATACAGGTAATTAATAATTGATATGTTATTTACTTTACTTTAAGAGCCAAAAAAGCTATGAAAAAGCCTCTATCACTTCCCCTACCCTGGACCACCCTAAAACCAGAACCATGATGACGCGTAACACCCTGAGTCTACAAGAGTTCTGGTCCACCAGTGTGAATGAAGGCAGAACTAGTTTGACATTTCCTGCTGACTGTGATTAGAGCATCTTTTAATGAAGCTCACTTCAAATCATTTTAAATCCATTTGCTCATGTCAACATCAATGTACTCAGCATTATCTACCAATTAGTAAACCGGAAAATATTCTTCAGATAATCTGAAATCTCAGTAAAATATTCAGCATGCCATTCATTTACTATAAACTGCCCTGTAAAAACAAATTAGCAAAACCAGCTGTCACAGGACAACATAAACATCCATTAATACAGCCCAACTACTTCAGTCTCTGGGGAGATTTTTCAGGAAGGAGAAAATGCGGTAGAGATATAAATCAACAAGAATGCCAACATACCGCACAATATGAAAGGGTCCATTTACCTTCCCTCTGTGTGAGCTCAAACTTGGACTGGGAAGAAAGGGGTTAAATGAAACCTCCTTGGCAATTCTTTCAATGAAGGATCTCCAGTCTTTGTGCTGCAGTAAGTCTAGAAGACCAAGAGAGTTCTAACATATGCCATGCTTCAGAAAGATCAGAAATGTCAAGGAGCATGAAAGCTGGCCAAATATGAATCTGATTATAAATATGCAAGGGAGCAATCAATTCAATTGCAAGCCCCAGATTTTGCATGACTCAAACACACTGCAGAAACTTACAGGAAACCAGTGAGTACACCACTTACCAGGCAACATTGACTCGTCCTTTCCACAAATCAGCCTGACAAAATTCTATAATTTAAATACGGCAATATTTCAATAGCCGCCTTCCACTTAGGACCCTTTCAGTATTTTTCATGTTAATGCATTGGTTATAAATAAACTGCAGCAGCACCTGTTAAAAGGGATTAAAAAAAGCTTTTATCTTATGAGAGACCCGGTGAGAGCTTGTTCTCTGATGAACACACTCATGGTACACAGAAGACGTTTGTAGTGGAGCAACAGTATTCTTCAACGGTGATTTCGATTTAAGAATCTAAATTGGGCTTCAGTCACTGACGACTACTTCGACCTTCTAAACGACAAGGAACACTTCGGAGTGGGTACCTAACACAAAGGCTGCGAATCGTGGGACGCAATATGCTCAAATACGAGCACCTAACTGATTGAAGGTAGAAAGGCTTGAGGGGCCAGGCCTGCTCTTTCCTTAGAAGAGCCATAACCCCCAAATGATGGACAGAAGCACCGGAACCAGAACAAAAGGTGCCCACAAACAGTTTCACAAAGTGTTTCCTAAATGCTCGTGGGGCCATATAAGAAGCTTGATTTCTAGGACATTTCCATTTTGAGTTTTGCTGGGTATTTCAAGACATTACGAAATAAACACACTGAGTTAAGCATGGAAAAGAGAGGAGCCATACATAGCAAGGACCACCTGGACCAATACCATTGCAACTGAACAATTTCTTTAAAGGAGGAAAGAAATCTAAAACATTCTCATCCTTTTAAGCGTGAATGAGTTTATAGGCACACTAGGGGTTGCTCCTAACTCTACGGCAAGCCAAGGCTGAAACATAAGGACCTTCAAACAAAAGAAAACAAATCAAAGGAACTGAAAAAAAAATTTTTTTAAGCACAAACCCAGTCACATCTATACATCCTCTGGAGAGAAGTCATCAACTTGCCTTAAGTTTACACTTCTCTTCTTGACATTAATTATTAAGAAAAGCTTTTCATCTTGATTATAGCCATTAATAAATTAAAAGTGAATATATTTCTATAAGTATTTCATTTCATAACCAGGTGCAACACTCAGCCTGTGGCTTTGATATACAGAGACTTAATGCAAAAGCAGCCTGTATATGGCATCCACAAGAAAGACAAGCATAAACTTTAAGAATAATTTGCAATTTTGCAAATGTTAATTCCCTACTTCCAACATTTACCAGAATTTTAAGTTTTACATGTTCACTGAAAAAACAATTCAAGCCACACAGAAAATTACAAAAAAGAAAGGCTGTAAGCACCATAATACCAGTCTTGTACTCCTGGCACTACAGTATGTGAGATGAGACAGAGAAGCGGGAAGAAAAAAGCTTGAAGACAGCCAGATCTGGAGCTTTTTCTACAGTAATAAAGGCTCTCCTCAAACAGGTGATTTGCCTAATCCAGAAGAAAAGAACAGACGAAACTTCATGAATAGGATATCTGTTTCACTTGTGAAAATCCTAAAAGTAAGACTACAATTTCTAAAGAAAGCAATTAACAACTTAGTTATCACGGAAATGGCTAATGTACCTACCTTATGTCTTAGGGGTGTGTGTGTGTGTGTGTGTGTGTGTGTGTGTGTGTGTGTGTGTGTGTGTGTGTGTGTGTGTGTGTGTGTGTGTGTATGGTATCCATGTGGGTGGTGTGAGTGTGTTTCTTTCGGAAGGCAGAAAGAGTCTGCTGGTATAGGGCAGGGGTACACCTTATTGTATTTCTTACGTGGGTTGAGTCTTTAGAAACAAAAATCAGGTGCTCCAAATTTTCATTTATCCCAGGGCAGTAAATGAACTAAGTCTACATGAAAATTCAGATGGGGATGATACCTACCTAAAATGCACAATACATGTATTCTACCCTAATAGAGGCTGGCTTAAGAATTACACAGTTCTGTCAAAACAAACTCTTATGGAAGCCCTGATTTCCACTTCTACAATTTTAGTCTGAGTACAATCACTTACCTTTCATGTAAGGCACTTCAACCTCTCCACTATAATAAAAAAAATAATAGCTAACACTCATATAGTGTGTACTATGTCCCAGGGATTGTTCTAATAGCTTTATACTTATTAACCTAATTTTAATACAACAATTCTACTATCCTTCCTATTTGACAAATGAGGAAACTGAGGCTCAGAGAGGTTCAATGACTTGCCTAAGGTAGCACGGCCAGGATTTGAACCCGATGTGATCTGACTCCTGTGTCACATCAGTAAATTGTGGGCGACGGTGCTTTTTGGATGGCATGAAACTGTAAGTTGTCTCTATGTCTTACCCCATGAGGAAGTGGTACTGTTAATCATAACCATATTACCCTTAATTTCTGGTTCTGAGATCTTGGATGAAGTTATTAATCTGAAAGTCAGTTCTCTAATCAGCCCAGTAAGAAAAAACAATGCCCACATCAAACGATAATGTGAGATACGATACAGTACCTGTTAAATACTTTGTAAACTATAGCATTTGTCTGAAATGTTAGGTGCCATTTTAATGATTAAACTTCTCATAATGCCACCTTCTCTCCTTCTCCGTGTTAGACCACTGGACAGTTCCATTAATTAGATGCATTAGGAAATGAATAAAAACTAAATAAAGAACAAAGTACCCCGCGTAGTTTGAAACTGCCTTCAAATAAGACTGATTAAACTAGCCATTGACAACGGAACAACATTCATGGTAGGGCATTATGTCAAAAAGCCCATTTAGCTAGCCTAATTTATGCTACTAGAAAAAACCATAAAAACCTTTAAGATACTATTAGAAAGTAAGCTATCATCCATTAAAACTAAAGTTGAATGGAAAAATTTTAAGAAATGCAATGGATTTGTCAAAGAGTCAAGTAGTACTTCTTACTATTCATTAACAATTATAAAGCACTAAAACTTGAAAGCCCTGTGCAAATTAGGATGGCTGCGTAGAGCAGGACCATGAAATGCCGTATACACCAGGCAATGCATTTACTAAGTGCCTACTATGCAGAGAACAGAACTGCTTCTGTGGTTTGACATTTTCTTTAAAAATACCCTGTCCTAGTTGAATTAATAATAAAAGGTACCATTTATAAATCCCCTAATGTAGGACAGGGATTGTAGGAGGACATTACCTATGAAATCTCACTTAATCCTTGCAATACAACAGTCACATGAAGTAGGCAGTATTATCTTAATTTTTCAAATGAGGAAACAAAGGCCAAACATGTGCATCAATCACTATAAGAAGTGAAGGACCCAGAAGTCCAAACCGGCTCCACTGTCCACGGTGCGTGTCCCCTTTCCTCACGTCATCTGAAGTGTCCCGGCCTTTTTCACCAAGATGCCTCAAGCATCATAGGAGAGGGAATTAATGATGCTAGGGGGCTTAGGACATAGCCAAAAGTTGCCTGAATACAGACATCACTAAGTTGAAAATTCACGCATGTTCTGTATTCTACATGGTAATATACCTTTATCGTTTTGATATTTTTTAATTTATTTTTTCTCCAACATTCTAGTGAAATGACACGTCAAAAATATGTACCAAATACATCCTACCCCAGTTTAAGGGAACACATTGCACCATCCTACCTGTTGAAAAGATGGAGAATACATACAGCAATCAACCAAAGCCCTTCCAGGGGAGCACAGTCAAGGAGAAATGAGTACAGTATAAACCCAACACCTGTTACTCAGAGAGAAAGCCAAGCCTTTTTCAAGGAAGCGAATTTCCAGACTGATATTTTAAATGATGATGGATATTAACTAGACTTATTGTGGTGACCATTTTGCAGTGTATGCAAATATCGAATCATTATGCTGTACACCTGAAATTAATATAATATTATATGTCAGTTATGCCTCAATTTTTAAAAACAAGAAAAAGAACAGAGTACCTAGGCTGAAGTCATTAAAGATGACTCTCAAAAACTATATATATAGGTATGGGTGAGGGTGGGTATGTGTGGGAGTGTGTGCACACTGGGCATTAACCTATCGATGTACAAGCTTGGTTTTTAAAAATCAGAAGTTAATTAAATATGACATTCTTCAAAATTCCCCAGTTTGCCAATATTGAAATGTTAATTTATTATTCACCACCACATTAGCGACACGCTCACCTCTTACAAAGTTCCTTGCATAAGCCATCTGGATTCAAGTCAGTCTCACCCATCTGTGTTCCCACATTCACAAATCCTAACCATTCTTTTCTTGCCATACAAGGAACATATATTTCTATTGGTCTCTTTAAAATAAAAGGAAAATGACATACAGCTATCCTGGACTTAGGAAAGAAGGTTATACCTTGTTAAAGGTATTGATAACTAATTATTGTCTGGTAATTAATAGCCTAGTAAGCAGAAAATACTTTGATTTCACATTTTAGGTAATTCAATGCAATCTACTCGTCACATTTACCCTTCCAGAAACACACTACACAAACATTTCCTTGAAACCAAAAATTTCAACCAGGAGCAATATAACTAAGATGCCTACATAATTTCCCAGCCTAGCATGGGTTCTGGGGTCAGAGAGCCCAGTCTGAGCACTGGTTCAACCATTTGCTAGCTGAATTACCTTAGACAAGGAACTTAATTTGACTGAGACTCAGTTTCCTCATCAGTAATCCGAGATTTAAAAAGCATCTACCACAACTGGCAAAAAGATATTCGTCTTAATCGATTAAACCGAAAAGTCCAAAAGTAGAACCACACAAATATGGCCAACTGACTTTTGACAAAGGTACAAAGGCAATTCAAAGGAAAGGCTAGTCTTTTCAACAAAGGGTTCTGAAACAACTGAACATCCGTATGCAAAAAAGATAAACTTCAATCCATACTTACGACCTTATATAAAAAATAACTCAAAACGAATCACAGACCTAAATGTAAAATGTAAAACTATAAAACTTTTAGAAGAATACTGGATAGAATCTTCATGACCTTGGATTAGGCAGTAAGCTCTTAGTAACCTCATCAAAGGCGCAATCCATAAAAGACAAAATTGATAAACTAGACTTCATAAAAATTAAAAGCTCGGTGAAAGACACTCTTAAGAGAATAAAAAGACAAGCTACAGACTGTGAGAAAATAAATGCAAATCACACATATGACAAAGGGCTTCTATCCAGTACTCTCAACATTCAAGAGTACAAAAAAAATAAAACAATTTTTTAAATGGACAAAATATCTGAATAGACACCACTTCACCAAAGAAGAAATACAGATGGCAAATAAGCACATGAAAAGATGCTCAACAGTAGTCATTAGAGAAACATAAAATAAAACCATAACGGGATACCACTATGTATCTATTACAGTGACTAAAATTAAAACACACACACTCATTGACATTGTTAAGTGCTGACAAGGATGCAGAGCAAATGAAATCCTTTTGCCTTTTGGCAGGAATGAAAAATGGTACAGCCACTCTGGAAATTAGTTTGGCAGTTCCTTTAAAAGGTAAACTTATTAAAAGTTATACTTATTATATAGCCTGGTAATCCCACCTCTAGGCATATACTCAAGAGAAATGAAAGCTTATATCCACAAAAAAAATCTGTACACAAATATTTCTAGTCACATTACTGAGACTGCCAAAAACTGAAAACAGCCTAAATGTCCGTCAAATAGATGAATGGATAAACTGTGGTACATCCATTCAATGGGATACAGCTTAGCAATATAAAGGAATGAACTACTGATATATGCAACAACACTGATGAATTTCAGATGCAACATGTTAAGTGAAAGAAGACAGATTCAAAAGATTGCGTCCAGTATGTTCCACTTACATAACATGCTGGAGAAGACACAAAACCATAGAAATGGAGAACAAGTTGGTAGCTACGAAAGCTATGTGGATTGAAGTGCATTCTTTAAATTTATACTAAAGGGTTTAGATTAGTAAATTTAACACTAAGGAAGTAGACTTTCCATCCTCTTGAGAAGAGATGCAGATATACATACATGATAATGAATCACAGAGCTCCAAGTACCAATTCAGAAGATATCAAAGAATGTTTTTTTTTAATTTTTTCTTCATTGTATTTTTGGCAAATTTACTAAACTCTTTGTATAAAGAACAAAATGAAAGCAAGGCATGTGAACATTTTTTAACAGACAAGTCTTCTGAATGTAAAAATGTGAATTTTTAATGATTCCTTTAAATTTTCACTTTGTGTCACTGCAAAATTTGAGACTCACATTCAAAATGAAAGTTTTATTTTACAAATTATTTAATTAAAATACTACACATCTCTTCTTAAAATCAAATTAAACTATAAATTATTTTAAAAGGGTGGGGGAAAGGCTTGACTACAAAGGGACAGCATGAAGGGGTTTGGGTAAATGAGGCAGCAGTATCCTGACTGTGGTAGTCATACAGTAGTGACACGATTCTGTGCATTTGCCAAAATTTAGAGACCCAAAAAAATAAATTTTAGTCTTTATGTAAAATTTTCTAAAAATTCCTACAAGTAACAAACAAAATTATCACTAGACAAATCATAGAGCAGTTGTGAGAACTCAATGAGATGACTACGTGCTCAGAGTAAGCACTCAGTAAAGTTTAAAATTCTTATAGTATTACCCAGTCTCAGTATTTAATATGCAATCCACATTCAAATCAAATTAATATATTTATCAAGGATCAATTATGTTCCAGCACAGAGCTGGCTTCTACAGTAAATATAAGACATATAGAGTGTCTGTACTCTCTCAAGAGTTTCAAGAATGTAACACATCTTCTGGTTACATAATCTAAAAACGAAGGTTAAAATTCAGCTATGAAATTGTTCAGGAGCAAAGTCAACACTAAATTATCAATAATACAAGAGGACCAAGGCCAGATAATGCAAGGTCATTTCCATGTGGTTTTTAAGTATACTGGGGGGATTGGTGATATATTTGTTTGCTTTTCCCTCAGAGGCATATTTACTTCACCTTTGAGGCTTCGGCCCAGAGGCTTGGTCCAATATTACAATGGATTTGTATTCTCTATGCAAATCAGTAGATGGCAGCAGGAGGGGGCCAGAAACACGCTGGGTGGTAGGAGAAAGCAGTCCTAGAATTAAACACTGCAATCCACACTGAGAAAATGCAGACTTTATTAGCATCATTACATACTTGGACTGCTCAACACTTACGCGATAAGAGAATCAGGAATGATAAAGATTCCCTGGTTAAAACTCTCCTGAAATAAAGATGGCTTAGAAATCAACAATTACGTATATCGCAAAATGAGGTAGCTTAATTTTGGCAACCCATCACACTAGAAAACAAGCCATGGGGACACACCATAACTGAGAGCTAACACACTGACTTGCACGGAAAAAGGCAGACAGCACTCAAGAAATAAATATAACATCCAAGCCCTTTGGCAATTTTATTTACCGCAATTTGTCATCCTTCCCATCAATGATTTTCAAACGGTCATCTTAAAATAAATTTAATGGATCCCACCCAGCATTTGCTTAAGTGAAATAGACTAGAAATAGATACGGCAGAATAGAGCAAGGTACAACAGGGTAAGATAGGATACAAAAAGGAATGGATAGATTACAGTGGAAAGCACACAGTGGATAGGTTAGGATTGACAGAAAACGGAAAGGAAGAAAAACATCAAAGTATACTTAAAAAAAGCAAGGGACACTAAACATAGTAATTTATTGTGCATATGGTTTCATGGGTCATGGTCTAAAATTTTTTTGAAAACAACTGCCTTAAATCTTAACCCATGGTATAATAAACGTCTTGTCTAAAACTTCTCTAAAAGCATGTTTTCATACTCTTCCCAAGGACAAGAATCCAATGGTTATTTCCAAGAAAAGGAATTAGCTACCCAGCTCTATGTAACCAAGGCAGAAGGGGAGAAAATAAAACATGTTAAGCTGTTTTCTAAATTTGTATTATGTCACCAGATCCATAAAATATACCCATAATTTCAGCACTGTGACCTAAGATCTACCTCAGTGTGTAGCTTTATCCTCACAGACATCGTCACTGTACTGAAACAGCCTCACTCACAGCAAGGGTCTGAAATAGTGACCCTTTTCTGCTCCACTCTGTGTGCTAATAAACTAAGCTTATACACTGAAAAAGGCAATCAAGGGCTGGCCCATGTGCGTTCTCTTCCTAATCCTATTTGCATTGATGACTCCTCTCCAAAAAAAAAAACTGATTGTACTACAGAAGCCTCTTCTCCAGACTGCTGATACAATTGGGGTCCAGGCAGAGACTGGGATCAAACACACACACACACACACACACACACACACACACACACACACACACACACACACACACAAAGAAACCTATACATTTGGTGCAATACAATAGAGCCAGGAGCTAGCAAATCACAAGCAGATGAAATTCTGAAGACCAAAAATTCCATTCCTAAATTCCATGGTATACAGAGTTTATATAACTTTAAAAGAAATCCAGTATTTGGGCCACCAAAAATTCTTTTAACAAAAAGCAAAAGTCCATCAAAGCATAATCGATAGCAACTAAATAAGAGAAATAAAACAGGTTGCCTTGCAAAGTGATAATCTAAGGAGAAAGATATACTGGAAAGCAAATGAAACGTGAGAAAACAAAACAGCTGGTAGATACCTAGGAAAGAGCTAGATATCAGTCAGTATAAAGGGTATAGAGACATAAAAGTAACACTTCTTCAGAGTCCCAGGTATCTAGCCAAAAATAAACTGTAAATATAAGGTTTCTTCAGAGCCTAATATATTTACATACAGCATCCATTTCAACAGACTCTTTTTTAGACCTTTTAAACAAGAGGCTTTGTGTCGTTTCTTTTTTTCTAATTACAAAGGTAACGCATATTCATTATAGAAATTTCAAACAACCTGCAAATATAACTTAGAAAGTTAAAGTCCTTCATAATCCCACTCTTCAGATATAACCTTTGTTAACAGCTTTATGTTTATTCTCCAAATTTTAAATGAATCTTCTAATTAGCTAGTATGCATTATAGATGAATTATACATAAAACATAAGTGTTTAAGAGAAACAGGATCATTCCACATACACCGGGTTCTGCAAGGTGCTTTTTTGCAACCTACTGACATACATCTTGAAAATCTTTTCCTGTCAGTAGACATAGATGGACATCACTCTTTTTAATGGCTAGAAAGTATTCTATTATATGGACAGACCACGATTTATTTAACCAATCTCTTACGGATGGACATTTGGGTTGTTTCCAATTTTTTTGCCATTAAAAACAATGCAGCAGTTACATCCTTCTGTGTATATATTTAAACTATTTCTGTAAGCTGAATTCCTTGAAGTAGGTTTTTGTTTGGGGTCATAGAATATGCTAAACTTTTTTTCTTTTAATTATCCACTTAACTTTAATTCATACCACCAAAAACCTTCAAGGTAGCAATTGCTTTAATTGCTTAATTATTTTGATTTTCATCTTTAATACTTTTTTAAGAATAATTTATTCTACTTAAAATTAATTGCATGGGGATTAAATCAAAAGGTAAGTTTTAACACATTCCTGATCACTTATTAGAAAATACGCTTTGTCTACATTCTGCAGAAAATATTCTAGTTTTAAGAGATTTCATGTATCCCCCAAATCATTCAAATCCTCTTAAGTCCCACATTAGACTTGGAAGTTCTTCTTTGACTCAGATAGATTCACTGTAATCAGTTTCCTGTTTGTCTTCCAGAAAAAGGAAAAGAACACAGGGATCGCCATCACACATAGAGCTTTAAAATCCAACCCAAAAAAACCCCTACAGGGCTTCCCTGGTGGCGCAGTGGTTGAGAGTCCGCCTGCCGATGCAGGTGACACGGGTTCGTGCCCCGGTCCGGGAAGATCCCACATGCCGCGGAGTGGCTGGGGCCGTGAGCCATGGCCGCTGAGCCTGCGCGTCCGGAGCCTGTGCTCCGCAACGGGAGAGGCCAGAGCAGTGAGAGGCCCGCGTACCGACAAAAAAAAAAAAAAAACCCTACAAAACTGTCACTCCTAAATGAGTGCATAAGAAACGCAAATGCAAAAAGGCATGACATTCAGAGTCTGACTTACAGTAAATCACCCAGGACACATTTCATGGTAAACAAAATACTTACTGAGAAATATAGTTACCAGGGCAACCATAACTGACCTTTTATGTTTTATTTATCAATCATATTGCTGAATAATTCTTATTCTTGGAAACAAAGGAGAAAATGTATTATAAACAATGTAATTAATTAAGCGTCCCCTGCTCCTCACTAAATCATTCCTGCCAAATCTGTGTTTATCCAACAGACATGCTATTATCTGCTTCTTAGCTCTCCTCTACGCTAAGGTTGGAGATGGCATATCCCAAAGAGGCATTCACAAGTTACCGATATTAAACTTGATAACTTAGATGAGGAAGGTATAATATGAGAGCTAACTCTCAACAGACGTTCGGACAGATATGGGAATTCGTGCTACTACATCATCACAATGCCTGGCGCCAGGTACTTACTCTAGAAATATGGAATAATTGAAACTTAAATGAATATATGCATGAATGAATAAATCCACCTACCTTTCAAATTAGACAGTTTCTAAGACTAGAAATTTCAAACATTTCACCAATTAAGCTCTACCTTTTTACAAGTCCCAAATAATATTCTCATCTAATCAAACATCACCTCCACTTACGAAAAAAATAGATAAGCCTAATTATTTTTAGTAGCTGAGAGTATAGTTACACCTGCTTGAACCTGGCAGAGAGGAAGAAAATGGCATTGGATTCCCAGTGTCCAAACTAGGATATTAAGAGCATTGACAATGCGTGGAATTTATTCATAATCCTTATCGAGGAGGCAGCAAGGGTACAGAAAAGAGCCCCGTGCTGCCGGTCAGAGTCTGGGGCTCAAGTCTTGGCCTTCGATTTACTTGAGTAAATCACTTCACTTTTCTGAGCCTTAGTTTCCTGATTTATAAGATGGGGAGGCTAGTCTGTAGATCTCTGAAGTAGCTTTGGCTCTAAATGTCCGCGACGTACTGACCTGCCGCCCCTCTAAAAGGGAAGAAAGGATCAAGGACCCCTCGGTAGTAAAGTGTCCATCTGGGAAAGAAGAGCACTCCGTCTGCTGTCAAGGCAAGGCCAGGGGGATCACGGTCAGGCCACTGCAATGTGAGGTTTCCAACCTTAGCCAGGTGCTCTCCACAATCTTCTGAGTTCCCACAGTGGGCAGGTATTTTCAAACCTTCCCCCTTTCTCCCTCCAGCTCCATCTGAGACAGGCTGGGACCTAGGACCTGGGACCCTTTGCTGCAGTGCTTGCACTTGACAAACGTCTCCTCGAGCAAGAAAATACAAAGAAACTATAAGGGACTGAAAATTAACTGCTTGCATGCGCAGCTGGGGCAAGTTCTGGATGAGATACAAAAAGGCCAAAAACCCCAACTGCCACTTCTGAAGAACTAGAGCAAAAACGATGTCAGTAGCAAAAGCAGGGTACTGCACATGCTCCCTGCACTCAAGACCACCAAAGGGTCTGCAAACCACCTAAGCCACCCCTCTGGCCCTACCCCTGGACACACCCCTACCCTCACCCATATAAGAAACCAGCTCACCTTGCCTTGGGAGCGAGTAAGGAAACCTGTTATTTGTTTTTGCTCCTTCCTGCAGCTGCAGGAGCCCCAGTAGAGCCCTGCCTGAACTTCCTGTCTGGCCTCTAGTCAATTTCTATTGATTGGGGAAGACCAAGAACCCTGGTGGGTATCACATCCAAGGTCAGCAGGTACAACATGGGCTCCAACTTTCCGAAGGAGAATCTTTGTCTTGTGGGTCCTCAGCCCTCCCACATACAGTCCAGCTTACACCCATCCTTCTTCTCAAGGCCTTTCCCATTACCTCCATCTCAGAAGAAAAGTTGTCTCTCTCCCTCCTCCCCTCCAAGCCAATGCACCCCGCCTGGCCTTCATCACAGCCCTCACTCCTTCAGTGATCAACTCTCACTTCTTCATCTTCAATCTCCCTCTGGTTTTTATATAAACCTTATCAAATCTCCCTAATTTAAAGTATATATATTTTTAAATTTCCCTCATTCCTACATCTCTTTATTTCCATTTCCTCCTCCCTCATCCTAACTTCATCACCTACCTCTCTTAAAACACATGTCAAGGTTTCCCTGGTGGCTCAGTGGTTAAGAGTCCGCCTGCCAATGCAGGGGACACGGGTTCGAGCCCTGGTCCGGGAAGATCCTACATGCCGTGGAGCAACTAAGCCCGTGCGCCACAACTACTGAGCCTGCACTCTAGAGCCCGCGAGCCACAACTACTGAGCCCACGTGCCACAACTACTGAAGGCCATGCGCCTAGAGCCCGTGTTATGCAACAAGAGGAGCCACCTCCATGAGAAGCCCGAGCACCGCAAAGAAGAGTAGCCCCCGCTCACCACAGCTAGAGAAAGCCCACGCACAGCAACAAAGACCCAACGCAGCCATAAATAAATAAATTAAATAAATTTAAAAAAATAAACCAAAAAACGTGTCTATTCTCCCACCTCCTATTCTGCACTCCCCATTTGCCCCAGCCACTGCCATCTGGTTTCCACACTCACCCAGCACTAAAATTGTTAGGCCGAGCTCCCCTTTATATGCCTAAGTGCCGTGTCCACGAACAGCCTCCTTTATCTAATCTGACCTCGCTGTAGCATTTGACAGCGTTTTTCCCTCCTTCTTAGAACTCTCTTCTCTCTTGGATCCCAAGACAAAAGTCTTTGCTGGTTTTCCTCAAAATTTGACAGTTCCTTCTTCATTCCTGCCCCTGGTTCATCATCTTCTGTCTATCTTTAACTGTTAATGTTCCCTCAAGTTCTATCCTGGAACGCCTCTTCTCTCCTTACCCAGTGTATACATTCTTCTTAGGAGAGCTCATCATAGCCATGGCTCCACTGAGTACTGGAGAGGGCTGCTAGATACCTCCACCTGGACATGCCGCAGCCATCTCTGAAGCTAAGAACATCATCTTCAATCCCCAATCTTGTCCACCTTCTAAACTCTGTCTTGACTAGTGTACCTATCACTCACCTAGGTGGCCAAGCCAGAACTTGATCTAGACTCGCCCTCTTCTCACTCCTCATTCAGTCATGAAATTCTACCCTCTTCGATATATCCTGAAAGCAACTCCTCCCAAACTACACATCAGATACCTTAGCTAAGGCCCTCGTAATCCCAGCTACTCCCCCTCAGCTTCTCCTTAAATGCTCTCTGACCTCTGGTTTCTAATCTCCCCAATCCATTCCACACACAGCCAGTTGGATTCTCCCCACCTGCTACTGACACCCTCCTTGGGATAAAGCTTCAGCTCCTCCTCAACACTAAGTTGATCCTTCATGATATGACTCCCATGTACCTTCCCCAGCTTCGCCTTTTGCTGCATCCTCAAAGGCTTTTTCCCCCTGCCATGCCAAACGATTTGCAATTCCCAGAATCCCCCATGCTTTTTAGGCTTCCACATCTGTCCACGTGTTATCTCTCTACCTGGAAAAACTCCTAATACCATCTGTATGGCTCTCTCCTACCAATCTTTCGAGTCCCAACTCAAGGGCCCCCTGAAAGTCTTTCCTGATGCTATGTCTCCATACTGTGTATAGGCACTCCTCCTTCCTCTGTAACACTCCCAAACTACGTCTATTATGGGTCTAAGCACGTAGCATTGTTATTTTCACTATCTCCTGCACAAGAACCTAAAATATAAATCTCTGAAGGAAAGAAACCCTATATAATTCATCTTTGTAAATCTAGTACTTATCACGGTATCCAGCACATAGTAGGGGATACACATCCCCACACCCACACCCACACAGATAGGCATGCAGCGTTTACTCAAAAGGCATTAAAAGGCTGAGGACAAAATTTATAGTCACATTAATTTTAACTCTTGGACAAACACTACACCCTATAGCTTCTTTATATTCACTATAGCACAGAGCCTTCTGAGTTGAGTCATGGAGTAGGTTCCATTTGTCACGGGAAGTAAAGGTGGGAGATCGCACGATCTTGTTTCTTCTATAAAATGGTCAATTTCACTTGAAAAATACTGGCTGTGCACTAGACATCACAGATTCCCCTAAAGAGTTCACTCCTTCTGGGAGTTTACAGTCTCAGAATCTGTAGAATATATTTCAAGAAAAAGTTTGTAGTAAGTTTTTGGTATACATGCATTTCTGTGCATCAGTATTCTTTAAAATGTCATAAAACGAATGGGACCACACATGAAAAATTTGCTTCCAAATGGAATATTCATTCCTTATGTTAAGTTTTGAAAGTGAATGCCAATGTCCTTCTGCTATCTCTCAGTTTTGCTGGTTATTAGGCTTCAAATCACCGTCATTGGGCAAGCAGTGATCATGCAATCATTATTTCATATTTTTCTTTCTCCTTCTCTATCATCTTTAAATCCACAATATCTCAATCCAACTGATGTCAGTAAATCCAGCCTGTCCCAACTTTTCTCTAAAACTCTTAAAACTATTTGAATGAGGTGTTGAGCAGCTGTCAGTTATGGATTTGAAAATAAAAAAGTGCCTGAAAATTGTATGTCAGTATAAAAAGATTAGGTGAAGCAATTCAGAATGTTTAAGAACTTGAAATCAAGTTAAAAGCAGTTCCTATGGCCAGACCTCATGAAACTCCACTTAAGAGTCGCATTAACCTGGCAGTCAAAACTATTTAAAATGAAGAATGTTTTTTTCACATTTCACTCACTTTCGGCATCAACCAAAAAAAAAAAAAGAAAAGATAACAATGTGAATTGGCATACGGCAGTACAGTCATGTAACAGTAACCTCCAAGATTTAGCTTTCTAAGGACAAAGCTAGAGCTATTAATCTGTGCACTAGATGAGCTATATCCCTCTAGGGCCAAAAGGGATAATTCTTCAAATGAAGAAAGAAAAATTAAGATATTCTAGAAGCTTTTAGGTATGAAAAGCAAGAGAGAGTAGAGAAAAATGCACAATTTGGAGACCCACAGTAGCTGAGTCCAAGATTCAATACAAATCTACTGAATTTGGCATGAAGTCAACACCCTCACCCAACCCCTCTTCCAATAATGATAAGCATGAGAATTTGGCTTCTTACTTTTTAGTCTAGAGCTATGCTGTCCAACATGGTAGCCACTAGCCATATGGGGCTATTTAAATTTAAGTTAATTAAAATTGAAGAGAATTAAAAATTCAGCTCCTCAGTTACACGAACCACATTTCAAGCACTCAATCGTCACATATGGCTAGTGGCTACACTACTGGATGGCACAGATACAGAATCCTTCCATCATCACAGAAAGGTCTACTGAAAAGCACTGGAGACACATGGCTGGAAAGTTTCAGCGCTCCACTGCTCAACTGAGTTCCATTCTGATCATTCTACCTATAGGAGGAGACTTGTCAGGTCCTAAAGGTAATGTGCAAAAATTCCACAAGGATTTACCTTTTACATGGAAGAGTTAAGGAAATGCAGGCTACAACTCAGCAGACTGCCATATTGGCCTGAGCTACACTCTCACTAGTCAAATATAAATCAAAATGCTCCCACACATCAATTTAATTCGTGACCCCCTGCTGACTAATATGCACTAAGGAACCATGCCCAGTCCTTCTGGACTTCACGCGGCTTGTTGAAAGCCAGGGTAGCAAACATTCATCTACCTAAAAAAATAGGAGTTGCCGTTAAGCTGACCTAGATTCTTCCTGCCATCCTGAAAGGGCTTCCCGCCCTACACTAGGATTTGTTTTTGTTCTCTGATGGTGGTTGTTAAAGAAGCACACTTCCAGAAAAACAGCTTCCATCCATCCTGCCTCCATGCTTAAGCCTGCCAAAGCTGTCATTCATTACGTGAAATACAAGGACAACTGTGAGGTTCGTTAATGTGCTTTTTATTCAACATCAACCTCTAGAATCGTAATTAAACCTTTTAAGTCCTACGGACAGACTGAACAGGCTCTCACAGTCCCCTATACAATGAGTGGTAAGGCACAGTGTGGTGTACCAGTGTACTACAATGAGAAGCAGACTCACTGGAGTACTTCCGGTCCAAAACCCTGGAATCGGGAATCAAATAAGTGTTCCAACAGCCTAGCTGTGTGACTGGCTAAGTTACCTAATTTCATTCTTATACAACCTCCTCCCCAGAGTTCATTCACTTTCAAGACAATCCTTACTGCTTCAAGACTCTTCAGCAACTTAGTTAACAGACTTCCAACCCACATCAACCCCGCCTACAACTCCTTCCCCCTTCCACAGCATTAATCTCCAGTCCTCTGATTAGTCCTGACTAGTTCATCACAGTTCCTTATCCTGTCCGCTAAAAACAGACCTCCCTTGGGCTTCCCTGGTGGCACAGTGGTTGGGAGTCCGCCTGCCGATGCAGGGGATGCAGGGGACACGGGTTCGTGCCCCAGTCCGGGAGGATCCCACATGCCCCGGAGCCACTAGCCATATGGGGCTATTTAAATTTAAGTTAAATTTAAATTATGGGTCCGTCAGCCATGGCCGCTGAGCCTGCGCGTCCGGAGCCTGTGCTCCGCAATGGGAGAGGCCACAACAGTGAGAGGCCCGCGTACCGCAAAAAAATTAAAAAAAAATAAAAAACACACCTCCCTTAAGGTTCTACCTCTACGACCCTCTTCAGGATTCCTCATACACTCCTCTCCAGCACCTAACACAATGGCACACATCGGGCATCTCAGTACATGCGTATCAAATAAGTAACTGAATCAATGCCTCATGCAGAATCAGCTATCAACTCTTTACAGATGACTTTCCAATCTGTATCTCTAGCTCTACTCTCAGCCTCTCTCCTAAACTCGAGTATCACATTTCAAATGACCTTCTGAACATTTCTACTATGTTCTAATGGTAGCTCAAGTTTAACATGTCCAAAACCAAGCTCACTGTTTTCCCTTACTAAGCCCACCATGATATTCTGATTTCTGTTCATTGGAACAGCCACTCTCCTAAGCCACTCAAGTTCCAAACCGAAGCCTGCCTTCGTTTCTAGTCTTTATTTTCCCTCAATCCCCATGCTCCAGTCAATTCCACCTCCATTCTTCCTCCACTGCCCTAATTCAAGTTTTCATAAAGTCATACCTGAACTATTATACCCCTAACCAATCTCTCATTTCTAATCTGATCACAAACGATTGCCAGATTCCTAGTCCCAGAGCACCAATCTGACATTACTTCCCTGTTCAAAATCCCTTCAATAGTTCCCAATGACATCCAGAATTAAATCTAAATTTGGCTTTCAAAGTTTTTCCACAATCTGCCCCCCAGTTATCTTTTGCTAATCCCATCTCTCACATGCCATTTTAGCTTTCCTACCTGTAAGCCTTTACTCATGTGGTTCTCCTTCAACCTGGAATGTCCTCTCTCCTCACCTCTTTCTGGGTGGAAATCTTCCCTGTGTTTTTCGAGGCTTCATTTAAATGAAAAGCCTTCTACACTCCAACTCCATGTTAGCTCCCTTCTTTATATCCCTCTGATAGAAAGACAGAGATGACAGTGATCTGAAATCTCAGCTCCTTATCCAGTCCTCTGCTGTGGCCACAGTCACACCTTCGGGGACCCCAAAGAGAATATGAGGAAAGGAAAGATGAGGTAGATGAGCATTCCTTGTTACTGCCTATGACTTTGGCCTCAGCACGGACGTGATCTCAGGAACCAGGGCTCATTCTCTCCAGCCTTGTTGTTTTGAACCTGAAGGACTCATTCTGTTTAGATCTGTGGTTTTCAAACCTTTTTTAAAAGAGTATAACACTTTTTCAAAGGGCCTCCTATAGAGATCCAACGTATAAATGTGGAACTTATCTTGCTGGAACTAGCACCAGATAAATGTTATAAAATGAATTTAGCTCTCATCAGTTATTCCATTATAAGTAGATTATATATTCATCTTTTTTTTTTTTAGTCTATCCTTTTCTTCCTCCTTTAGTTCATGGAAAGTTCAGGCCAAAATCTTGAAGGTGATGACCTCATTTAAAAATACCCTAAGACCTTGAAAAATATTCTATTAAAGCATAACTCTGTATGCACTCACCTTATGAAACAAGGATAAAGGGATGTCATCATGGCTAAATTAATATAAAACTGAAACATCATTTCTGGTTAAAAAAATAAAGGTGAAGAAAAGTTCTGCTACTTCTTATAGCCTGAAATTCTTTTTGCACCAGATTCATGCTATTGCATGAATGGAATACAATGCTGGAGGAATAACATTTCAAGAGGAAAAGAAGACTGAACATGGTGGTTATTTAAAGAATCATCAACTTGTTTGCATGCAAATGACCAGAATAATGAAATAAGCAATGCTGCCAACAGGACCCAGAGCAATTGTTTTTAACTAGAATGCCTGAAGCGTTAGCCACCTAATTCTAGAAGAAACTGACTTACTAATCTTTTCCTTTTCTTGGATAATACCAATCGTATATTATATATTAACACACTGACAAAATGTGTATTGCAAAGATATAATTTTTCGTGAACATCGCTATCACATCATTATTTACTTGACAGTAGGTCACACTGATAAAGATATATTCACCAAGATTTATAGTGGAAAGGAAGGGTTTAATTCCTCTGCCTTGAAGATTTCTTAAGAAGGCAATCTCTGAAAAAGCGTCTACCAAGAAAGAGAAGATGGCACATGGCACAAAATCAAGGAAGATATGTCATTCCACTCAAAACCTCAACTAACTGCAATAATCCACACACGATGCCTAAGAAATGCAAGCCGTGTAGCCTAAGACAATAGAGAGCTGTATAGCTACAAGGGAAGCATCGATAAAATGCTACGATTCCCCATAATTCAAAGCATTTAAAGCACCAAACACAGCCTAGGCTGGATGCATGCCTTAGGCAGGGAGAAGAGAAGTCTAAATGGGTGGATGTGAATATGAAGGAAACACTTTAGAAATAGGCCATAAAAACAAGTTATGATAGCCCTCCTCCCCTCCCAATACTGTCAGGTAGTTAGAGTTATTGAGCAGACATCACTTAGGACAGTGAGAAAAAGGCTAGCCACCCCTCCCCTTCAAAAACGCCTCGACAAGGTCACAGATTTATCAGTGTCACAAATGCATTTACAAAATATTACAGCAATAAACTCTGGTTAGAGTGGGTTCCACCTCTATATTCACAGGAAAGAACAAACTCCAAACTTCTCCTAAATTAAAAGGTAACATTAGCAAACTCTCTCTCCCTCCGCCTGCATATGAAATCTCTCCCACCTTCCATGGAAGAACAACAGGAAATCTTCTTTCTGTTTAAAACTAGATCAGTTGTAGGCAATTAACTTTATAAGCTTAGTTTTGCCACAGTCTTATTTAGCACCAACTATCCAGTCACACAAATAGTGGAAGCATCTCCACAAAACAGATTGCCCTACCCATCTCATTTTTTTTAAACACAGCAACAAGCCATTTCTCATGTTTGATCCAACAACTGTGATCTATTTTTTGATCCTGAAGCCACAGACTCCACATATATCTTTATTACTGTACAAGGAAAACTGTCACCCTGAGGTTTAAATTTTTCTATGTGTACCATGCCTCTCCTGAGAATATATCCGTTTTAAGACAAGGCTCTCATGAAAACTGAGGGGAAGAGGGGCAGATGGCCTCAGAGAGAAGTTTCTTGGTTTGTTGCTTCAACTCTAACGTGCCAGTATGGCCCTAGCAATGACGCAAAGTCCAGCCATACCAGGACTGTACAGTGATTAAGTAAATGGAAAGAGGTTCTCTTACTTGGGCTGGTATCTAAATCTCTCCAACGACTACCCAACAACCAAGTATGATCAAACACGCTAGAAGTCAGTCCTTCAGGCTATGAAAACATCAGATAGTGACAGCCCTTCATCCATTAAGAGAGAACAAACAACGTTTACTAAGAATTACAGTTCTAAAAGCTCATAACTAGACAACCACTAAATTAAATTCATACACAAAGGCCTCGTGCAAATTCTAAACCCCAACTACCAGTATTCATGACAAATGAGAAAAGATAGGCTATATACGTATTGGAAATCAGATTGTGTAACAGGAAAATGGTGAGTGAATAAACAACCTTTGGAGTGACGCATCTTTATACTGCTTTTCAAGACTGAATTATTATCACCATGTTCTCTGTTCACATTTATGCTGATGATTTCATGGGCAATGGAGACCTAATTTCCAATTCATTCATTGCTTTAACAAATGTTTACTGAACACATACTACGTGTAGGGCATTAACTTCATGCTGTTAAGGATACAAAGATGAATAAGCAGTAGTCCCTCCTGTAGAAAGGCTAGGAGACACCTACCTATGGACACATGTCAACATATGATAACGTAAGAAGTGTTAAATATCATGGGATGGCTAGAGAAATTGTAAAAGAAGTTGAAAGGAAAATATTACATTCAGGCTGGAAAGTACATTAAGATTTGAAAAAGAAGCACTGGACTTGGGTCTTATGTACGCACAGGATTGAAACATGCTGATATAGAAGACCAGAGGATGGGGCACTTCTGTTGGTGAAAACAAGTTTGACAAGTATGAAATGCACAGGTATAGAGAGGGAACCTGGGGCAATTTGGAGAAAGATGTTTGACAGGAAGAAAGAAGATAAGTCTGGGAAAGCCCCTAAGGAAGTACAGAAGAGGGGCAGAAAGAAAAGGCACCTAACCCACCTGAGAGTTCATGTAAGTTTCCTTGAGAAATTGGGAGCTGGATCTCGAAAGATATGTAGGAATCAGCCATCTAGATAAGCATGCTTCAGGAGGAGGAGGTGACATACAAAAAGGCTGAGAGAGCGTGGCATATCTAGGACACATTTACTTTGGTTAAGTAAAGAACACGGTGGGGCTTCCCTGGTGGCGCAGTGGTTGAGAATCCGCCTGCCGATGCAGGGGACACGGGTACGTGGCCCGGTCCTGTAAGATCCCACATGCTGCGGAGCGGCTAGGCCGGTGAGCCATGGCCGCTGAGCCTGCACATCCAGAGCCTCTGCTCCGCAACGGGAAAGGCCACAACAGTGAGAGGCCCGCGTACCGAGAAAAAAAAAAAAAAAAAAAGAACATGGTGTGCAGCTCCTAAAGTAAGAACACGGTGTGCACAGCTGGCAAGAGGTGAGCGTGAGAGGAAGACATAAGTCAAGTGACAAAGGGCACTGTAGGCCACACTGGAGGAGTGTAAGCGCCATCTTTAAGGTGCCAAGAAAACATTTCCAGATTTTTTTTTTTTTTTTTTTTTGGTACGCGGGCCTCTCACTCTCATGGCCTCTCCCGTGGCGGAGCACAGGCTCCGGACACGCAGGCCCAGCGGCCATGGCTCACGGGCCCAAACGCTCCACGGCATGTGGGATATTCCCAGACCGGGGCACGAACCCGTGTCCCCTGCATCGGCCAGCAGACTCTCAACCACTGCGCCACCAGGGAAGCCCAACATTTCCGGATTTTAAGCAAGAAAGTGACAATCTAATATGTGTTTCATAAAGATCTGCCTAAAAGCAGTGTTAAGGATGCATTGAAGGGATGAGACTAGAGGTAAACAGACCAATTACGGGACTATTAGATCAGTTTAAATCTACTTTCCTCATCTGTAAAATGAGCATAAGGGTAACTAAGACAGTGGTGGTGAAATTGACAGGAGTGAATGCAAGAGACAAGCAGGACTTAGTTACTAACAGAGGGAAAGGGTAGCGAAGGAGGAAGTACGCTAAGATGTCTCCCAGATTCACTTAACTCATTGGGCAGCTTGGTGATACCCTTCATCAGCACAGAAAATACAGGATAGTGGGAGGTTTGGGGAGAGCAAAAGTGCTAAGTTCAGTTTTAGACATGTTGAACTTTAGGAAAATGTACTTAAGTGTTTAAAACGATGGGTTTTGAAGACAGACCTGGTTCTACCACTTATTATTTGTGCCTCTTGGACAAGGGTCCTATCATCCTCTCAACTTCCTCATTGGTAAAATGAAGCAAGAGAGACAACTACTTACAGGGTGACAGTAAGGATTAAATGAGATCCTGAATGAAGATACAAAATAACAGTTGCTGTTTTGTCATTAATATTATTTGAGATAACTGTGGAATATCCAGATTGAGATGTTCAATGGGCACCTTTGGAACATGGTCTGAGGTTTAGATGCAAAAGGCTGTGCACTTTACAGTAAGTATAACACAATTTTTTTAAAAGGGTAGGAAGAATTGGGGCACTGGGACTCGAGGCATAGATATGCCAATTTACTGGATGAGGAGAAGGGTAAACGATGACTGCTGAGAAGCAAAGTAAGGCACAGTTAATAAACATCAGAGACACACATTGCATTATATGAAAAAGGGCAGTCCCTATTTTCTTGCAAGTAATATGGTGAGTTAAATGAAAAAAATAAAGCATTCTCCTAACTACCCAAAGAGAACTATTACCCTAAAAGGAAGAGATATGAATATAGTAAAATAAAAAGGTTTCTAAAGTGAAATAAAGCCAAATGGGGGTAAATCATCAAATTAATATGAGAACCCAGGATTTGTCAAATAAGACATTATAGGGCTTCCCTGGTGGCACAGTGGTTGAGAGTCCGCCTGCCAATGCAGGGGACACGGGTTCGTGCCCCGGTCTGGGAAGATCCCACATGCCGCGGAGCTGCTGGGCCCGTGAGCCATGGCCGCTGAGCCTATGCGTCCGGAGCCTGTGCTCCACAACGGGAGAGGCCACAACAGTGAGAGGCCCGCGTACCGCCAAAAAAAAAAAAAAAAAAAAAAGACATTATAGGGAGATGTTAACACGGTTTATGGAAAAGTATGAAAACAGAGAACACTACCTATTATTTTTTCAAAGGAAAAATACGAAAGATACATGAGAAAGGAATGAAATTGGCTACTACAGGAAGGTGGGTGGGAATGGGCCAGGAAGTACAGGGAAGGGAGTGACACTTCTTTACATAGTTTTGATTTTTGAGCCATGGTAATGATTTACATGTTCGACATATAAACTTAAATCAACAAGGATAGGTAAAACACTAAAATTGAATAGAAACAGAAATTAATGATCCTTAGTATACATCTCATTAATAACACACACACACAAGGCACTAATTTGTAACTTGTGAACACAGTACTCTGACCGTCAACCTTCACTGGATCTATTTTAAAGGCAAAAAAGAATGGCAAAAATCTTGAGCTTCACTTGACAGTTTTGTTGTCTACAGTATTCTCTGTGAAGTAACTCCAAATCTATTTTTTGCATTAATTATAAGAAACTGATATGGCTGGGAATCAAGGTTCTCACTGTGGGGGAAAAAAGTACAAATAAGGAATGAGAAAAGGGGAGAAAGAACCTTAGTTTTACAATAGAATTGAAGACATCAGTACGAAATCATGATTTAAATGAATAAGTATAAATTTTAAATGTATTCAGATATATATAAATATAAATAAATTTATTTATATAATAATAAATATACATGTAATCTCCTAGTTCTGTCCACTGAAACAAGTCAACCGCAATGAGCACAACTCTTTGGTATCTAAATACCAGTTGCCCACTGAAAGGAACCACAGCTTCTTGCAGAAATAGCTGATTCCAGATCTGGAGCAGGGAAAATACAAGGTGAGCTTAGACATCTTCTTGTGACATAAAATAAGAAAGAACTTAAAAATTAACAGAGATATGTCAAAAGGATACAAGAACCAGACTGAAGGGGTTCCCTTTAGCCAAATTTGACGGTAAAGAAATATTATCACACTGAAACTGTTTTAAATGTATGAGTCCATTGTGATTTTCAAATGAAAAGGAGAGGATGGGGGAAAGGCGAGCTCTTCTTTATTCAAGAGGGCCTCTGCCCAATACAGGGGAATGACAATTAGAAAAAGCACAATTTTATAAACACTGGTGTAATATTTGATTTAGACAAGGTTTATCAATGCTGCTAAAACCACTAGATGAAGTGTTTGAGAACAGGATCTTCAATCTCAAAATATCCCACAAATTACTTATTAATGACAAAGGGACAAAAGTGGAGACATCTGTAAATCCACATCAACCAAGTACTAAACCTACAGTTAGCAAAGGGATCAAACTTGCCACTGCTAAAATTAGGACAAACTGCTATTATGTTGCTCTTGATGTGATGTTAAAAGGTGGCAACATCAGCTGTGCCATGTTCCTGCCTATGATTACAGTCTGAATCAAACTAGGAGGAAACAAGCAAACAAACTGTGGAACCGTGAGACATTCCACAAAGCTGTAGATCTGGACTCAACAAAATGTCAACACCATGAAAGACATCCCATACACACACTCCTTCAAAGAACCTTAACAAACAAACAAACAAACAAAAAAAAAGTGGAGGGCAAGGGAATGGTTCTAGATTAAAAGAAAAAGAGACATGAAAACCATATCCAATGTGTGATCTCCAGTGGAGTCTATATCAGGGAAGACAAAGAAACACAGATAGATAAAGAATATTACTGGGAAAATTGGGGAACTTTGAATATGGACTAGACATTAAATAATATTGGTGAATATTAAATTTCTTGAATGTAATGAGGTTGTGGGAGAAGATGTCCCTATTCTCAGGAGTCTGGTACTGAAGTATTCAAGGGTGACGTGTCACCAGGCCTGCAACTTGCTTTCACATGGATCAGAAAAAAACAAAAAGACATGTGTGGATACATTGTTTAGAGAGCTAGAGATAAAACAAATGGGCAAAATGCTGACAGTTGATGAATCTAAGTAAGGGGTGTACAAGCATTTGTTATACTTTCAACTTTCCTGCCGTTTTGAGAGTTTTCAAAGTAAAAGTTGAGAAAACCAACTGTATCCCTCAGGAATCAACCCACCCAACTATAACTGCACCAAACACAATGCCTGGTATGAAAGCAGACACTTGATTTAACAATAATTTTTAAATTCTCATTTTTCTTCCAAGTGCCTTATGGGTTAGCTACAGAAATACAAGTACTTGATTTAAATATGGTATATAAAATATAAGGGGTAAGTAAAATCATAAAGTCCTGTCTGTGTTAAAAGGCCCAGAAACTTGAGATTATAATCACTGTCTATTTCTCCAAGGTGACTGGATAATTCCATTTACTTCCAAAAAACATTCAACTCCGGGTAGGATCTTAATCTTACTGCCACTTTATTCTTCAGTTTCACCTTAGAGACAGTTGAGTACATCCTGAATTAATCCTTTCAGCACAGAATTTTTCAATATTCTCAAACGTGTGAGGGATTTATAAACGTGATTAGCAGTAGTAGTAGTCAGAAACATAACCCCCATCACTAAACCGTGGCTGTTTTAATGAAAGCCATATATATAAAATACTTCCTTCTCAAGGACATTCATACATATGATCTTATTTTATTTTTAACACCCTGTAAGGTAGGTTGTTTTTGTTGTTTTTAGCTCTTAAGCAAAGCACTAGGTTTATGCTGTTCTGTAATCTAGACCGGGTATTCTGCTTGCCAAGCTGGCCCAGAGATGGAGAGATTTGCTTCGGGAAAGGGAAACAAACAGCAACTAACATTCATGTGATTACTAACAAAACTAAAAGAAAGGAGACAAGAGGTCTCTTCACCATGACGTGTGCGCACAAGATATGCACAAGGAAAAGTGAAGTTCAGTGTCATTTAAGCTAATCTCTATTTGAACCTTTTAAGAGATAAAACCATTTGAGCAGTAATTTAGTACTGAATTAACTTTTTTTTTTCTCCCTATCTTTGAAGTTTTCATTGTTTAAGTAAGGGTTTCTGCAAGAGAATGAAGCAGGGTTCCTCTTCTATTCAGAAGCTGATTATGTGCAGTAACTTCTGCATGGCTTGGCTTATCCCAGGCTGATAATCAGCAAAGAGCCAAATACATACCACGTTTGACATACAACCTTTCCCCCAAGACCGTCCCCAAATACTCCATGATAATCAAGTGTTCAAACCACGGAATTATCGTGCTGCATAACCTTCCAGTAGCAAAAACTGAACTCTGTGGGGGAAGGATGCCAGGCGAGGAAAAAAATAAGGGAAGAACCATGGCAGATATTAGTACCAGATAAAGGCTTTGAAAAGATCCTTCAGATAACAAGTTTAGCAGTTAGACTGAGAAACAAAGATTTCATTTATTCTCTTAAGCCAGTAACAATTCACCCTCTATGTAATCAACTAAAATGCGATCTGCCACAATGGGAGAGATGCCTGTGTTTAGTGAGACAGCACTGCTCCCCAAGTCAACGCTATTTAAAGTGTTAGCTAATAAAGACCTGGGTTTTAGTGCACTTCCTTCTGGCTTCCCGGGTAGTACTTCTTAGCGACTGATGCACCGAAAACATGAGCACCAAATGCTCCTCTAAGGTTGCATCTTTTGGAGCATCTTCAGAGGGGCTGATCTCATGTATGCCAAGTCAGCAGCTCCAGACAAGGCTCTCTGACACTGACCCTTCCAAAGTCTCCAACTCCTCAAGGCTTAACGTTTTGCCCCAAAGTCTTACTTTGCCAGCTTGTAATTTGTGAATTCAATTACACTATTTTCATGCTATAGTAAATGCCTGTATTCCAACACGTGCTACCAAATAGGCACAATACACTTTCAGCATTCTAGGGTTTAAAGTTTCATTAAAGTAATGGCAATAATATCGATACATTGTGGCTTACTGGAAAGAAAGACATGTACACACCTGTAAAGCAGAAAAAGGAAATGTCTGTGTGGGCATATATTTTAGATAAGCACGTGTTAGTTAAACTGAAAGATGCAAAGGAAAGATGTTTATTCTCAAGGTGGGCAAGGAGATTCAGCCGTCCTACAATTATAAACCAAAACAGTTAAGAGGAAAACCGATCAGAGAGCAGTTTTATGCAAAGGCAACCAGCTGAAGGCTGATCAGGGGAAACCACTTTCTTCCTCAGTTTCACTGGAGAATCATCAGTCTTCCAGAATCATCGGGATTGGGCTGAAAAGTAATAAGAAATGAGGGCAATTAGAGAAGGAGTGAGAAAGCAATTGAGGAAGGAACAACCTTAAGACAAAACAATGTGGATTTTGAATCTGGTGCAAGGAGCAAGAATTTGAGATTAGGTTTCCTGCAAGGGCAGTGTCCTGATCCTGTCCAGGAAAGAATTACAGCTGTGGTAGGAGGACTTAAATTCTGACTTAGAGAGCCTGGGATCGGGGGAATTGGCTAGAGAGCTTCTGCTTAGTAAAACATGGTTTGGAGAGGACGTTGAGGCTTCCAGAGAATGTTGTGGAGAAATAATCAGCCCCATTTTATTTCAGTCCAAGGGTGAAAGCTAAGGAGGGGAAAAAAAGACTCCAAATTTCAGGGCCTTGGAGACCGGGATGACAATGGTGTCACGTGCAATAATGGAGACTTTGTGAAAAGTTGAGATCTAAGATGAAAGGTTCAATTTCTGACATGTTAACTTCTAGATTATTCCTAGCCAAGTGGAGATATGGTACAGACAATGGGAGAGATGGGGCCCAGGAGCCCTTTGTTTTTAGGGAGATTCCTCCCCACCCCCTCCAGGGACCTCATAACAATTCCAACTTGACACTGCCGTCTAGTGCTGGATGGCTCAAGAGGATTTAGAATGCCTACCTTACCAAGGAAGACTGCCAAGAGCAAGCCACTTATTCTAGGCATTTTTAAAAGTCCATGCCACTAGAATATCAACATCAAACACTGAGTAGCATTTAAATATGAAACAGAGCACTTTCATTTCAAGGCTATTTAACATTTCTGAAATATCTAGATCAAAATGGTGGGTCAAATGACTATGTTCCAGTAAAGCATCTACTAAAAGAAAAACTTTTCCCCACCCCACATTTCTCATAAGATAATCACCCCATTCAAGACACCTGTCAGTCATAAGAGATTTTTTTTTTTTCCTTAGCGCTCAGTTTTCTCAAAACTTTACCACCAAGCTCCTCTTTTGAGTAATAATAAAGGCCACACATCACTTCTGCTGTGCATGTATATAAATACCTCCATCTCCCTTTCTTCTAACCCTAGTTCAAGGCCAACTGCTCCAAAGCTTTTGAGAACCAGCACGGGAAGATCTTCAAAGAGAAAGTGCCCATTAACCACAACAGCAGCTGCTGGCTACAGCCTGCAATTTAAATCTCTGAAAAAGAAACTGTGGCTTCTGAAATTTAAACAAGGAGGTGCCACTTGTAATTACAAACATTCCAGTGGGTTCCTTCCTTCATTGATGGTTTCCAAACAAAGGCTTTTTATTCGATTTTGGTGGCGCTCCCCAAACCCTAAATGTAGACATTCCTTTGTGCTTTTCTGGTGCCGTGGCCAGCTCAGAAGAGGGGCACAGGAGGCGGGTTTTTCCTTGGCCAGGGCTGCTTGGAACTCGCAAAACCATCTCATGTGTAATTACTTGTTTGGCTAGAAACCAAAAACCCCAATGCTTCAGTTTATAGTCCACGTTAGATACATTTGAGAAGGAACTTCTTAAAAGACAGACACACAGACAGACAGACAGACAGACAGACACACACACACACACACACACACACACACACACACACAAAACCTCACATTTCACGAACCCTGGAAAATGGAACCAACCTATTTTCCGAGAAACCAAAGAAGTTCCGAAATTAACGCTGAAGCATTCTAACATTTCTAGCTGAAATTAAAAATTCACACTTTAAATGAATGGGGCAAATACTGAAAAGTAAAAAAGAGTAACAGTTTCTCCTCCTACCACCCCGTACCCCCATCCTACAAAAATAAGGCACCAAAACTTACAGCTCCGTATGGGTTTCCCACACCAAAGGCATTTTCTGATCACTTCAGTTACAGAATACAGGCTGAAATGAATACTTAGCCAATTAGAAATGGGAAAAGATATCTTTTTCTTTGAAGCCATATATTTACAAAACGCAAAGGCACTCATACCACGGAGACATTTAGAGGAAAATATTCCGAATGAGGGCACCTCACAGCCATCAAACTAAACTAGCCTTTCCTACAGAAGTCCTCCTACGGAGAGTATTCATTATAAGCACATCCAGAAATGGCCAATCTCACCAAGGGTGTTTTCCACAGCTCGCCACTGAGGAATTAGCTACAATTACTGCATATTTACACAACCATATTTACACAATAAAACTCATCTTATCCGTTCCAAACAAAACCTTGCTCAAAATAAACCAAACCACAGGAAAAGGTCTCCTCGGTGCAGGCAGTAATCATGCTCTGGCTTTTCTAGCTCCCGCCTCAGCTTCTACCCACTGTACCAAGCCTTCACTCTACCTTCCTGGGTAAAGCAAGAGTAGGATAAAAATCTGTATACCAGTGGATAAAATGTACATGCAGCTAATGATACTGTGATTATGGGCGCAGAGGAAGAGCTGTATCTTACAGAAATTCATTCTAAAGTAATTTATGGAAGAAATGATAGGATGTCCAGGATTTGTTTAAAATAATCTGGGGAGGGGAGAAGGTGTACAGAAGGTGATGGACCATGGGTGGATAAGTACCAAACCTGATGATCTGCAAAGAGGGTTAATTATGGCATTCTCTCTACATTTGTGTATAATTGAAATTTTCCATAATAAAATGAAAAAATAAAGAAAATATGATCGATGTTAAAAAAAGGGTCATCTTGCAACAATAAAATAATTTTTTCTTTAAGAAAAAAAATTATTCTGAGCTTTCTCCCAGCCTTAACGGAAAGGGACAAGTACCTGGTAAGAAAATCAAGATGTGTTTTTGTTCTTGACTTAAGGACCCTTCTTTTTTTCTTTAGTTATGTGGAACCAGTTCTCCTGTTAATAGGACTCCTTGAAATGACAAAACGAAAGGTTAAAAGTCTAAAGCTGAGGCTTCTGTGCTTCTGTGAAGCCTAGTTTTCACGCATCTGACTTAAACGACCGGGACACACATCCAGAGCTCTCCTCTACTCAGGTGCTTTGGACAACAACATTCACGTGTGGCTGCCACATGACGTCCAGAGGTTTCAGAATGATTTGTCAACACTGAAGACAACCTTAACAAAAACCGGTCCTTTCTTCCCAGAGGTCACACCTCTGATCCCTCGGTTTATTACGTAGAGCAATAATTACTCTTGCTGCCTTCAGAATACAAACTCTTCCTACCCAAGATAGCATCTACCCACGATGCATATCCCTTACTGGGCATCCCTGCTGGGAGGTGGAAGAGAAGCTTCACTGGCTGGCTATCCGGAGACCAGCTCCCTATCCTGGAAGCACAGCTAACTCAGCCTCAGTTCAGCGGTAAGCACGGTCCCTCCCTCTCTGGGCTTTGGCTGCCTCACTGCAAAATAATGAGACGTTGCCACATGATTTCTATATCCTTCCCCTTTCGAAAATTCCATGATTATAAGAATCTCTAGTTCCTCAATAGGTGATATTAAGAAAAAGAACTTTGCATTAAAATGTTATATTTTCTATTAAATAATTTTAAATGTGACTATGAACACTGGCTGAGCTTCTGTATACGTCCATATATATACATATATGCATGTGGATACATACATATTTGTGTGAGTACACACACACACACACACACACACACACACACAGGCTGATACCATTAGGTGCGTATATGGGACTAATTGCTTGCAACTAGAAGCAGCAAATTTTCAATTCTGCAACAGATGTCGCTGTGTGATTTCTCCTTTCTATGCTGGATTTTCAGTTGAAAATGCCCAGCATGATGGTCAGTACTATTCTTCCCAAGAAAGAGATACAACATTTGAATCCTTTGGATTTCTTTTTTATAAAATTTCTTTATATGCTGGTAAATTTCCATTCAAATCATAACATTGATTAGTCTGGTGCAATTTAAGAGATCCCCCTGCATAAAAATGGGCCTTCCGTTAAACACACAGGCACACACAAAACCATTTTTAAAATGTAAATTCTAAGTGGCCAATTAAGCATTAATATGTCACATACAGAAACTGAGAGATTGAGTTTATATTCACAGCAATATTATCAAGTTTTTAAAGCCTGAAAATCACTTAGCAATATAGGCCAAGGAATAATAAAAATTCACTTATGTATAATAAGGCCAAAATGTACCAGGTGTGGGCAAAAGTCACTGAAAACTCCAAGAGCACCATTCACGATCATGAAAATTTTGGATTTTAGTTTTCACAGCATTTCTTTAAAAATAAATAGTAAGGCTAATATTATAATTGCAAGACCTCTTACCCATCTGACATTCACTATCAACCACTTCCTGACACATGTCACAGAAAAGTGACATCTCTTTCCATTCAACCGATATATCCGCCGAAGACCATCCATCTCAACAGGTAGCTACTAGCACTTTCTTCCGCTGTAATTCAGAGCTGGGAGAAAGGATTTCAAAATCTCCTTTTTAGACCCAGGAACCCATTACCTTCTGGGGTTTTAGAGGGAGCCGAGCAAGCTGAGCAGAGCAGGCAGGGAGTCCAGGGAGTCGAGGGCAAAGTCAGATAAGAATATGAAGTCAGGAAAAAAGAGAGGAAGCGCCAGTGTCCTGCCTTGGCTTCTTCCCTGTCCCACTCGCCTTTACCAGGAGGGCCATTGGGAAAACTGGATAAAGCATGTACAACATCCATATGAATAACGCTCTTTGTTCCGGAGAACTGCCTGCTCTTTTATTCCCCCCTTTTTTCGTATTTGTTCATTTCAAAAGATTGCTCAATGGGTCTCTTGTTCCTCCAAAATGTCCCAGGCAAATAATGCAAGCTTGTCTCGTCACACAAGTCACTAAATGAAGCCTTGTGCGTCTCCAGTGACACACTGTAAATATAAAGTGGCATTAAATGAGGGATATTTTATCAAAGCTATCACAGACAAGTGCAAGTCCCTCCCGCAGCTATTGGATTTGATGCAGGGAAAGGCGACAATAGCAGGGCGGCACTTTTGTAAAGTCCCTATCCCCAGTACACAAGCCCCAACAGGCCACGACAAGCAAAAACTCAGTTCCTGGGCTTCCCAGCACCACCACACATCCCCACCCATTAGCCATCCTCTCTACTGCTGAAAATGTAAGAGGAGGGTGACCAACCACGGGTTCACTGGGGGTCAGAAACAACATCATGCAAGCATCCCAAACTAAACGGGCGTGATTTACACTGAGGAGTGAGCTTTGACAAGCCCATTTTAGCTGCATTTCATTAACATCCATTTCATCCAAACACCACAGGAGGGACGAGAGATTTTCTCCAGAGGATAAATGGATTCAGTTACAGGGGAAGACAGAACCTGGACCCACTGCACAATGGCCCTTGATGGCTATTCCAGCAAGGCTGTAAACGAAACAAGCCTTATGAAGTTAAAAGGCAGCGCCAACAGGTTTCTTTAATCCTGGGAGTAGGAACTGGAGGTCTCTGAGAAAGCTTAAACTAAGAGGAGTAAAGAAGAGAAGTCCCCTGGTCCCCACCTGAAATCTACTCTCCGGGACTAGGATCTGGGGGCTAGGCCAAGACCCCTTCTCAAACTCAGCACCAAAAACGCATTAAAAGAAAAAAAAAGATTTAAAGAAAGGCGCCTCACCCCCTCACTACAAATCAAACCCAATTACTTTCTAATTTGAACACAATCTGATAACAGCATACAAACAGGGATGTACACAGGAGCAGGAAGCTGCTTCCATGGCAACTGGCAACAGAATTTTCTTGTAGCTTTGACATGCACGGTTGAGTTCCAGACCGCTCCTTTCTAAGTCAGCATATAGCCCTCGCTGGGAAGGCAACTTCTTACCGCGAGATAGTTACAAATACAGTACTGTTGCTACTACCCGGAGCCTTCAATGAGCAGGCCGGACAGAGAAGGTATAATCTGATGCTGCTCTGCTGGCAAGCGGCATTGAACGGCTCCCATTTTTAGTCCAAAGACAATATCCCGACCAGCGCTAGCCCCCTCCCCGCCTTTTTTTTTTTTTTTTTTTTTGCAGCCGATACAAGTCTATTGTTGCCTCTGTTATGCGCCAGTTACCGAGCCTGTAACGCTCACGTTTAACCGACACTGGCGCCTTTTACAATGCAGCAGAACCAGGGATCTCTTTCAGGAACATTTCATTGAGCCCATCGAGTCAGAGACATCACCCGAAATGAAGTTGTAACCACACCGGCATCGGCTGAACCCAATTATCTCGTAACTCATAAATTAAGAATTCACAGTGCAAAAACACATAAACAACATCCGGAGGCAGTGGCATGGAAGAAAAAATCCTCAGCTCTGGAACTGAAGCTGCCGCCAGATTCCCACCTCTATGGATCCCCGATAGGTTCCTCAAGTCGAGCTCCCTTGCAAGCCTGTCTTGAGGAGTGGGGGGGAAGCAACCACCCCGGCATCCCCCCAAATCCAAAGCTAGCACCCCCAGATCTCCCCATTTCCTACAGCGTGTCTCCTGCGGTGTTTATGTAACTGTGTGTCCTCTAGCGTGTAAACAAAAGGCACAGCCCAAACGGAGAGGCACCCCGGGAGCGGCACGGTGGCCCCGGCGCTGCACCCGCCCGGGTCGGGGGCTCCGCAGGTGGGGGCTGAGCTCTCGGTGTCCTCCGCCACTTGTTGCTCGCGGGTCCTGCGGCTTCCGAGCTGCGAGGAGGGGCTTTGCAGGCGCCGAGCCCTGCTGCATCCCCTCCTGCACCTCCCCGCCCCCCGCGGCCCTGCGCCTTGGAGTCCCGGCTCCCTGCTCCCAGCCCGCAGCAGGCGGCCAGGGGCGCTGGGACGCCGCGCGGCCAGCAAGCTCGGCGGTGGTGGGAAGGGGAGGCAGGGTGCAGCACGGCCGGGCTCTCCGCTGGGGAAGAGCTCCAGCTCCCTTTTGTTAGCAAAAGCAAACACTGCCCTCTTCTTTCCCGACCGCGCCAACGCGCCCGGCACACGGTCAGCCAAACAGCGTGCTCCAGCCGAGTGCTCCGCATCTTCAGGGAAGGAGCGGGGCGCGCAGAGCCGCCCCTGGGCAAATTCCCAAGACAGCTCTGCACGCAGGGGACGCCCGGAGGCCCGGAGGGTGCCCGCCTGGCCGCAGAGGCCGCGAACGCTCCCTCCACCACCCCCGAGCTGCCGAAAATGACAGGCAGCCTGGAAATCCGGGGTCCCCACTCGCGGCGGAGGACGCTGTGGGGCAGGCGGGCTGCGGGTTCCCGGCTTCTTCCCGCAGAGGCGGCGACAACAACCGCCCCCCCGTGGGGCCGGGCCCGGGGAACTTTCCCTGCCTGGAGCCCGGCCAAGGAGACCCGCAGCCGGGCGGAGGGGGCGGTGGGGGCGGAGGGGCCGCGATCCGGCTGGAAGGAGACACGAGGGGCGAGCTGTTCGTGGACAGGGGAGAAAGGCAGAGCGCGGGGAAAGCAGGAGCGATCAGACAAATCTGGAGATGTCCTGTGGACCAGTGAGGAATCGCGCTGGAGGGGGCCGCTAGTCAGCCATGGGGAGGTTTCGGGGATGGGGAATGGGGGGCCTGCTGGAGAGGTGGGGGCGAATGGGCAGCCCGGGGAAGCGGGAGGACCTGCAAGTTACGGGGACAACAGCGAGTTAGGGAGGGTCCGGAAGGTTTGGCGGGGGTGCTTGCGATCCACCCCCTTCCCCTATATTCTCTAGCCCCCGGGCCCCACATTCTCACTCCACTCCGCGCCCCGCGCCAAGCCGGGGAGAAAAGGTGTGGGTGCAGCCATCCCTACGAGCTCTAATTCACACCGAGCTGGGCAAGGGAGAGATTTACCGATCCCCTCAACCCCTTCCATTCTCAGCCCTGAGTTTCCTCTCCACACTCCCTCCGATTTGGATTTAGGAAGTGGGGGAAGGTTGTCATGGAAACGTTTCCCCCCTCCATGGCTACGGCCACTGGGGTGCCTTAGGAGATTTCGGGGGCCAACCGGCCGGTGCCCACACCTACCTGTGGGGATCAGTGCCGCGGCAGAGAGGAGTAACAGCAGAAGCCGGAGTCTGAGACCGGGAGGCGCCGCCGCCACCGCCGCCGCCGCACACTGGGGTCCGCTCGGCAGCACAGCACTCGCCATGTCGGGCACCTGCCTCAGACTGGCGGCGGTGGCTTCCTCCCGAGCCCAAGCGGACAACTAATGAGATGCTAATGACATGCGCTGGAGGAGGAGTCCAGACCGACCAATCACATCGCCGCGAGCCGAACCCGGCTCTCGGAGGACTCACCCCCTCCCCCACCCCGCCCCCTGGCGCTGGCTTCGGCGGCGCGCCCGCGCCACCTAGGGGCGGGGCCAGGGGGAGGGGCGTATGCAAATATGTTTATGTTAAAATTCGTTTTCGGTTTCCCGGGATCAAGGAAAAAGTGTTCTCCTGGGCCCCTGGCGCACAGGGGCTCCGGCTCCGGGGGCGGGTCTAGCTTCCCGTACACCTTTATTAGGAATGTTTATAGCAATCGCTACATCAACCAGACGACGAGAATCTCCCTAGGAGGCTCCCCTGCCCGGTACGCCGAGTGCAACTGGCCTGGAAACAAAACGTTGCAAATTTCCGTCACTCACCTTGCACCGAAGGAATAGATCTTTGGGCAACGGGGGCTGTTCGGGAGTAGAGAGTGAGAAGGCAGGTCCCCGGATTGACAAAACAATCTGGGAGAAGTGCATGCGTGCTTTGCAGGTCCGGCGGAGCGGGAGAGCCCGCTCAACAGCCTAGCGGTAGACTTGGGCATAGTTGGGAGAAAGGAGCCGGAATCGGGATCTGGGATTTTCGAGTCTGTGTGTTTGCGGTAGATCTCGGGAAAGGTAGATCGAGGAGGGTTGGCTCAGGCTCCCCAGCTTGCTGAAGGTCTCCTCCCTGGTTTTAATGTATATGTGATATATGTGTATTTAATATACATGATGCACATGTACTATTAGATAATTACGATTACACACACTCAACAAAAAATCTTTTCTGTGAAGGCTTCGGGGTGGAGGGCGGAGACGGGGTGTGAAGAGAAGGTCTGCCATCTTCCTCCTTCAGGGCTCAAACCCACTCCCCCTGCCGCCCCTTTGCCCCTCGTCCCGCCTAAGGCGGCTGGGGACCAACAGGTGCTCTGAGCTTCCCGCGTCTCTGGGAGAGGCTTTCCAGGCTGAAGCGACTCGCTTCTCGGACTCGCTCTCCCTCCCCGAAATTGCCTTTGCTTTCTTCTGAGCCAGGCAGCCGGCTCTCTTGTTTGTCTGCTTTTTAATTACTTATTTTCTTCCCCTCTAGAAGAACGTGTGCGCTCTGACCCTCTGTTGCTCAAGCATCAAATTGAAGGACGAGCCATATTAAGTGTAAAGGTTTATAATAATTTAAGTATTCATAGAATGCAGAACAATAAGATGTAGGAAATACAATTTGCATAATAAATATCAATATCACAACAGCTAAAACAAACCATGACAAATTATCTGTGGCTAAATGACCAAGAGATTACTGAATGTAAATTGCTAAGTCTGAGCTATAGTCTAGAGAAGCCCTCTGTCCTCATCTTGCTAAAAAAGAAATAAATAAATGTTACATATCAGAAAGGAAGTCAAGATCTGCCAACCCACCAAATGAGTTACACTTAAAAACAGCCTCCTATTATCCATTATGCATAAACTAATTTCAAGACTACCCTGTCTTCACAGGCCTGGATATTCTGCACTGTAATTACAGGCCCTAATACATGAACTGCAGGCAGTTCTCCAGAAGTCTAGAAAGCTCCAGCAGGCAAACAGCACTACATGAGGCAGGAAACCATCACCACATGGTCACCGGGATAATGTCCAGTCCGCAAAGTCCTACCTAGTCTTAGCACTTCCAGAAGTAAAGCTACCTTGATCAGACCAAATACAAAGCAGAGTCCCTCCACAGTCAGGATAAAAAGAGTTGAGGCCATATGTATGCTGAAAGATGTATGAACTATAAAGTAAGTTCCTATATCCCAGTCAATCTAGCACCCTAGCGTAAATTTATACTTGCTATTATTATTATTATTACTACTTTTGCATTTATTGAGTTCTTATTAAGTATTTTACATGTGTAATCTCATTTAATCCTTGGAACAATCCTCATGGCACACAGTATTCTTGTATTTTTTAAACACAGAAAGATTAAGCAATTGCCCTAAGGTCAAAGTTTGTAAGGTGCAAAGCTTATGCAATTAACCACTATGCTATACTGGGCCTCAATAAATATTTGTTAAGTAAATGAATAAATTTCACATTACAATGCATGAATAATAAGCATAAGCTACATTTTAACATAAGGTGAAAATATGCCAGCAACTCAGAAGCATTTTTTTAAATAACAGGATTGCATTATACTCCTAAGGAAAAGCGTTCCTCATGAGGCTGTAGCTCCAAGAGAATCTAGTCAGGCCCCAGTCCTCCCACACTAGGAACACAGTATGGGGACATTGGAAGATGTGGAGTGTTTTCATCTCCCTTCATTCTCTTGGCACATCAAATGAACACCTACGCAGATTTCCAGTTGGCAAAGAACAACATGGGACATTTCTGTAGGAAATGCTAATGCTGTATGACTTACCTCCCCAGAAGAATGCAGATAGCTTTAGAAATTTCCACCAGAAAATGCCACCCCTGCCAGACATTTAAGGAACTTGCACATCCAATTTCCCAGGTCATGGGACATCTTTAGCACTACGTCTTCATGGAAACAACCAGAGCTGAAAATTTAGGATGAAGCTGTTGCTACCCTATCCACTAGCCACACTCCTCTGCCACCCTCAGCTCTTTCACACTGAAGATCTTGCCAAATGATTTAACATATGGAACATGTGAAGAACGTATCAAATTCCTGCATCTGCTAGATACAAGTTATGACTACTCTGGCTTTCTCATAGTAAAGCTCGTCATTTTCTGCTTCGTGGACTAGAACTCCTCCCCAAGTATGAGTTCCAACATTTTTTCCCCTTGCTACATGAATTTAACCAATTTTGAAAACCAGATGGTGTTTTTGCCATTTATAACTGATAATCAATTGTTTTGTGAATTTAATTTTTCAAGAAAGAGCTGAATAGTCATCAGAATTACAATCTGGGTGCTACTTGTGTTAGAATAAAATTGCCAGAAGCACCAAGAGCCCGGTTCTTTTCTTTCCCTAAGAAAACTTGAAAGAGCAAAAGAGAAAGAGACCCTAGATTGTTTGCCTTCCCTAAAACAGTTGAGAAATATGGATAAACATATATGAAAAATAAGCATTAAAGGAAGATTCATGTTTTGGGAAATACATCAGAGGCAATCAATGAGAACTAGTGATGTCCTGCTTTTCAAAAATGCTAATTACTTGAGTACCCAGGTATAAAAAGACAAATTATTAGGGAAAAGAAAACAATATTTTGGAGTCAGCATTTTCCTTGCTACTGGATTATTTGAGTACCCATAGGAAAGTGGTTTAATCAGTTTACAGACTGAATGTTTTTGTCCCCCCCACCCCCAAATTCATATGTTGAAGCTCTACCCCTACCCCCTAATGTGATGATATTTGGAGGTGGGGGTCTTTGGAAGGTAATTATGTATAGATGAGGCCATGATGGTGAGCCCCTGTGATGGAATTAATGCCCTAGGAAGAGACAACAGAGTTTTCTCTCTCCAACATGGAGGCACGGAGGAAAGGCCATGTGGGCACAACTGGACGGCAGCCATCCCAAGCCAGGAAGAGGGCTCTCACCAGAGCCCAACCCTACTGGCACCCTGATCTCAGACTTCCAACCTCCAGAGCTGTGAAAAAATAAATGTCTGTTATTTAAGCCTCCCAGCCTATGGCATTTTGTTATAGCCACCCGACCAGACTAAAATAATCCCTAGACCTCAACTTCCATTGTCAAAAAGGTTACTAAAATTATATTAAATGTCGACTTTTAATGGAAAGTCTTCCATAAATTAAAGTAAGCTAGCAGTATGTTAGATATTGGACTGGAGAGACTCTTGGTCTACCTAGTAGACATCTCACCTATTGCTAGATTATTAAGACCAAGCAACTATCAGTTTATGAATCTTTGTGAAATATAAAGCTAGCTAGATCTATATTTTAAATGAGTAGTTAAACACTTTACCCACAGGTTTATTCTTCTAGAATCATAGAGTTGACAGCAAACCCTTGAATATCAAGAGGTGAATATCAGTGTGAAGAAAAGGGAAGTACCGAAGTAGGTTACAGAAAACTACTACACACACACTAGGTCAAGAAGCAGCCCCAATGGCCATGAAGGGAAATTTGTCATAGGGACCCAAGTCATAGTTTTTTCCATCATATCTAGGAATATATCCAGGTATACATGGCTGATCCAAATATATATTCATTAAAAGGAAAGAAATGTATAGCACACCCCAATGGAACAATCACTGTTAAGTTGTGGGAATACAAAGATGAATGAGAAACTATCTACTGTCAAGGAACTCAGAATATAGTATGAACAGTACAATTATTATATATGGTAAGTGGTTTTTTTTGTTTGTTTGTTTGTTTTGCAGTACACGGGCCTCTCGCTGTCGTGGCCTCTCCCGTTGCGGAGCACAGGCTCCGGACGCGCAGGCTCAGCGGCCTTGGCCCACGGGCCCAGCTATATATGGTAAGTGTTTTTATAGTATGTGCACACAGCTCTATATGAACAGAGAAGGGAGGCACCTATTATATCCAAGAGGCAAGTGTGAATGTCTATATATCAAGGGAAAATTCACACAGGAGAATGTTCATGAGCTGAGTGCTGGAAGTTGAAAAAGACTCCATGGGGTGCACGAGGACAGAGGGGGAAGATGTGACGAGGGAGGTCATTTACAAGCCTCCAAAGCTTAGGAAAGCACGGATCTCTTAGGAAAGTTTAGGATCACAGGTCGCCAGAGGACAGGTGGCAAGAGAAGAAGCTGGGGAAAATATACAGGGATCAGGGAAATGTCTTGACTGACATACTAAGAAGTTTTCATTGGTCATGATAGGTAATGGGAACCCATTGAATTAGGAGAATTTCATGGTCAGATTTACATTCTGGAAAGATTATTTTAGTGGTATCATGGTTTACAAAAAAGGCCTTAAAATGAACCTTAGATTTGTATTTTCAGCATTTGAGTAAATGTTGGTAGGATTCACCCAAGACAAGTACAAGGATATGGAATAGGTCCATCTGATTGCTTATTGTTTGTTTGGGGGATGGGCAGTGGAAGAAGATGATTTCACTTTGGGACAACTTGGCTTTGAGGTGTCTTTGAAATACTTAGCCAGGCTATAAGTCTGAAATGCTGGTCTAGAACTCAGAAAAGTGACTGAGCTGGGAGTCAAGAGCATGCAGGTAGAAGCTGAAGCCAGGGACTTGAGCAGGGGTAGGGCAAGGGGGAAGCAGTGGTTACCTAGAGACAATATATTGAAGGACTTTTGAAAAATAAACCAGGTGTACCACTCTGATGAACACCAATTATTTAAGGAGTGGATGGAGCTTAGGAAGGAGAGACGTGGGAATGGGGAAAGAATAAAAAGAGAGCTAAATAATGAAGAGGCAGTGATTAACTGTGTAAATTTCTTGCTACAAAGAAGTAAAAATGTACATTTCACAAGAATTATCAAGAGTTGACAACAGAGATGAAATGCTGAGGTCCAGTATGTGACCAGTCTGACATCCCATGTAAACAGCTTGATTCAAGTTTGACAATACAAGGAGACAGATATGTGCTCACTTTACTTATCTTGCCAGTAGGGCAGGAAGATGTGATTTGCTAGTGATTTTCTGATATGGAAGAAATAGCTTTAGAGTTTTTCAATTTGACATTCAATTTCATTGACACTGACAAGACAGCCTTGGGTAGGATAGAGGGATCCTTGCAACTGAGGTAACTCAACTAATAATCACATGTAGACCTTAGTTTTTATTTCCAAACTAAAATATGATTGGTGATGATGCTGTAAAAGTTTTTCCCAACAATTTTAAAAGTCACATTATCCTGGTATGATATCATAATTGTCAGATCTAGCTTTGTGTTAAGTCCGTAGCAGTACAGCATAACTTCCCTGGCAGCAGGATTTCAGCAAGATCCATTAAAGACAGATATTGATATCTATAGATTTTCATAAAGCTGCAAATATAAAATAGCCATATTATGAATGTGAGATTGTATCACTCATGCTGCTCAAAGATGACAATGGTAATATACTTTTGTAATACAAGTTGTAAACAGGACAAGTTCTGAATAGAAATTGTCTTGATCATCTATCCTGCAGTCCCAAACAGGAAAAAGTTTTTAGGAGAATGGTCTCACAAGCCCATCCTTGGAGTCTTTTGATGGCCCTGTCCAAGTTTTCATGTTTGACCTTCTGATTTCAAATGACACGCAAATCCTTCAGCTGCATTTTGAATTGATATTATACTTTTGTTTCTTCTTCTTCCTGGTTATCCCTACCTGATTAATGGGCTACTTCTAGATTCTGTATTTTTGCACCAAAGTGCCCATGTTTATTCATTCTTCAAACTCTGTCAACTTAAATCAAATCATCGTCTGACTTATAGCAAACAACCAAATCCTAAATTTTCAAAGGACTACATGTAGTGTAGCCACGCAGGTCACATTAAAGCCAGTGCCTGCCTAAATCCCATGTAACTCTTTGAAAATGTAGGGGTTTGTCAAAAGGGTTCCGGAAGAAGAACAATCATCTTACTCTTTTGCAGATTTAGGTAGAGCTTTTTTTTTTTTCCTTTTTTAAAAGTTATTTCAGCTCTCCAAGGATACCCTTCCATCAGCTAGCAGGAACCCTACGTGGTACTTTGAATATCTTCTTTTACCTGTCCACAGAGTGAAGAACTGAAGTTCAGTTTGTTTAAAGATCATGTTTTGAAGAAAAGCAAGGCTTAATTTCAATCTTTCATGTTTGTTGACAGCATTGTCACTTCCTAAGCTATTTCTCTAAGACCTTCGTTACAGTACTAATATCTGTCTATATATTTTATTTATGTAGCTCAGTCTGTGATGAATAACACATTTATGCAAAAAATCTCAATATATCTACAAGGTAGCAATACATAGAACAGGCATACTCTCATACACTGCAGTTAATAAAATGCAGTAAAAAGTATATAGTTTCAGAGGCAATTAGTATAGTTCCTGACTTCACTTATTAAAAAAAAAGTCCTGATGATTTCTAATAATTGTTTTTTATCTTTCATCTAAACTGTTCCTCTTGTCTGTGTCAGCTTTGGCCCAGAAATAGGATTGCCACTGGGGAAAGTATACAGCTGCTGCTTCCCACACTAGCATGAGGAAGAGAAATTAAGGATCGGGACCCTAGAACCTCCTAAAGTCTGCCTTCAGTATCTGCAGATTCTGAATCTGCGGATTCAACCAATCACTGATCAAAAATATTCAGGAACAGAAATTCCAGAGAGCTCCAAAAAGCAAAGCTTGAATTTGCCGTGCCAGCAAAAGTTTACGTAACATTCACATTGTATTAGGTATTATAAGTAATCTAGAGATGAGTTAAAGTATACAGGAAGTTATACACAAATACTACACCATTTCATATAAGGGATCTTTGTACCTAAGTGGGTTCTGGAAGCAGTCCCCCATGGATATCGATGGATGACTGTACTTTTCTTGGAGAGATACTCCACGGGAAAGTCAATTACCAGGCTTCTCAGTTCGTACTGCCAACATGAGGAGTATGTTTTGCTTGTTAATGCAAAGGAAGGGAAAATCCTATGAAGTCAATTCAAACTTGGAAAGGTTAGCAATTCCAAGTTGGTAAGGCCTCTGGCATATTAGCCTCCTAAAGGTGCACTTTGTAAAGCAAGATCATCTTAATATCAGACACCACCAATTCACTTCATCTGACTCCATTCCTGTTTGAGCATGAAACAAGGCCAAGGGGGAGGTTCTCAGTCATTTGTCCAGCCCTCCATTTCCAGGCAATGCCAGTGGGTCTATGTTCTTCTCCTAAAGGATCTCCCAAGGATGCGAAAATTCCAGAGAACCTAGAAACATCATACTTGATATTTAAAGTACTCTGTCTTCTCTTCTCAAACTTACAAGGCATCCATCACACTTGTATTCAGCGTAACAATGTTACGCTGGTAAATTACATATGTTCAACGTCTACTGCAAATAGAATTTCTGTTTTACAATTTACAAAAATTATCTCTTCCGCCCTCTGGGTTTGCATTGTGACTCATCCAGGGACTTTTACTCAATATGTGTTTTGTTATGAAGATAAAAAAGAAAAAGCCCTCTCCTTCCTTTTCCCCCTCCTCCATTGTAAGCGCTAATAAAACACATCTTTTGATTTAGAAGAAATCCTGTTGAGGACCTAAAGGCGTGTCATCATGGAAGCATCACTTCTTCATTATCTGCTTCTTTTCCCAATTGGCAGTGCTTTACAGTGAGCCATATCCTTTTGAAACCAATGATAAAGAGGTATTTGGAATAAACACAAGAGCCCCTGTCAGTGAATCCCTCAGATTGCTAGGGATGGTGACTTTTAAAGCCAGTTCCTAGGAACTCAGCCCTTTTATCTTCGAATATTCAAAATTAATTTGCCAAGCCATACAGGTGGGTTCTCTCCCCTCACTAAAATCGTCTTTAAAATCATTGAAGTTTAGGCTGTGCTTTCCAGATGGAAACAGAGGGGCTGGTATTTCTAGTGTTTCTTCTCCTTCTCCTTCTCCTTTTTTTAAAAAACTGGATCATTGATTTATTTTGAACAATTGAGAAAAGAGATCTGCTTTTGCAGAGGGCAAGAGGGCTGCAGCTAAAGCATAAACATCTAGTACACAACTCTAGCTCAACTCAATTACCTGGGGTCTGGTGAGACTCCAGCCTGCCCATTTCTGTCTATCCGAGGCAGGCTAAAAACCATCCAAATGGAACTGGTTTGCAGAATCAGGTTACAATGGCCAGTTCCATCTTCTCATCGTTTTCAAAAGATTGCTCCTCTCCTTTTGAGAGGCATTGCAAATAAACATGATGAAGAAAAGAAAAAACCCATCTCTTCTCTGGAAAGGCTCGGTTAAAGAGAACTTAGTATTCTTTTTTTTTTTTAATTTTTATTGGAGTATAGTTGCTTTACAATGTTGTTTTAGTTTCTGCTGTACAGCAAAGTGAATCAGCCATATTATATATATATATATATATATATATATATATATACATTTTTTGGATTTTCTTCCCATATAGGTCACCAAGAGCATTGAGTAGAGCTCCCTGTGCTATACAGTAGGTTTCATTAGTTACCTATTTTATACATAGTAGTGTATATATGTCAATCCCAATCTCCCAATTCATCCCACCCCTCCTTCCCCCTCTTGGTATCCATACATTTGTTCTCTACATCTGTGTCTCTATTTCAGCTTTGCAAATATTCAATAAGTTCATTTGTACCATTTTTCTAGATTCCACATATAAGTGATATTTCTTTTTATTTTTCTCTTTCTGACTTACTTCACTCTGTATGACACTCTCTAGGTCCATCCACGTCTCTGCAAATGGCACAATTCCGTTCTTTTACATGGCTGAGTAATATTCCATTGTATATATGTGCCACATCTTCTTTATCAAAGAGAGCTTAGTACTCTTGATCCCTACCATTCCCACAAAGCTCCCTAATTCAAAATCGCTGAAAGGACACCAGGAGAACAACCTAGAAGTCACATTAGGAAGATCATTACTATAGCCCCCTACTCGCTACTAAATAGTCTTTATTTCAGAGTATTTATAGGATGTCTTTTTAGGTTTCCAATCTCCCATAAAATGCATCATTTTAGACACTTTGCATTTCGGTTAAACCCTCAACTCTGGAAGGAATTATCATTTTTCTGAAGGTTAGTTGCTCATTCCATTGACTATTAAGTTTATTAGGGTGAAAAAGTGAAATGGACAGCTGGAGGAAATTGATATTTTGGAACACTATACGCCAGGCTGTGTGCTTGTTTGCCTTACATATGTCATGTAGTCTCTTTTGGAGCCTCTCCTTTTTTGTCCTACACTGATAAGTATATCATACAAAAGCCTTTTTGGCAGAAAAATTTGAAATAGGCTTATTTTGGTCCTATAAAAAAGGTGAAGGGGACTTTATTTGAATTTTTGCTGAGGGGATTCAGATTGTCAAACTACCTCACTGGATATATCACTGGAAATATGGATATAAGAGAAAATCTGTATTCGAATGCTTTACTTTTCTTTGGTTAGTTTGAAATGCATTTTGACAAATGTGTACAAATTTTCATCAAAGCTGAGAAACATGGAATAAAAGAGAGAAGCATAAATATTTCCCTCAAGGGTTAAGATATTTTTTCCTAATACCTCTTTCCATGCAGCTCAAAAGTTAAATGGTTCTGCCTCCATTTTTCTTTACAATTGCTTTCCTGGTATTTTAAAATTAATCAGTCAAGCAACTATTTATTGATGACTATACTACGTTTGGCATTAAGAAAGATACGAAGTGTACAAGACATATCTTATCTCGAAGAATTTATAATTGAATTAAAGAGGCAAGATCTGTGGAAAGTTAACTAATAGCTCAAGGCAGTATATGAAAAGCTAGGCAAATATATTAGAATCCTGTTAAATGATTTCTTATCATACAGATATAGTTACTTCAAGAACCTGCTTATATTCCTTATGCAAATAAAACGAAAAGACCTTACATAACATAATTGACCATAAATGCAATCAAACTTCAAAAAACATTACTATACTTGTACATTCAACCGATATACCTACTGATATTGATGCCTTATTATTCTGAGTTGCCAACTTGAGAGAAAAAATCAGAACTGGATGCTAAATTTGCACATGATTTCATTTCATAGAAAAAGATACCCTCTCCCTTCCTACTCTCTTCTCCTTCTTTCCTGCCAATCAAAAACCTGAAGGACATTGTAGTAGACTGATGAATGGCCCCCCAGAATAGCCAGGTCCTAATCCCTGGAACTTCTGAATGTTCCTTCACAAGGAACTTTTACCTTATATGGAAAAGTGGTCTTTGCAGATGTGGTTAAGGTAAGGATCTTGAGATGGGGAGATTATCCAGGTGGGTCCTAAATGCAATCACTGTTATCTTTATAAAAGGGAGGCAGAAAGAGATGTGACATACACACAGAGGAGGTGATGCAAAGATGGAGCAGAGAGAGATTTAAAGATGTTGGCCTTGAAGATTGAAGTGATGGGGCCACAAACCAAGAAATAACAGTAGTGCCCAGAGGCTGGAAGAGGCAAGGCACAGATTCTCCCCTGGAGCTTCTGGAGGCTGTGCAGCCCTGCCAACACCTTGATTTTCACAGTGATACTCACTTTGGACTTTTGGCCCCCAGAACTGTGAGAAAATAAATTTCTCTTTTTTTAAGCCTCCAAGTTTGTGGTGATTTGATACAGCAGCCTCAAGAAACAAATACAGACACTAACGTTTACTGAGTGTTCTCTATGAGTCAGTTACTCTATATAAAACATCTCATTTAATTCTTGCAACAACTGAGTAGTAGTAGTAGTATGTGAATGAGAAAATTGCAGCTCTGAAAGGTTAAGCAGCTGGCACAGATCTTTCTGACTTCAAAAGCCCATGCTCTTTATACTATACCATATTTTCTCAGCACCTTTCTTTTCCCTTGATTGGCAGTCATGCTTGTGTCAGGGTAGGATAACCCAGCCTGATGTGAAATGTAACCAACTTCAACACGCACATGTGTAGATTTCTTTCCTTTTGTCTGCCTCACAGGTTCCATTCTAATCCAACACATACACTCAGATCCTGACAAAACAAAAACACCATTGCCTTCTGGCTGTGGAAACTGACAATGTTTTGGGGCTGAGAATCCCCCTTTGGAACAGGTCCTTATGGCTTAACCCTTACCTGGCTGGAAGAGTTGTGTCTCTGCCCCAAATTGCAAAGTTCCTCCTGGCTACTGCTGCAAAACTCACCTATCTGATGCTGAACGGTGTGCATTGCTAGTTAACATTTTGGCAAAGGAAGTTTTCTAATAGAGGAGAGGGCTGAGGTCGGGGGGTGGGGTGGAGGGGAGTTAATTTCGTCTCTGTTTCCTCTTCCTCCCTTTGATGGCCTCCCTGGCTTTTGAAGTTGGGTAAATACACAGTATGGTGGGAGGGGATACCAGCTGCCCAGACACACTGGCAGGAGTCTGAAGGGCTGTTGCCTTCCCTTCCCAGCCTGGCAGGTGTGCCCTGTGGCAACACTTCTTCCCTGGGGTAATTCACAAGGGGAGCTGTCAAATGACAAGTCCCAACTGGTACGTTGGTTGTGAGGCCTTAAATAGGATCAGCTTTGGACAAGGGTTTTCTGACTCCAGAATTGTCTTCTCAGATGATATTCCCCTCTTGAAGTCATCATCTGTGATGTCAGGAAAAAGAGGAAAACCTCCCACCCCGACCCCCATCTCTTTCCTTTTGCTTCTTTACTCCCACTTCTCCCCACCACCCTCTTTCCCAATCCTTTTGAAATTTCTGGGGCTGAGCTCTCTATGTCTTCTTCTTTCTTTTCTAATAAACTGTAAACTGCTGCATGGCCTATTCACGCCACAAGCACCCATCAAGCACCTACAGTATATAATGCCATGTGTTAGGGTTTGTACTGTCCTAAGGCTTAACTTGGTACCAAAGAAGTGAGCCACAGTGGCTTCATGGAAGGGGCAATGAGAAGGAGCGAAGGGCTGTGAATAGAATCCAACCTAGCTTTTCTTGCAGGAAAAAGAAAAAACCTTTCAGAGGGCTGCTTCCTATTAAAGCAGACATACCTAGATCCCAAAGATTGCAATGAAAAAAAAACCCACAAGAGACAGTTGGACTGTACTGACAAGATGATTGGAAACAACCAAAGCTGGAGATCAAACAGTGGAAGGAAAGCAAAATCAAATGCAAGAGGGGAAACTTTTGAAAGGAAGAAAGAGATGGAGCCTGGCGTGAGTCAAGTAAAGATTCTGTGAAAGGCTGAGGAGAACAGCCCATGCTTAGCAATCCATAGCTTACGAGAAAAAGATACCATGTTTTCTCACAAAGGAGACAGGCATCCGCCATGAACAGGCTCAGGTAGAAACTTCTGGGTCCCTGTCACTGGATTCTATTCGATGCCATCCTTCTTGCCTTGGGGACTCAACTAAAACCTCATCTTTTCCCAAGAAGCCTTTTTAACTTAAGGAAACAACATTACTGTTGCTACTATGTCTATAAAGAATAATGGTAATGATGAAAATGTACTGAACGCTTACTATATACACACCAGGGTTTATGCTGAGAGCTCTATCATTTCTAATATTATGTATAATAGTGAAATACTATTCTCATCCACATTTCCTTAACTGCAGATAAAGTGTGGGTTGAAAATAATAAGTAGTTTACCCAAGATAACCATTAATAAGTGGTGGAACCAGTTAGGAACTTGTATGTCTAATTCTGAAGTTCATGTTATATTGCCCAATATATGGTAAATAGTATGGATGTATGACACACATGCACACTCATGCACACGCATACACATTTGTACTCTCTTTAACATCATCCTTATGGAGATGGTTCTCGACAATAGTTCTTTGCTTCTCTTCAGATCCTCTGATGTCATGACCTGCCTTCAACAAATTTCTTTCTGTTATTCTTTCTAGAAATGTTGGTCAATTGTCCCAGGATACAGTGATATATATCATGGCCTCCATAACATAAAAAATATCTACCCATCTGTAATTCCCTGTTTTCTGGACCATTTATTTTAATGCAACTTGATCCTCCATGAAGCCTTTAACACTCAACATAATAGTCATCCTCTCTTTTCCCGAGGTAAATTCATTACTATTACATGCACAATTTTTTCTTGGTCATTAAGGTTCAAAACCAGAATACAAAATAAATGGCAAGAAGACAAGCCAGGGTTTCCCTGGTGGTGCAGTGGTTGAGAATCTGCTTGCCAATGCAGGGGACACGGGTTCGAGCCCTGGCCCTGGAAGATCCCACATGCTGCAGAGCAACTAAGCCCGTGTGCCACAACTACTGAGCCTGCACTCTAAGACCCCGAGAGCCACAACTACTGAAGCCCGCGTGCCTAGAGCCCATGCTCTGCAACAAGAGAAGCCACCACAATGAGAAGCCCGCACACCACAACGAAGAGTAGACCCCGCTCGCCTCAACTCGAGAAAGCCCGTATGCAGCAAACAAGACCCAATGCAGCCAAAAATAAATAAATAAAATAAATAAATTTATTTAAAAAAAAAAAGACAAGCCATAAGTTTATCCATAGGACAATGGAGAGCTCAGTGGATGAGTATATTGCAGTCTGGTGCCTTTACAGTCGTTGGCTGAGAACAGACCCTCTGCCGTGTTAGCTCAATAGTACTCAGTTTCTCTCAGTCTGAAACAGGCATCAGAATCACCTGGACGGCTTGTTAAAACACGGATTGCTGGACCCCATCTCCAGAGTTTCTGATTGAGTAGCCTGGGGTGGGGCTCTAGGATTTGCATTTCTAACAAGTTCCCGGATGCTGCTGATCTGGGTGCCACATTTTGAAAAGCACTGGTGTCAAGAAATGGATTTATATACCTATTTTAGAACTAAATAACATAACCAACCTGGGCTGCATGGGACAGTGTTAAACGGATATATATAAATATATATATATGTATACACACACACACATATACATAATATATATTATGTATATAATCACGATATGTGAACATGTATGTATAACTGTCTAAAGCATGTTTGCTCAGATCACTTCTTTTTATCCTCATAGCTTCCCCATGAAGTAGCATTGTAACATCGTGTATCTAAGGCAGTGGACTCTAAGGTCAGAGGCTTTAGTTTCCATACCCAATTTTCCCATTTCTAGCTTCTTTGGACAGCCCAGTTTAAGCTCTCTAAGATTCATTTCCTCACTCTAAAATTGAAAAATATGAATGTGTACTTTGTGGTGTTGTGAGGATTAACTGAGATAAAGCAGGAAAAGTGCTTCCCACACTGTCTGACATTTGATAAATACTCCATGAACATAGGTACCATTGTTTTAGTCCTAAAAGAATAAGGAACTTGCTCAAGGACCCCAACTTGCTGGGGGCAGAGCTGAGCTTCTTGAATTCCGGGCCCTGATTCCCATTTGGGTGATTTGAGCACGTGGCAGATTCTATAGGCAGCTTTGGGGATGATGGTACCTCGGTTAATGAAGCCTCAGGGAATGGTGCTCTTTTATTTCACATTTTAAAAACAAACAAAAAACCCTTCATATGTCATTTGAAGAAAAGCTGCATGTATTCACAGCTGCCCATGGCAAAAATACCTCTGAGCACAGCTTCTATTTGTCCCTTCCCAGTTGAATGTAAATAAGGCTCATCCTAGGCAAATCTGTTGAAGACTGAAGAGGATTCCTTTATTCTACCCGGGTAGCAAATGTCAGGCGTGCTCTTTCCTCCCTTTGCCTTTCAAAATAAGAAAGTGTCTGCTATCAGCCACTTACTCTTATCGGTAGATTGACTTTAGTGTGAATGAGCCACAATATATAATCACATTTGTACTTTAAGGCTTTCATATTTAATTACGAGAACCAAAACTTTTTATTCATTAACAAAAATTTCAGGCATTAGCTGGCAGACAGAGAGAAATGAGGGAGGTTAAGAGAACACTGGGCTATCTTCTCTGTCTCCCTGAGATATTGGAAGGATGAACTGGGAACTGTCAAACTCTTTCCTCCAAACCAGTGACTTGCTGCGGAGTGGGATAAGACAGGGTAGGAGGAGGGGACTCCCAGAAGCTCCATAACCCATCCCCCTGTCAAGTTCCAAGTAAACAGAGATGTAAAAATCAATGTGCTGCAAGGTCAACAGACTTTCAGGACAAGTCTGCAGACCTCCACTCAACAAGATTGCCATCCGTACACCCCTTCTTTACAGAAATTCTGAAATGGTCACTGTTCCAGACCATCACTCTGCCCTCTCCCCTCCCTTACATCAGATTCCTTTCTCCAGTTTAGTATGTGAACTTGGACAGATTACTTAGCCTTCCTGAGTCTTAGATGCCTCAATTTTGAAATACAAATAACATCTCCTTCATTGGGAACAGCAGAATAATAGGAGATACCATAGATAAGGCAGAACAGAGCCTGCATGTGGTGGGCACTCAATAAGTGCTTATTCATTCATTCTGTTTGTCAGTCTGCCATTTGTTCAGCCATTGAAATAAATACTGTGGGCATCTGCTATGAGCCAGGCGTTAAGCTGGCCACTGGAAAGACAACGATGAGCAGGACATTGGTCTTCTCCCCATGACACGTATAGTCTACTGCAGTGGTTTCAAGCCTGGATGTGTATGCCTCACAGTCTCTGGTGGAGGGGGCTCTTCCTGGACCACACCCCAAACCTCCTGACTTGGAGTCTCTGGGAAGGAAACTGTTGTATTAAAAGCTCCTCTGATCTTTCTGGTGTGTAGCCAACATTGGGAACCACTCTGGGGGTTCACTCTCTCCTCCTCCCTTCCCCTGCTTCTCCCACAACATTAGATCTGGTTCTTCCCCCATCCTTCCTTCTGCCCCAGGGAGATGGCATAGTTTAGGTATTCTGATCCATTCTTTGTTGTTTTAGTTATTATTTTATATTTTAGTTAGTGTTTAATATTGTTTTGCCCATCATCTTTGTTGTCTAGTATCTTGGCATACGTCCCTCCACTGCCTGTATACTTCTATATCTGGTAATAACGTTTACGACAGAGAAGTCTGTCATTGTGGTGAGTCTTTGCTATTAATAATGGTTGAGCCTGTAGATTTAACTGTCTTGGCTGGGTTAGAGCTACTGTTTTCCTAGAGCACAAGTATTCCTTCCTGACCCTTTGCTCCCTAGCTTCAGGTCTGATCACAGTGGCTGGCTTCCTTCAGTTCATATTAATTAATGTAACACATTGTGGCAGTTTGGAGGTCAAGTTTCCCATCTATATCAAGATAGTTACTGGTTGGCAAAATACTATCTTTGGGTGCCAGTGGCCTCATGATTACTAAGTTCATACCAAGTGCTATAATTATTGTGACGATTTATCACTCAGAAAACCCTTGATAGTACAACCAAGTCCTTCAGAGATCCATCCAGTTTAGCTCTGAATCAATACCAAATGTTATCCAAAAGTCAAGTTCTGTTGTAAGACACTAGACCCATGACTGATCAATAGACAGATAGACAGATATGCAGGCTATAGCCTGGTCAGTTATAATTCTAAACTGCCAGTTTAAAAAAAAAAAAAAGGAAAAGAAAGGAAGAAAAAAGGTTAAAATCCCTAGATTGGATAGAATGAGCTGAAGTGTTTTCAAATGGATTTGAGAAACTGAACTATTCCCAGGCGGAAAGATAAAATGTGAAGCTGCAGTCAGTCTGGCTTTCTGGCTTTCCTAACCTTTTTACTGCCAGATAATGAGGAATCAGCTATAATTTAGACACAGTATTCTTTTCACAGATTATATTGAAGTTTGGGGGGTGGGGGAGAGAAAGGGGAGGGGAGAGAGGCTCACTCTATAGTCTGACATCATCTTTCTCCAGCAGAAGAAATTAGCGTGCTCTCCCCAAGAGCCACCTCAGGGGAGCGTGGCCCTCTGCGTGTTGTTGTTCCGACTTCCAAGTCAAGAGGGTACGTGCATTGGATTTATTACAATTGGAAGAAAAGAAATTGTAATCTTTATGAGCCAACGACATGGAGCCTTATAATATGAGAATAAAGGATCATTTCACATTTAAAGCAAATTAGATTACTGGGGTCAAACTCTTCAGCAGAGACATCATGTCTTCTGAGTGATGCTTGTATATTTGACATCTTTTCCCCTCCTCCAGGTTTTGCATTAACATTTAAATTTTTTAAAAACATATTTATGGAGTGAAATAAAAAAGCCAAATAACGAACGGATGGGAAAAGGAGAATAACTGATCCATGTGCTGAACCAGGGCTTGTCTTCATTGACTTCTAGACCAGAAAGGCACCTCACAAGATTGTCTGGTCAAGTACCAGGTGTCTAGGTAGGAGCACACCCAAGCCATTAAGGAAAGGGTGTCACATGTTCAATTTTTTCATGGAAGGAGATTTTCTAGATTTTTCACTTGCTGGTTCTGATATTCAATCTCTAAGCAAGACCGAGAGAGTCTATTTGAACACTTGCCTTACAATTTAAGACTTTACCTCTAATCTGTCCTTTTCATTTACCCCTAGTCTTTCAAAAACACCTACTACCCACACTGCTCTGATCTGGGATATTGCCCGTAATTCAGCTTCGCTCCCAACCAAAGATCTTCCCCATAATATCATTGAGCTTTTAAGGAAATGTATGAATTGACATCTATATGTGATAAATGCAACATGTATCCATCTTGCTATAGAGCTGTTCTTTCTGTTTCTCATCAAAATGGGAGCCAGTACAGCCCCCCTCCTTCAACCCCAAGTCTAGCTCTGCACCCCTGCCCCCATTCTTGGCCATGATCCCAAGCTTCTTGGGGTCTATCTACTTCTTTTCCACTTTCTATTTCTTGTGTCTCTCAAGAAATTGGCAAAGTAAGAAGAAAAAGATTAGTTCTAATCCAGCCCTGGTCTGTGACTCATTGAAAACTAAAATAAAGAATTTGAACTCAATTCTGGTCACAGAATGAATAGGGTTTAGGAGTGCAAAGATGAAAATGAATAGATGACATTTTCCATTCTCCTGCAGTTAGAACAATGGGTGGCTGAAAGTTTTCCTCTTCGAGCTCTGTCAAGTCTATGAGTATAAACAATACTATTTGTCTTCTAGCTAACGGTCTCAACACACCTTGTTGACACGTCTCAATAATTACCCCATTGCAGAAGCAGAGAGTGAATTGGGCCAAACTGTTCTCAGCAGTGGTGGTCAGAATTAGAGTCAAGGCTACCTACTCCCCAGACTGTTTACTTTCCAGCCAATTCATCCCAAATGGACCTCCCTTGCCCCTTTCACCAGCATCTCCCTTGAAACACAAATGGGCCAAGAAGACCCACAGTCACCTCTGGAATAGTAATTTCTCTGCTCCTAAGAAAGGTCTCTCTGGAGATTCGTTGTGCCAAGTGGAGGTTTAGATGATCCAAACATTTAAGTGCATATTGATTGCAGTCAGATACTGTACTCTGACCCGCCTCTCAAGCTCTGGACTGTATTTCTCTGGAATACTAGCTTTTATGTATTAACCTTCTACCAGCTCCTCATGGAACAGAGCAGAGGCCAAAATTAAAGGCCCGGACAAGGGTCAACGTTTTACCTATGAAGCTGTGCTGGAGCTTGACCTTGAGAACTCAGTTTTGCATTAACATAATATTGCTACAGATTCTTTAAAGAATCTAAATAATTGGGCAACCATTCTCCTTAATTCACTCTTGTTTTGTCATTCTTCTTTTTAAAAACAAATCTAAGGAAAAAAGACAACAGAAGTGCAGATCTCTCTCTTTATTAAGTTGTGAGGTTATGATTTACTCACATCCAACTCTTGTTGTGGGAAGGGTCAGGATCCCCAAGGAATGCTGACTCTGCGGACAGAAGGAAGAAAGGAGCTTTCAGCATGGAGGGGTGCCGTATCACAGAACCAGAAATCCTTGATCTGCAAGATACATTAAAAAATCATCTGGTTCAGCCACCTGCGTTCAGACAAGGAAAGACATCAGCATTTCCTTTTGTCTGGGGGGAACTGGAATCCGGAAAAGGTAACTGGTTAAGTGATTTACCCAAGGTCACCCAGCTAGTGCCAGAAGTGGCCTCCTGCCCCTGCCTCCTAGTACAGTGCTGGCAAAGGAGAGTTCAGCTCATCCACAGAAGGGTTGTAAATATCTGTTCCTTCATCAGAAAGCAGCCACCTTCAGGCCAGATGGCTAGAGTGATAAAACTAATATTATTTTTTTTCCAAACTGCTCTTTTTAGAATGAAGAATGGAGCCGTGCAATTGAAATCTCTGTCCAAGAAACATGAGATGCACACAGGATGGGCTACCGTCAAGGACAGGCTGGTAAGGGGCCCTCAGGAAGCTTCATGGACTTCAAACCAAATTATTATAGTGATTTCAATCAGCAGACAGGATTCCACAAACAATAATATTTACAAGGTAACCTCCATTCTAAGTAATTGCCATTTCCCAAGAGCCAGTTGGTGGGAAAGGGTACAGCCATCCCAGGGAAGATGCACCTGCTTCTGAATATCTTCCCTCCTTCAATTAGCTTTTGGTTCAACATACACATAGAACACATTCTTGTGCTTACCTACACACATACAACCACACAAACACGTATGCACATGTGAATACATAGGACCCCTCAAACGCCCACAGGGCAGCTCATTGGTAGGATCTTAATCATTGCATGTGTAAGTTCCAGACTGGCTCTACCACTAGTAAAGAGCAAAACAGTGCTGGGCAGTGGTGTTCCCATATCAAAGAACAAAGTTGGAACTCCCATACAATTATATTTGATCACAGTAGAAGGTGAAATCATTAGATATTAGTGAGGTGCAGTGGAATAAAAATGATGTGTTAGCGGGGGTTCATTACACTGTATTTTCAGAGCCAGGAAGATCAATGCGTTCATGCATCATGAATTAGACTCCGGCTTTAGCCTTCCCTGCTCTCCGGAAACCCAACATGATCTATCACCAGCCATACATCACCATTTCAGGATTGCACATTAACGAGAAAGCTGCAGTTTCCGCCTGTCAAGCTGACCAGCTGCCTCTTTCTCTGCAGAAGGGGGAATATTTCTGGTTCAGGATTTTACTTTTAAAACAAAAAGGGACATAAGAGGTCAGTGTCAACTGGACAGTCACACAGTCTGATCTTCGTGTTGTCCCAATGCTCCAGCTAATAATCCTGTCCTTCCTGACTTCTGACCATCCTGGATCCAGACCGGCAGGAATTCGCTGTTATGGCTTTAGATGTTACATAAGGACATAGCCCACGTGACACATCTAGGGTCTCCTGGGGTATGCTTTCTATCCCCTCAGGGTCTGCTTAATATCATTGGGTATATTTAGAAGTCTCCGAGGGAGATCCAGGTGTTACAGTTCCCCCCTTCTATACCCACTGCCCCTCTATCCTCCCCGCCCCCACTTTTCCCCTTCATAGAGGCTCTCATTACCCAGCAGTTTGCCACTAATACTTTCCCTTCATTTATTCTCAGTCCACCTCACCTCCCCGCCTGCCTGACCCCACACCTGCCAGTGCAGCCCCTCTTCCCTGCTGGTGTTCAGATACCCGCAGACTGTTCCGATCGCTGCTTTTAATCGGCGTTTAGCCAGTCTGTCCATATTTAGTTCTTTTAATCTCTCCTCATCATTCAATCCCTCTAGTCTCTTCATCATCTTTTTTTTTTTTTTTTTTGATGTGTTGCTCTTTCTTGAGTTTTATCTAATTTGTCTACATCATCCTTCTGGCTGTGACATGCCCATTGGCCCTGAACTCCATCACTGCAGGAAGAGCGGCTGGTAGGGTCTTGGTTCACCCTTCGCTTCTCCTCCAGCCTTTACTCAGGTCTATTCCTCATCAACAGAAGAATCAGGAGAAGTTTGGGGGTGAATTTGGGCTGGGAAAGACCTGCCCCTTCCCTCTCTAGCTCGTTGCTGAAGTACAGGTGAGGGCAATAGGAGAGGGGAGGTCAGAAGAAAAGAGACTGAAGTTAAGTACATGGAAGAATTTCTCAAGGTCTTTCCTTGGGGAACAGAAGAGACTGTGACCTCATCAGCCTGGACTCTGGGAGAAGCAGGCTGTCACAGGTCCCACTGTCCCCTCATTTCTAGCTAACAGGGCTGACAGTGAGCCTCAGGCTTGATGGCTTGGGGGCTGTGATCACCCTTGGTGATCTGGGGAAACCATCCTCCCCTGAAAATATATGACATATAACAAATCTGAGCACCTGGAAAGGGGTTGCCGGCTCCATCTACGAAGATGAGTTAGAGCTGGCTGAGGCCTTGAAGAACCTTGGTTTGGGAGGTCACAACTTTCTAAGGAACCTTGAACTCAGCAGCAGGAATTATGGACCATAGACAAGGGATAGATGAAGACATTCACTGAAGAAAGCATGGTTCAAGATCTCAGATTCAGGAGGCCTATACCCCTAAACCATTGGAAGGCAGTTTCTGGGGTGGAGAGTTAGGCATGGGGCTGGTTGGAGGAGGGCAGATTTTTTATCTGAATGGGAGAAAGGAAGAGCCATAAGTTGGTGAGAGGCTTCCTATTTATTGGGAATTTTGAGTTTATTCTTTTATTTCAATCAGGCCTTTTCTCCAGTGTCACCTCCTTTGAGAGAACTTCCTTGAAAACATCATCTAAAATGGTACCCTACTTAGCTCTCTGTGCACTTCCCTCCAAATATCTCATGCTTTATTTGTTTGTCACTTTATTATTCAATTCCCCACCAGAACATAAGCTGCCTGAGGGCAGGGGTTTCCTCAAAGCAACAATGGCAGTGTCAGTCACTGGCTCCATATTTGACTGTGGACCAACTAACTGCTATCCTGTTTTTGTATTTTTTCCTCCAGAAGTATGAGGTACAGAGAGCCCGGTACAGACTCCCAGGATCTGCTCCCTGCATGGGTTGGCAAGGTCTGAGTCAGCCTGGTTCTCCTGGGATCTCCAATCAGAGCCCTGCTGAGTTCAGGGGAGAGAGAATGAGCTGAGAAAGCCTGCCTCCTCCATATTGTTTCCTTCTTAACAGCTTGAAATGAAAGAGAAAGAAAGTGTCAATTGTGGAGAAAGAAGTGGAAGGCTCAGTCCCCCTCTGCCTCCCACAGGCTGCCATCAAACCTGTTTAACCTGTTTTGTTTTCTTTTAAAGCCCAGTACCAAGGAGAGCTCTGTCATTGGCTCTTTCCCCCATGAAAACACAGCTGCTGTGACTTTCCACGACCACCCTAGTTTTATGAATGGTTTAAAGCTCAGTAAGACATAGGGAAAGAGTTTCTGACTTTCTCTAAAGGAATATTTTCCTATCTCACACTTAACTCCAAAAGCTAGTAGGATCCTGCTTGGTCTCCACTGGGAGACCTCCATACCCTGACGCCAGTCATCTACTCATATGTTCTGAAAACCTAAATCTAGGGTTCCTGAGACTTGTGTACATATTTTAAAAATTCACTTTATATATTTTATAGTTGCTTTATCTCTAGCTATACAATTATACTTTACTTTTTTTCATTCCCCACCAACATTGGAAACTCCAGAAGAACAGGAAACTTTACTGATTAGTTCACTGTGCCTTAGACTCTATTGCTGGTGTATAGTAGGTGTTCAATAAATACTTGTTGAATTAATGAATACATATATTCTTATATTATATGGTCCCCTTAGCTCTTAAATCTGGGTATATAATAGAGTCGCCTGAGGCTTTTAAAATATTCCCATTCCTGGACCCCATCCCAGACCATTTAGGTCGGCATCTTTGAGGATATGGTCTAGGAATCAGTGTATATACATATATAATTGGCTCATGTGATTACAGAATCTGGCAAGTCCAAAATCTGTAGTGTGGGCCAGGAGGCTGGAAACCCAAGACGGCCGATGGTGCAGATGAAGTCTGAAGGCAGTCTGCTCCTTGGAATCAGTATTTTTTAAAGCCTCAGGTGATTCTAATGTGAGCAAGATTAGGAGCTGCCACTCTAGATCCATCAGTGCGCATTTGTAAGCTACCTCCTGGCCTAGGTGGGACCATGTTTCAGATGTAGCACTGGGCACAACTGTCATATCCTGTGCTCATGGCTCATTACTCAGAGTGGGTCAAGGGAGTTGAGGTGGTACCAAGACCTACTCTTTGGGACATGTGGGAGCCGACACATTTGCAAGAAAGGCTGAAGAATGGTCTTTATAATTGCACTGCAGTCAATAACAGGGGGTCCATGGGAAAGTTGAGAAGTTACTTGCCAGGAAGGAAAAGAATATGGTAAAAACAACATGGTGAATTGTGGTGAGGGGTTAGAAGTTCAGACAGATAGGCCGTGGTCATCAATGAGGTCTCTCTACAGGGTAGCGGGGCACCAGACAGTGGATGGAGTTTAAGTCAGAACCACTGTCCTTGGGTGGTTAGAAACGGACTTACAAAGCAGAGTCTTCTAGGTCAACTGGAGATTGGTCAGGCTGGTGGAATAGGAACCCAGGGTGGAGAGGAAAACAGAGACCTCTGTACCAGAATAAGGGGCTGCCAGTGAGCTGAGACTCAGAAATAAAGCTGGAGCCAAAAAATTATGTGGTTGGTATTAGGAAAGTAAAACTGAGTATTAACATAAAGGAATACTCAATACGAAAGCCTTCAGATGACTAGAAAGAGGAGATGTAAGCTACTTAAACAATTCCTGCCATGTCTATTCTGTTCATCAATGCGTAGCAGAGTACGTAGCAGATAAAAAGTTCTCAGGGAATGAGGAAAGAAGAAGATGGAAGAGGCTTGAATCTGTCTGCAGTTGAGGGTCATTAGTAGATCTAGTATTTTTTTAATAGCTTTATTGATATATAATTCACTATACCATAGAATTCATCCATGTAAAGTGTACAATTCAATGGGTACGCTTTGGTATATTACACTATCAATTTTTTAAATTGTGGTAAGATATAGATAACATAAGATGTTCATTTAAGCTATTTTTATGTATTACAATTCAGTACATCATTAATTATGCTCCCAGGGCTCAGCCGTCACCACTCTGCATTTCCAGAACGTTTTCATCAAGCTGAAGAGAAGCTCTGTAACGTTACGTAGCCCCCCCCACGCAGCCCCTGGGAACCTCTAATCTACATTCTGTCTCTATGAATTTGCCTATTCTAGACTATTTGTGAGCGGAATTTGCCTACTCTGCTCACAAAGAGTGAGCGGAATCCTATACTATTTGTCCTTTTGTGTCTGGTTTACTCTGCTCAGGACACCTTGTTGTGAGGCGCTGGGAAGGATGGAGGTACGGCAGGGCTTTGACATTGCCAAGTCCATTTCTCATACAGTGGTAGTAATAATCTCATGGCCGCTTCTGCTCCTAAGATCTTGTTTTGGTTTGGTTCGCTACTGCTTTGAGGACTAGTGTCAGCCCCTTTCAACCTCCCCTACCCGGCACCCAATCACCTTGGACTGGATTTTCTCCTCAGAGTTCCTTCTCAAGCTAGTAATAGGGCAAGTATTAAGAAGCTGATGCAGCCTCCCAATTGATACACATCTCCATGATAATCAGTTGAAGGAACACTTTGAAATCCTGGGATAGAGTGTTGAAACCATTCTCTTTCTGAAGGAAGGGATAGGCCTTCCTCTGCATTATCAACCCAGAGGGAGCGTGACTCTCAGCTCATCTCAGCCTGCTTCTTCTGAGAGGTTCTATCACAAGGACCCCTTCCCTCAACTCTACCTCCCGGCCTTCTGCCTGCTGTTTTCTCCTGCCCCTTCAGCTCTTTCTATCTCTTAGGATAGTAGCCCAATTCCCTTAGTGCTGCTGGGGGCCCAGCTGAGCTGCTGGTATTCACCCTGGCCCCTATGACGCAGAGCTGTTCTCACAACAGTTGCTCAGGCCTTAACGCGCAGGAGGGGCCGCTCAAGCAGGTCAGATAGGCAAGAACATATTCAATGTGATACAGACTCGGAGCCAGGGTCATTCTTTTTAGAATCTCTAGACAAGGAAAGCCAAGGGCTTGGGCTGGAGAAGAAGATGGGGAAGTGAGAGGGAGTCTGAAAGATGGGGTTGGTTGCGGAGAGAAAGGAGAACAAGGCGGAAGAAAAGTGAGAATTGAGAGATGGCTTTGCCGGTATCGAGGTAACACCCCCTAATCTTACTGTCCAAATCGTGTTTGTGGCTCAGACATTTAAGTGGCATTCCACAAGGGCTATTTGCGGGGCAAGAGCTTTGATAATCTGGACATGCTTTCTAAGAAATTATATAATATGTGCAACATACCCGCAGAATAAAACCTGGTAGGGTTCTTGTCCTTCTAGAGTGCTGTGGGGTTGAACTCCCCACTGCGGGACACAAGAAACCTGATTGCAATTTTCAGCCAGGTCTATGGGTTCAGGCATCCCTCTTGACTGACGTCTGATGGAATTAACTGTAGACACACCTCAAGCAGGATATCACATTTAATGTGGTTCTAACTCTAGCTCCCTTCTCAGGAGGAAATGTTTTTTTTTTTTTTTTAGGTTTTTAAATAAGCTTTCTTTCCTTTTTCTTAAAAAATATGTGTGTAATAGACTGGCTCTTAGAAACTAAAATTTATTCCCCTCAATTGGTTTAAAACTTTTTCTCAAACTTGTTAGTTTTTACCTCCTAGTAGCTTATATATAACAGACATTCAATAATATATATATTTTTTAACATCTTTATTGGAGTATAATTGCTTTACAAAGGTGTGTTAGTTTCTGCTGTATAACAAAGTGGGTCAGCTATACATATACATACATCCCCATATCCCCTCCCTCTTGCATCTCCCTCCCACCCTCCCCATCCCACCCCTCTAGGTGGACACAAAGCACAGAGCTGATCTCCCTGTGCTATGCGGCTGCTTCCCACTAGCATTCGGTAGTGTATATATGTCCATGCCACTCTCTCACTTCGTCCCAGCTTACCCTTCCCCGCTGCCCCATATCCTCAAGTCCATTCTCTACGTCTGTGCCTTTATTCCTGTCCTACCCCTACGTTCATTAGAACTTTTTTTTTTTTTAGATTCCATATATATGTGTTAGCATACGGTATTTGTTTTTCTCTTTCTGACTTACTTCACTCTGTACAACAGACTCCAGGTCCATCCACTTCACTGTAAATAACTCAATTTCATTTCTTTTTATGGCTGAGTAATATTCCATTGTATATATGTGCCACATCTTCTTTATCCATTCATCTGTCGATTGACACAGGTTGCTTCCATGCCCTGGCTATTGTAAATAGAGCTGCAATGAATATTGTGGTACATGACTCTTTTTATATTATGGTTTTCTCAGGGTATATGCCCTGTAGTGGGATTGCTGGGTCGTATGGTAGTTCTATTTTTAGTTTTTTAAGGAATCAGGAGGAAATTTAAAAGAATCTTTAGCCAAGCAAATCCTGCTTCGGTTTAAATTCTTTTTTCATTTCCTTTGTTCTGAATCTTTGACTCTATCCCCTGCTACTATAGACATTCCACCTAATTTTGAATGGTTGCTCCCTTTTATACTAATTGTAAAAAATTCTCAGTCTCTCTGGTAGCAACTTCTTAGTTTTCTCCCTAAGCACAGAATCTGCATTCACTGTGTTTCTGTAGGTCTAGCTACTGCTGTTTATAATAGCTACTGTGTTGATCCATTCAATACTGAACCATTTCTGTATTCATTCTACGAATTTTCTATGAAATTACCGAAAACCCCAAGAATATTATCTTTTTTTTCTTTTTTTTGCGGTACGTGGGCCTCTCACTGTTGTGGCCTCTCCCGTTGCAGAGCACAGGCTCCGGACGCACAGGCTCAGTGGCCATGGCTCACGGGCCCAGCCGCTCTGCCGCGTGTGGGATCTTCTTGGACTGGGGCACGGACCCGCATCCCCTGCATCGGCAGGCAGACTCTCAACCACTGCATCACCAGGGAAGCCCAAGAATATTATCTTTTTACAGACCAGAGCTGAACTCTGTGCTTTGTGTGCTCTCTGAGCTAATGTGAGAAGCAATGGGGGGAGTTTTTTGGTCCCTGATTTATTTTGGGTGGGTGGGGGGTTGGTTAGAAGTGAATCACTGTTCATTTTAATAGTAGCCAGACAAGTCTCCCCACCATATAGAACTCATTGACTCTATATCATTTCTCATGTTAGTTCACATCCATGTGAACATTTATGTGCAGCAAAAACACAGAATTAAATGACCGACTCGGTTGCTTATTTCAGTTTAGAGATTTTATTTTGAATTCCATCAACCGGGCATCAGAACGAGCAATCCAAAATGTTCCAGAAGAGGTATCGAGACTCTCTTCAGTGGGGAGATCTGTGTTCTTCCAGTAGGAGAACTTTGTTTGGGGAAAGAAAAGGGCGTTTTCTGCACTGTGGTGCTTCTTCTCATCCAAAATGCGACAGCTTGGCATAGATTAAGCCTCCTCTTGGGGCTTTTTGGAGTGAGTCTGGTGAAGGTGGGGCTGAGTAAGCTACGTATTAGTTGGGATAAATAGGACTGGCTGCTATAACAGATAAGCTCCCACATCTCAGCGGTTCAACCACAGAAGTTCATTCCTAACTCACACTATACTTCAGTGAAGCTGCTTCTAATCTATGCGGTCATTCAGGGACTAAGGCTCCTTCCATCTTGTGGTCTAGCCTTCCGTAGATCTTCCAAATCCTCTTCACTCGACGGGAAGAAGGGAAAGGAGATGGCAGATCATAGGAGAGAAGATCTATGGGTCAGACCTGTAAGTGGACAACATCTCTTCTGCCAACATTTCGGTGCTGGGAATTCAGTCGTACGGTGATACCTCTCTCTAAGGAGCTGGGGAAAGTCTGCCCAGAAGGAAAAGGAAATGGGATTGAAGAGTATATAGCAGTCTTCGCTGCGGGCTGGGACAGCATTTCCACTTTTACTGCGTGTATGCACGGTCTCCTCCTCCAAGCTCTCTGAGGTAAGGACAGGACAGCACGGAACGTGTCCTTTCTGCCATTTAAATCTTACCGTGCTCTTCATGAAAGGAACAGCTTCCGTGTGTTGAGTATGTATTGTGTGCCTGGCTCTGTGCCAGGGGATGCAGCCCGTGGGATGCAGTCCGTGGGAACCAGTGTCACCAAATAGAAGGATTTAGGAACTACTTGGTGAAAATGGAAAGACACCTCCTTCTAAAACATTACCAGGGAGCTTTTCTAAGAATAACCAGTAGGGAAAGAGAGATTATTCCAGGACACACTCCCTTCCTTAAAACCCTTCTACTGGCACTCCCACGATCACGCATTCCCACCCCACCATCGACAACATGATAAATCTAAATTTCTGGAGATAATTTATAAGGTCCTTCAGGACTTGGCCTCTGCTTCCTCTCCTCTCTCACCACTCCCTCCTGCACTCCCACGAGGCCGAGTCCGGGTCATTCCCTAAAGGCACCTTGCTTTCTTCTCACTCAGTGCATCCTGCCTGGGGAGGCTTCCTCCTGGAATCCTCTTCCCTCTCTCGGCTTGCTGGATCCTTTTCCTATTTAGGAAATGGGATGTCATTTCTTCTAGGGAGCCTGCCCTGGCCTCACTTCACCCCTCAAGTTTGATATGGGTGTTCCTTCTTCATGCTTGCCCGGCACTATTTTCTCTGCTATCGATCCTAGCGTCTGCCTTCTTACTGTCTGTGTCTCCACGTGCCAGGCCCACCTCCTTCGCTATTATTTGTTTAGCACCTGGTACTGCACCTGGACCACAAGAGGTAGGTACTCAGTGAGTGGGTGAAGCACAGCAAGGCCACACTCTCACAGGAGCAGCCCTAGTACTGATCGTTTTCCACCCCATTTGTAATTTACACCCACAAGGGAAATCAACGAATTTCCAGTCACTATGCCTGATGGTCTGTTTTGTCATTGTTGTTGCTTTTTTGTTTCTATTTTTGTCTTCCTTGAAACATTTCACTTCAAGTGGTGACCCTCCTCTCCTCCAGCCCAGAGTTACCTGGAAGGATGAAGGTTGAATTGTTCCTAGATCTCTCGCTCAGGGTTCCGCATGCTGGCACGTGTCACACGTCGACTGTAGACTCCACGAGGACCCGGTCCTTCCCAGCTGGTCAGGGCTTCTCTCTCTGCAGCCGCTCCACATTCTCACAAACACACCTGGACAGCTCAGACCTGAGAGAGAGGAGGCAGCCTGCAGACACGTGCACCTGGAGCCTGATTCTGATGTGGGCTTTGCCGCCCTTGTACCCAGACTTTTTGCCCCTCTTCTCCCTCAGCTGATTCTGTTTGGCTGCCAGGTCTGCAGGCCTAGCCTTGCCCAGGCTCCGGGAGAAATTCTGACTTCCGGCTGGAAGAATTCAGGCTACTGCCGTCCAACAGCGTTGATTTCTTCTTGCCAGCCTGGCTACTTGCTTGTTGTCCCTCATCTTGTGGCTCATCCTGACAAGTGGATAGTCTGACATATACCTCTGTCCCCAAGTCACTGCCTTGGTTATTTTCTCCGTTCTCAGGGCCTCAGAGGCTGAGGACGTTCATTCCTTGCTTAAGTGTCCTTCCCTGGCCTCCAGTCCCCTCGGGGTCTGCGTCTTGCCTTTTGATCTTGCTACCTGCAAACAGACATCCCCAGAGGTGGCTTCCTGCCTCCTGGGACTCCTGAGTGCTGGCCTTATTTGACTTGTTTCTTATGTGCATCGCTGTGCCCACCCACCCAGGAGGTGACCCCCAATATTTCCCAGGGAAGCCCCAAAGCTAACTTCTTGCTCCCACTTTCATGTGACCTGTTACTATATCTACCAAATTCTGTGTCCCCCACCACTGGGTTGGTCATTCTGCTCTCCCCTCGGTGTTTGCCCCACCTGAGTAGATGAGTCTAATTCCAGATCTCAGGAGTCCTGCTGTCTTTCCTGTCTTAATGCAGTTAATCAGTCCATGGCCAACTGTGTTCTCAGATATGACTCTGCCTTCCCCTTGGGACGAACCATCCTTCTTCCATCTTTTAAGTTCCCGCAGAGGTCTCAGTTGGGTAATCAAGAGGTACTCAGGGCATCAGATATCCACGGTACAGAGAGAGAGGCTGATAGAGTCCCTTTAGCTCTAGCTAAAAAAAAAAATTTCAACAGAAGGCCAGGGCAGCTGTAAGTGAGACATGGCAGCCTTGCTAAGTAGGAATCTCAAATCCCTGTGGTGTGAAGACAGATGTCCCATAAACCCATGTGCAGCCTAATTTATATTGGATGGTTAGTTCTGCCATGGGAAGGTTATCTTGCCTGGGCTGGAAACAAAGGTGTGCAGTGGAGCTCTCCTCTCTAAAGCTTGCCCTGTGCAAAGAAGGGAGCACCAAACCTTCCCTCCAAGGAATACTATTGCAATCCAGCATTTGCAAGCTTTGCCCAACAGTCCTGGTCCAATAGCCCTGGTTCCCTCTTTACCTGACGTGTGCCTGACCCCAGGCTTTGCCCTTCTGGTTTCCTATCTGCTCCAGCTAAGCCTCCAGGTTTGGTGCCTCAACTTGCCTGCTTCTGTTGCTTCCAGCTAGCTGCTGCTGCTGCTTTGTGCTCCCTGACTTATGGCATTCATTCATTTATTCATTCAAGATCCCTACCCCCAAGGAGCTTATAGTCTAGAGAGAAGAAAATGACACAAATGGTTACTGGGTACAATTGCAAACAATGTTACACAGGAAAATTTGAAGATGTTATGGAGAGATGACCAGCTTTATCTGGCGGATCAAGAATGCTTTCCAGGGCGTCCCTGGTGGCGCAGTGGTTGAGAGTCCGCCTGCCGATGCAGGGGACGTGGGTTCGTGCCCCGGTCCGGGAAGATCCCACATGCCGCAGAGCGGCTGGGCCCGTGAGCCATGGCCGCTGAGCCTGCGCGTCCGGAGCCTGTGCTCCGCAATGGGAGAGGCCGTGATAGGGAGAGGCCCGCGTACCGCAAAAAAAAAAAAAGAATGCTTTCCGGAGGAAGGGATGGCACTAAACCTTCTTTCTTGTACTATGTTGCAGAAGCCCTGGGGACGCATTCTGGAATTCCCACGACGCGTCCTGGTGTTGATTTTGGCTCTGGGCGGTTGGCGTGAGAGTTGTAGGGAGTGCATGTGTGGGGGTCCACAGCTTTATTCTCCACGCTGGGCCTCAGTGATGGAAGTGAAGGTCTGTGGCCTCAGGAAGTTCTCCCAAGGCTCTGGATTTCTTTTTCCCCCTCAACCTGACTGCAGGGCCTCACTCTTCTCTGCATCTAGCGCAGTGCCTGGCTTACAGCAAACACTCCACGAATGCTGGCCGATTTGATTAGATTTGATCTGGGTCCATGTGAATAGGTACAGGAGGAGAAACAGAGGAGAGTCAAAGGATGATGGACTATAAGGGGAGCAGTGATGTAATTTTAACCTGAAATTTATCTGTGAATAGACTATATAGTGTATGCAAATTTCAGTCTTTCATAATCTAATTATCTGCAAATACCCCATGTGGTCTTCCTTACCAGCTTGTGTACCTGGATAGAGCATTTTGGAGAATCCAAGCGGAGCTCCTTGAGGTAAGAAAAAATAAAGACAGGGATTTGGAATCTCTGAATTGAAAGACAGTAGCAGGCATTTAATACAAAGCAGCCCCTCCCTCCATGGAGTCTGCCCTCTTCAAACATCCCCTAATCCTTCCACTCGGATCACACACACTGCTTGACTCCATTTTTGGAAATCTCTAATTGGTAGAAATGCCTCCTCTTGAGGCAAAGTTGTAATTTCTCTTGCTGGTCTGAGTCCGGCCTTTCAAAACCCCTTGAAGTAAATCTGATTCTTTTTCCATATGATTTCCATTCAGATGTTTGCATTTCCCACTGTATTGCGGAGCCCTGTCATGACAGCTCAGCTCTGCTCGGGGGCTGGACTGCAGGAAGGAACTTGGAGGCCTCTGAACTGTGGGCAGCAGCTCCTGCACTGTCCTCACAGCCCCGTCACTAGGTCACATCTGCTCACGATGAGGTCCAGCTCCTGTGCCTGAGGCCATGTTTATTCTCTAGTGCCTGGATTCCTGCTTCAGCTCCCAGTCTGGGACCCACTACCTTGGATTAGATCTTCCCTCACAAGGCCTTCCTAGGACCGAAGCCAAACCCCATCCCTATGGATGAGTCTTCAGTATCTGATGCCAAGTGCTTCTCCTTGGCTCATTGCCTGCTGTCAGACTCTGCTGGTCTTTTCTGGCCCTGCCTTTGACATTAACTTCCTGCATGACCTCTGATTCCGTTTCCTGGTCTATAAGTTGAATGAGTTTGAGTGTATCGGTGGTTCTAAAAACAGCCACCACTTAGAAACACCTGAGGGAGACTTTACAGAGTACCAATGCCCATGACAAGGACTAAGATGAAGCAAGCCAGGCTCCTAGGGTGAGAGGGACTCACCCTCAGGGGCACTTGTATGACCTGTGAGCGATATTTCCTTACATTTTGTGCCCCAGGAGTCTGGCTTGCCTCATGCTAGTCCCAGCCCTGCCAGTAGAAGGCCAACACCCAGAGATTCTGATCCATTTGGTTCAGGAAGAGGCCTAGAAATCGGTATTTTTAAAAAATGATGCCAGAGGTTAATATGTGCAACCAGGGTTGAGGATCACTGGACTAAATGACCTCTCTGGGGTCTCTTCCCCTGAAGTGCGCTCCAGGACCCTGGGGCTCTTAACCATGCTTCTTTACCCATGCTTGACCCTGGGACTTTGCTAATCACTTAGCACATCACAAAGTGATGCCCTACTCTCTTCTGGTGGGTCTCTCTCATTTCCAGACCCCAGCCAGGCTCAGTTTAGCCCATCCTTCTCCTACCAGGGCTTTGTTCTGACCAATCTTCTCTTCTCCAGGCAAAGCCTCCTTTAGATAACCAAGGTTCCAAATCTACTATCCTGTTAGCTCTCCTTTGGAAATGTGCCAGGTGTCTGTGCACCTTTTCTGTAACGTGATCTGGAGAGTTTGTGATCCTGTAGGACTCTGGTATTTTCTTTTTCATTCATTCAACAAGCAGGTACTGAGGACCTGCTGTGTGCCCTGCCCTGCGCTATTTGATGGGGAGGACAAAGATATATAGGATATAGTTCATGCCTAGTATAGATTATGGTAGATCAGCCTTTCCCAAAGCCTGCTCTGGTTGTTAACAGATGTTACACAAAACACACACAAAACAAGAAACATTTCCTGGTAAAATAATCTAGGCAGGCTTTCATTACAGCACTTCTCACCACCTTTAATATGCTAATAGGCACTATGCATCTCCAAAAGGGGAACCCAGTATAAAGTGATTCCCAAATACATGTGGCCACCAAACTCCCATGTAACATGGAATATTCCAGAAGACACTTTGGAAAATGCTGTCATAGATCGTAGAATGCCGAATCTGGAATCAACATTAAATCTAGACAGGAGAAGTCTATTAATGGGACCTAAGATTGCACTAGCTTTTGAGCAGCTACATAGTTCTGTTGACTCATTATGAGCTTGCGGCTGGCTAAGTTGCTTGGGTCTTTTTCCACACAAACCTCCTTAAGCAGGTTTTTTCCTTTGAGAATCTGGGCTATAGATATTTTTGGAAACTGAGCATAAGACCTATCTAATTTAAATTTATTGGTTTTGGTCCATAAAATCTGTTGAGATCTTTTTGATCTGAATCCTGCCCTCCCACGTATCAGCTAGGTACCCCAGCTATCTGTTGTCTACAGCTCAAGTAAGTAAGCCTTTCTTCAAGGAAGGCCTTCATCCAAGCCTCTGAAGAACATGCTGAGTGAGACAGATCCCTGTATCAAACCACTGGAGATTTTCCTTGGCATTGGCATTGGTCTTTTCATCAACAATACTTGGGTTTAGTCATTCTACAAATCCACCCAGGGCGGCCTTTGCTGAGCCGCCAAGTAGGTGTCCTTCTGGGTCAAAGGGTAACATGGGAGGTTTTGGGAAACACTTTGTGGAAATCCACATTCCCCTGGTTTACCAGTACTGTAATACTTACAAAGAGAATAAAATAAGGACAGTCTGTTATGAATCTTTCAAAGAGGATAGTGTTTTTACTTTTGTGATTATAAAAGTGACCTAGGCTTATTATAGAAAATATGGAAAATAGAGGAAAAAAACCTAGTATTAAGAAGAAATTTAAAACCACCCAGCGTCTAATTACCCAGGGATAATCTCAATTAACTCTTGCTATGTCTCTTTCCAGTCTTTTATTATGCACATAAATTGATTTATTCAAAAATATTTATTAAGCGCCTTCTATGTGCTAAACATTGTTCTAGGTGCAGCAGTGAACTGAAAGCAACCTCCCTCCCCCACAAAAAATCCCTGCCCACATGAAGCTTACATTCTAGTAGATGTTTATTAATGAATGAATGAATGAATACTTTTTTAAACTCAGTCTTTAGTAAAAGAGACTTTAAAAAGCATCCTGCTTATCTCTCCCAACTTGACATTATATCAGAGCAACCATCCCTGGAATGACTTTGTGTTAATGGACCCAGGCCAGCTTCTGATGCTTCCTGTTTGCCTTGCAAACTGTTCCCAATCTCCTCTTTAATCCTGCCATCTAGAATTTTGTGAGGGGTTGGTATGAAGCTCAGCAGCTTGTGATTTCCAGAATGGAGCTCTTCCCTCTCTTTGAAAATCGGGACAAACGTGCTATTGCCAGTCACTTGGCACCTCTTCTTCTTGACTGTTTCTCCAAGATTACAGCTTGTAGTTCCCCAGTCCCGCCTGCCTGGGAGGCAATTTGTCTAGGCTTGAAGGCTTGAACTCTTTTACTCTCTCTCCGCCCGTAATGGGCCTCGGGCTGTTCCCACTTGAGTTCATCCTACCCTTCCCAGACCCAGACTGGTCTCTGTGGTAGAGAAGGCGGAGGTTAAGAGGAGCTGACAGAGACGTGGCTCATACAGAGGAAAGTAAGTCAGAAAGAGAAAAACAAATATCGTATAATATGGCTTATATATGGAATCTAGAAAAATGGTACAGATGAACTTATTTACAAAGCAGAAATAGAGTCACAGATGTAGAGAACAAACCAAGGGGGAAAGGAGGGGTGGGTGGAAGGAATTGGGAGATTGGGACTAACATATAGACACTACTGTGTATAAAACAGATAACTAATGAGAACCTACTGTATAGCAGTTCCTACTGGGAGCTCTACTTAATGCTCTGTGGTGACCTAAATTGGAAGGAGACCTTAAAAAGGGTGGATATATGTATACGTATAACTGATTCACTTTGCTGTACAGCAGAAACTAACAACATTGTAAGGCAACTATGTTCCAATAAAAATAAATAAATAAATAAAATAAAAAGAACTGAGAGGTTCTGTTCTCTCTCTGCTGTCAATCAGCATGAAGTCATTTGCTCCAAGCAGCCGCCTTCTCCCCTTCTTCTTGCACTGAACTCAGAGGGAAGATTATGGAGGAGCCCCGAGGAAAGCCCTTTTAATTTTCATTAACCTCAGATAACTCTCTTTCCAAAAAAATTCCTGATAGTGTTGTTGTCGGGCTGAGTGATTGTGTTTCCCTTTTGTAGCTGCCCACTCTCTCATTTTACAAAGAAGGAAACTGAGGCTTACTTTCAGTAAAGGGCATGGCGTAAATCTGATCCCAGACTGGAACTATAGAATTCACTTGAGTCAACCTTACAGTAGCTGAGAAAAAAAAAAAGAAAACAGATCACTAGGGGAGACAAAGGACCTCAGGAGAAATTTAATTGAGAACCCCTCTCACGGGGAGAGAACAGTGGATTTCACTGAATGAGCCCCAGATTGCAGCAAGTTTTCCCTGGTTGCAGACGTCCCACCGGGACCATTCTGGTCCGTTCTGCTTGGGAGAATGGCAAAGCCCAACCCCTTTGCCTTCAGCATTGGGCTCCCACATAGGAAGCCAAACAGCTGGTTCTTCTCCATATGTGGGTTCCCCAGCCTTACTCTCTGCATTAACTGAAACCCTTCCTCAGGGGAGCCACTGACAGCTCCCTTTGATTGGCTATTGACAGTCACGCTGGGACTTCTAAGCAGTTCCTTTTTAACCTTGAAAGATGACTATTTTCATTTTTTTGGAGTCTCTGTCACCACCTGCAGACAGAAGCAGATAATTTAAGAGGTGAGGGAGTAGGAATTCTGTGACCTTCAAACAGAAAGCCCCAGAATCAGTGGACACAGTTGAATCGCTACCTGACCTGCCTGTCTTTATGCCCTGGCTCTATCCTCAGTTCATTGTGTTAGATAAGAGGTTTCCTATTACGCTCTGAAGGGCTGGAATTACCAGGCAAGCTCAGGAGGCATCTACAACACCATTCTCTGTAAGCATCCTTTGCAAATGCTGTGTTAGTACCAGACCTGGGTAGATGCCATCTTGGCATCGAAAGTGCCATTGTTTAGGGCAAAGGGTGGCAGGGGTCGATACACACAACATAAAAATTGAGTTTAGTCTATTTAAATGTATAAATAAATAAAGCTATTTCATTTGTGCATTTTCGAAACCAAGACCAGGAAACATAAAATTCTCTGTAATAAATAATGAGATAAACATTAGTTTCATTTTATAGCCAGAAGAGTCAGAAGAAGGCCCAAAAAAGGAGAAAAGATGGGTGTAGGGAAAGAAAAGGAAGGAGGCTGGAGACTGTGCAAGAGAGGAGGGAAGGGAAGGAACGGGGACGCTATGTTAATCTTCTGTCTCAGAGATCATATCCGTCTGCTGTTAAATACTTGAAGGGATCCCCCCATCCCAAACTCTAAACTCTATAGGGACAGAAACAAGGAGCATCAGTTTGGGCCTTACTCTGTGGAATGAACAATATGGTTTCTCTAGAGTCAACAGCTCTACCTAGTGTTCCAATAGAACTCTGCTTCGGCCGTGTGCCAGGTACACCTAGACTGCTCGTCCTGATGCTCTCTAAGCCTTATTCTGCTGGATCCGCACTGGCCGCAAGTCTGCTTCTGCATCCCCAGCCAGTGGAATTTGGACCCATCCCTTTCTTGCAGCAGAGCTGATAGGCCAACTGCGGAATTGCAGTCGGCCTCCAACTGTTCACTCCAGAGCGTACAGATGTTTGAATTTCTTCTACTTTAGCTATTTCTGCTCCTATTTGCTACCACACGTATCCATGGAAATGTAGGCATCTCAGGAGGTGCAATTCTCTTCCAGTGTAAACCTGTTCCATGAATGCCTTCTGCAACAAAATACCTCTATGAAATGTCTGTGAATGTCTTCCCCCGCTGTTGAAAAAGGGGTTTTATCATCTTCCGTGGGGTTAGACAGGAAAGGAGTAACTTTGGGGTGAAGAGCTGCCTGGACGACTTCCCTCTTCCATTAGTAGCTCTTTCCGTTCCCTAAGATGGTTGGATCCTGTGTCCAATCATTAAATGGCCCTCAGACACAGCCCCTGTGGCTCAAGGTTGTTCTGTTTTAATTAACTATTTCCTTCCCATTATATGTAGCCTATGCTTTTATACTTTCCCCTGATTCCTGATCATGTTTTCCACTCTTCATTGTTGGTTCTGTCAGGCATTCCATCCCTTCCATCCTGAGGGCATCCACTTTTGATGGGAACCCAGGCCTCAAGACCTTGGTTTCTTTTCCACTGGAAGCCTCAAGTCTCCATCCAGTTCCTGTTAATACTCTGAAGCTGGGGTCATCCCAATATGTCCAGGTTCCAGGACTTTAACCAACACCCCACCCCCAACAACATTAATCAAGCAGTTGGTTCTCACAAGATCTCTTCACTCCCTTCCTAGCACTTAATTCTAAACTGCAGGAGGCCCAGTATCCCCGTGAACTACAGATGCCTGGGACTGGGTTAACACCATGAGCAAAACCATCTTCTTTCCTTCTGTCCCCCCTCCTTGGTCAAAACCAACTGTTGAGTGTTTCCCAACATCGTTCACAGCTGTGCCTCCTTTGGGCTTCCTTCTCTACACAGTAGAGATATGTATACAATCATATTACTCTTAATTTCCATGAGGTTGTCAGGAACAGACCACAGAACAGATGTGTTTACCAGAACTTAGAGGGGTTCCAGAGGGAATGAAACCATGAGGATCCTGAGGTTTGGCTAAATAATCTGACTCCCTTGGCCAGCTGTAGAAACAATCCTAGGCCAATGCTTCTCCAACTTTCATGCACAGATAAATCACCTCGAGATCTTGTTAACATGCAGACTCTGACTGAGCAGGTCTGTGGGAAGAAGCCTCGATGTGATGACAATATCACAGGTCCAGCCAGCCTGTGGGCCAGGCTTTGAATAGTAAGGGGCTAAGGCTCCTACCTCACTGGGTTTTCAACGTGTTGCCATTGTCGGTTCCTCTTATCTGCCTGAAGTTCACCGTTTGTAAAATGAGAGTATAGAACTGCCTGGCCTCTTAGCCCCTTGCAGTGTGAATATGGAATGTTTGATGTAATGTGTTATATTCTGGTCAGCTCACATGTCACCTCTTGTCTAAAATCTTCCCCAATTCTCCAGTGGAAGTTCTCACTCTGAGCTCCCTTTATGCTTCAATTCAATTCAGTTTAGAACAGTTCAATTCAATATAACTCAGAAAGCTTCACTGAACATGTCAGGCTGTAAGTTTCTTTCTTTGAGCCTGAAGAGATGATGATGCCATTAACAAAAGTGGAAGATTTGGTTATACAAATGGAAGAGGAGACTTGGGGAGAAGATAACCAAGTTTCTTTTTTTTCCCCACACACATTCATGTTCTTTCACTCCATGAATTTTCTTGATACCCAAGTTAATATTTGCCCTGCTATGTGTCGTATGCCTGTAATATGTAGAGGTGGAGAGGCAGTATGGCATGGCACCCTCTAGGGCCAGACCACGTGTGTTTGGAACTCAGCCTCAATGCTCCCTAGCTGTGTGATCTTGGACAACTTACCTAACCTCTCTGTACCTTAATTTCTTTGTCTTTAAGATGAGGATAATAATAGCACCCACCTCATAGGGTTGTTATATTGTTAGGTGTTGATATTTCTAAAGCACTTAGAATATTATTGATAGTATTTTAAAGGAATGTTTGTTGAAAAACTATATGTTCTCGGGACTTTCCTGGTGGCACAGTGGTTAAGAATCCGCCTGCCAATGCAGGGGACGTGGGTTCTATCCCTGGTCCGGGAAGATCCCACAGGCCGCAGAGCTACTGAGCCCGCGTGCTGCAACTACTGAAGCCCGTGCGCCTAGAGCCTGTGTCCACAACAAGAGAAGCCACCGCAATGAGAAGCCCACGCACCACAACGAAGAGTAACCCCCGCTCACCACAACTAAAGAAAGCCCACACGCAGCAATGAAGACCCAAAGCAACCAAAAATAAATAAAAAATTTTAAAAATAATACGCTTGACAGTACATAATTAAAAAAAACAGCAGGAAATAAAAATAAGTACAATGTAGTGGTTAAGATGCAATTAAAACAAACAAACAAACAAAACCAAAAAATATATGTTCTGGAGGTGTCACTCAATAAAAGTGAGGGTAGGAGATGTGGATTTGGGGGCTGTCAGTATGTAAGTGTTGTCAGGGCTTAGGGGCAAAAATATTTTCCAGGAAGAATGTCAACTGCAGAAGGAGTGGTGAAAAGGGGAAAATGGATTCTTTAGGGAATACCAATATTTAGGGGGTCAGCAGAGGGAGAGGATTCAATAAAGGAGACTTAGGAGTGGTCTCAGAAGTAAAGATGACCCAGGAGAAAGTGAAATCAGAAGCTAAGTAAGTAGAGAATTTCAAGAAATGGGCCGTGGTCAACAGTGACAAACGTCATGGCAACATCCAATAAGATAAGGAACAAAACAAAGCCATTTGTTCATACGGCTGATAAAGCGTGTTTCAGGCTACATATAATTCCTCTTTCTGCCTGTCTTCACCCACTAAGCCATGAGTCCTCAACATAAGGGGCCGACTTTATTATTCAGCCTCGTACACCCAGGGGTGAGCACACGCCTGCAGCACAGGTGTAGCTAGACTGTCTAATGACTCCAGTTCCTTAGTGGTCCACATGACCCTGCTTGTCTACTGAATAACGGGACAATAAACGAGGTGGAGAGAATTTCAATTCTTTCTTCTTGAGGTCCCCAAGAAAAGGGCAAGAACAGTTTCTCTCGGTACTGGGCATCCTTTGCATGTGAGCTTGGGACATTGCAGAAGTTGAGATGAGGTCCTATGAGGTCTGGGTCAGGGAGAGCGGGCTGGTGAAAATCTCAGGTGAGACCATCTTCTTGGCGTTCCCAGCATCACCAGGCAGTGATGGCAGCTCTCCCTGTTGGCCTCAGGTGCACTAGCATAGTCTCATAGCTTGTGTGTGATCTGGACCCACAAGTCTGTCTGCCTCCTGTGGCTCGCTGATGACCGCCATCTTTGCCCCTAGGAGACCAAATGACCACATGTTGGTGGCGCTGAGGGAAAAATTCCTCTACAGGGTCAGGTTGGGCCAGCTGACCTTTAAGGTCCTGTCCGACCTCAAGATTCTAGAAGCCTGGGTGACCCCTGAAGGTGATGATGGAGCAGAGCCCAAGAGCTTCTCTAGGTGGATTCATGTGGTGGCCGGAAGTTCTGGGTATACGGTTCTGTGCTGGGTATTTAGGCTTTCTCGGGATTGTAGGATTAATTGAGACAGGAAGGGAGGGAGGCTGGAGAGCTGAAAGAAGGCGGAGGAAGTGTGTGGGTTATAGGACTGCAGAGCCCCCTGCTGAGAAATTGGAAAGAATGGGGGTGGCGGGCTGGGACCATGTGGGAGCTCTGACTCATGCTAGTGTTGACAAATAGGCTGGATTCCTTTAACGCCGCTGGACTTTGCCCTTTCAGGATGTACAGCCAGCGTCAGCACACTGCTAATGGGGCTTTGAGAGTCTCCTTTTGATGAGCGCGTCCCAGAAAGCAGGTATTAGCCGTTTCTGCTGGGGAGGCAATGAAGGCATTTGCAGCTGAAATCGGCTTTCCTGGCTGCCCTAATAAAGCAGAGACTTTCAAAGCCCCATTAGTGGTGTGCTGACTGCAGCTTTACATCTGTACTAGCCCAGTTCAAGAGCGGAGCGCTGGGCGCTCACATCCCAAACCCCAAGGAACAAACTACCTGCAGACAAAAGTCAGCTTCTTTTTCCATCAGTAGGCTGTGAGCTCCTTAGGAGAGAGACCTTGTCTTCCTGTCTGGGGGTTTGCTAGTCTGGTGCCCAGCACAAAACAGACTCTCAATAAATGCTAATGGAATTGGTCTTTGATGGGGTGGGGAGTCTTCTGCTAAAGGGAGTCACAATGTGGACAGTTCCCAGCGTGGTGTTGGCCCTTGGTGAGCCCTCAGTGTATGCTTATGGGATTAATGAATGACAGGTAGGGTTAAAGGGGAAGGGAAGGGAGGGGAGGGGAGGGGAGGGGAGGGGAAGAGAGGGGAAGGGAGGGGAAGGGAAGGGAAGGGAAGGGAAGGGAAGGGAAGGGAAGGGAAGGGAAGGGAGAGAGATAAGGAAAAGTAGCTCTTCCCTCCACCCAACACCGGCCAGTAGGAAGACTATATTTCTCCCTCAGCCAGAAGTAGCTAAGCTTCTCTACAAGTAGCAGACCCCACAGCATCCACGTCTCCCTGGAATGAAGCCAGAGGACCTTTCTCTTGTTAGGTCCCAAAGGTGGGGAGTGGCATGGGGACAGAGGGGCCCTTGTTGTCAGGTTCTTTACAAGTTGGGTATGCTGAGGAGTTAACATAAATGGGATGATCTTCCTTCTGGGTGAGTTAACTAAGGCTCTCAGAAGTTATGCGCCTTGTCCAGATTAACACAAAGGTAAACGATGGCGCCAGAATTCAAATCCAAGTCAGTCTGCCTTGCAAGCTCACATCTCTCCAGTCACCTCCCACTTTCCCTCTGACCACAGACACCTCTGAGGCTGTCACTCTGAATGTCAATTGTTTCTAAACAGACGCCCTCCTCCACCTGCTTGACCCATGTGCACTTGCCCTTAGTTTCGTAACAATCTAGATAGAGGTAGATCATCCCAACTGTCCATCAACTTCTTCCTCTTCCATAATCCAAAGGAAATTCCTGGGGAAGGGTTTGATGGATGGACCAGTCCAGCAGCCCTGTTAGCCATCAGTTTCCATGGGCCAATGTTTCTCCAGGTGGATATGTCCTCCATACCTCTCATCTCTTCTTTCTGAATACATGCTGTGCCAAACAAGACTTTCCAAGAAGCTCTGGAAAGGAAAATAAATAATAAACAAATAAATGGACTGAAATAGATAAATACGTAAACACCTACCTGCTTGCCCTTGCGTGTTTATCCTGGTTCTTTGTTCGGCTCGTAAAGTGCCTGGTCCCCGGAAGGTCTTATGTCAGCCACTGTGTGTGACTGGGGCTCTTTGCCCTGTTGTTCTGCCATTTAAATATTTCCAGTCAGGATTTAGTCACTGCACATCTTTGAGAGTCCTCTAATCAGAGAAATTAACTCTCATCAGACACAGGAATTAATCTCTGTTAGTGTTGTTGTCAGTCTAACTTTGCCTTCCTCGGTGCCAGACGTGGAGAGGGATGTCCTAGGAGGGAGCCACTGCCACCACTGCCAAGGGCCTCAGTGGGGACAGGCAGGGCTTCACCTAAGGAATGGAGACTGACCCCTCCTCCTACCTCAGTCAAGAGGTATATGGGACCCCTGAGCAGGGCTATGTTGAGTGACTACAATGTGTGAATAATGTAATGGCAGAGAGGGAGAAGAGAGGTGACTCTTAGATGATGACCCACGATGGGAGGAATTCTTTACCCTTCACCAGCTTGTTAGACTATAGACCCGTCTTTTAAAGCCATCCTTCAATGGGGGTGTGTGTGTGTGGCGGGGACAGACTCTTGGTTGCATTTGTGAAAAGTTTGGAGCCAAATTCCGGTTTCACAGCATCATACCATCTTCAGGCACAGAGAAAGCACAATACAAAGAATATCAGGTTATTACAGCATAAATAAACATGACATTAACACAATCTTCCACAATATATATTTCCTATCGTCTCATTTGCTCATGAAAAGTATATTATGGAGAATCATCTGTTAGCATCACACTTATTCACACTGCAACACTTGGTTTTGTCAGTGTCAAGCTATCTCTAGACGCGGCGGTAGTCACCAGTTGTCATCAGAGTTCTAGAGCAGATTTTCATTTTAAATTACAGCATTCTCCTGCATATATGATTTTCAGGCTTAGAAAATCTCAGGGTCTTTGTTTCTGAGTGAGTGGTGGTAAGAAAAGCACTGAGAATCAGAAAAGATGACTTTCATCTTGCTTTGTTACCATGTACTCTGTGACCTGGGAAAAGTCACTTCCCTTCTCTGGTCCTCAGCTTCCCCATCTATAAATTGTGGTTATTTGATGAGATTTTTGGTGAGTCTTTGAGCAGCTACTGAGAAAGTAGAGCAGAGGAATGTCCTTAATTATCTGAGGTAGAGAAAGAAGGGGATCAGAGTTTCTTTATAACGTGGGGCACAGTGACCAGCATTTATGCCACTTCCATGGCCACATAGCAGAGCTGCAGGAGTATCCCACCTGGACAGGGCTCTCTGTTTCACACTCTCCACTTCTTGGATGATTGCTTTCTCTGCTACTGGGATTAAAAAAAAAAGAAAAAGTCCTCCAAGACAAGTCACTTTCTCACTGGCCTGTGACACGCTACATGAACCATCTATATTATGGATGCGACCATCGATGCTGCCGACGTTGATTCATACCTTGGTGACCGCATGGATCACTGACAGCCTTGCCACCTGGCAGGCTGCCTGGAATTCACCGGGACCTGTCAGAAACCCCAGCTGTACCTCCATTTTGCAGGCGACCCCAGGGCTGGCTGCCACCCTTGGGTTTCAAGCCTACCATGGTCAGTCTAGGGAACAATCTCATCCTCAAATCAAAAGTCAGGAATTCGAAGAGGAGCGGTGCTGCTCGCCAGCTGAGTGGCGACTTGCAGAAGTACAAGGAGATCACAAAGTCTCTTTCTGACATCTTTTCATAATGTGAAGCCCCAGGTGGCAGGTAAACAATACACCGCCAGCCAGCCAGAGTCCTTGCTACCTTGTTGACTGAAGCATTCATCGTGAGGCTTCCTGGGCACCTTATTATGGGGGAAAGCAGGACTCTGACCACTTCTGCATAGTGTAGATTCATCTGCGGGCTGCCCGACACCTTTACTTCGTGGTCTTTGTCTCATCGGGTGTCATGAGGGAGGGTGAGTTACTCTCTCTGGTTTTGGAAACTTGCTTTTTAATCTTTTTTGCTGCCTTTGATTTTTACATTTGGCTCCAGGGAAGGCAGGTTGTCATGGATAGAGCCTCATGCCTGGCGTAGCATGCTGTGTGCTTGAAGAGCATCTCTCTGAACCCTCACCAGTGGGTTCAGGGACAAGGTTACCAGATCGCCTTCCTTGCCCTTCGTGCTCAAATGATCTCATCAGATCAAAGAACACAGCTACAAATCCACCCCCCCAAAAACAACCACCTCTGCCACCAATGCAATGTTGAAACTCTTCCCACAAGTTAAGTTGCAGGAGATGGAAGAAAGATTAAGGCTGAGTAATACAGGTCAATGTCATTTTCTGAGAACACTGGTACTTAGAGACCATTGGCAGTAGAAAAAGTCACTATTTCTCAAACTTGCAAACAGACCTCCTATCGAGGGCCTGGGTTTTAAACAATGCTACATACTTCAAATATAATAGCAATGGGACTAAAATCAATTTGAAATAAGATTTCCCTTTTTGTTCTTTTTCTGTAGTTTTTGAGAATCAGCAAGCAATGCTATAGAGAAAAACACAGTGGTTTTGAAATCAGAGTGGAATTTTTCTGAGTTCCCACCATCTCTGTGTCCCTATTTACAAATCTGTAAAGTTTGCTCTTGCTTTGAGGCTAAAGTGTATGAAAAGAGCCTAGCACATAGTAGGTAGATGGAAATGCTGCTTATGTGAGAGCACAGTGAGAACATATGACTCCAAGATGATTTTGTTGCCTTTTTTGGTGCAGACTTACAAGAATTAACAATCTAGGTTCAGTAATAGATTTGGCCTATGAGTGGCAAAGTGGGCAGATTTTTCTGCCTGGGGGCTCCCTGTGATCTGTCAGGGAGATGCAGCCACTAAGGAAATCCACACTTTTGGTATTTTTCTAGGTAGGAAGGAGTAGTTGTGGCATGGGTCCTGCAATGTGAGATTTATCTGACTTGAAAAAGAATATTGGCCACAATCCCTTATCAAACCCCCCTGGGGCCAGATGTATTTCAGCATTCAGAATTTTTTAGATTTTTGAAAAGTCATGTGCTACAGATACTAGATATTACATAAAACCCCCAGCAGAGTCTGGACAGCAACTTGGAAGGAAAAACCATGCTGATTTCTGCAGCAAATATTCATCTTCAGCGGGATAAATGAGGTCTACAAAGAAACCCAGGTCAGTTCAGGTCAGGTTTTATTGCCAAATGAGTTATGAAGAATCTTCCAGTATTCAGAGCTTTTTGGATTTCAAAATTGCAGATTGGCGATTTATAAGAATACTAGAGATGACGACGAATAATAAAAACAGTTGCATGTAATAAGTGTTTTCCTTTTGCCAGGCACTCTAAGTGCCTTTCCTATATTTTCTTATTTGTTCTCCAACAACAGTCCTGGCAGTTGGTATTATTATCTTCCTTTTAGGGAGGAAGAGGATCAGGCTCAGAGATATTAAGAAACTTGCCCTAGGTCACATGGGCAGTCAATGACAGCCCTAGGATTTGAACCTAGATCCAACCTGATTGCAAAGCCTATGCTGGTACAACTAGATTAATGTTTTTCCCTGCATGGTGAAGGTTGCCTCACGCTAGAGTGCAGAGAATTTATCTCGTGGATGATGGAATATTTGCAAGGCTATTTTAGCCCTGTGATTTAAGCCAGGCTGGAAGTGTCTTAAAGAGGCTAGTAGCTAAGAGGAACAAAGGGACAAGAGGTGTAAAAAAAAGGAGGTAAGTGGGGCATACATTACCTAAACCTGGCCATTTCAATATTGGCAAGCCAGCTATGTTGATGCAAGCCCATTCCAGACAGCCTTTGACCTTGATCTGATCTGCTGCCCTTAAAGAAAAGCTTTCTTCAGCTTCAAGTGGCCTTCCTCGGAACTCAGCTGTCCAGAAAGGGTAGGTGACCCACCTTGGGCTCAGACCAGGCCTCAGCCCTGTGTGTGACCTCTATTGTGTGGGTAGAGTACTACAGAGAAAAAAAAATTCCTAATGGGCCTTAATGGGGGAGGAAATGGCCATCCTAAAAATAACGCCAGCCCCTGTGGTGTAATGACATCATTAGCCAACCCCAGCCTGACGGATTCTAAGCACTTTTGACCAGACATTTTATTTTAGCACAAGATATATCAAGCAAATCTATTATGCTTGTCAGACCAAGCAAGGGTGGCAAGGCAAGAATTAAGTGAGAGGTGCCTGGAAAGGCCACGACACTTGCTTTAATCACATTTTACGTAATTGTGATAGTTGCTCTTTCCGAATCTTTAGCCGGGCAGTCTTTATGACCACAACAAAACAGATCTGGGAGGAAAAGAAATTCCATCATCTGGAGAGGAGCTGACATTCTGATTTAATTCTGTCTTGGGCAAGAGAAGGGGCCTGGGGAACTGGGTTAACCAAGAGCTGCTGAGAAAGACAGAAGTAGGTGCCACAGCGAATTCCTCCTCCCCAGGGTCATTCTTCTTTTTTCAGCTGAGAAGGTGTGAGTGCTTTCCCGTGGTCTCTGCCCTAGCAGGGCTCTTAGGACCGTGCATGAAATAACAATTCGTGTCACCCTCCATCTGTCCTCCACTAGGTCACAAGCTCCATGAGGCCAGGATTGGGCTCATCCAGACCTTCATCCCATCACTCAGAGAAGCGCCTGGAAGATAGCGAACATTCACTAAAAATGTGCTCATTTAGAGCAAATGGCTGTGAATTCATTCATAATGGTGACAGATGATGTTGTACATCTCTGTTTGTTCACTTGTAAGGATGAAAGAGGAAGCCGGTCCTTCTCCAAGAAGGTAGAGCGGTGATGTATCCCCGGGGCTAGGAGCAAAGAGCCTGTATCCTATGGTTGCAGTCAAGTGGTTCTGGCAGCTCAGGCTCCCTTCATGTAAGTAATGACAAAACCCTTCGTATCTCTCGGCTTCACAGAGAGACCAGCGGAATAAATGACATCCAACTTGATTATGGTTCCAAGACAAATCAGCCATCGAAACTCAGACCTAAAGGCTTCTCCCCTTTTCCATTGCGCTGGTCCTACAGCAAGCCTGGCCATGGGATTCTTGTGGGTTTACCCCCCCAAGGATGTGGGGAAGGTGAGGGGTGGCCACGCTTTGTGTCTGGCCACATCCTTGTTTCTTCTCCCCAAAACAAAACATCTGCTTCAGCCACCTCCCACTCTCTCTCCCCCCACCCCCTTCCTGTGCCCTGCTTTCTCACTTGCAGTCCTCATTCAGCCTTCCCCTCTCTTTGCTCTGGCCCCCTGGGGCCTGTCATAATTAGAAAAGGAGGAAGGAGGGAAGCCATCCTAGCCCACCGGGGCTTTAGAGGGAGCTGGGGCTGCGTGCTGGAGACGTGGGGCTGCAAAGTTTTCTGTGTCTTTCTTCTTTTCCAGACACGGTACCTCCCAACACGGGCAGGCCCTGTCCTCAAGTCAAGGAGGCTCCAGGGCCAGGAACACATGGCTCTGCATGTAGACATGTGTCTAGAAAAGTGTGAGTGTGTGTGTGTGTTTGTGTGTGTGAGAGCATGTGTGAAGATGTGTTATGACTGTAGGTGTGGATTTATGGTGTGCCATGCTTCAGATGGGGGAGCCATGTAGCAAAGGTTGTTTTCATCTGGAAGCTTTAATCCGTGTCAACTTTGGGAGTTCAGATTCTCTAGGGAATCCCTGTGTACTATCCCCTCCTTCCCGCTCTCCCTTTGCTCCCCCAGATCCTCCCTTCTACCTTCACAATAAAAGGAAAGCAGTAGGTGGAATTGATGATCAGAGCCATTCCAAATCTTTCCTCCCTTTCCCCGAGACCACGTGTTGGCCTGAGCTGAGTATGTCAGGCTCGGTGAGAAACACGCAGGTCAGGGATGCAGGCTGTTTCAGCTTCCGCTGGACCAGGGTCTCGCTCCTGGGCTGGCATTTTCCTGGAGATGCTGAGGGGATCATTAATCTGTCTCCTTGCTATTTTTCTGTCCAGCCCAGGGGACGACTCTAGCCTATAAATCAGCTCAGAATGGAGTGGGAAACTCAAGGAAGGGATCCAGTAAGAAGGAAAATAGACACTCAGGAAGGATACAGACCTGAGGTGTGAGACCCTGAAATCGGGGGAAGAAAGAAGAGCGATCTTTTGAGGAAATAACACGAAGAGAAAAAATTGCACCAACCCAGCAGGGCCAGATTGGGGACAAAGGAGATCTAGACTCTGGTCTTCAAGATGTTATTCTAAGCTTCTTGCTTCAGCTAATCTCTCTGGGCTACAACTGGGCCATCTGTTCAGGTGGGCTCTCTCCAGGCCCTCGCTCAGTCTTGTGCTTTCCTGGGAACTAGAGCATGTGCAGAGAAACAAAACAAATGCATACATGCAAATGATTCCAACCCTATATATTTGCTCCTACAGGTGAATTAATCAAAAGTCCCCGTGGTAAAGATTTCTAAGGAGCACTGTGACTGCTGCGAGGCAGTGTGGCCAGTGGGATGGGTCTGGAACCAGGTCTGTTACTGGCTTTCTCTGAATCTCTGGATACCAGTCCATTAACCCTTGGTCAACACCTCAGTTCCTCATCCTTTCAGATCAGTTTGAACTTCAGACTTTTGTGATGATGGCAGTCGTTGTCTCCACAGTGATATGAAGCACTCACATCTCTCTCAGTGACTCTCCAGCATCTTGGCCATCATTGACAGAAGCCACAGCTGGACGGGAGAAGGGGTTGTCTTGATGGGGTCCATCACTCTCCCAGTCAGGCCCACTGCTCTCCAGGCTATATGGGCTGGACAACTCCCTCCTGGGACAAAGTCTGCTCTAGGGGCTGTTATCTTTTGAGAGGCAGCTTGGTGGTTTAAAGAGCTCAAGCTCTGGAAAGAGATGGACTTGTGTTTAAAAATCACCCATGAATTATGTGGCCCCTGGGGAGACCCTGAGCATGCCTGAGGCCCTGTAACCACATCTATAAAAGAGGGTCACAATACCTGCCTTGTTGGTTTCTTGTGAGTGTAGGGTTAATGTATAGACAGCACCCAGTATAGTTCCTGGAACATGGAGGCACCCAATGAACAGTTATTATTACTATCATTGGACCACTGGAGTTGAAACCAGGAAGGAGAAAGGAATAACGGGAATGAATGTCACCTTCAGGCAGACATATCACAGACTGAGTAAAGTGTGTGTGCACGTCTGTGCATGTGTATGGGTCTGGCTGTGTGTATAAGTGTGTGTGAGAGTGAGTGTATATGTGATATGTGTGTGAAAGAATGTATAAGAACGCATGCGTGTGTATGTGTGCACGTTAGTGTGTGCACACATATGTGGCTGTGTGTGAGCATGTGAGTGTCTGCATGTGTGTTGGGACAGACATACTTTCTAGTTCTCCAAATGGACCTTGCCTTTGTACACGCTTCTCCCTCTACCTGGAATGCCCTGGTCTTCCCCGTATTCCATAAATGCCTACTAATTTATCAAGATTCAACTCAGACCATCGCCTCTTTGCAGCCATCCCTGAACTTTTTGGGAGGAGATGCTCATTCTCTCTTCTTCTGTTTCCCTCTGCCTTAAACTAGGGAAGCAGCAGAAGGTGGAGGGGTTAAGAGTATGGGCTCTAGGAGCACAAATCATGGGTTTGAATTTCAGTGCTTCAACTTGTAGCTAAGCGATCGCAGATGAGTTCCGTGGCCTGGACCTCTGGAAGCCTCAACTTCCTTATCTGCAACGTGGAAATAATAAAGTCGTCTTCCTCATGAGGTTGGTAGGAGGGTTAAAGAATCTCATGCATTTACAGCATTTTCTACAGTACCTGGTACATAATAAGTGCTCAGTCCGTGTCAGGTATCGTCATGACTCTACCATTGTTTTTCCACATCATATTGTACTATTAGAATGCTTCATTTCCATATTCATTTCCCCAAATCTGTGAACTCTCTGAGAGTAGAGATTTTTTCCTCTAGCACCTACCCAGTAGTCTGACATCCAGGAATAACGGAAAGGAAATGGAAAGAAAAGGAAAGTATTACTTATCTCTTCTCGTCCCTATTTCTCTCTTTTTTTTTTGAACTTTATTTTATTTATTTTTTTATACAGCAGGTTATTAGTCATCAATTTTATACACATCAGTGTATACATGTCAATCCCAATTGTCCAATTCATCACACCACCATCCCCACCCCCTCACGGCTTTCCCCCCTTGGTGTCCATAAATTTGTTCTCTACATCTGTGTCTCAACTTCTGCCCTGCAAACCAGTTCATCTGTACCATTTTTCTAGGTTCCACATACATGCGTTAATATACGATATTTGTATTTCTCTTTCTGACTTACTTCACTCTGTATGACAGTCTTTAGATCCATCCACGTCTCAACAAATGACTCAGTTTCGTTCCTTTTTATGGCTGAGTAATATTCCATTGTATATATGTACTACATCTTCTTTATCCATGCGTCTGTCGATGGGCATTTAGGTTGCTTCCAAGACCTGGCTATTGTAAATAGTGGTGCAATGAACATTGGGGTGCATGTGTCTTTTTGAATTATGGTTTTCATAATACTTATAATACTTATTTCATAATACATAATACAGTAATTTCATATACTGGGTATATGCCCAGTAGTGGGATTGCTGGATCATATGGTAATTCTATTTTTAGTTTTTTAAGGAACCTCCATACTGTTCTCCATAGTGGCTGTATCAATTTACATTCCCACCAACAGTGCAAGAGGGTTCCCTTTTCTCCACACCCTCGCCAGCATTTGTTGTTTGTAGATTTTCTGATGATGCCCATTCTAACTGGTATGAGGTGATACCTCATTGTAGTTTTGATTTGCATTTCTCTAATAATTAGTGATGTTGAGCAGTTTTTCATGTGCCTCTTGGCCATCTGTATGTCTTCTTTGGAGAAATGTCTATTTAGGTCTCCTGCTCATTTTTGGATTGGGTTGTTTGTTTCTTTAATATTGAGCTGCATGATCTGTTTATATATTTTGGAGATTAATCCTTTGTCCGTTGATTCGTTTGCAAATATTTTCTCCCATTCTGAGGGTTGTCTTTTCGTCTTGTTTATGGTTTCCTTTGCCGTGCAAAAGTTTTAAGTTTCACTAGGTCCCAATTGTTTATTTTTGTTTTTATTTCCATTACTCTAGGAGGTGGATCAAAAAAGATCTTGCTGTGATTTATGTCAAAGAGTGTTCTTCCTATGTTTTCCTCTAAGAGTTTTATCCTATTTCTTATTTTTCCCAGCTGAGGCCCCTCTCCTTCATGCTGCCATCAGAATGCAGAGTGGGGACTGGAGTGCAGCCTCATCCCCATACAGAGGGCATCTTCAGTCAACACATAAAGGTCCCCACTGTAGCTATATTTAGCAGGCATTCGGCTCCCACATTTATTACATCACCAAATCTATTTTTTTCCTGATGTTGTCTTCAATAGACTCAATTGAAACACAGGAAAGCCCCTCCTGGCCCACCAATAAGTCTGAGGCCAAAACTTCTGGTGGGACAACATCCTTCTGTTGCTGCCCATAGAAAGTGCCCTCAGCCACCCTGGGCTACTCATTCCCCAAACATGCAACACCCAACCAAACTGCACACGGGGGAGATAAGGCCAGCTGACCACAGAGAACTGACCCCCACACACCACAGTGCAAAATGCATACAAGTCAACCATTGTAGAGCACACTGGCTGTCAGTCTCCCTAACTTGTTTTCCTGCCTTAGTTCTCTCCCGTCCCTCCATCTTCCAAAGAGAACTGCAGCTAAGCCTCCCTAGTTTTTAAGGAAGTCTTCACTGAGGCAGTGGCATCCATCCAACCATCTGGTGAGGTTGGTACTGATTCTTGTTGCCTTGGATGAGTCCTGGGAAGTACCCAGAAGCCTGCTAGTCAGAGCATTTCCTTATGCATCTGCTATTACTCAGTTCATTGTCTAGGACTTCTGCTCTAATGCCCCACTCGCATTTTCTCTTCTGGACTCCCTGTCTGGAAAGACCAAACCCTTTCCAACTTGGACTGCTGCCCTGAAACCCATCCACGTTGGGGTCTCTAAAAGTTCTTGTTTGTGTTCCTTGCTGCGTGGATTCCATCTCTTTTCATCCCTCCGCCCATTACAAGGTCTTGCTACATGTGGCTAGATTGTCAGTGCTGTATCCCTTCCCTTTGGTCTCACTGATCTCTGATCTTCAGAAGCCCTCCGTCTCGTGTTTGTCTTTAGACCAGGTTTGTGTGGGCAAACATATACACACTAGACTTTTGGGTCTATCTCAAGGTTCCAGCCAGCAGGTTTGGCCAGTTGCTCTCAGAGCTCCGGGGATTATGTGAAGCAGTGTAAAAGCTGTGTGGCTACTGGCTCTCTGTCTCTACCCTTCCCCTGTAAGGGTGGCTGATGGTGTCATTCCTAAGCAGGAGGTTTGGCTGATATGCGTGTGTGTGCATGCACATGAGTGTGAAAGAGAGGAAAACAAGAATTCAGTTTGAGATATATTCAAAATGAGGGCCTTCTAGAACATCACAGAGGTTTCCAGTAG